>NC_035443.2:186290363-187490363 GCF_002127325.2 Helianthus annuus
ATCATCGAATCATGGAGGATGATCACATTAGCGGCTTCAACGGACAAGACCCAATACAACAAGATGACTTCAATCCCGTTTCTTAAACAACCATGAATCGCCCAGGTTTAGTTTTTTTATCTTTTTTTGTTCGGTATTGCATCCAAATAGACGTAATGAAGCCTAGGTTATTTCCTGCAATTTTGTTCATCTTCTTCTCCCCAGTTCTTTGTCATCAGTTTCCCCGTCATGTCATTTAATGATCGTCATTCCGTCTGCTTGATTTATATTTTGATTGTTTACGTGTACTATGTCACACCCTGACTTTTGCGGAAGCGTGATTATGGTGTGACTTTCTTAATACCATTGCATTCAATCATAACAACAACTATATGATAAAACCAGAGATTTGTCATCCACTAAATGAGTTTAAAACATAACAACATTGTTTAAAACGTAGACTTCAAATTCAAGTTTTACAAACCATACGAATTGTTTATGAGTTCACTAAGGACTCGTCAAAAGATATTAGAAGTAACTAAGGTTTGGAAGACGTGTCTCGTCCAGGAATAAGACACACTGACCAAACCCAAAGACCTTGGATGACATCTTTATTCCTATCGCAGCATAAAACTTTCAACGCCCGCCAGATCCATTGACTAGTCCCCTTTAATACATGTAGTTTGAAAACATCAACAAAAGTTGAGCGAGTTCATGTGTTCGTTTGAGTATGTGTATAACCTTTGAAATCGTTGTAAGTATGTATGTAAGTTTATAAGCCCCGGTATGAAAGCGACAAGGAAACATATCAATTAATGTGTAGCTAATACATTAATATACGTGACATGGTGCAGGAAGAATCAAAACCTAGCAGACTCAAACCTGGCATAGACAGGGTGGAGAACGTGGTGTCAGCTCAAGCTCCAAAAATCTATGACTCAAAATCCTCAAACTGTAGCTGTTGTGACAGGAGCAACCCATCCCGTGTGTAGCCTCCAAAATGTGAGGGATGGTAGGGGTCTGAAATCAACATAGTGTATGGTAGGGACCATCGGAATGGCTCATCCAGCAGTGAAGAAATGAACAGTGCAGCCTGAAGGATCTGTGGAAAAGCTGCTGATACAAAAGGACCGTCACACGGGTGCTGACCTAGAGTACCTTCCCGGGTGCGGGTATGTCCTAAAAGAAAGCGATAGGCATGTCGGTGCAATGGACGTCGGCCTCCATAGGGGAAAAGGAGCAACATCAGCGGGTGCAGGCGGGGGATAAATAGCTTAACAAAAGGAGGGTCAACATGTGCAGGAACCAGATCAGGTATAAGGGGTGCAATGTCTGGTAGACCAAATAAACATGGTCAGGATCAGGAATCGGCTCAAGATCAATAGGTGCAACATCAGGCTGACCCAAAAGGAACTGGAGTTGTCTTAGGAGTAGGTTCTGGGTCGTGTGAAGGTGTGGGATCTCGAGCAAGTGATAGTGCAGCAGTTATAGCGGTGTCGTTGTCTGATTCAGTAGTAGAAGGCTGCAATCCGGCCGTCGGTAAGGCTGCAGATGTCACAGACTCAAAGGAGTCTGATATTGAGTGTATACTAGAATCAGAGGATAGTCTGATAACAAGGATCTCATGAAGTGAAATTAGCAACAACATTCTCGTCTAACCTTTCATCATCATGGCGTCATCAAGAGGACCATCAATAAATAAGTCAACGTCATCATCATACAGATCATCGAATGCCCAAGCATCGGAAAGTATGACCACAAGAGGTACGACATCGAGGATCGGAGCCATAATATTGATGTGTGTAAAATGCAACATATAAATCACATCAATTAAGGCATAAAACTAACCCTTTTTAAGTACTAATGTTGGAAAAAGAGTGTTTTTGTCTTCCTTTTGTATTTTCAGGATGAAATGAGCTCAAAATCACAAAAGAAGCAAAAAGACAACTAATTCTAGCATAAATACAAGAAAAGGAATAAAAGTAGAATGCCCGGATCCTCAACGGCACCTCCCAAGGCAAAGAAGAGAAAACAGAAGACTGAACACGCCCCGTGTCCAGCGAACACGGGGCCGTGCCCAAGAAGCAGCAGAAAAGACAAACCAGTAGAAGCTTCCATCGCCCACCACGGGGCCGTGTCCAGTGGGCACGGGGGCGTGGTGAAAGTACAGCAGGCGCATTAATTGTAATTGCGAATTACAATTAATGAAGAGAGAGAATGTCAGACGGGCACGGGGCCGTGTCCAGCGGACACGGGGCCGTGCCCAGCCTTCTGTTCAGCCTATAAATAGGGGTGCTTGGTTTCATTCCATCTCATCCCTTGGCACACCACCTCTCTCACACTTCATCCACCACCCGCCACCACCATAACACCATCATCCACCACCATCATCCATTGTCCATCGTAGAGTGTGTGAGTCGTCTCGGGATCCAAGATTGATCGTAAGAGTTCTTGACAATCAAGGCCATGTTTGCCTATGTCTCTTACATCACTTGGTGAAGACAAGTGTTTAGTATAATACTTTTTATTTTTAATCTTTTGCACTTTTTATTTGGTTTGGTATTAATGACTTTAATAACTAGTTACTTATGTTGAAGGTGATCTTTCCTTATCGTTTGTCCGTGGTGTCTTGGCATTATTTTACTGTCTATATAAAATAAAAGATTTTCACCATTCATATCTCCACGGTCTATATGGAGGTATGTTGGCTACCTGGTCGGGGGTTAAGGGAACGGTTTGGTAAAGGTCTTGCCCTTGTTCAGCGTTTAGAGGTCCTGCTTGGGACCTGGGTCAAATTTAGTAGGATCTCCTTCAATGCCCATAGGTATTGGATGGCGGGGATCCAAACTCTTTGACCCCCTCATAAGTTAACTACTATTAATACTATAACCCGGCTATTTAGGACTGTATCCCTGCTGACTCAGACTACTTAGCCGAGGGTAACGTCACCGCCGAAAGCGGGGCCTACCACAATTTGCATTAATAACTTAATTCATTATCTTTCAATAATCCGACCCTTTAGGATTGTATCCTTGCTGACTCAAACTACTGGGTTGAGGGTAACGTCGCCTTCAAAAGAGGGGCCTACTACAATAATTAAGATAATCTCTTAAACAAGTGCAAAGGTGCGAAAATAATCAAAGGTTATACTAACACACGTGTCGGATCCAAGTGATTCATCTTGTCTATCTGTTTTTATTTTATTTTATTTTTCAGCATTTAGTTAGTTTTTATTTTTCTTAGTTTAAAACATTTTTCTTACTTTTTGATTTGATTAGACGTTGAGGATAAACCGGTATTAAAAGCTCTTGTGTCCTTGGACGACCTCGGTATCTTACCAACACTATACTACGTCCACGATGGGTGCACTTGCCCATATGTGTGTTTAGTGTTAGTGAATATCGTGTTTTATAAATTTAAAACTTGGCTAAAAGTGTAAAAATGGGCTTAAATATACATCTAAAATATATACACACCAACACACATCAAGTTTTTGGCGCCGCTGCCGGGGACACAAGGATTTTAAGAAAGTTAGGAATCAACGGCCTAATCATATTTTTATTTTTTTCTTTAATTTTTAGGATTTTTCGTAGATTTTTGCAGAGCTTAGCACGGGGCCGTGCCTGGTCGGACACGGGCCGTGCCCAGCATCGTTGCTGGCAGCTTTTGTTTTCCAAGTTACAGAAGGCTGACCACGGGGCCGTGCCGGTGCAACACGGGGCCGTGTCCAACTTCCAATAACTGGGATCTGGAAAACAATCACTGAAATTCCGACCATGGGCCGTGTTCGCTCAACACGGGGCCGTGGTGAACCTTCTGACCAACATTCTTTTCTGTTTTTATTGCAGGACTTGGAACCCGACGCCAACCTCACGTAGTGTATGAGCTCCAGTTCCAATAAAGACATAAAAGAACCACTAGAAGAACCCGAACGCTTTCTCAGAAAAAGGTTAAAAGCCAAAAACCAAGAGAAAGTTTCGGGTGATCCACCTCCAATGGCGGACCAACGTACCCTTATGGATTATCTACGACCCACCGTAGGTAATCTAGGCGCCGCTATCAATGCTCCGAATGTCGAAGCCAATAACTTTGAACTTCGGCCGCATTTGATACAAATGCTCCAAAACTCCGCAACCTTCCACGGGCTTGCGGACGAGGATCCCCATCTGCATATAACTAATTTCTTGGAAATATGTGATACCTTTCGGATCAATGGAGCATCAAACGACGCCATCCGCCTCCGTATGTTTCCCTTCTCACTAAAAGACCGAGCGAAGGCTTGGCTCAACGCCCTTCCAGCTGGATCGGTAAACACCTGGGATGAACTAGCCCAAAAATTTCTATATAAGTATTTCCCTCTTGCTAAAACTGCTAAGTTAATGGCTGAAATTAATACATATTCACAAGAGGACGGGGAATCCTTATATGAAACTTGGGAAAGGTTCAAGGAGCTATTACACAAGTGTCCCCATCACGGCCTCGCAATATGGCAACAAGTATCCACTTTCTATAATGGATTGTTGCCACACACTAGGCAGACACTTGATTCTAGCTCCGGGGGACTTTTAGGTAATCGACGCCCACACGAAATATAATCAAATTGAGGAAATTGCTCAAACCAATTTTCAATGGCACACCCCCCGGGGAAATAAGTCTATCGCCCCGGGCGCCCATAAGGTCGATGAAAGCACTTCTTTACAAGCCCAAATCGAGGCCCTTTCTTCAAAGATAAAAAAATTGGAAATGACAAAAACAGTCTCGATTATGGCTTGTGAGGGGTGTGGTGGGTCACATGAAAATTGGAGTTGCATGAAAGAAACAGACGATCAACAAGAAATGGTAAACTACATTGATAATAGACCTAGGCCGTCGGGTCCCCCAACGGGAACTTACAACCAAGGATGGCGAAACCACCCAAACCTTGGTTGGAGGGAACCCGGCAATAGTAGTAACCAACAAACCCAACGAACAAACTTTCAGCAACCAAGAAATGAGTCACAAAATTTCACTCAACAACAAGGTGGACGAGAAAGGCTCGAAGATACTATATCTCGCCTCGTCTCTGACACTGATAAGAAAAACTCGGAAAGATTTCTACAATTAGAATCTAATTTTAGAAATCAACAAGCTAGCACTCAAAACATAGAAAAACAATTAAATCAAATAGCTCAAAATTTTTCCGAGAGACCGCAAGGCGCATTACCTAGCAATACCGAAACAAACCCAAAGGCGCAAGTTCACCTCATCACACTACGAAACCGCACCGTAGGACCTGCAGAAGTGCCACCGCCAACGGAAGAAACAGTACCGACACCTCTGCAGGAGAAGAACTCTCCTCCATCACTAGAGCCGACCAAGGCTCCTCGAGTTCCGTACCCCGGTAGGTTAATTCGTCAAAAGACAAATGAGCAATTCGCAAAATTCGAAAGTCTGTTAAAACAATTGCACGTCAATATTCCTTTTATCGAAGTCCTAACCCAAATGCCCAAATACTCTAAATTCACGAGGGACTTCCTTACGCATAAGAGGAAAATTGAAAATTTGCAATTAGTTAATTTAGGCGAAGAATGCTCTGCCCTCGTGCTCAATAAACTTCCCCAAAAGAAAATCGATCCCGGAAGCTTCACGATTCCATGCTCAATAGGGGAATCGCCCGTTCGCAATGCCTTAGCCGACCTAGGGGCTAGCATTAACCTCATGCCCTCGTCAATGTTCAAAAGGCTCGGCTTGGGAACCACGAGCCCTACAAAAATGAGCATACAACTCGCTGATCGATCCGTCAAATTCCCACAAGGTGTCATCGAGAATGTCTTGGTAAAGGTAAGCAGATTCGTTTATCCAGCTGACTTTGTCATACTCGATATGGAGGAAGACACCGAGGTCCCCCTTATACTAGGGAGACCCTTCCTTGCCACAGCCCAAGCAGTGGTGGATATGAATGACGGGACACTCACCTTGAGGTATGGGGATGATGAAGTGAAATTCGGAGTTGGGAAGAGAATAGAAGATGACGACCTGGTCAATTACATGAAGGTTATTGATTCAAGCTTGGATGCTGCTCTCCGACGGTGTAACATGGGACGCCAAGCATCCCACTCAGAAAATATATAACCTCGAATCGGGTCTAGCCAAGGACCCTTATAAACGTGGCGCACCACGGAGGCATTCCGCGGAACTATCCTTAGTTTAGTTTAATCTTTTAGTTTTATTTTGCAGAATAAAACACACTCATGGTGGTAATGGATGAAAAGGGAACGAGAAAAATGGACCCATGCACGAAGAACAGAGCAACCCGACACAAATCTCCATCACAGAAGGCTCAACACGGGTCGTGCCCAACCAACACGACCCCGTGCTGAGCCACCTGCAGAAAAACACCCAGTTCAGGTAACTGGACACGGGCCGTGTTCAGCGGACACGCCCCCGTGCCCAGGCTTCTGTTTCAATTCTTTAATTTTTGTTACTGGCACTTGACCACGGGGCCGTGCCCGGTCACCACGGGGCCGTGTCCAGGATGCCAGTAACATAAATCTTTGCTTTTTAACTTACTTTTACACATCCTAATCAACCAAAAACCTTATTTTTGGACACATTGAGGACAATGTGTAATTTAAGTGTGGGGGGATGCTAAAACCTTGAATTTTGCAAATCCTAAATACAAGCCTTACACAAAACTCTATTGGAACCGCTAAACACCCCAAAATTTTTTTCAAAAACTTTTTCATTTTTTTTTATCATTTACTTGTCTTAGTTTAAGTTGGGAATAACAAGTTCTAAAAAGGTTATATTTTTACAAATTTACAACCAATAGCGTCGTGATAACAAAGAACCAACATAAGAAAATTACGAAACGGCATAACAAGTTTAGTTAAAAATTTGATTATATATACTTGATCACATTAAAAACCCATTCCCACAAAAGTGAGTTTTGAGCCTTTATTTAGCATAAAGATATACATATTTAGACTAAATGCTCATTTTTCGTTTCTTGTGTGAATAGCCGCTTGGTTCTTACAACTCTAGAACTTGCCACGACGATACATTCCCGGTCCTTACCAACTTAAACCCAAGTAAGTAAGTGATGGAGGCATTAGGACTAACCATATTTTTCTTTCTAAACCATTATTTTTCATTTTTTTTACCACCTACCCAAAATCCCCCTAGATAGCCCCTTTGAGCCTAAACCTTTCATTTCATTACCCCAAAACCCTTTTTACCCACCAAAAACCCTTTTTATTTTTCACCCTTTATTTTAGTAACAAGCTCGGTTTTTCGCAAACTCGCCTTTTTATGTGATGAAAAAAAAAAACAATGATGAAGTCAAAAACAAACAAAAGCTATATAAAAGCTTGTTTGGAGAAATACTTCAAAATAAAAAGTCACTAAAAACAAGGTATGTCACGAAAACCGACGCTTTTTACGATTTTCGCCCTTTTACTAACAACTAACCCAAACCACCCACCTTTAACCCAAGCCTAACCCTTCACCCAAAAAAGTCCTCTTGATATTTACAAAGGTAAAAAGTTAAAAAGGAGGAGGATTGATTGCTTGGCAAGCCTATGGAAGGCGTAAGTTCCATGCCGCTCTCGAGTGATTCACTAAAAATTACACCTTCGGCCGAGTGTTGAGTGATCTCCCGTGAGGTATGTGAACTTGTATATAAATGGAATTTTAATAAGGCATGCTATGCCCAAATAAGTAATTTATCTTATGAAACGTTCAAAATAAATCATAACGAATAGGATTGTAAATAAATAAAAATAAAACTTACAAAGACCTTGGATTCCCGACACTCTAGGACAAGCTAAAAACTTTCTCTTCTACCTATTCCATTTGGGAGTGTAAGCCACATTTAAAGAGTTTTGCTTGAGGACAAGCAAAAGTTCAAGTGTGGGGGTATTTGATGTGTGTAAAATGCAACATATAAATCACATCAATTAAGGCATAAAACTAACCCTTTTTAAGTACTAATGTTGGAAAAAGAGTGTTTTTGTCTTCCTTTTGTATTTTCAGGATGAAATGAGCTCAAAATCACAAAAGAAGCAAAAAGATAACTAATTCTAGCATAACTACAAGAAAAGGAATAAAAGTAGACTGCCCGGATCCTCAACGGCACCTCCCAAGGCAAAGAAGAGAAAACAGAAGACTGAACACGCCCCGTGTCCAGCGAACACGGGGCCGTGCCCAAGAAGCAGCAGAAAAGACAAACCAGTAGAAGCTTCCATCGCCCACCACGGGGCCGTGTCCAGTGGGCACGGGGGCGTGGTGAAAGTACAGCAGGCGCATTAATTGTAATTGCGAATTACAATTAATGAAGAGAGAGAATGTCAGACGGGCACGGGGCCGTGTCCAGCGGACACGGGGCCGTGCCCAGCCTTCTGTTCAGCCTATAAATAGGGGTGCTTGGTTTCATTCCATCTCATCCCTTGGCACACCACCTCTCTCACACTTCATCCACCACCCGCCACCACCATAACACCATGATCCACCACCATCATCCATTGTCCATCGTAGAGTGTGTGAGTCGTCTCGGGATCCAAGATTGATCGTAAGAGTTCTTGACAATCAAGGCCATGTTTGCCTAAGTCTCTTACATCACTTGGTGAAGACAAGTGTTTAGTATAATACTTTTTATTTTTAATCTTTTGCACTTTTTATTTGGTTTTGTATTAATGACTTTAATAACTAGTTACTTATGTTGAAGGTGATCTTTCCTTATCGTTTGTCCGTGGTGTCTTGGCATTATTTTACTGTCTATATAAAATAAAAGATTTTCACCATTCATATCTCCACGGTCTATATGGAGGTATGTTGGCTACCTGGTCGGGGGTTAAGGGAACGGTTTGGTAAAGGTCTTGCGCTTGTTTAGCGTTTAGAGGTCCTGCTTGGGACCTGGGTCAAATTTAGTAGGATCTCCTTCAATGCCCATAGGTATTGGATGGCGGGGATCCAAACTCTTTGACCCCCTCATAAGTTAACTACAATTAATACTATAACCCGGCTATTTAGGACTGTATCCCTGCTGACTCAGACTACTTAGCCGAGGGTAACGTCACCGCCGAAAGCGGGGCCTACCACAATTTGCATTAATAACTTAATTCATTATCTTTCAATAATCCGACCCTTTAGGATTGTATCCTTGCTGACTCAAACTACTGGGTTGAGGGTAACGTCGCCTTCAAAAGAGGGGCCTACTACAATAATTAAGATAATCTCTTAAACAAGTGCAAAGGTGCGAAAATAATCAAAGGTTATACTAACACACGTGTCGGATCCAAGTGATTCATCTTGTCTATCTGTTTTTATTTTATTTTATTTTTCAGCATTTAGTTAGTTTTTATTTTTCTTAGTTTAAAACATTTTTCTTACTTTTTGATTTGATTAGACGTTGAGGATAAACCGGTATTAAAAACTCTTGTGTCCTTGGACGACCTCGGTATCTTACCAACACTATACTACGTCCACGATGGGTGCACTTGCCCATATGTGTGTTTAGTGTTAGTGAATATCGTGTTTTATAAATTTAAAACTTGGCTAAAAGTGTAAAAAGGGGCTTAAATATACATCTAAAATATATACACACCGACACACATCAATATGCTCTCCATTGGGGTAACCAATGATAAGGTGGTCATGGACCGAAACAAGAATGACGGAAGGATCCTCGTCACGGAAGCCATCAGCAAGAGTAAATCATCACCAAAGTCTGGCAGCGCGGATGGTTGGAAGTCGTCCTCGTCCTCGGTTGTCAATATCTGATTTCTCACTCTCGGAAGAAGGTGACATGTGCGTCGGTACATAATAATCGTAGCATGTATATTCATAGCAATCACTAACACTTAGTATATTGCAAATAAGGACAATTCATCATGTAATCATGTATTTACATTATTCTTCATGAAACTTTCTATCCTTCCTAGTCTCTCAGACTAAACTTCCCAGTCTCTCAGATTGAACTCCATAGTCTCTCAGACTACATTTCCCAGTCTCTTAGACTGAACTCCCTAGTCTCTCAGACTACACTTCCTAGTCTCTCCGACTACATTTCCCAGTCTCTTAGACTGAACTCCCTAGTCTCTCAGACTACACTTCCCAGTCTCTCAGACTGAACTCCCTGGTCTCTCAGACTACACTTCCCAGTCTCTTAGACTGAATCATAAGCATAAACTTTGAAATGTGTTTCGTGTATTTTGTTTGTAAAAATGTCTGTTTTTCCTGGAATCGGGCGTTTCGTGTATGCAATTAAAACATCTTTGTAAAAAAGTTTTTGTGAGAGCCCTAATGATCATAGTCTAGACTCGAGAAAGAATCCTAGGTCACTACGATCGAAGCTCTGATACCAAACTGTCACACCCTGACTTTTGCGGAAGTGTGATTATGGTGTGACTTTCTTAATACCATTGCATTCAATTATAACAACAATTATATGATAAAACCAGAGATTTGTCATGCACTAAATGAGTTTAAAACATAACAACATTGTTTAAAACGTAGACTTCAAATTCAAGTTTTACAAACCATACGAATTGTTTATGAGTTCACTAAGGACTCGTCAAAAGATATTAGATGTAACTAAGGTTTGGAAGATGTGTCTCGTCCAGGAATAAGACACACTGACCAAACCCAAAGACCATGGATGACATCTTATTCCTATCGCAGCATAAAACTTTCAACGCCCGCTAGATCCATTTACTAGTTCCCTGAAATACATGTAGTTTGAAAACATCAACAAAAGTTGAGCGAGTTCATGTGTTCGTTTGAGTATGTGTATAAACCTTTGAAATCGTTGTAAGTATGTATGTAAGTTTATAACTCCCGGTATGAAAGCGACAAGGAAACAGATCAATTAATGTGTAGCTAATACATTAATATACGTGACATGGTGCAGGAAGACTCAAACCTAGCAGACTTTGTACCGGGCTTCCAGCTGTAAGACATAGTCACCACATGGCCCATTCGGCGGACTCATGGATGGGGCTCGCTACACCCAAGTAGATCTATTACTCCTGTCCCTCGGTCCTACTACGAGGATTAATGGCCTTAAGTATGCGCCTACCCATTCACATGCTCTACTGTACTTTCCTTCGCTAACCATACCAATTGTATTTGTCTGTAAGCATTTGTAATCATTTGAAACAAGTACTTCACCCCCGAAGTTATAAAACTAAAAACAGTTAAGAGAAAAAGGGGGACATGAGCTCACAGTTTTGTGTTCTTCGAATCCGCCTGTAACTCAAAGTTTCCTCTGGCGTACACGACTACCTACAATGTACTATGGTCTTATTAGACGAGCGGGTCGTGCCTTGACCTTAGTATTAATTAGTGCCTTTGAGTTACGTTTCCAAGTGTCTTCATCATTATTTCAAGCTATGTAATTATTTTTCAAAATAATAAATATTTTAACTTAAATTATATTTATTAAATTTTGGAATAATTGTTAGTACAATATATATCAACTTAATACATCCCAAGTATTTATACTTGTATCTTCTTCCGAAGGATGGGGGTACCTTTCACTTGTATAGTCTTGCCATGTATTAGGATCGTATTCTACTTTCTTTGACTAAGAAGATTTTCAAGAATATGTTAGAGCAAATTACAAATCATGGGTTGGTAGACGGGCAACAAGCTGCGCCGCCACCCCCTTTTGAATTGCAAATCCTACTCGGCTAAACACATAACTATGGCCTACAGACACTGTCGCATGTGCAAGTGCTACCTTTTGAACCCGCTTCAAGAAACCGGACGCCACAGGGGCCAGACAACCAAAGGTATCGAACGCGAAAGGAAGGAAGGCATGTTGATTATCTATGCAGGCCTGCTCGTGCTTGGATATTTTCCCCGCCTCAGCCTTCTGCGTCGCTTGCCCTGAAACAAAACCACTGCCCCTGAAACCGGCAAGAGGCGACACCCCCGTGAGATCAATGCAAGCATGCTTACCCCCGGACCATCCAAAAACCAGCACATCGGCTGGTCGAAGGGAAGACCTCCCCTCCTTCGGGTCCGTTAGGAAATTAACCGGAGCCTCTTTTTTAGCAGCGATACCAGCTCGCTTGAGAACGTCAAACAACACATCTCTAACCAGATTTTTATTGTATTCCAGTGTGTGTTCATACGTACGAGGATAAATATTTTTATTGTATTCATTAAGTATTCTTTATACTTAATTTCATATTAATTATTCCGGAATATTATCTTTAATAAAAGCCCACCAATATATATTTCATGTACTGTAGTAAATATTATCTAGAAAAATTATTTATAATTTTTCTTTTGGCAAAAACATTTGTATTTTCTCATAAGTTTCAAAGATAATATATTTTCATGTCTAACTTGGCAAATATACATATAAACTCATTTTTCTCCAAAAATGACATATTTCATATTTATTCGGGAAGTTATATCTTTCGCCTCAAAATATTGTATTTCGTGTGTGTAAGAAAATATACATTTCTTAAAAATAATATATCTTCTAAAAATTTCAAGAAAATACATATTCATACATGCCAAAAATAATATATTTTTCTCTTGTGAAAAATATGATATAACTTTGTAGTAGTTATGAAAATCCCATTTTCATTCTCTTGGTGTTCAAAATGCTGATTACCAAAATATACTTGTAAATAATTTTCCGGAATATTTTGTGAGTTATATTTCTTTGTTTGGTTCTACCAGTATTTTGGGTATTCTTTATATATTTATTACTCGGAATTTTGGTAATATCTCGGATTGTAATTTTTGGTATTTTGATAAGTTATATTATTTCAAGCACCAAAATAATATAACTACTACACACAATATACAAGTAATCACACATGTGTGTCTTCAATGTATATATATTCTAAATATTTATTTTTAGCCACTTTTATTTATAAAAACTAACCTCCAATAAATATAGATTTTGTAACAAAATTCATGGCAAAGTTTGTATAACAATTTATGGTTTAAAATACACTTTTAAGTGTATGTTAATAAATATTTTTCTAAGTGTTTAGATTTTTAGAAAATTTTGCCATAGTTTCCCCTAAAAATGAAGGTTTCCATGCTTTCAAGCATATCATTTTCTTTTGTAAAAATCACTACAGCCAATTTACAATCATCAACAAACAATCTTTACTTACCCATTTTGCCAAAATCATGCATTTTCTACTACTTCATGAACTTGAATATTTGTAAAAATTTGTAGTAACTTACTAGTGTTCTTAGTAAGTCTTGTTACCTTTTAAAGTGTGGTTGTTTATATAAAAACACCATTCTTGAATGATTTAGATGTGTACAACTTGTAATCATATTTTTCAAAAATATTTCTTTATGTATGCTTCTTGTTACACAAGTGTTTCTACACTTGTTTAACCACTAAAAATAAGATTTGTTTATGTAAGAACCAAGTTTTAGCAAAACTTATATTTTTAGCTTGGTTTCTTTAGAAATCTCCCATAAGTCTTTAGATCTACAAGACTTACATCTTATTCTAATCATTATTTTACAAGAAAACAATATATTCTTTCAAGTTCATGCTTTGTGTGAGAATGATTTATGAATCTCTAACATGTTCATCCTCTCATCTTGCTAGATTATGTTTTTAATCATGATCTAGCAAGATCATATGATGATCCACATCATTTATACAAGCAAACAATGTTCAACATGTAAATCAATACACAAACAACATGATTTCTTCATTAAACATGCTTATGTTCAAGTTAACTTCTTATGTATCTTAGAGTTCTTGATGATTAACATTATGTTTCTTCTTTTAACCACTTAAAATGGAAGTAAAATAGCAAGATCAAGACTCTTGCCACTAGCTCAAGGCTAGGGATGATCAAGAGGATAAATGAAGTGGATAAAAGCAAATGGTGAAGGTCCTTCAACTTCCGAAAGCTCCAAGCTTCCTAACATAGCTCCTTACACCTTAATATCACTTGGGAATGGATGGAATGGAAGTGAAAATGGAGGTGTGTGTGAGCCGTAGGTATGGAGGTGAAGAGGGAGGAGTTTTGTGTTGAAGAAAATGATATGAACTTTGGCTAAATCTCATGGTTTATAGGCATTTTTTCCAACATGTAAAGGAATATGGCATATTATGTATAGAATATGCCAAACAAGATCTAATTAATAATTAAAATAAGATCTTCTAGGTGGGTCCCTTGATGGGGCTGGATTTGGTGAAGGTGGGGGGTAAAATGTAATTTTTTTGGGAAGTTTGGGGTTTAAAGTGCAAACTAGAAGGTTTAAGTGTGTTTAGGTGTTTTTATGATTTTTAAGGTGTTCTACCACCAATACTAGCTTAATATTATAAAAACATTACTTCTATTAAATTTTGATGTCCCGGTTATTGTCCGGTTGTTTGGTTCGTTACGGTTCGTTAAAGTGCTGAATTGCGCCGTTTCACTAAGTATGAAACCCCTTTTGTGGCAGTTTTAATTCCCGACACTTTGTAAGTTATTTTGGACAACAAAACATAAATTTTTCATGATATGATTGTGTTAAATAGCTGGTTATAGCTGAATTGTGCTGATTTTCTGCAGAATTCTGTAGTTTATGTGAGTTTTTGGCACTTACCGGCACTTAAACTATCACTAGGAATGTAGTTTTGTGAATTCTTACTTTCCTACACACTATACTAGTGTAACACTTGGTTTCTAGCTCATTCTGTGTCTCAACACAATGTATGTCTATCTACTGAACTCTATCAGCATTTTTCTGATTTGTCGGATAACTGTGCTTAGGGCCGCCGCAAGGGTAAGCCAAATGAGGCTTGGGCCTTGGGCCACCAAAACTATAGGGGCTCCACAATTTGAAGAAACCACAGTCCATTTATAAAAGATTTAGGGTGTGGGTTATCAACAGATTGATGGTTGGTAGTGTATGGATGTTGGTGAGACCCGGGTTCGAATCCCTGGTTCAACATTTTTTTCTTGTTTTTAAATTTTAACACAATCTTTCAAATAATTATACTTGGGCCCTTCAAGTTTGACTTTCAATCACATACAGTTTTTTTGGGAAAAAGGCCACAAGATTATACTTCGCCTTAGGCCACCAAAATGGTTGAGCCGGCCCTGACTGTGCTAACTGCGGTTCGTGCATCATTTGAGTCAATAAAGTTCTCATGCGATAATGACAAGACATTAAGCAATATATGACGCACATGTATATATGGTATCAATCAGAAGCAATTCAAGTAAATAAATTGTAATTTAGCACAGTTATTAAGAACTAATCATTATTTAATAATTGTACAGATGTATGCAAATTTGACGGTTGTCACATTCTCCCCCTGTTAAGAAAATTTCGTCCTCGAAATTTATACTAACTTAACTCCTTAGGGTTACATTATGTGTGTATGGATACGAATAATACTGAGGTAGATAACCACAAAACCGAATCAAGACTTATTCGAAACAGGTGCATCCAATGACATATTACAATAATCAGAACCCAGCGGTTAAAAGGTATGTGTTTCAGAATTTGATGTCAAAGGACACGAGATGTATAGATGTATAATCTAGTGTAACTCAGTTAACAGGGGTGTAACAAAGGAGTTTTGACCAATGGATTCCCAACAATCGGTCACAATATGCAAACGAGCCTTCACAAACCATGGCATCCGCTATATGAACTCAAAATCAACAACTTGAATGTGATAGTAACATGAAAATGATCTGTCAACTTTCGAACAAATACATGGATAAAATAGTGTGTTTGACATTTTTGAATTGCGAAAATACACCGAATGAAACACAAGCAAATCTGGTGTATTATTGTCTTAATTCGTAGTTGCATTAGGAAGGTTTAAATGACAAGTCAAACAAAAGTATGTGTAGTTTTGTGTGAAACGGTTGACCATGATTAGCACAAGCTACAATTTGTAATGACACCACAAGGTGTCGTAATTGACATATTTCAATAGTATCGGGGACCGGTGTTTGAAAACAAATAAAAGTGTACTAAAACAACCTGAAGATTTGATTTACACAATGTCATAGAGTTTTCAATCGGATATGGAACATTAAAGAACTACTGGTTCTGATTGAAGATGAAAAAGTAATAAGTACCGTGTCCCACCCCTAATTTCCACGTGTCACCGGTGGGCCCGGTGGGGGAGTATCGTGACGTAGTTGATATCGTCATTGTCAAACAAAACAAATTATAATGCACAGCGGAAGCAATGAAAATAGATTTACTTCAACCATTAAATGTAATATCAAGTATCACAAATAGTCGAAATAGATCCACAGGCGGATCGAAATAAAAAGAAGGAAATTGTTCAACAGATAAATGCATCCCAAAGCTTGCGAGACTCTATGATGCTAAGGAGAGGCCAGCCTATTTCGTATAGCACCTGCACTTAATCTTTTTGGGGAAAATACGTCAGTTTACACTGGTAAATACAATTTAACTGACTCATTTTGAAAAGGTTTTAAAAATTGATTTAAATGCACAAGGCACAAAACATTTTATAACTTGGGAATAATTAATCAAAGTTAAACTTGTAAAAGAATTACATGTTCGTTATGCGTTCAGTCGCCCGAGTCGTGTCGGGTTTAAGGTTAATTGACACACCACTTAGTATAAGTCCGCGGCGGGAAGCCAACGTCTATACCTTAATAAATATGGACATAATACCGGGTGTACGCCTACACCCGGGTGTCAAGGTCGTGGCCAAAAATGATGCCAAGGATATCCGGGACATGGTCATTAAACTCCCAAAGGCGTAAAAACAAACAAAACCAATTTTCAAGCGGGTCACATTGATAGTACCCAACTACTAATGAGTTTGGGGTCAATTGCCCGACCAAGCGGTATTTTATATACCGTACCCCCAAGCCCGTATAAGGGAAAATAAGTTAAAAGTATTTACCTGAGCAAGTATAAACCACAAAAGCAAAAATGCAAGTGTCTTTTACTGAGCTCCTATTCTGGAACGAAGGTTTATAATAACCTATTAGAATCCCAACGGGTCTTAACATAGCCTAAGCTTAGACCGGTTAGTTTCGAGGGATAAATATGGTTTAATCGCGAGGAAGGCGAAAACCGAAAAGGAATGTGACTTAGACCCTACAAGCTTGGATACTTGTATAACATGGGTAAACTAAGCACATTCAGGATTTAGAGACTAAGATGATACGGTTTGACCCGTTTCGGCTAATATGCGTAAACTAGTCACATAAGCCGATCCGAACGCGAAAGTGCGTAACGGGTAACCATATAAATCATATAAAAGTTTTCCTGAGATTATATGCACCAAATATGTTTTAATATCAGTAAGATATGTCCTATTATTCCCCAAATGAATTTAACACCAATTACGCCTCATAAGGGCATTTTGGTAATTTTACATAAGCTAAAAAGGTAAAAACGGGAAATCTGAGTTTTCATCTTTAGTTTACTGTTATAATATGAAAGTTTTACTAAATATATCAATAGGTATTTGACTTTATGCATATAGACTAGTTTTGACGTACACTATGTCGTAAAAATGCCTAAAAAGGCGATTTGGAGCCATTTCCGGGTTTTAAAAGAAAAGCTGGTATTTTTATAATTCCAGAAGGCTCAAATGATTATATTTAACATAATAAATCAGTAGAAAAAGGTTTGGGGTCAAAAGGTTTTGTAAAACTCATTTTATGGCCGAAAAGGGCAAAACCGGCATAAGCCGAATTTAGCTTAAAACCTTAAGTTATGCTTAGCCTAAAAATAAATAAAAATCTTTACGATTCCCAAAATATTATTATATAACAATGGGTATAAAGTTTTGATATAAAAGCTAAGTTTAAATGGGCTATGCGCTAATTACGCTAATTATTCACTAAGAAAGCTTCTAATTACGCTAATGAGCATAATTCTTAATCTAGACCTCAAAATGATGTCAAATTTTGGGGACAAGTCTATATTTCAGTAACTAAGATGTCTACCCTTTTTCATTTTCAAAAATTATGATTTTTTAGACATTCGGGCATAATGGTCAACATATGGGCATTTCACGGAAACATGCATGTGAACAAGATATCTAATGAACCATGTTGTATAATCACAGGAGGATACACTAACGTGTCATTAGGTCCAAAAGAAGCTCTAAGGAAATCTTAACCTTAACCAAAACGGGTCAGAACTGAAAGTCAAAGCGAAAGTCAAACTATGCGACTTTCGGTTCCGGACCGGGTCTAAACAGAAAATTGTCGAGTTGAACATGTTGGAACATGTTCTTACATCATTTACCAAATTATATTAATGATAAAACAGGTTGCATGCATCCTACATTGCTAATTATAAGTTAATTTGAATTTAAGCTTTCAGTTGACTTTTTATAGTTAGCTTTGACTCGACAATTGACATGCTTAGAGTGGGAATCTGGAAATACCCTTTTAGGGGTTTGTTACCCACTTAATTACCTACTTAAAGGTATTTTTAATTCGTGATTTGACAGAGCACATTTTAATTAATCACGAAGTCAAACCTTAATTACGACGGTTTGACTTTTACTTAATTAACTAAGCTAGAATGGATTAAGGGAGGTTATGGACACTTACAAGAGTCCTAAGGAGGATTAGGGAGCCTAATAAAACTTGGTGTAGATCAGAGAAGCTCCAGAGAAGTCTTGAACCAATGATTCCAAAGAGCAAATGAAAATGGTCACACTTCAAGCTCTTATATAGTGAACTAGAAGGTCCAAGATCATGCCAAGCTAGCCTAGAATGGTTACAAGATCAACCCAGGTGTCCCTATGAGCCTAAATACTACCTAGCAAGCCCCTGATTTCAAAAACCAACATTCTAAGTCGGTGCAACGGGCTGGACAGGCAGCTGTCCAAAATCTGCTGCCAGCGACGGTCTTACGGACCGTAAGCTTGAGGCCTTACGGTCCGTAAGGACCTCTTGCGGACCGTAAGCTAGAAGGGCTACGGTCCGTAACCGACTTTGCTGAAAACGCCCAGGTACCCTCCTTACGAACCGTAAGCCTAAGGCTTTGCGGTCCGTAACCAATGGCCAGAGGACAAAAACTTGTGAACTTTTAAGTCTTGACCATGCACTCAAACCAACTCCGAAATCAGTCCATCTTTTTCAGTAGTGGGGCCACATGCTCAGCCATTGCATGCCTGGTTAGGTCTTAAATGTTCCCATTTAATTTCAACTCACAAGGGTCTTGCAAAGTGACGGAGATTAGCAAGAATGAGTCTTGGATTCTCATAATAGTTGGCCAAGGGAATTAACTATATTGGTTCCTATTTACAAGGATTTTATTTAACATTTTCAGTAGTAACAACCTATAATTCCAAAGTCCTTAATAAAGATGCAACTTTATTTATTTGAGAGCAACCGGTTATCATATAAGATGGTTATCTAATGATTTAAGGATCTTGGGATTTATAACAATCCGGGTCGCTCAGAGGTGATTTAATAACATGTCGCCCTTGGGTCGTTCAGAGGTATTTTAATAACATGTCGCCCCTTTTTATTAAAATCCTACCAAACATCTTTTTATTTAATCCGGTTTTTCTGACACATCTGTCTAACGTGACACGTGTCTTTATTTTAATGGACAGGAATTTTCGAGGTGTTACATCCTCACCCCCTTAAAAGAAATCTCGACCTCGAGATTTACTGAAACAATTGAGGGTATTTCTCTTTCATCGTGGATTCTAATTCCCACGTATAATCAGGACCTCGGCGGCCCTCCCATCTAACCTTGACGATGGGTACATGCTTCCTTCGAAGCTTCTTTACCTGTCGGTCCTCAATCGACACAGGTTTTTCTATAAACTTTATGCTTTCGTCTATATGCACATCTGTATGCGGTATGACTAGCGATTCATCAGCTAGGCACTTCTTCAGATTGCAGACGTGGAACACATTATGAATACCACTAAGCTCTTCTGGTAAGTTCAACTTATAAGCTACCGATCCTACACATTCGATGATCTCGAATGGTCCAATGTACCTTGGGCTTAACTTACCCTTCTTGCCAAATCTCATTACCCCTTTCCAAGGTGATACTTTGAGCAAAACTTTATCGCCAACCTCGAACTTGAGGGGCTTTCGCCTATCATTAGCATAGCTCTTCTGCCTATCACGGGCAGCTTTTAGGTGCTCACTAATCTGGGTAATCTTGTCCGTTGTCTCCAGGACTAATTCTGGTCCTGATAATTGAACTTCTCCTACCTCTGCCCAACAAATGGGTGTTCTGCACTTTCTACCATATAGTGCCTCAAAAGGCGCAGCCTTTATGCTGGTGTGGTAGCTGTTATTGTAGGAGAACTCGATCAGAGGCAGGTGCCTATCCCAACTCCCTCCAAGGTTAATCACACATGCACGAAGCATGTCCTCCAAGGTTTGAATAGTACGCTCACTTTGCCCATCCGTCTGAGGATGATAAGCTGTACTAAAATTCAATTGCGTACCCAGAGACTTTTGGAAACTCTTCCAGAAATGAGAAGTGTATCTGGTATCCCGATCGGAGATAATAGATACTGGTACGCCATGCAGGGATACTATCTTATCCACGTACAGTTGGGCTAGCATGTCGGAACTGAAAGTTTCTCTAATGGGTAGGAAATGTGCTGACTTAGTCAGTCGATCAACTATCACCCAAATAGTGTCATTTCCTTTCTGTGTCTTAGGCAACTTGGTGATGAAGTCCATCGTTACCCTTTCCCATTTCCAGGTGGGAATTTCAGGCTGTTGTAGCAAACCTGACGGTTTCTGATGCTCGGCCTTAACTTGAGCGCACGTCAGACATTTAGCCACATGGGTGGCTATAGACTTTTTCAAGCCTATCCACCAGTAATTTGCCTTTACATCCTGGTACATCTTATCCACTCCAGGATGGACGGAATATTTGGAACCGTGGGCTTCCTTAAGGATGACGTCACGAAGACCTCCAAAAACAGGAACCCATATTCTTCCATTTAGCCTTAGGATTCCGTCTTTGCCATAGGATAACTGTTCTTCAGTTACTCCTAGCTTTTCATTAGGGTAGTTAGCTTCAAGCACTGCTTCCTTTTGTGCAGCTAACAACCTTTCATTCAGACTGTTCTTGACCTCAATGCTTTTGGCATTGATCCTGATTGGCTTTATCCTTCCTTTTCTGCTCAGGGCATCTGCGACTACATTGGCCTTGCCTGGATGGTATCTTATTTCACAATCATAATCATTCAGAGTTTCCATCCAACGTCGCTGCCTCATGTTCAATTCTTTCTGGTTGAACAGGTGTTGGAGACTTTTGTGATCAGAATAGATCACACACTTGGTTCCATATAAATAGTGCCTCCATAACTTTAGTGCAAATACTACGGCACCCAAATCCAAATCATGGGTGGTGTAATTCTTCTCATGCACCTTTAATTGTCGTAAGCATAGGCAATGACCTTACCTTTCTGCATTAACACACAACCCATCCCGGTGTGTGATGCATCACAATAGACAACAAATTCATTAATCCCGTCAGGTAACGTCAACACGGGAGCGTTACTCAACTTCTGCTTCAAAATGTCGAATGACTCTTGCTGCTTAGGTCCCCAATTGAATTTGCTATTCTTGCGAGTCAGCAAAGTCAGAGGTGCTGCAATTCTTGAGAAATTTTCGATAAATCTCCTGTAGTATCCTGCTAAACCTAGGAAACTGCGGATTTCCGTAGGTGTCTTTGGCTCTTGCCAATTCATGACAGCTTCAACTTTAGCGGGATCCACTTGAATACCGCGCTCACTGACCACATGTCCAAGAAATTGAACTTCTCTCAACCAAAACTCACATTTAGAAAACTTTGCATAGAGCTTTTCTTGATGAAGCAGCTTCAGAATGCAACGGAGGTGCTTCTCGTGATCAGCTTGATTTTTGGAATATATTAGAATGTCGTCGATGAAGACGATAACAAATTTGTCCAAATATGGCTTGCAGACGCGATTCATGAGATCCATGAATGCGGCAGGTGCGTTTGTGAGCCCGAAAGGCATCACTAGGAACTCGTAGTGACCATAACGAGTCATAAACGCAGTCTTGTGCACATCTTCATCCTTAACTTTCAACTGATGATATCCTGACCTCAGATCGATCTTGGAGAAGTAGCTTGCCCCTTGAAGTTGATCGAATAGATCGTCGATCCTGGGCAAAGGATACTTATTCTTAATGGTAACCTTGTTAAGCTCTCGGTAATCGATACATAAATGCATCGAACCATCTTTCTTCTTGACAAATAAAATCGGTGCTCCCCAAGGAGACGAACTAGGCCTAATGAAACCCTTGGCTAGCAAGTCGTCTAGCTGCGTTCTCAATTCCTTCATTTCCGTTGGTGCTAGTCTATAAGGTGCTCTAGCAATAGGTGTAGCTCCAGGAACGATATCGATCCTGAATTCCACTTGCCTGTCTGGCGGCAAACCAGGCAGTTCTTCTGGAAAAACATCAGGGTACTCTGATATAACGGGAATGTCCTCAATCTTGGGCTTCTGCTCATCAATGGTCACCTGTGCCATATAGATAACACAACCATTCTTCAAACATTGGGACGCTTTGAGCATAGACACCTGCTCAGGCAATCCATGACGTGTATCTCCCTGAATGGTGAGTGGCTCACCAGATGGAGTCTTGATTATTACTTGCTTCCTACTGCATACAATTTGGGCTTGGTTATGCGATAACCAATCCATGCCCAATACCACATCGAAACCGGCTAACTTAAAGGGTAGCAGGGACAGAGGAAAAGAGTGGTTCCTAATGGATATAGCACATCCATCTAACATAGTCGAGACGGTTTCTAAGGTACCATCTGCTAACTCTACCTCATAATTTGCACTTAAGGCTTTAACAGGCAATCCTAACAGTTCACAGAATTTACTATCCACAAAAGATATATCTGCTCCAGAATCAAATAATACTCTTGCATAAACGTCATTAATGAGAAACGTACCAGTTATGACGTTATCGTTCTGGATGGCCTCCTGAAAATTCATTTGAAAGACCCTAGCATTGGTCTTCTTCCCATCTTCAGTCTTCTTGACATTCTTTGGGCAATTGGTCTTGATGTGCCCTTTTTCGTTGCAACTGTAACAAGTTGCATCCTTCAACTTTTTGCACTCAAGGGTTCTGTGCTCAGAAGACTTACATATCCCACACGCCTTAGGCTGGGATTTCTGTTCGAATCTGCACCTCCCAAAGTGGTGCTTCCTACAAACCTTGCACTTGGGCCTATCGCCCGACTGATGCTCGCTCCTCCTGGCTTCAGACCCCTTCCTACTGTCACGGTCCCCCCTATGTTTCTTACTTGAGCGTCGTGAATTGTCATCTTCACGTTTCCTCTTGTCAGAATCCGCATTTCTCAGTGCTCTTTGTCTCGCTGCATCCTGAGTGAGAGACAAAGATAAATCGGTGACAGATCTGAATGTAGTAGGCCGAGAGGCTTTCACACTGGCCTTGATTTCTGGGGCCAAACCCCCAATAAAGCGCGCGATTCTATTAGGTTCCGGGGTTACCAGGTAAGGAACCAATCTGGACAAAGTATTGAAGCTGGTGAGGTATGCCTGGCAGTCTAGGTTCTTCATAACTAGAGATAGGAAATCAGACTCTATTCGCTTAACCTCATGCTGAGGGCAGTAGTTTTCCTTAACAAGAGCAACAAACTGTTCCCATGACATATTATACAAGGCAACCTTTCCAGAAGCCTGGATCAACGCTCCCCACCAAGCTAAAGCCTCACCTTTGAAAGACTGGGATGCAAACTTAACCATATCCCTTTCAGCACAACCACTGATGTCTACCACTGTCTCTATCTCATCAAGCCATGTCATACAGTCTACTGCCCCTTTCTCTCCAGTAAACTCCCGGGGTTTACAAGACACAAAATACTTATACGTGCAACCCTTAGCACGTGGGGCTTTACCAAACACAACCTTCTTGGGATGAACACTGTTTTCATTTGAGGAATGTCGGTCATCATCTTTCTTAGATCTGGGTGGAGTAGGTGGTGGTTTGTTGCGAGCCTCTGAATGATTCTTTGGTTTAGCATGCGGTGTAGATAGGGTTCTACTACGGCTCTCACTGTACTCACTGTACTGCCGTTCTAAGGCTTTTGCTACCGCCTCATTAACGATTGCTTTTAACTCAGCACTGGTTACAAGGAATTTAGCATCATCACGGTTTCCTACCGGATGGCTATTGACTTCATCCGATCCAGCCATGTAGCTTCAATTGCTACATACAAATGATGGACAAGGTTTTAACTTAAAGGCTCTTATAGTATTTTATGTTTTATTAACCAAGGTTTTAAATTGCCATTTTAGGTTAATTTGTTAGAACTTTAGGATTTTATTATTATCCTATGATACTCTATTATTAGCACATAAGGCCTAGTCACAAGGACAGTTAAAATATTTAATAAACCAAGAGTTTATAGTGTCTAGGTGTTTTAGGTTGAATCATAGTTCATTACCATTTATTAACAGGGAGTCATAAGCTACCACTGTCCTTAGTCACGGAGGACATTTAGTTATTGCTCACAGGCACTTCACTTCAAAGAAGTGGTTAAATAATTTAAGGGAATTTAAAGAAATTAACCCTTTATGAGGGATGGCCTGTGTGACTTTGCTGATTCACAGTTTGCCAAGATCGTTAACATACTAACAGATGTTAACTATAATTGGAATCTATTATGTGGGTTATACCATTTTGGCCATGTTTGAAACAACACAAAGGCTAGGTTTTACCTCCAAGATTCTTTAATAATTAACGCAGAATAATTCTAAATTGAGATGTTAATTATGGATCTTAACCTAATTATGGAACTACCATCTTGGCCTTGTTTTATAAGTCATAAGGCTAGGTCTCGGTTCTCTTTAGATTTTACCAATTTAATATAATGGCAGATCTTTTTAAATTTTCATTTATTTTCATGTTTTATGCATATAATTAATAAAATGAAAACTTAACTAAAACATCCCATAAATTGTTTTTAAACGAGTACCACATTTGCCCAAAACGGGACTTCTACGAAAATAATTGCCCATGCAAGGGCGGAAATCAAGAACAAACCCACGCAGGGGTTAACTAACCAAACATGCTCACGCAAGAGCAGAGTACAAAATGACAAGCTCACGCAAGAGCTGAATATTGAAGCAGCAAGTCCACGCAGGGACTGAATTACAACTTAAATAAAAATAACAAGGGTTTTCAATGACCCCTCCTCTTAGACCTCCCCTTCAGCAAATCTGACAGACCCTTGAAGAAGCCTTGCCGCTCCCTGCGGTCTTCTCGAACTTCCTGTTCAACTTGGTTCAACCTATCTAGAACCTCCTGCTGAAGCTGTGGCTGCGGCGGCTGATACACAGGTGGAGGAGGTGGCGGATGCTGGTACCCATAAGTCGGGTAGCCAGTAGTCCAAAGTCCTCCATAAGGCCCCTCAGGGTGACTGGCATTGTAGTCCCATGCCTCTTGATACGGATCCACACTAGCATAATTGTAGTTGTAGTGGGTATGCGCCGGCTGCTAGAATGGATTGTACGCTGCTGACCCGGCGTATGCAGGAATTGGGTTATCGAAACCCAATGGTGGTACCACAGGTACTGAGTTGATGTCAGGAATAGGGCTCGATGGACCTCCCAACTGTGGGTCCTCTTCTTCCTGAAGTGGCGGGTAATGGCTGCCACTTGAAGGCTGGGGAGTACTGATTCGAACTCCTCCTCGCTCGGACATCCGTGCGTTCGACCTTCTCCGCCTCGGTGGCTCCGGAGGCGGTTGCTGCTCTACTGGCGGTGGTGGCGGCGGTGTGACCGCCCTGAGTCGAGAATCCTGGGAAGGATCTTGTTGCTGCTGATATGGGGACGAGTGCTCAGAGGGCGTGAAGTACCAGTCCCACTGCTTGAATATCTCTTGGTAACTATCCGGTCCGCGA
Source organism: Helianthus annuus (assembly GCF_002127325.2). Classification (NCBI taxonomy): domain Eukaryota; kingdom Viridiplantae; phylum Streptophyta; class Magnoliopsida; order Asterales; family Asteraceae; genus Helianthus; species Helianthus annuus. The sequence goes on from NC_035443.2 coordinate 186,316,221, forward strand.
TACGGCGATCCATGGAATGATGACCCATCTGAGATCTCGATGGGGTGGTTCGGCGTCCCTGAAGCAGGCTCCATAGGGTCTGTATCTTCGTCCATGTCGTTTTCCCCTGAGAAATGGTCTTTGGGTCCAAGTGGGTTGAAACCCACGGGTTCTGGCAGAATGTTGGCCGGGTTGAATCGGCTTTGGAAAACTGGGGTTGGGTCACCAAAAGAGTGATGAGAGTTGGATCTCTGCAAAGGTATGAAAGAGGGTGGTTGCTGGTTGGGCTCATTTTCCGAGTGGGGTCCAAAGGAGTGCTGGTAAGAAGGTGAAGAGCTAAGGGAGACAAATCGTCTTCCAGGTTCAACATAGAGCCTCCATGGCTCTTGCGGGCTCGTGCTCATAGTAATGGATGGAGTACGCCGGTGCGAAGGCCCGGCTTCGTGATCATGACCTGTGACTGGTCCTTTGCCTCTACCGCGAAGGAATCTTGGTGGCATGATGACCTGCATACATGATTTAGATAACAACAACAATATAATAATAAAAGACTCAAAATAAAACAAAACAGAGTTTGTCCTATGTTCGATGTCTAGACTTGGAACTCGAAGAATGTGCAATTTGTGCACTGAGATTAAACACAGAAGGCTAGTGTTTAATTCACTCAGTGTTGGCTCTGATACACAAATTATAATGCACAGCGGAAGCAATGAAAATAGATTTACTTCAACCATTAAATGTAATATCAAGTATCACAAATAGTCGAAATAGATCCACAGGCGGATCGAAATAAAAAGAAGGAAATTGTTCAACAGATAAATGCATCCCAAAGCTTGCGAGACTCTATGATGCTAAGGAGAGGCCAGCCTATTTCGTATAGCACCTGCACTTAATCTTTTTGGGGAAAATACGTCAGTTTACACTGGTAAATACAATTTAACTGACTCATTTTGAAAAGGTTTTAAAAATTGATTTAAATGCACAAGGCACAAAACATTTTATAACTTGGGAATAATTAATCAAAGTTAAACTTGTAAAAGAATTACATGTTCGTTATGCGTTCAGTCGCCCGAGTCGTGTCGGGTTTAAGGTTAATTGACACACCACTTAGTATAAGTCCGCTGCGGGAAGCCAACGTCTATACCTTAATAAATATGGACATAATACCGGGTGTACGCCTACACCCGGGTGTCAAGGTCGTGGCCAAAAATGATGCCAAGGATATCCGGGACATGGTCATTAAACTCCCAAAGGCGTAAAAACAAACAAAACCAATTTTCAAACGGGTCACATTGATAGTACCCAACTACTAATGAGTTTGGGGTCAATTGCCCGACCAAGCGGTATTTTATATACCGTACCCCCAAGCCCGTATAAAGGAAAATAAATTAAAAGTATTTACCTGAGTAAGTATAAACCACAAAAGCAAAAATGCAAGTGTCTTTTACTGGGCTCCAATTCTGGAACGAAGGTTTATAATAACCTATTAGAATCCCAACGGGTCTTAACATAGCCTAAGCTTAGACCGGTTAGTTTCGAGGGATAAATATGGTTTAATCGCGAGGAAGGAGAAAACCGAAAAGGAATGTGACTTAGACCCTACAAGCTTGGATACTTGTATAACATGGGTAAACTAAGCACATTCAGGATTTAGAGACTAAGATGATACGGTTTGACCCGTTTCGGCTAATATGCGTAAACTAGTCACATAAGCCGATCCGAACGCGAAAGTGCGTAACGGGTAACCATAAAAATCATATACAAGTTTTCCTGAGATTATATGCACCAAATATGTTGTAATATCAGTAAGATATGTCCTATTATGCCCCAAATGAATTTAAACACCAATTACGCCTCATAAGAGCATTTTGGTAATTTTACATAAGCTAAAAAGGTAAAAACAGGAAATCTGAGTTTTCATCTTTAGTTTACTGTTATAATATGAAAATTTTACTAAATATATCAGTAGGTATTTGAATTTATGCATATAGACTAGTTTTGACGTACACTATGTCGTAAAAATGCCTAAAAAGGCGATTTGGAGCCATTTCCGGGTTTTAAAAGAAAAGCTGGTATTTTTATAATTCCAGAAGGCTCAAATGATTATATTTAACATAATAAATCAGTAGAAAAGGTTTGGGGTTAAAAGGTTTTGTAAAACTCATTTTATGGCCGAAAAGGGCAAAACCGGCATAAGCCGAATTTAGCTTAAAACCATAAGTTATGCTTAGCCTAAAAATAAATAAAAATCTTTAAAATTCCCAAAATATTATTATATAACAGTGGGTATAAAGTTTTGATATAAAATTTAAGTTTAAATGGGCTATGCGCTAATTACGCTAATTATTCACTAAGAAAGCTTCTAATTACGCTAATGAGCATAACTCTTAATCTAGACTTCAAACTGATGTCAAATTTTGGGGACAAGTCTATATTTCAGTAACTAAGATGTCTACCCTTTTTCATTTTCAAAAATTATGATTTTTTAGACATTCGGGCATAATGGTCAACATATGGGCATTTCACGGAAACATGCATGTGAACAAGATATCTAATGAACCATGTTGTATAATCATAGGAGGATACACTAACATGTCATTAGGTCCAAAAGAAGCTCTAAGGCAATCTTAACCTTAACCAAAACGGGTCAGAACTGAAAGTCAAAGCGAAAGTCAAACTATGCGACTTTCGGTTCCGGACCGGTCTAAACAGAAAATTGTCGAGTTTGTCACAACCCCCGATCCCAAGTTCCGGGGAACGGGCGGCCGCGAGCCAGTTTTGGTGGTATCACGTTTATTTATTCAATTTGGCAGCGGAAATTTTCATCAGGACCGTAGTTAGGAAATGTTAAATCAGAGTAAACCACCTCGTTTAATAATATTAAACATATGTGTAAAACCCAAGTTTTCAATACACACGTTTCATAGGAATAAATCCTATTTATTTATTAAAAATATCTCTTTTATTCTTAGGTAACTTTATTGCCACTTTTCCAAGCCTTCAGTGCTGTCCAGCTGGCTTCTATTTGGCTTTCACATATTGTTACCTGAAACGCGTTTTAAAAACATTTTGTCAGTGGGAAATACTGGTGAGTGAATCCCAGTTTAATCAAGTTTATACAAAAACAATTTCACAGTGAACAGTATTGAGGGCGCATCCGCAATTACATTTGTTTCCAAGTTATATCAATTACCACCACACGGTAATGTCGTTCCGACTTATGGTCATGTTACTCCTTTACCAGGTGGTAACAAATCTTGTATACAAAACCCCAAATTTACCGACTGGAATTGTATTCTTACAAATACTCAATAACTGTTATTCGTATGGAAAGATATTTAAGGTTTTGTAAAAACAGTTAACAAAAAGAGGATTACTCACATTGCTATTTTAGGGTTTTCAGTAGTGATTTCCTGGGAATAATCTATAATTTACACAAATGCACGTGTGTTAGTATAATAACCCATTTTAACATTAGTAATACCCTCCCCGAGACGGCATTCCAACGACTACGTCGGGCAGAACCACGACAGCCGTTACGGAACCCTAGATCAATCGGGCAGCGTATCTAATATGTTTCCAGGGGTTATAATACTTACATCGTAGCAGAACCTCGCTATTTTAGGGGGTATAATGCCCGGGTATAGTGTATACTACTCAGAATTTTAGTAAGAAAGAAAGATTTTGAACGACCGGAAGTGAAAGCCCGAGGCCTCCCTTTATAGGGCCTAATCTGGGTTTTCTCGCGGCCCGCGTGAAGTTAAAGCAGGCCTTACGCGGCCCGCGTTGACCTCCGGTCAAGGCGTAGCTTTGCTGGGTCATCACTAGCTTGTCCGGGTGTTGGGCCACGTGGCGGCCCAGGGCTTTGCCAGATTTTGGAACGCTCGCGGCCCGCATGAACTAAAACAAACTCGTACGCGGCCCGCATCAACTAATGATTTCAGCGGAGTCCGGTTACATCCTAAAGCGGCCCGCGTGAATGGTTGGGGTGGGCTTATGCGGCCCGCCTCAACTTAATATTTCTGATTTTTATTTTATTTTATATAGTATAATCTATTTTGGGGCTCGGTTTTCACATACGGGGTGCATATAAAGACACATTGAGATATTTTAAGATATATTAGGGTGTCGAAACATTTATAAGGGTGTCGGTTTACGTTAGGGTTGTTATATCCTCCCCACTTTGTTTTAGAGCTCGTCCTCGAGATCTATTGGAACAAGTGTGGATATTTCTTTTGCATTTCTGATTCGAGCTCCCATGTGTATTCGGGTCCTCTTTTGGAGTCCCACCTCACTTTGACCAAAAGTAGTCTCTTGTGCTTGAGATTCTTGATTTTCCTATCTTCAATTTGTAGAGGCCTCTCTACAAACTTGAGTTGCTCATTAACCTCTATATCCTTAAGAGGTACTATGAGTGATCCGTCGGCTAGACACTTTTTGAGATTAGATATATGAAATACATCATGTATTCCTGCCATTTCCTCTGGCAGTTGTAGCTGATAGGCTACAGGTCCTATTCTTTTGATAATTTCAAAGGGTCCAATATACCTGGGACTTAGCTTTCCTCTTTTGATGAATCTTACTACTCCTTTCTAGGGTGAAACTTTTAACAATACTTTGTCTCCTACCTGAAATTCTAACGGTTTACGTCTATTGTCAGCGTAGCTCTTCTGTCGATCACGTGCGGCTTTCAGTCGTTCCTTGACTTGGATAATTTTGTCGGTTGTTTCTTGTACTATCTCGGGTCCAGATAGTTGCTTTTCCCCAATTTCCGCCCAACAGACTTGGGTTCTGCACTTTCGTCCATAAAGTGCTTCGAATGGTGCAGCATGGATACTTGTGTGATAACTGTTATTACAAGAAAATTCTATCAAAGGTAAGTGTTCGTCCCAATTACCTCCGAAATCAATTACACAAGATCTAAGCATGTCTTCCATTGTTTGAATTGTTCTTTCACTTTGCCCGTCTGTTTGAGGATGATACGCGGTGCTTAGATTCAGCTTGGTTCCCATTGCTTTTTGGAAACTTGACCAAAAATGAGAAGTAAAACGGCTATCTCTATCAGAAACAATTGATAAAGGTATTCCATGTAATGAAACGATTTCATTTACATACAATTTAGCTAATTGTTCCATACTAAAGGTTTCCTTCATTGGTAAGAAATGAGCTGACTTGGTTAGTCTATCTACAATCACCCAGATTGTATCATTTCCTTTTCTTCTTTTGGGTAATTTGGTAACAAAATCCATTGTTATCAATTCCCATTTCCAAACTGGCATTTCTAATTGCTGTAACAAACCCGAGGGTTTCTGGTGTTCAGCTTTAACTTGTGAGCAAGTCAAACATTTAGAAACATAAGCTGCTATATCCTTTTTCATCCCTATCCACCAGAAATTCTTCCTTAAATCTTGATACATTTTATCACTTCCTGGGTGCATCGTATATTTAGATTTATGAGCTTCTTCTAATATACGGTGACGTAGGTTTCCTAATTTAGGTATCCACATTCTCTTTTTATGGAATCTCCAAATTCCATCCGTTCCCTGTTCTAATTCCTTAATCATTCCTTTTAATTTTTCAATATCTTCCCTGATTACTGATTCTTGTGCTTTTCTAATCTGATCATTTAAATCTACTTGTAGATTTAATTTAAGAGAACGTACCCTTTTTGGCTTTTTATATTTTCGACTTAAAGCGTCAGCCACCACATTGGCTTTTCCTGCATGATACTGGATATCGCAGTCATAATCGCTAAGCAATTCCATCCAACGTCTTTGTCTCATATTCAACTCTTTTTGCTCGAAAACATATCTTAAACTTTTATGATCAGTAAATATGGTAAACTTACTACCATAAAGGTAATGTCTCCAAATTTTAAGGGCAAAAATTATAGCTCCTAATTCTAAATCATGGGTTGAATAATTCTCTTCATGACTCTTAAGCTGTCTAGAGGCGTAAGCTATAACCTTTTGACGTTGCATCAACACACATCCATAACCTAATTTAGAAGCATCACAATAGATTACAAAGTCTTTAGTTCCTTCTGGTAATGCTAATATAGGTGCATGGGTCAATCTTTGCTTAAGGATTCTAAAAGCTTCTTCTTGTTTTGGTCCCCATTCAAACTTAACAGATTTACAGGTTAACTTAGTCAAAGGAATGGCTATTCTAGAAAAATCTCGAATAAATCTTCTATAATAACCGGCCAATCCTAAGAAACTTCTAACCTCGGTTGGTGACTCAGGGGTTTTCCATTTAGTAATTGCCTCGATCTTTGTTGGATCTACATGAATTCCTTCATGATTCACTAAATGTCCGAGAAATTGTACCTGTTCTAACCAAAACTCGCACTTTGAAAATTTAGCATAAAGCTTTTCTTTTCTTAATAAACTTAAAAGTAAGTTGTCACACCCCGATTTCCACGTGTCACCGGTGGGCCCGGTGTGGGGTACAGTGACGTAGTTGGCATCGTCATAGACAAACAACACAATATAATAATGCACAGCGGAAGCAGAATAGATACATTTCAACTTTAATTAAAATGACATAATAAACATCATAAGTAGTTGAAACGGATCCACAGGCGGATCAAATAAAAAATAAGAATAAATTGTTCAACAGTTATTTGTCGTCCGAGCTTGCGAGACTATAGTGGACGCTCTTAGGAAACAGCCAGCCTAGTTCGTATAGTACCTGCACTTAATCTTTTGGGAAAAATACGTCAGTTTACACTGGTAAATACAAATCGACTGACTCATTTTGAAAATGATTGAAAATTGATTTAAATGCACAAGGCATAAATATTTTTATTAACTTGGGATAATTATGCAATATAAACTTGTGAACGAATTACATGCACTCGTATCTTTGGTGGCCCGGGATCTACTGTCCGGGCTAAAGATTAAATGACACACCACATTAAAGAGTTATACACGCCGAGTGTACGCCTACACCCCGTGCTCTGGTCGTGGCCATCTCGTAAGATAATGCCAAGGATATCCGGGACACGGTCAATAACCCCCCAAAGCCTAAAGTAAGACAAGACTGTTTAAACGAGTCGCACAAGCTATTCAAGACTGTACACCCATAAGGTGCAGGACTTGTGCGCCCGATCAAGCGGTATTTTAAATACCGTACCCCAAGCCCGTATAGGGAAAATAAGTCAAAATGTATTTACCTGAGCAAGTATGTAACACAAACGGTAAGTGTGGTAGCTTTTACTGGGCCTCCTAATCTGGAACAAAGGTTTATAATTAACCTATTAGATTCCTAACGGGTCTTTTATTTAAGCCTAAGCTTTGACCGGTTAGTTTTAAGTATGATACGGTTTACGCACGATTAAGCGAAAGACCGGATAGAATGTGATTTAGACCCGACAAGTTTGAATACTTGTATAATATGGGTATACTAAATACATTCTGGATTTTGAGATAAAAATGATATCGTTTGACCCGTTTCGGTCAATTTACGCAAACTAGTTACGTAAACCGAACCGAACGCTAAAAGGGCGTTACGGGTAGCCAAAAGAGTCAAATGCAAGTTCCCTGAGATAATATGCTTTAAATATGATATAACATCAGTAAGTTATGTTCTATATTGCCCGGAATAATATTAAACTCAATTTATGCCTTATAGGGGCATTTTGGTCATTTAAAAGATTATAAAAGAGTCAAATTAGAAATCTGAGTTTCGGGTCTGGTTTATACAGAAAATATACTCCATTTAACATATTATAACAGTAGGGTATGACCCATATACCAAACTCATCATTTAAAATCAAACTATGCACCGTAGGGGTATTTTAGTAATTTCACAAGGGCTAAAAATGCCAAAACTGGAAACCTGAGTTCATATACTTATACTTACTGTTATTATATGAAAATATGCTAATTACATCAGTAGGTATAAGTCTTACATGTTTAAAATGAGTATAACGCTTACTATGCGTTAAAACGCTTAAAATACGATTTAGAGGCGTTTCCGGGTTTTCAAAAGAAAACTGAGATTTTTATATTTCCAGAACACTTAAAATAATTTATTTAACATATAAAATCAGTAGGAAAAGGTTTCGGGTCAAAAGAATGCATAAAAATCATTTTATGGCCTAAACGGTCAAAACCGACATAAACCGAAATAACTTAGCGATCTAAGATACGATCAGCCAAAAATTAAATAAAAATCATCAAAATTCCCAAAATAATATATAACATCAGTGGGTAAAAAGTTTTGCATCAAAACGTGGCCTGAAATGGGTTATACGCGAAAAGGGCCGTTTATGTAACTTAAGAACATAGTTTTACGCTAATGGCCATAACTCAAAATCTGGACCACCAACTGATCCGAAATTTTCGGTGCAAGTTTATATATTATAAATAAAGATTTCTACTCTTTCACTTTTCCAAAAATCACGTTTCATATCAAAAAGGGCAAAATAGTCAACTTTTAAGCATAATCGGAAACATGCAAATGAATCGGCTAAGCATAGACTCGAACAACAAAAATTCCAGAAAGTTTTACCAAAATAAAAATGGTCAAAAATACTCTCCAATACAGATCTCAAACATGCATGTACGAATCCGAATCGATGGTCTACGAAATAGTCGTTTTACAAGACTTTCGGTTCCGATTCGTATCTATACTAAAGATTGTCGAGTTGATCATGGTAAAACACATTCTTATATTCATTATAAAGCTATCTATGATGATCAAACAGATTGCATGTCATCTACATTACCATTTAAGCTATTTTTCACAAAAACCATTTCTGTTGACTTTTTAGAAACAAGTTTGACTCGACAATTAGCATGCATAAAGTGGGAATCAGTGAATACCCTTTTGAGGGTTTGTTTCCCACATAAATACCAACATATATCTGGTTTCAATTTGAGAAATGACTGAGTGAAACTCGTTTAATCAGAAAGTCAAAGTATAAGAACAATCAGTTTGACTTTTAATAATAATCGATGCAAGAACGAATTAGAGACTGAATTAGAAGCTTACAAAGGTCCTAATGAAGTCTAGCAAACACTTGGAGTCGGCCTTGATGTCCAGAAAAACTCCAGAAAGCCTGAGAGAGTTCTTGAGAGTTGAGAGCTCTTTGTTCACAATTGCAAGTGCCAAGAAAATGAGTTGTTGATCTGATTTATGGAGGATACAGAGGTTATAGTGAGTTCTCAGTAGGCTAGGTATGCAAGACCATCTATTGGAGCAATTTAGAGGTGATCCCAGCTTTTCCCCATTTCAAAATTCGGACCAGATTGCAATTTTCGCGAAATTTTGTTACTGGTGGTCTCACGCGGCCCGCTTGGGTCTGTCCAGGCGGGTCGCCTGACCTGCTGATCAGCCAAACTAATTTCAAACTTGGCAGCTTTGGTCCCTGATCTTGTATGCGATGTTTCGGCCTCTTATCTTGACCCGTAAACCCCCAAACTTGGTTTTTAAGAACCTTGGGACATTTACCTACATGGTAATGTCCTCGGATAACTTTGCGCTCAAACGAAAAGCCATGAAATTCGACGTTGAAGCTTTTAACCCCTCAAGTACGGTTTTGGCCATAACTTTCTCATACGTTGACGAAACTTCACGAAATTTTAACCACATATTCTAGTGAGTATATTTTAGCTTCTCAAAGCTTCGGGTCTGCCAAAAGTTCACTCAGAGGTATAAATTAAACATGTTGACACTTTTGGCCCCTATAGTTTGCAATTCCTCACTTTTGTGCAATTTCCGCGTCGTATGATCCATGAACCATCCGTTTAAGGTTATAAACATTATGTAGGGTTATCATAGAGTCTATTTATCCATTGTTGACACTTTGGACCCTTACGTTCCATAGTTTTCACCGTTTGTCACTTTTAGTCCCTCTAAAGTTCGTTTTCACATACCGGAACCTTATGACACGTGTCAAGACATTATTGGACGAAATTTTTCGAGGTGTTACATAAGTGCAAGTGCTTTGCATGCTCCTCTTTACTTTTAGAGTAAATTAGAATATCATCTATGAAAACAATTATGAATTTATCCAAATATGGCTTACATATTCGGTTCATCATGTCCATAAATGCGGCTGGGGCATTGGTTAAACCAAATGGCATGACAGTAAATTCATAATGACCATACCTTGTTCTGAATGCGGTTTTAGGAATATCCTCTTCCTGTACCTTTAATTGATGATATCCTGATCTTAAATCGATTTTAGAGAAAAATCGAGCTCCTTGAAGTTGATCAAACAAATCATCAATCCTCGGCAATGGATACCGATTCTTAATCGTGACTTTGTTCAATTCACGGTAGTCAATGCACATACGCATTGATCCGTCCTTCTTTTTGACAAACAATATCGATGCTCCCCATGGCGATGAACTTGGTTGTATAAATCCTTTTTCCAATAATTCGTCTAATTGTTTCTTCAGTTCTTGCATTTCAGCGGGTGCCAAAAGGTAAGGTGCTTTGGCAATTGGTGTTGTTCCTGGTAAAAGATGGATCCTAAATTCGACTTCCCTGTCTGGTGGTAATCCTGGCAATTCTTCTGGAAAGACATCTGAAAATTGGGACACTACTGGAATGTCTTTTAATTCTTTTCCTTTAGTGTTAGTGACTATAGAAATCAAATACACTATAGATCCTTTCCTTATACAGCTTGCAGTTTTCATTACAGAGATGAATTTAGTGGATCTAAAGGGTTTATCTCCTTTAATTGAGATCTTTTCACCTCTTGGTGATTTTAATTGAATTGTCTTTTGATCACATAAAATACTAGCTTTATTGGCTATTAACCAATCCATACCTAACACAACATCAAATCCAGCCAGATTCATTGGGTAAAGGTTTGCAATAAACTTTTGATTGAAAATTTCTATTCTTGCTCCCTGCAAGATTTCAGGAATCCTAACAATTTCTCCATTTGCGGTTTCTACTAGACATTCTTGTGGTAGTTTAGTTAATGATTGATTTAGGAGTTTGCAAAACGAAGTATTAATAAAACTTTGGTTTGCACCAGAGTCAAATAATACTTTAGCAAAAATATCATTAACTAAAAACGTACCAGCAATGACGTCTGGAATCATCTTGGCTTCGTCTACAGTTAGAACGAATGCTCTAGCATTTTTAGGGTTCTTGTTGTTTACAGCTGGAGTCAATTTTGGGCAGTTTGGCTTGATATGACCTTTTTCTCCACAATTGAAGCACATTCCATTAGTTGGTTTTCTTCTGCACGTCTCCTCCTTATGTCCTGGTGTTTTGCAGAAATTACAGTAAGTAGAGCATCTTCCAGAATGCTTCTTTTTGCAGGCTTTGCAGTAAGGTGCAGATGTAGAACGGAATTCTTGAGTAAGCCTTTGGGATAAATTTCTCCTCTGATCTTCTTCCCTAGTACGGATTAGCTCGTCTGTCAAGGTATTGGCTAGTTCTACAGCTTCTTCTATGGTTTGAGGTCTAGCTGCCTTGACTACATGCCTAATCTCCCCAATTAATCCCCAGATGTAACGGGAGATTAACACTGGTTCAGGTGATGCAAGGGTTGGTACTATCCTAGCATATTCAAAGAATGTGGTAGTGTAACCTTTAGTGTCTACCCCGGTCATTCTAAGATTCAGAAACTTATTTGCTATCTGTTCTTTTTCATTGGGAGGGCAAAATTTCCTTTCCACCATGTTCTTGAATTCCTCCCATTCCATGTTATAAGCCCTATCACTTCCTCTGGATTGGAGGATAGTGTTCCACCATTCTAGGGCTGCATTCTTAAACAGATTTGAAGCAAACATTATTTTATCTTCTTCCGCACACTTGCTTATTTTCAGAACTGCCTCAGTTTTCTCTATCCAGCGTAAAGCTGCAATGGGTCCTTCATTGCCCGAGAATTCTATTGGTTTGCAGGACCAGAATTCTTTGTAAGAACAACCATGTGGCATGGTTCTTCTTCTTTTGGGAATGGGCGCTTGAAGTATGAGTCCATTGTTTACGCTGTGTTCTGGTTCAGTTGATCGCTTACTGCTATGCTTACTTTTATTATTCGCTTCTTGAACCGTTTGAATAATAAATGGCATCGCATCTATAATTCCCTGTGCCACAATATGTTGAACAGCACTATTATCCATTTGGTTTCCGTTGTTATTATTGTTTGGATTCTCGTTAACCACGTTATTGTTACTCTGGTTATCATTATTCAGATTATCTTGATTTCCCTCGTCGGCCATCTGAATTTTAAACATTTACCAAATATTAATATCACAAATAATATTTGAATATAGCTAATCACATGACACGCACTTTTTAGTCAAAAGCGTCGAGCATTGCGACTTTTACTCTATTTATATAGTATGCATCAATACACACCAGTACAGAAATTAAAATTACAATACCGACTGAAAAGTAAAGCTACAATACTAGTAGTATGCATCCGTAGTTTTTTTTTTCTAACACATACACACATATATTATTATATTATTATTACTACTACCGTTCTGTCATCACATTCACTGATATGGATTCATCCAGAAATCCATATTGCGCTCGTCGTACTTCCAGACGAGGCGCTCTCCCACCTGTCGCATTCTTTCACTACTCTCTAGAATTTCCTCCCCAAAAGTCCTAAGTTCTTGGACATTTTCTGCACTCATTAGGGGTGCAGGTTCTAGGACTGGGTTTGGAATCTAAGGTGCGGGTTCCTGGTACGGGGCCTGGTAAGGGTATGGATTTTCTAAGATCTCTCTAATGTATGCATCGTTAATATTGTAGGGATCTTGAGGATCTAACCCTGGGTAGGCTCCTAGATTGGGCATCGGCACGTTTTCCTGAATCGGGTTTTGTTGCACATAGTCTCTAACATCGTTCCACCAAGGGTCGTAATTGTTTGGGTCTAGGGGATTGGGTGCAGGTACCCTAGGTATCTCCTCTGGGTTAAAATTATGCATTTCTGGTTGTTCTTCAGGGTTTTCCACTTCCATGGGTTGGTCAGGATTTGGTAATTGTGGTTGGGGTGCTAGCATTTGTTCCAGGTTTGGGTCAGCTGCAGTGGTTGCTAAAATGTGGATATTGGCTATACCCCTATTGAGCATATCCTGGGCATAGGCATCAGTTTCTCTTTTGGCTGCGGCTAACACTCGCTGATCCTGTAACTTTTTCATACGTTTCCTACGCTCGTGTGCTCCCCTACTGAACCATCCCCTCTTTTTCTGAGAAAATGGCTCTTTAGACTGAGCCTTAAACACAAAGATTCCTTCTTCCGTGTCAGCAGAGTACCCTGAGAGGGCAGGCTGAGAAGAGGAGGTGCCTTCGCTTCTAGGCGAACCAGACAATTGACGATACGCGTCAGAGGGTCCTTGGTCGCTCATACTGTAAACTAACAAATAGTCAGATAACACATAACAAGTAAGTACAATTATGCACGTATTTCCATAATTTATTTCCTAACAATTTGAATTTTGATGTCAGCAGAACACTTCTGTGGCTGAATCAGTGGCATAGCTCTGATACCACCTTCTGTCACAACCCCCGATCCCAAGTTCCGGGGAACGGGCGGCCGCGAGCCAGTTTCGGTGGTATCACGTTTATTTATTCAATTTGGCAGCGGAAATTTTCATCAGGACCGTAGTTAGGAAATGTTAAATCAGAGTAAACCACCTCGTTTAATAATATTAAACATATCGGTAAAACCCAAGTTTTCAATACACACGTTTCATAGGAATAAATCCTATTTATTTATTAAAAATATCTCTTTTATTCTTAGGTAAGTTTATTGCCACTTTTCCAAGCCTTCAGTGCTGTCCAGCTGGCTTCTATTTGGCTTTCACATATTGTTACCTGAAACGCGTTTTAAAAACATTTTGTCAGTGGGAAATACTGGTGAGTGAATCCCAGTTTAATCAAGTTTATACAAAAACAATTTCACAGTGAACAGTATTGAGGGCGCATCCGCAATTACATTTGTTTCCAAGTTATATCAATTACCACCACACGGTAATGTCGTTCCGACTTATGGTCATGTTACTCCTTTACCAGGTGGTAACAAATCTTGTATACAAAACCCCAAATTTACCGACTGTAATTGTATTCTTACAAATACTCAATAACTGTTATTCATATGGAAAGATATTTAAGGTTTTGTAAAAACAGTTAACAAAAAGAGGATTACTCACATTGCTATTTTAGGGTTTTCAGTAGTGATTTCCTGGGAATAATCTATAATTTACACAAATGCACGTGTGTTAGTATAATAACCCATTTTAACATTAGTAATACCCTCCCCGAGACGGCATTCCAACGACTACGTCGGGCAGAACCACGACAGCCGTTACGGAACCCTAGATCAATCGGGCAGCGTATCTAATACGTTTCCAGGGGTTATAATACTTACATCGTAGCAGAACCTCGCTATTTTAGGGGGTATAATGCCCGGGTATAGTGTATACTACTCAGAATTTTAGTAAGAAAGAAAGATTTTGAACGACCGGAAGTGAAAGCCCGAGGCCTCCCTTTATAGGGCCTAATCTGGGTTTTCTCGCGGCCCGCGTGAAGTTAAAGCAGGCCTTACGCGGCCCGCGTTGACCTCCGGTCAAGGCGTAGCTTTGCTGGGTCATCACTAGCTTGTCCGGGTGTTGGGCCACGTGGCGGCCCCGGGCTTTGCCAGATTTTGGAACGCTCGCGGCCCGCATGAACTAAAACAAACTCGTACGCGGCCCGCATCAACTAATGATTTCAGCGGAGTCCGGTTACATCCTAAAGCGGCCCGCGTGAATGGTTGGGGTGGGCTTATGCGGCCCGCCTCAACTTAATATTTCTGATTTTTATTTTATTTTATATAGTATAATCTATTTTGGGGCTCGGTTTTCACATACGGGGTGCATATAAAGACACATTGAGATATTTTAAGATATATTAGGGTGTCGAAACATTTATAAGGGTGTCGGTTTACGTTAGGGTTGTTATAGAGTTGAACATGTTGGAACATGTTCTTACATCATTTACCAAATTATATTAATGATAAAACAGGTTGCATGCATCCTACATTGCTAATTATAAGTTAATTTGAATTTAAGCTTTCTGTTGACTTTTTATAGTTAGCTTTGACTCGACAATTGACATGCTTAGAGTGGGAATCTGGAAATACCCTTTTAGGGGTTTGTTACCCACTTAATTACCTACTTAAAGGTATTTTTAATTCGTGATTTGACAGAGCAGATTTTAATTAATCACGAAGTCAAACCTTAATTATGACGGTTTGACTTTTACTTAATTAACTAAGCTAGAATGGATTAAGGGAGGTTAAGGACACTTACAAGAGTCCTAAGGAGGATTAGGGAGCCTAATAAAACTTGGTGTAGATCAGAGAAGCTCCAGAGAAGTCTTGAACCAATGATTCCAAAGAGCAAATGAAAATGGTCACACTTCAAGCTCTTATATAGTGAACTAGAAGGCCCAAGATCATGCCAAGCTAGCCTAGAATGGTTACAAGATCAACCCAGGTGTCCCTATGAGCCTAAATACTGCCTAGCAAGCCCCTGATTTCAAAAACCAACATTCTAAGTCGGTGCAACGGGCTGGAGAGGCAGCTGTCCAAAATCTGCTGCCAGCGACGGTCTTACGGACCGTAAGCTTGAGGCCTTACGGTCTGTAAGGACCTCTTGCGGACCGTAAGCTAGAAGGGCTACGGTCCGTAACCGACTTTGCTGAAAACGCCCAGGTACCCTCCTTACGGACCGTAAGCCTAAGGCTTTGCGGTCCGTAACCAATGGCCAGAGGACAAAAACTTGTGAACTTTTAAGTCTTGACCATGCACTCAAACCAACTCCGAAATCAGTCTTGGATTCTCATAATAGTTGGCCAAGGGAATTAACTATATTGGTTCCTATTTACAAGGATTTTATTTAACATTTTCAGTAGTAACAACCTATAATTCCAAAGTCCTTAATAAAGATGCAACTTTATTTATTTGAGAGCAACCGGTTATCATATAAGATGGTTATCTAATGATTTAAGGATCTTGGGATTTATAACAATTCGGGTCGCTCAGAGGTGATTTAATAACATGTCGCCCTTGGGTCGTTCAGAGGTATTTTAATAACATGTCGCCCCTTTTTATTAAAATCCTACCAAACATCTTTTTATTTAATCCAGTTTTTCTGACACATCTGTCTAACGTGACACGTGTCTTTATTTTAATGGACAGGAATATTCGAGGTGTTACATACCGCAAGGCATTCGATCGACGATGAAAGAATCGTTAGGAGGTACATCGTGACATGAAATGAACCTATGTACTATTGTCTTAACACACAACTGTGTGGAGACTGCTTTAATCGTGATAATCAAAACGGATTTAGAGCAAGTCAATAAACAACTAAATCCGTGTATGCGGTGCGTAACGAATTTAGCGCAAGCTTTAGTTTTGTGAAAGCATCACCACAAGGTGTCGAAACCAACAAACGATTTAGTGGAGTCGTGGACCAAACAAGTCTACTACGACTCGAAACAAAAGACCTTTGCAAAATTCGAATATGATGCTCTCAATACATCATATGGCGTTTTAAATTGAATATGCGAAATGGACAAGTTAAAGCAATTGAATTTGGTTTCAGTGCAATCTGACAATAAACATATGTATCAACAAGGGAATCTCAGCATGGTTACGAAGATAAATCATGAATGTAACTTGAAAGAAAAGAAGTTTCAAGAAAGTGTGTTGACTTGATAGCAAAAGAGCCAACAATTACAATAATGTAGGTTATTTGAATCATAACCCAATAGTTAGTTTTCGCAAAATAATATTTGAACTTCAATGAAGTGTTTATTCGAAATGGAACCGCATGCGTAGCAAATGGTGCATACGTAACATATAAGTTTCCAAGTGATGAAACAATGAGTATTTGCAAAAATGAAGAAATGACCAAGTATCGAAGCAAATGTGTGTTCGCTCTCAGTGAAGAAATTAACGCGATGCAACTACCATTAAGGGGAGTAGAGATGCAAACATCTATTCGCTAGAAGCAAAAGTGGAGATTTCAACAAAATAAATTTGAGTACTTTTTGTTTGGTTAACTGAAGTAGCATATACGTCAGAATAATGGGGTTTGCTCTAGTTAATAGACATAGTTCCATGTGATAACCTTTAATGAGTTTTGACCTAAGTTCCCAAAGGTTCTAAGTACATGTTTTCTAGGTTCTCAAAGTTTTGTACTATGTGTATAACTGTTTTGTGCATCGTGTAGAAAACACAATATTAGCTTAAGTTAAAAACAAGTTGCTGACTCACTGT
The DNA here is from genome assembly GCF_002127325.2 of Helianthus annuus. Lineage (NCBI taxonomy): Eukaryota > Viridiplantae > Streptophyta > Magnoliopsida > Asterales > Asteraceae > Helianthus > Helianthus annuus. The sequence goes on from NC_035443.2 coordinate 186,333,451, forward strand.
ACCTTGGTATGCTTTTATGCTGAATTCACAGCTAATGATACTCGATCAACGATCAGTCTTAGAATAGTAGCGGGGTTTTCACAGTTAGTTAAATAAATCATTAATCCTCAGCAAGAGTTACCAACTCTTGTTGGTTAGCTTGTTCGGCTTCTGGTAGTGGATGCTCATTTGAGAATCATCGTCCTTCTCCTTGACGAACAGTACTGAAACTCCTTAGGGCAAAAAGCTGGCCTTATAAATCCCCTATTTGGCAACTTCTGAAGCCGCGTTGGCAAATCTTGTATCTCAGGAAATGCAAGTCGATAGGGTGTCTTAGCTACAGGCGCAATGCCTGGAACCTAGTTTATGTGGAACTCAACTTTTCGTTGAGGTGGTAATCCTGACAAGTCTTCGGGGAAGACTTCAGGATACTCCCTTATCACAGGGGTATCTTCGAGCTTAGGTTCTTCGGCTTCCTTGTCCATGACATGAGCCAAAAGAAAAAGGCAACACATCCTTTGCGCGAAAACTTCCATGTCTTCAACGACTGATAATCCGTAGGGGCGTATCCTGCTCCATAAATCACGATCGTTTCTTCGTTCGCCATCAGGATGCGGATAACAATCTCCGTTTGATTGCTCGAAAACCAATCCTTCCCAATTACCACGTCGAAGCTTCCCTTTAGCTTGTTCTATCGAGTACGGGTTATCTAACTTACTTGCTACTAAACCAAGTATACTCTCAAACTCTAGAGATGCGAAGCTAAAATTTGTAAAAGTATCAAGTAGCACAGATGCATAACATTGGTTAATATGGGACGTACCGATGACCACGTTTGGATCCTGGCGTGCTTTCCTAGCTCCGCTATTGAGCTTTCATCCTTGTGCCTGATTGTTTTTAGGGCAGTATTTTCTGAAATGCTTTTTGCTTCCACAGTTGAAACAAGCTTCAGCACGTATTTGTTTGTCATTCTTCCTGCATTGATAGTCGTTGTTATCGTTGTTTCCTTCGTGATTCTCACTACCATCTTGGCCTTCATTTCCGCGTTCAGTACCTTGCCTACAAGTTTCCTTGACATGCCCCACTTTACCGCAGTTTTCATATTTTCCATATCGGCATCGCCCGATATGTTAATGTCGAAAATTGTCGCACATAGGTAGGATACCCATGTACTCTTTTCCCTTTTTGGCCTTCTTCTTGTTACTCACCCGAGTAACCTTCTTGAAATTTGCGAACTTTCTCTTGTTGTCTCCAGATGACTCTACAGGGGTCTCCTTTTTCTCTTCCAAAGTGGAAAATTTTCCTAGTCTAATCACTTCTTCAGTGAGTGCCACACTTTAGTCGATAGCATCGGTGATTGTTGGAGGTTTAGATGATCCCCCGATGAAGCGTTCAATTTTCTTAAACTCTGGTTCCACCAGATGCGAAGCAACTTGTGATAATTCGTGAAATCTTTGTACATACTCAGATATCTCTATCTCTGAACCTTCCATTTTCAAGTTCCACAGTTCAGACTCCAACTTCTGGACTTCTGCCCTCGAGAAATATCTTTTACGCATCCGTTCTTTCAGTTCGTCCCACGTCAAGGCATATGCAACAGTCTCACCCAACGTCTGAACCTGAAGGTTCCACCATGACAGAGCCCCATCTAGAAGTAGTCCAGCTATGTACGTGGCCTGATGTTCGGGGGCGCATTTACTTAATCGCAAAACATAATCCGTCTTCTCAACCCAACGCACAAAAGCTATGGCACCCCCAGTGTCATCGAAGTCTCGAGGTTTGTAGCTCAAGAACTGCTTGTAGGTGCAACCGTTAGGTGGGTTATTTCCTGAGGTACCTCCGCTGCGTTCGGAGCGAAGGGTCTCGTGCTGTGCGATGGCCTATGAGATGCGTTCTTGTAATTACGCCTCTGTCGTCGACAGAGGGTTGCTGGTATCGGTGTTTCTTTGAAGCGACATCTTCTAAGAAGGAGATCGGTTAGGTCAGGCCTTATTAAAGACACAGGCACATAAGCACCTACTTAACGAATAAGACCAAGGAGGTGCATTTACATGCGTATATACACAGTCCTTATAACAAGCAATCATATAACATCACACTTATAGCACAAACTTGCAGATGGGAACATATTTAACGAGAACGTAACAAGCAAGCACGTAGCATCATAATTATAGCACAAACATGTAGACCAACAATGTGCTTAGTGAAGACATGGCGACTGAGCTTTCATTATTTACCGACCACAATCACATTGTCTACAAAGTGTATCACATCACAAGGGACACAGGGTCACCCTACCCTTGTCCAATAAGTCTATCAATATACCAAAATCACGTCGTCAAAATTGGTCTTCGAGAGTCTTTACAATCTCGGTTCATTAGTAGTGTCTTTACCCAAAAGTAATGAAATCCGCATAAAGCCAAAAGCCAACTATACTAGTGTCTGAGGTGGAGGAGTGAAGAAGAGCAACTGCTAACATGTGCAAGCTCCTCCTCGAGCTTGTATACACGTCGAAGTAATTAATTGATCTGCTACTTGATAGTAAAGAAACGAGCATCAACACCTAGGAAAGGTGTAAGAGTAGCAGGTGAGAGTGTAAAAGGAGACAGCGATGAATGTGGAGGATCAAAGTATACTGGCATAGACAGGGTGGAGGACGTGGTGTCAGCTCAAGCTCCAAAACTCTATGACTTAAAATCCTCAAACTGTAGCTGTTGTGACAGGAGCAACCCATCCCGTCTGTAGCCACCTAAATGTGAGGGATGGTAGGGGTCTGAAATCAGCATAGTGTATGGTAGGGACCATCGGAATGGCTCATCCAGTAGTGAAGAAATGAACAGTGCAGCCTGAAGGATCTGTGGAAAAGCTGCTGATACAAAAGGACCATCACGCGGGTGCTGACCTGGAGTACCTTCCCGGGGTGCGGGTATGTCCTAAAAGAAAGCGATATGCATGTCGGTGCAATGGACGTGGGCCTCCATAGGGGAAAAGAAGCAACATCAGCGGGTGCAGGCGGGGGATAAATAGCTTAACAAAAGGAGGGTCAACATGTGCTGGAACCGGATCAGGTATAAGGGGTGCAATGTTTGGTAGACCAAAGAAACATGGTCAGGATCAGGAATTGGCTCAAGATCAATAGGTGCAACATCAGGCTGACCCAAAAGGAACTGGAGCTGTCTCAGGAGCAGGCTCTGGGTCGTGTGAAGGTGTGGGATCTCGAGCAAGTGATAGTGCGGCAGTTATAGAGGTGTCGTTGTCTCATTCAGTAGTAGAAGGCTGCAATCCGGTCGTCGGTAAGGCTGCAGATGTCACAGACTCAAAGGAGTCTGATATTGAGTATATACTAGAATCAGAGGATAGTCTGATAACAGGGATCTCATGAAGTGAAATTAGCAACAACGTTCTCGTCTAACCTTTCATCATCATGGCGTCATCAAGAGGACCATCAATAAATAAGTCAACGTCATCATCATACAGATCACCGAATGGCCAAGCCTCGGAAAGTATGACCACAAGAGGTACGACATCGAGGATCGGAGCAACGATGTGCTCTCCATCAGGGTAACCAATGATAAGGTGGTCATGGACCGAAACAAGAATGACGGAAGGATCCTCGTCACGGAAGCCATCAGCAAGGGTAAATCATCACCAAAGTCTGCCAGCGCGGGCGGTTGGAAGTCATCCTCGTCCTCGGTCATCATATCAGGATCACTCTCAGTGCCTAACGCAAATATCTCTGGCGCAAGTACACTCTCATTATCTGTGGCAGTGGCCGTAGGGTTGTCAATGTCTGATTTCTCACTCTCGGAAGAAGGTGACATGTGTGCCGGTACATAATAATCGTAGCATGTATATTCATAGCAATCAGTAACACTTAGTATACTGCAAATAAGGATAATTCATCATGTAATCATGTATTTACGTTATTCTTCATGGAACTTTCTATCCTTCCTAGTCTCTCAAACTAAACTTCCTAGTCTCTCAGACTGAACTCCCTAGTCTCTCAGACTACACTTCCCATTCTCTTAGACTGAACTCTCTAGTCTCTCAAACTACACTTCCCAGTCTGAGGACTGAACTCCCTAGTCTCTCAGACTACACTTCCCAGTCTCTTAGACTGAACTCCCTAGTCTCTCAGAGTACACTTCCCAGTCTCTCAGACTGAACTCCCTGGTCTCTCAGACTACACTTCCCAGTCTATTAGACTGAATCATCAGAATAAACTTTGAAATGTGTTTCGTGTCTTTTGTTTGTAAAAATGTCTGTTTTTCCTGGATCTGGGTGTTTCGTGTATGCAATGAAAACATGTTTGTAAAAACGTTTTTGTGAGAGCCCTAATGATCGTAGTCTAGACTCGAGAAAGAATCCTAGTTCGCTACGATCGAAGCTCTGATACCAAGCTGTCACACCCTGACTTTTGCGGAAGCGTGATTATGGTGTGACTTTCTTAATACCATTGCAATCAATTATAACAACAACTATATGATAAAACCAGAGATTTGTCATCCACTAAATGAGTTTAAAACATAACAACATTGTTTAAAACGTAGACTTCAAATTCAAGTTTTACAAACCATATGAATTGTTTATGAGTTCACTAAGGACTCGTCAAATAATATTAGATGTAACTAAGGTTTGGAAGACGTGTCTCGTCCAGGAATAAGACACACTTACCAAACCAAAAGACCATGGATGACATCTTTATTCCTATCGCAACATAAAACTTTCAACGCCCGCCAGATCCATTTACTAGTTCCCTGAAATACATGTAGTTTGAAAACATCAACAAAATTTGAGCGAGTTCATGTCTTCATTTGAGTATGTGTATAAACCTTTGAAATCGTTGTAAGTATGTATGTAAGTTTATAAGTCCCGGTATGAAAGCGACAAGGAAACAGATCAATTAATGTGTTGCTAATAGATTAATATACGTGACATGGTGCAGGAAGACTCAAACCTAGCAGACTTCGTATCGGGCTTCTGGCTATAAGACATAGTCACCACATGGCCCATTCGGCGGACTCATGGATGGGGCTCGCTACACCCAAATAGATCTATTACTCCTATCCCTCGGTCCTACTACGAGGATTAATGGCCTTAAGTATGTGCCTACCCATTCACATGATCTACTGTACTTTCCTTCGCTAACCATACCAATTGTATTTGTCTATAAGCATATGTAATTGTTTGAAACATGTACTTCACCCCCAAAGTTATAAAACTGAAAACAGTTAAGAGAAAAAGGGGGACATGAACTCACAGTTTTGTGTTCTTCGAATCCGCCTGTAACTCAAAGTTTCCTCTATCGTACACGACTACCTACAATGTACTATGGTCTTATTAGACGAACGGGTCGTGCCTTGACTTTAGTATTAATTAGTGCCTTTGAGTTACGTTTCCAAGTGTCTTCGTCATTATTTCAAGCTATATAATTATTTGTCAAAATAATAAATATTTTAACTTAAATTATATTTATTAAATTTCGGAATAATTGTTAAAAACAATATATATCAACTTAATACTTCACAAGTATGTATACTTGTATCTTCTTCCCAAGGATGGGGGTACCTTTCACTTGTATAGTCTTGCCATGTATTAGGGTCGTATTCTGGTGTGTGTTCATACGTACGAGGATACGTATTTTTATTGTATACATTAAGTATTCCTTATACTTAATTTCATATTAATTATTCCAGAATATTATCTTTAATAAAAGCCCACCAATATATATTTCCAGAATATGTACTGTAGTAAATATTATATAGAAAAATTATTTATAATTTTTCTTTTGGCAAAAACATTTGTATTTTCTCATAAGTTTCAAAGATAATATATTTTCTTGTCTAACTTGGAAAATATACATATAAACTCATTTTTCTCCAAAAATGACATATTTCATATTTATTCGGAAAGTTATATCTTTCGCCTCAAAATATTGTATTTGGTGTGTGTTAGAAAATATATATTTCTTAAAAATAATACATCTTCTAAAAATTTCAAGAAAATACATATTCATACATGCTAAAACTAATATATTTTTCCCTTGTCAAAAATCTGATATAACTTTGTAGTAGTTATGAAAATCCCATTTTCATTCTCTTGGTGTTCAAAATGCCGATTACCAAAATATACTTGCAAATAATTTTCCGGAATATTTTGTGAGTTATATTCCTTTGTTTGGTTCTACCGGTATTTTGGGTATTCTTTATATATTTATTCCTCAGAATTTTGGTAATATTTAGGATTGTAATTTTTGGTATTTTGATAAGTTATATTATTTCAAGCACCAAAATAATATAACTACTACACATAATATACACACTACGTCACTGGGCTTTAGCCACATTTTTCCCAAAACCGCCCTGCCATACATCTGAGAAAATGTGTGGCTAAAAGTCATTTATAATATTTTAAAATACTTCTAGCCACACAATTTATTATTAATGTGACTATTGTATGCCAGTTCGAAACCTTTAGCCACACTTTTCAGAAAAAATGTGACATTTACTAGTATGTCTAGCCACAGCTTAAAAAGTGTTGCCAAAGATAACCTATTGCCACAATATTTGTTTGATTTTTTTAATTAATGTGACGGAAACACATTTTTTTGAAACCTTTAGTCACACTTTCAATAAAAAGTATGGCAATTACTAGTCACGGTAGAAAAGTGTGGCCAAATATTACTAACCGTCATAGTAGGTTTTTAATGATGTGGCTAAAAATGATTCATATAAATGACTTTCAAATTGTCTGACCAAAGATTATTATTTATTTAGTCACTTCTAAGTTTTATGTGTGGCTAAAAGTTATTAACTGTGTCCATAAAAAATTGTGGCTATATGTATTCTATAATCACACTTTAATTACTTTACTTTACGTGACCAACCTTTTCACTCCTTATCCCCTCCATTTCTTCAATCCCCAACCATGTTCTCTGCTTCAACAAAGCTACTCAGTCTCTCTTTCACCAAAAAACCCTAATCCCCAAATCCCAGTTTCACCCAAAATTCAATATAATAAGCCATTTATTCGATGCGATATAACAAGGTCTAAATGAACATATGCCAATCGGAGAAAAGGAAGCTTAAATCAATATAACATACTAAACCATTTATCCGAGGTCCGTTTCGAGGTGTCTGAATGGTGGTAATTCGGTTGTTGTTGTTTCTGGTGATGGTGATAGTGTGAATTTGTTCTAAGAGGCGTGGGAGGTCTGTGTCTAAGAGAAATGATGGTGATGATGCTGGTAGTGCAGTTAGGGTTGTTTCGGATAGTGATTGAGGAAAAGGCGGTCTATTTCGGTTGTTCAGCATCAGATTAGTGGCTCTAGGGTATAATTTGATACTTAATTAGTTAATTGTATTATGTTGCTGTGTTTATAGAGTGTTTTCATGAAGTGTTAGTGAAATTAAGTGTGTTTGTTTAGTGCTTTTGGTTTATTGATTAAGAATAATGCTAAGTTTATAAGAGAATTTCACTACTACATTACCAAATCAATAAAACCATTAAAGAGGTTTCAATTTCACAACACACTAATAACCTACACCTATAGTACACACACAAAATGAATCAAAAAACATGGTTCTATGTAGCTAGTGATAGTAAGAAAGCTTATACACAAATCATTTCCACATCTTGTGCTTTCTAAACATGCCCCCCTTGTGCCTTCCAAACATCCCATGCTTCCATCTGTTCCCAAACTTTCCATCTGTTCCCAAACGTTTTATGTTTTATCTCTTAACGGGTCAAATGGATAAATTTAAAAAAAAAATAGCTGAAATGGAACTGGTTAAACGAGTAGGCTCTATAAAAAAATAGTTAAAATGATGCGGGTCAAATGATACAGGGAAATAGGTACTTTTAGCTTGACCAAGTTGATGCGTTTTATGTTTTATCTCTTAACGGGTCAAATGGATAAATTTTAAAAAAAATTAGCTGAAATGGAACTGGTTAAACGAGTAGGCTCTATAAAAAATAGTTAAAATGATGCGGGTTAAATGATACAGGGAAATAAGTACTTTTAGCTTGACCAAGTTGATGCGTTTTATGTTTTATCTCTTAATGGGTCAAATTGATAATTTAAAAAAAATAGCTGAATTGGAACTGGTTAAACGAGTAGGCTCTATAAAAACAGTTAAAATGATGCGGGTCAAACAAATCTAAAGTTGTGAAAGTTTTTTATAACACACATCACCTTGTAGTTTGTTTATAGAAGGTTATTATTATTATTACTATGGTATAGGTTTGTAATAACATCTATTTACGATGAGCGGTATTCTGGGTCAAATGGGTCAACAAATGGGTAATATATTATAAATTAGCTGAAAATGAAATGGCTAGCCGAGTGGCAGGGGATTCATGTGGCTGGAGGTGGGAATGGAAGAAGGCGGCTTTGGATGGGAATGAGTCTAGGGAGCTGCTGCAGTTTGTGTACGTAGTGGGGGTTTTGAGGGTCACATCGGGTCGAGATAGATGGGTAAAGGTGAGCATAAGTAGGTCCGACCCGACTAGAATCCGATAACCAAACCGAATAGTACCCGAAACCGACCCTAATAGAGTAATTCGGGTGTAAAAAAAGCTCTGCATTTGCCCATAAATTGCTCAAATCTGATATCATACTGCATTCTCAGTTATGGTTTCGTTGAATCCGTATGCTTTCGGAAAGGTAACATAACTTGATTTTTGTATTCAGCTCTGTATTTCTGTCCAAATGTTGATTTTTGTCAAAGTCAACGTACCCGTCTGCAAAAACTTAAAGTTTGATTAATGTTTGTATTTGTCTATATGTGCGGTTCTGTGTTCACTGTTCAGGATAGTATAGCTTGCTTATTGTATTTGACTAAGTCAACGCACTAGTTTTCTGTCGAAATTTGACCAATTCGATCAAAACACATGATTCTTCAATAAAACTTCAATAATTTTCATCACTTTTGCAAGTTTTGCTGCTTCACGACTCACGAGGTACATGGTTTCCGACACATGTAAAAGAACATGCATGCAGAATCCATATATAAAAACTAAATAATATAACGGGTACGGGTACACAGCTTATTCGCAAGCCGGTCTGCAGCTTATTTGCAGCCTGTTCGGAGCCTGTACGCAGGCCTGTTCGCAGGCCGGTACGTAGCTTATTCGCAGACTGCTCGCAGCCTGTTCGCAGCCGGTACGCAGGCCTGTTCGCAGCCGGTACGCAGGCATGTGCGTGGCCCGTCTGAGTTGTCAAACATGCGATGTTTATAACATTGTTAGAATTAAACATGCCACTTTTCTTAACCATTTGAGTCCAAATTTCTAACATTATTAGAATTATTCTGTTAACTTTTGTTAAATGACCAAATTACCCTTGTACTTAAATAACCAGTTTATCATTAATCTTATTCCAACACAGATTTCGATCTCTACGATCTTCTAGGCGTCGATAGTTCTTCCGATCATTCGGCGATTAAACACGCGTACCGGTTTCTGCAGAAGAAATGCCATCCGGATATAGCTGGTTTGGTTGGACACGATATGGCTATTGTTCTCAATGAAGCTTTTGCTGTTTTATCTGATCCTCTTTCACGTTTCTTGTATGATAAGGTATACTTTAATAGTATAATTGATCATTTGTAGTTTAATTTTGTTATTTGAAGCTTAATCTGAAGATTTTTTTAATTCGAGTTCATGCTAATTTGTACTTCAGGTTTGTAATTATATACATATTTCTCAAACATGTGTTCTTTTATTCATGTTTGTAATTATATAAATATTTCTCAAACATATGTTTCACCTGGACATCATGCTCTTATTTACAAAAAAGTTTGGAGCAAACAACTCAAATGAAGATCTTCAATCTCAACTAATTAGTTAGATCAGAACTGCCATTAGTGGCATACTTCGAACCTTTGAGTAGGTGACAAAGGTTATCTATTTGACATAAAGCGTTGTTGGTGCTTAAATTTTGTAATAAGGATTTTTAGTTAGGTATCATATTTTCAGTACTGGGTTACAGTTGTGTATTTTCCATTGTTACCACTTACCAGTTAATCGGTTTTAGATCAAGAGGAAGAACGTCGATGGATGGCTCAAGAAGTACGCAGTTACGTTGAAGCAGTTCTCAACAGCCTTGCTGCCAATGTCCAAAGGTGTATTTAAATTATCCTATCATAACCCATTATGTTTTTCTTAACTTTCTTTTTATATTTTTTCTTGTTATGCGGGCAGTTGTTCATTGCCAAATAGAAAAGGCTAAAGAAGATAGCTCAATAAACTAGTTTTGTAAGTTTAGCTGCTATATCTCGTCCTCCTTGTCTTGTATAGTATTAGTAGAGAATCTATCAGTTGGAATACTAGCAGGAATGGTCAATCTAATGGTGCCATTGCATTGATGGAAGTATTCAAATACCATCGGTTGATTAATGTCCTGGTGGTTGCTCAAAATCCCTACATTTTGATGCATATTTTTGAAGATGGTGCTAAACAGGTTTAATCTGATTGGGAAGATCTTGTGGACCGATAACGGAGCCCCCTTCATATATAGGAAGTATTTAAAAAACTCAGTTTTCAATGGAAAAGCAATATATATACCAGATCTAGAAATTTAATAAGGTAGGGGTAATATGGGAATTTTTTGAAATGAAAACCAACTAGCAAATTGTTGGATTTTATTTGATGAGTTATAAGTGGGGCTAGCTCACTTGGTAGAGGCTCTTGCCTCTTAGTGGGAGGTCTTAGGTTCAATCTCAAGCAAGGGTGAGTTATTTGTACATTCATCTGACATATTTGTAACATGTGTTACACCAAAACTTGTTTATTTTTTTTAAAATATCTACTCGGCGCTTTTTTGATTTTTTTTTGCCCAAAACCCTTAAAAACATGTATATAACATGTGTAAATTTTTTCAAGAAAAAAAAACATCGGGAGCTTTGAGTTTCCCGGGTTTTCTAAATTAAAGTGGGTTTCTATAGATACTTACATTATATATATATATATATATATATTATATAGATGACAATGGATAATAGTAGATCATATATTGTCTTAATGGACAATATTGGGTGTTGATGGATCATAGTGGATAATAGTAGTTCATACATGTCTTAATGAACCATATTGGGCCTTAATGAATCAGAATGGACAATAATATATCATATATGTCCTAATGAACCATATTGGGCCTTATCGGATGACAATGGACAATAGTAGATCATATACGTCTTAATAGACCAAATTAGGCTTTAATGGATCATAATAGACGATAGTAGATCATATATGTCTTAATGGACCATGTTGCGCCATAATTGATCACAATGGACAACATTAGATCATATATGATTAACGGAATATTTTGGGCCTTAATGGATCATAATGAACAAAAGTAGATCATAATTGTCTTAATGGACCATATTGGGCCTTAATGGATAACAATGGACAATAATATATCATATAGGTTTTAATGGACCATATTCGGCCTTATTAGATGACAATGGACAATAGAAGATTCTATACGTCTTAATAGACCATATCAGGCTTTAATGGATCATAATAGACGATAGTAGATCATATATGTCTTAATGGACCATATTGGGCCTTAATGAATAACGATGGACATTGCTAGATCACATATGTCTTATTGGATCACAATGAATAATAGTATATCTTATATGTCTTAATGGACCATATTGAGCCTTAATGAATCACGATGGACAATAGTATATCAAATATGTAATAATAGACCGTACTGGGCCTTAATTGACCATGATGGACAACATTATATCATATATGTCTCAACAAAACATATTGGGCCATAATGGATCACGATAGACAATGGTAGATCATATATGTCTTAATGGACCATATTGGGCCTTAATGGGTTATGATGGATAATAGTAGATCATGTACGTCTTAATAGACTATATCAGGCCTTAATGGATCATAATAGACGATAGTGATCATATATTGACTTAATGGACCGATCGTCGACACAAGGTGATTAAGAAATTAGGGGTCCGTCACGACAGTCATTGGGCTACTCACTGTCTTCGGGCAATTAGGTATGGTAGCAGTTTCTGGTATTCTTTTATTTTACTAGATTATTACTTTTTATTTTTTATACTTGATTAGTTTATTAGTTATAGCATTTATACATATGTATTTTATCATATAAACGCGTATTTTCTAAAACTCAAAGTAAATGTCTATATTGAGGAGATCTATTAATTACCAACTAAATTAATAATAAAATAATGAATAAATTAATAATAAAATAATGAATAAGTATAAGAAGATAAAATTCTTCGTAAAAAGGTAAATACATGATACTAGCGAATGTAAAAAAGAAATATTACGACTTTACGATTAAAATTTTCTAGTTTATATATTACCTATAACAACAGAAGACATGGCAGGGAATAATGTTTCTCTGTCATTGGAGGAAATGGGCGGCCAACTGCTTGCGTGGTACTTTCCTATTAGTCAAGCCAAATTACGATTTTGTCCTCTTTAAATTACAGGTTTGCCATTGGTTTTGTTTTTCCCATCCCAGCCAAATTACGATTTTGTCCTCGGCCAGTATTACAGTTTTGCCATCGTCTATGTTGTTTCCCCTGTCAAATTACGATTTTGCCATAATGTAAAATTATAGTTATGCCATCGTTTTAGTTTTTTTTTTTACAAAGTAGTGTTTTGTTTTAATTGGTTGACTCAGTGTTGTTTTTATTCATGCCAGCCGGCTGTCTGACACACACTCATTAAAATACAATTTCCCCCAGTTAAAAATTATAGTGTTTCATCATTTTGGATGGTTGACTCGATGTAATTTTTTTGAGATCATGTAATGAGTAGTATGTACAAGTAATCAAAACACAGACCTACATGTTATGAGAGGAAAGTTTTCGGTTTAATGCCTGCAACGCGGGCAGGATAAAAACTAGTTAATTTACTAAACAAAGTTGTGTAATTTCAAGTTACTTTTATAACTTTATATTTTCCTCCTAAAATTTTCACCCCTAAAAATTTCCCTCCCAACCTAATCTGGCTCCCATTTTGAACTCCTCCCAAAAAAATTCTAATAAACAGCAAAACTCTAGACAAATAAATCAAAACCCTAGCTTCCAATTTTACACCAATGGTTTCCAACTCTTTGATCACCATCGTTCCTCTGCCCCTCCATCTCCTATCTCACTTTTGTCAGATTATACAACGAAATCCCTAAATACGGCAAAGGAAGAATCAATGGAGTCTGTGACGGAGGCAATGAGATCTGCTTCGGTAAATTATACAACCCATGAACGTTCGTCGTTTGTTGTGGTGTGTTTGCGTTCAAGTTCGGTCAAGTTAACACAACACTTACTCTGTGATCTCTCTTTTGTCCAACTTTTTGGGCTCACATGTCATCTATCGGTCGAATTAATGGAGTTCGTGACAGAGGCATGAGTGTAACGATCTTTAGGTAATTACGCTTCATCGTCTTGTTGTTTTCAAGAGTTACTTCGATTAACCTGATTTTGCAACGATTGCAGCGAGTATAATTAGATCATTAACTTGAATTTCTATTGTATTGTTGTATAAGAGGGTTTATAGAAACTACTATCAGGAGAAGGCTGTTGAATATGCCAGAGCTCTTAATGCTGCTAAATTACATAAGGCCATAGTTTATAGGATATAGTTAATTAATTTGTGTTTAAATCTTATGTTGTAGTTTGAGTGTGAATTATTTTTTTTTTGTATATTGATGTTTGTGGTTGCAAGCTAGATTTGCGTGATGAACACTATCTTGTTAACCTTTTGAGTCTAGAGCTGGTGATGGCTTCAATAATGCAACAGGGAGATTGAAACTTGTATTGAGTGTTCTGCAGCTAATCTTGTACAGGTATGATATTTGTTTAACTTCAATTAATGATATGAAGTTCTCAAGTTTTAAGTTTAGTGTTAATTTTTGCTACAACTAGACAATTAGAATATTCATGGTTATGCTTTTTTTGAGTTGAATTAACTCAAACGTGCTATTTTACTATGTAAAAGTTCTATATATTGCCTTAATACCATATACTTTATGTATAAGTATATTATACTACTAAAGCAAATCTATTTAATATTATATACATAATCTAATCTAGGGGTGTAAACGAGCCGAACCCAGCTCGAGCTCAACTAGGCTGGAGCTTGAGCTCGGCTCGTAGGTAATTTTCAAGCTCGATCATGGCTTGGGTTTGATTCGTTTATTATTCTATTAACTACTTTATATTTTATATAATTATTATTTAAATATATATTTAATATATTAATAAAACATTATATGATCGTTTAGGCTCGTGAGCCGACTAGACTAAGCGAAGCTCGGGCTCGTTTACTAAACGAGTTTTTTTCTAGGCTTGTGCTCGAGCTCGATTAAGCTCGGCTTGTTCAAGTTTTATTTCAAGCCGAGTAGCTCGGCTCGTTTGCACCTTTAAACTAATCTTATAAAAACGAATAATATAATTGGCAATTGTTTTACTTGGTGATCTGGATGTCGATAAATGGATACCAAACTACCATATGCTTAGATAACTGCCGATCAACCAAATTGATAGCTGTTATATGTTTTTTTTTACCTTTTTAAGTGCGTTTTTTAAATACCATGTGAGTGTTGGAGATAGTTTTTGAGCCCACACCTAGTTTCATTCATAGTTTTTGAGTAACAATTTTGATGTACAGTTCTAGTATGAAGTTTCACCAGGCAAGTTCTCCATTCCTCTACTTGACCAAATGTACAGTTCTAGAAAGTATGCTACACCATGAGGATGATATCTTAACATTCTATGTTATTTTAAATTCAGGAGCTGGCTCAAATGAGGCATCGTCTTAGAGGGCTAACGTGATCCGCGTAAGTTGTTTTGTTAATAAGCTGTGTGACCAAGTTTGATTAAAGTTGTATAAATTCTTGGTTGTTTTATTGTTAATCAGAAGCACATGCAAGAGACATATATGCCACAACAAGCCTGGTGGGATTTTGGTATAATCGAGACCCAAAGAAACATCTGAAGAACATGGTTCTTGGTCTCCCTTGACTCCCAGCTAACGGGGCACCAGAAAACACATGTGTTTGCCCAGCAATATTGTGGAGTGGTGTTAGGCCTTCTAGATCTGGTTCTGTATTTGCAATACAACCTTGGAGTGGTGTTACGACTGCAATGGTTTAAACAATTCCAAAGTTGTCACCGTAGGTACACTAATTCTTGGCATGCTTACAAGTGTTTAATTCTTTTTATATGCTGCTCTACGTGCTGGTTCTTCGACATCATTCCTATCCCCTCTATCTTATCCGAGAGAAGGTAATACTTGTACTTTGATCATAGAAATTGTATTTTTTTTTTTCAAATTTGATTCATGAAACTAACATTTTAGTTCACCTTTCACAACAGGTGAGCGATCACCATTTCTAGAAGCGGAGGAACTGGAATCAGGCAAAGGCAAGAAACAAGTGGAAGCATAACCAGTGAGTTATTCGTACACGTTTTTTCATATGATATTTACATTGGCGAGCATGTATTCGGACATGCTTTTATTGGGATTGAGTAGTTCAGAAAGCCCGGATCTCATTGATGTTGGTTGGCTGGTCATTGATTGAATTGTTCACAACTTGAATCTGGTGGCTGGTTATTGATTTTGCAATCAAATCTTGGAGCATTCCACAACGACAAACCGACTTGATATAAATTTGTAGCACTTTCAAGTGTAAAAGAAATGAGTATATTGATTTGAAGACACAACCTAGAATTAGTTCTTAGTTTATGTCTAGAGGCATTCCCTTTGCAACTTTGGTAGATAGGTTTTGATTAGAAGTTTGTCTTTAAATAGTATTTTGAAAACTTATGTATGGATTTTGGTTTATTATTGTTAATATCATTTGGTTTTAAGGTTTTCTCATGATTACTGTATAAAATTTGAAAATAAAATGGCTAATTATATGAAAATGGCCACATAAAACCACACTAAATATGTGTGATTAATGTTAGACAATAGCCATACTTAAATTATAAAATTTCATGTGGCAATACATAATTGTTAGCCACACTTTCGTCAGTTTGTTTTTTTTTTTATGTGGCGGAACCATAACAAATGTGAGGGAAAAAACAAATTATGTGACCAAATGTTGATAACAGGTACACTTAAAATTACCAAATTTCATGTGGCTATACATAACCATTAGCCACACTTTCGTGACTTTGTTTTTTGTTTGTGTGACGAAATAATAGCAAAAGTAATGGGGAAAACAAATAGTGTGACCAAAGGTTAGACAATAGCCACACTTAACATTACAAAAATGGCGTGTCTAGTAAACGTTTTTTGCCACACTTACAATAAATTAATGTGACTATATACTAGAACCGGCCACAATTCGTCACATTGTTTTTTGTTTGTGTGACGAGATTATAGTAAATGACATGACTAAAACAAATATGTGTGACCAAAGGTTAGACAATTAGTAAATGACATGACTAAAACAAATATGTGTGACCAAAGGTTAGACAATAGCCACACATAATCACTTTGTTTCTTGTTTGTGTGACAAAATGATAGAAGTCGCCATAAGAAAAAAAATGTGTGTCACCAAAGGTTAGACAATAGCCACACTTAAAATTACTTGATTTCGTGTGGCTATAAATAACTATTAGCCACACCATAATCACTTTGTTTTTTTGTTTGTGTGTCCGTATAATAGAAACAACTACACTTACAGTAAGTTCATGTGATTACCCAAAAAAAAAAAAAAGTTCATGTGACTATATAATGGAAATGACTACACTTACAACAATTCATGTGGCCGTTGCTACCATCTAGCCACAAGTAATGGGCAAAAAATTGATCAAAACAACCCTTTTTGCCACACTTTTTTTTAATTGATGTGGCTAAAACAAATTATTTTGGTAGTTTATGTGACTATATATCAGTAACGGTCATGCTTAAAGTAAATACATGTGGCCGTTGCTATCATTTAGCCACACTTAATGAAGGAAATGCTAGATTTTAACAAGAAATGTTGGTACCCTTAAGCCACACTTTTAAGCTCTACGGCCATTAAAAAGTGTGTGTGGCCGTATGATACCTACGATGACTCGAGCTTTGGTCACACTTGACCTGAAAAAAATATGTGAGGCGAAAAACATATAGTCACACTTTTTTTATGTGGCTATATCCCTATTTTGGCGTAGTGACAAGTAATCACACATGTGTGCCTTCAATGTATATATATTCTAAATATTTATATTTAGCCACTTTTATTTATAAAAACCAACCTCCAATAAGTATAATTTTTGTAACAAAATTTATGGCAAAGTTTGTATAACAATTTATGGTTTAAAATACACTTGTATGTGTATGTTAATAAATATTTTTCTAAGTGTTTAGATTTTTAGAAAATTTTGCCATAGTTTCCCCTAAAAATGGAGGTTTCCATGCTTTCAAGCATATCATTTTCTTTTGTAAAAATCATTACAATCAATTAACAATCATCAACAAACATCCTTTACTTACCCATTTTGCCAAAATCATGCATTTTCTACTACTTCATGAACTTGAATATTTGTAAAAATTTGTAGTAACTTACTAATGTTCTTAGTAAGTCTTGTTACCTTTTAATGTGTGGTTGTTTATATAAAAACATCATTCTTCAATGATTTAGATGTGTACAACTTGTAATCATATTTTTCAAAAATATTTCCTTATGTATTCTTCTTGTTACGCAAGTGTTTCTACACTTGTTTAACCACTAAAATAAGATTTGTTTATGTAAGAACCAAGTTTTAGCAAAAATTATATTTTTAGCTTGGTTTCTTTAGAAATCTCCCATAAATCTTTAGATCTACAAGACTTACATCTTATTCTAATCATTATTTTACAAGAAAACAATATATTCTTTCAAGTTCATGCTTTGTGTGAGAATGATTTATGAATCTCTAACATGTTCATCCTCTCATCTTGCTAGATTATGTTTTTAATCATGATCTAGAAAGATAATATGATGATCCAGATCATTTATACAAGCAAACAATGTTCAACAAGTAAATCAATACATAAACAACATGATTTCTTCATTAAACATGCTTATGTTCAAGTTAACTTCTTATGTATCTTAGTGTTCCTGATGATTAACATTATGTTTCTTCTTTTAACCACTTAAAATGGAAGTAAAATAGCAAGATCAATACTCTTACCACTAGCTCAAGGCTAGGGATGATCAAGAGGATAAATGAAGTGGATAAAAGCAAATGGTGAAGGTCCTTCAACTTCCGAAAGCTCCAAGCTTCCTAACTTAGCTCCTTACACCTTAATATCACTTGGGAATGGATGGAATGGAAGTGAAAATGGAGGTGTGTGTGAGCCGTAGGTATGGAGGTGAAGAGAGAGGAGTTTTGTGTTGAAGAAGATGATATGAACTTTGGCTAAATCTCATGGTTTATAGGCATTTTTTTCCAACATGTAAAGGAATATGGCATATTATGTATAGAATATGCCCAACAAGATCTAATTAATAATTAAAAGAAAATCTTCTAGGTGGGTCCGTTGATGGGGCCGGATTTGGTGAGGGGGGGGGGGGTAAAATGTAAGTTTTTTTTGGAAGTTTGGGGTTTAAAGTGCAAACTAGAAGGTTTAAGTATGTTTAAGTGTGTTTCGGTGTTTTTATGACTTTTAAGGTGTTCTACCACCAATACTAGCTTAATATCATAAAAACATTACTTCTAGTAAAATTTTGATGTTTCCGGTTATTGTCCGGTTGTTCGGTTCGTTACGGTTCGTTAAAGTGCTGAATTGCGCCGTTTCACTAAGTATGAAACCCCTTTTTTGGCAGTTTTAATTCCCGACACTTTGTAAGTTATTTTGGACAACAAAACATAAATTTTGCATGATATTATTGTGTTAAATAGCTAGTTATAGCTAAATTGTGCTGATTTTCTACAGAATTCTGCAGTTTATGTGAGTTTTTGGCACTTACCGGCACTTAAACTATCACTAGGAATGCAGTTTTGTGAATTCTTACTTTCCTACACACTATACTAGTGTAATACTTGGTTTCTGGCTCATTCTGTGTCTCAACACAATGTATGTCTATCTACTGAACTCTGTCAACATTTTTCTGATTTGTCAGATAACTGTGCTAACTACGGTTCGTGCATCATTTGAGTCAATAAAGTTCTCATGCGATAATGACAAGACATTAAGCAATATATGATGCACATGTATGTATGGTATCAATCAGAAGCAATTCAAGTAAATAAATTGTAATTTAGCACAGTCATTAAGAACTAGTCATTATTTAATAATTGTACGGATGTATGCAAATTTGATGGTTGTCACATACTAAGTTTTTATAGAATTCATGAATTAGATAGTTGGATGACTTGTTTACAGTTATTATAACAGTATTTGAATAGGTTAGGATAGTAAAACAGTTGCATGTACACATATGTACTAAACATCTCTGAATATTTTAGAATGGATGGTTTTACAGATTTAGTGAAGTCACTGAATATTTGTAGGTTAAGATAACAGAGCATGTCCACATATGTATTGATATATGGGATGACTTGTTTACAGATAAATATGACTAACCGAATGTTTTTAGGATAATGAAATAACTGCATCTATACATATGTACTCAACATTCCTGAATTTTTTTCGAATGACTTGTTATGTTTGGCTAACTGTAGCAATTCAGGAAGTTATTGCCCACACTGAACCGGACGAGATATCGAGATATCGTGTACGGCACCAAATAAAATTCGTAACAAGGGATGTGGGAAGCACAAAAGACCGATTGGTCCACGAGAAAAAGCAATAAAAGCTATCAAGAAGCCAAGAAGGAAGTGTAATTATTGCGGAAAACGAGTCCGAAAACACACGACAAAAGGAATTGCCCTTTAAAAAAGGGAAGCCAACTAAGGATGACTCGTCTACAGATGAGGATGATGAGGAAGACGAAGATGAGGAAGACATGGAGATAGAATCGGACGAGACGGATAGGGACGACAACGCTAGAGATTATTAGTATACATGCAAATAAACTACCTTTTTACACTGTTTTTTTTGTTAAATTTTATTATTTAAACACTTAAATTGGTCATTGTTTTTAATGATTATCTATTGTCTATGTTTATCTCCAACAACTTACTTGCCCAAAGGCAGTTTTCATTAAGCCTGCATATATACTGAACATAACCTGTTCTCCGAGCCTTAACCAAAGGCAGTTTTCATTAAGCCTGCATATATACTGAAGATAACCTGTTCTCCAAGCCTTAACCAGATGGCAGTTTGTTTACGCATGCATATACACTAGTGTTTTCACATACGTTACATATACGTACCTAGCCCTTATACCCTTGTAATCAGTGTCACTGTTACTGTGTGTTTTAACAAAACACTTGTATACATACACTGGCGTATTTCAGTTACCTTTGTAAACCCAGTCTAACCATAAATAATCTCCAATCCTTAACTAGAAGGAAGTTTGCTTAAGACTCCATATACATGAGTGTTTATTATTTATGTTACATATGTGTACTTAACATTTTTACATTGGTGTTTTGTTTTTACATTTTATTTGTTAAAATATATATGCATTGTCAATCTCCTAACAATGTATTAAACCAAGCAAAAACACCATGTACATGCACAAAACAAAAGGTTTACCAACATTGTCACCTAACAACAAAGCAAAATTTCAAAAACTTTTTCTTCCTATATTATTTTCATTTTTACCCTTTGCAGTTGTGAAACTTGTAGGCACATATCGTTTTTAAGAAACCTTTAGTACATGTAAAAAAATATATATATACAAAGTAAAAAAATAAAACAAACAAGTAATGGGTACAATAAGTTAAAAAACTAAATCGTTAAATATTAATTGAAGTTGGAATAACTATTAAATATTAATTGAAATTTGAATAATTGTGAATTCTGACTTGACTTGACTTTTGGCAGACCCCTTTTCATTAACAATCCCATTCTTTATCCCAATGCTTATTATATATATTATATTAATAAATATAACTTTCATCTTCATCTTTAAGAAGTTGTGCTGCCGCTGCAAGTTTCCAACGGGAAAAATTTTTCCGTCAACCATAAAATTCTATTTCTCATCTTCATCTGCATTCAGGGGTATCTTAACATTTCCTTAGGGGTATCCCCGGAATATAAAATGAAGATTAAAACAAAAAAAAATACACTTCGCCAAGAAAGTTGAGGGGTATCCCGGGCTACACCTCGCAACTACGAAGATCCGCCCCTCACTGGTGGGAATATAATATTCCATGTGTGTATTTGTTTTTCTCCCACCCATGTTCTTCGAAGAGTCCCTACACATACTCATGTGCATACTCAAATTCACAATTCTTCATCAATGTTCGTAACGTCGATCCCCGATCTGACATTTTAGCCTTGATTTGTGGACTTTGTTTCTTCCGTGTAAGCTAAAAGAAAACACAAAAACGCTAAAAATGTAATAGCCTCTAGAATGTTATATGCTATCGTGTATCTATTTATACTGACGTCAGGGGCGTAGGTACATAGAGATGTACGAGTTCAGTCGAACCTGTATCAAAAATAGATTTAGTGTTATATATACTTGTATTTTGACAATGTATCCGTAGAAATTTCGACATCAAACCCGTAGAAAAAGCCGAAATTTATTGATAGACAATCGATTGTTCGTCCCTTTAAAATTTCCAAACCCGTAGGAAAAAAATCCTGATCTCATTAATGCATAACTAAATACATGGGATACTTTAATTACCTTTCATTTGCATAGCATCATAAAACGCATCTTTTTTGTTACTCCAACGCATGTGTAACTTGATTGTATGGAGCCCATGGCTCATAGCCTAGTAAAATTTTGGGGGGTGTGATAAAAAGCTTGGGAATCGAGGTCCTGGATCCGATTACCACAAGGGGGGGTTTTCCCACATTATTGCCTAGTGGAGATGGAAATGATCAGGTGATTCCGATGGCAGCATGATGATACTTAAATGGTCCCACTACAAGAATAATCCAATATTAGTGGCGACAGTATTAGCGACGACTTCATATGTGTCGTCGCTAAGGGGTTCAATCCGGGTCAAGGGTTACTGAGCATTTATTGGCCATTGGATGAAGATCTGATCCAACGATCAGGGTAATGTCTGATACTTGTCGCCGCTAAAGGGTTTTAAGCGGACAAAACCCTTCATCCCTCCCTTTCCCTCCATTCTATCCTACTATACCCCTTCACCATCGATCTGTCGGTCTCCGCCAGCCGTAATGCGGGGCTTTCGGTGTCTGTGAGCCCGTTCCAAGCTGTGCTCCGTCCACCCCACTCAAATCACCCAAGATTCGGGCCAACTCCACTCAATTCCGACCACCTCCGGCGACATACACGGTTAGGGTTCTTTATATTGTTGTTTATTTTAGTTATATATTTATATTTCTTGATTTTGTGTAGTTTTTGTAGGTCACCTCCACTAAAATGCAACCACTTCCGGTCATCTCCGCTGAAATCCGGCCAACTCTACTGATATCCGGCCACCTCTACTGAAATCCGGTCACCTTCACTGACATTCGATCACCTCCGGTTCGTTCTTTTCAATTTCTCTTTTTATTTACTAATTTTGTGTAGTACAGTATGTATAAGCATGTATATTTGTAGGTTTGTTATTTTTATTTTGTGTTGAACTGTATTTATACATATATGTTTGTAGTTTATTTTTTTCAATTTTGTGTTGAACTGCATGTATATGGGTAGGTTTATGGAAATTGGGGAGTCAAATAGATGGCTAATGGATATTTCTTGTAGTGAAATACTTGTAATCGTACTTTATTCAGGGTCGGCTCTGTTAGGAATAATCTTGATCGGGTCATCGGTACGGGTTGGATAATTTGAACGGGTCAAAGTAGCTGATTATATTCAGCCGTCAGTTTGTTTTTAATACGTTTTTATTAAGTTTAGTTAGAGTTAATGTGATGGGTATATGCAATAACTTTTGTTTTTTAAGCAAAGGGCGAAACAATCAACAGAGGGTATATGCAGTAACTTATGGTTTAGAGCAATACATGATATGGACTTTGGAGTTGGTCAGTCAACAGCTGCACTTTCATATAATTTGTTTAGTTTATGTTTGAGGTCAATTCATGGTGTTTATAGCGGTTTGCAATAATTTATAGTTTATGCGAATCAAGTACCTCGTTGTATGAAAAAAAAAATACCCCATTTGTTTGTTGATCCAGCATCCACATATTATACAAACTAATATCATTGTTAAGTTATTCATATGTGAAACTAATCAGCTATCAAAGATATTGTGGGAAGTGCCTATTATATTGCACCCGAAGTCTTGAAGAGAAAATACGGACCAGAAGTTGATATATGGAGTATTGGGGTCATGCTATATATTCTTCTGATGGGAGTTCCGCCTTTCTGGGCAGGTGATAATTTTCATGGTTTCTTGATTCATTAAGCCGAGAAAGATTAGTAATTCAGTGAACTAATAAGAAATACATGTGGTGATACAGAACCTGAGCACAGGATATTCAATGCAATCTTGAAAGGGCACGCCGATTTCACGAGTGATCCGTGGCCTTCCATATCTCATCAGGCCAAAGATCTTGTAAAGAAGATGTTGACTTCAAATCCCAAGCAAAGGTTAACAGCTCATCAAGTTCTTTGTAAGTACTAATCTGAAATGGAAATTTATATAGTAATTGAAAAATAAAAATGGTACAGTATGCATATTATGTAATGAGGGAACCCTGTTAAATACCAATGCTTTGATAAATGTTATCTTCAATGTCGTTTTTCTATGTTTATCGGTGCATCCGTGGATTAAAGAATATGGAGAAGCACCCGATACACCACTTGATAACGCGGTCCTTGGAAGGCTAAAACAGTTTAAAGCTATGAATAACTTTAAGAAAGTTGCACTTCGGGTACTTTATAACTGTGGATATAGAGAAAGGAATGCAAGATGCGGAGGTAAACAGTTAATTCATGGTTAAGATACTTTATTATTTTTATATATAAACTTGCTGGTTGTAATTGATTGTTAAAAATGGTTCTGATGATTTTATCATGGCAGGAAGTGGTCTTTTATGAGGAGTGTGAACCAATTATAGATGTGTTGGTTAATCTTGACGGGTTCAAAGCGGGTCATGGATACGGGTCGAAAATGGATATGGGTCAGCAGGAAGTTTGTTTATTAAGTCACATGTTAATTGTATTTTTAATTAGTCGTGGGTAAGTTTAGTGGGTCAAGAAAACGTGGCATAAATATAGGAGTCTTAGGAGATAATTTGTTACATAGTTAGTTTGTTTAGAGGTCTATTTAATGTAAATTTCCAATCAATGAAAGGTGTGGGTTTGAAGCAGTAAAATAAGTTTCCTATTCGTGAGTTTATCTTTGTGTATTTTTGTGTTTTGAAGCTTTGAAACCCAACAAGATGGTGTACCTGGAGATTTGAGGGTTAGTTTGTCATTATTGATGTCTACTCTTATTATACAACAGATCAAAATGAGTCACTCTTGTGTAACTGCTAACTTAAAATCCAAATAGGCTGGTTTATTTTATTGTTGGCAAATGATGTCTTTTATTGTTGTCAAGGATAGTGAATTAATATCTTGAATCCATAGATGACTTGCAACCCTACTGATCAGGCTATATATGTGTTTATATTATTGACAGGTACAGACACGACAACGGCGACTCTAACATGGGCTTTAGCTTTACTAGTCAACCACCCCGTGGTCTTAAAAATAGCTGTCACACCCCCAAAATCCACCTGCGGATAACACCCGCTTCGGGGGCGTGACTGACCAGGATCCAGCCACCAATTATACTGAGCCTTTAATTGATAGTAGAAATATTTAATAACCGGAGTAATTAGCAACATTAGAGTTTAGATTCGGTAATTAGTTTAACAAACAGCGGAAGCATAAACCAAAATAGTTTTAAAGACAGTTCATTGTTCAAAACAGTTATCCCGACACACGGGTTTGACGAACACTACACATCCCCAAGCAGCAGCTCCTGAATCATTGGTTACCTGCAAAGCATGCAGTAAGGAGTCAACAATAATGCTGAGTGAGTTCACTAGTTGTCCAGTTTTAATTACCAAAAACTTGTTTCACCGGTTAATTTATCCGTTTATACATGCCCTGGGGAGCTACCCCAAAAGTTAGCGACTAAACTGTTTTTCCAATACCGAACACTAGGTAACCGTTGCGTATCCGCAGGATGCCCCGATGTCAATGTTCTATCATCATTGACGGATATCTGAGTACATTAGTTCACGACCGATCCCAAACCAGGGCACGGTGTGAGGCTGGTAAACACCTAAATAGCGCTATCAACTAATAACCCGCTCGCCTAACCCGGCGACTAATCGGTATTTGTAGTAGGGACTTGAGTGATAGAGTTTCGTTTAGTGCCGTTAGTTGCAATCCGTATAAACAGTAATTAACCAAAAGGTTTCCCAATACCCGGGAAGGAAAAGTAAGTTTTGTTCCCAATAACCAGGGAAAGTATGTAAATGGTATCCCCTTTTACCAGGGGATAGGGTTGTTAGTCTCGTGTCCCAAACCACCGGGACGCATGCTTTTAAGTTGTGAACTCACCTTGGGTTGCTCGGTAGGTTTAGGTTACTTGGTCAAACACGCTGGTCACCACGTCCTAACATGGTTACCGGTATAGGTCAGATACAAGTATTCACGTAAAACACATACTGGCATGCAAAACAATACAAACAGTCATGGGGTTATTGGGCCGGCCCTAACATTCACACATTCAAACAGAACACAGTGACACATAGTCCATTTAACAGATAGCCCATGATACACATAATGGCCCAATAACCAAAGTGAGCAGCCCACTCGCAACCAGATGGTCTCGAGTCGTAACCAGGAGATCTCGGCTTGTCACGTTATGGTTGCGAGTCGCAACCGTGCGGTCTCGAGTCATCATGCTGTGGTTGCGAGTCGCAACCGTCGTAGTCTCGAGTCGCAATCATGAGGTTTCGAGTTGTCATGCTATGATTGCGAGTCGCAACTATGTGGTCTCGAGTTGTCTTGCCTTGGTTGCGAGTCGCAACGACGCGGTTGCGAGTCGTAAGCTGTCCCTTTCACGTACACGTGATGATGCAGAAGCAACAGTCCGAAATTGTACCATGTATTCAGACCCAGATTAGGAAACAACCAATGATATTTCACTAACACTTTTCCTAATCTGCCCATATACAACAATAGATCAAACATTACCCTTTTTAAAATCTTCAAACCACATTCAAACAAGTTCATCTTACATTCATAGTTTTCTAGGGTTTTCATGTCACATATAACCATATTTTATGAACAAAAATCATATGTTTATAACAAGATTATCATGGCAAGAACAAAGAAACATGCATTACATAGCCGAAATCTTAAGTTCAACATCAACATTTTGCAAGAAACAAAGAAGTATAGTTTGGTTGGCCATGAACTCTCTTAGACTACCATTTTCTAAACATGTTACCAAATATTGTCAAACTTTACAAATCAACCTAAGAATCATGCATAACCATTCTAACCAAGCATTTCTAGTTCATACAACATACATAAATCTCATGCACATAGTAACAACACTAACCGGTTGTGAAGAAGGAGGATGAGCCGAAAGAAAGGAAGAAACTGAGAGAAGATGAAGTGTCCGAGTGATGGTCTTGACCGAGTGTCTTGTCCGATATGCTCCAAGCTTGAACCGAGATCAAGGAGAAGGAAAGTGGTGTTGTTGGGGTTTTCTAATGGGAGAGAATAGAAGAGTCTATGTGTGGATTGTTTGGTAACAAATGAGAGAAATGGGGAAAGTTGGGGATTATATACCAAGGGGTCACGAGTTGGGCTAGGGATTTCGGCCCAAATGGTTTCGGCTCAAAGGCCCACTCGAGACCGAGTGGCCCACTCGCAACCGAGTGGTTGCGAGTCATGGTCTCGGGTCGTAGTCTCGGCTCTTATATATTTATATATAATACACATACACAACACATATCATGTACTAAAGTCACGTTTTCATTTAATAATAATCATATATGCACAAAATATTACAAGGTGTTCGTTCGGAAAAACCTAGAGTGTCACATTATCCCCAAGTTTTAAGAACTTTCGTCCCGAAAGTTGAAGCAGCCACTGCCAAGCTAGCGTGTTTTAACGGGGTGTCACATCATCCCCCCGTTAGTTTGGAATTTCGTCCCGAAATTCGGTTGTAGCTTCAGTGCTGGGGTTTTCGTTTGGGAATAACTGGGGATACTTGGACTTCATCTGGTCCTCCCGCTCCCAGGTAAACTCTGGGCCGCGCCGTGAGTTCCAACGAACTCGCACAAGGGGTATTCTGGTGCTCTTGAGGACCTTAACATCCCGGTCCGTGATTTCGACAGGTTCTTCGACGAATTTCAACTGTTCGTCGACCGTGAGTTCCTTCAGAGGAACTACGTGCGTCTCATCTGACAGACACATCTTCAGATTCGACACATGGAAAACGTTGTGAACTGCACCGAGTTCTGCTGGTAAGTTCAGTCTGTAGGCCACCTTGCCTATTTTCTCAAGGATTTCGAAAGGTTCAACGTACCGTGGGTTGAGTTTGCCTTGTTTACCAAAACGAACCACACCCTTCCAGGGTGAAACTTTGAGTGATACCCGCTCCCCAACCTGGAGCTCAAGTGGTTTCCTGCCCTTATCGGCGTAGGCCTTCTGACGGTCACGAGCGGCCGCCATGCGTTGTCGTATTTGAGCAATCCGCTCAGTAGTGTCTACCACATGTTCTGGACCAGTGATTTGACCATCCCCCCACCTCTGCCCAACAAAGAGGTGACCGGCATTTACGTCCGTACAAGGCCTCAAACGGAGCAGCTCTAATGCTGGTGTGGTAGCTGTCATTATACGAAAATTCCACGAGTGGCAGATGCCTTTCCCAGCTGTTGCCAAAGTCGTTTACACAAGCGCGAAGCATGTCTTCTAATGTTTGAATAGTGCGTTCGGACTGCCCGTCCGTCTGTGGGTGATACGCTGTGCTCATATCTAAACGTGAGCCAAAAGACTTGTGCATTGCTTGCCACAGTTCCGAAGTAAAACGTGTATCTCGATCAGAGATGATAGAGGTGGGCACCCCGTGCCTCGAACAACTTCCTTGAGGTATATCTCCACCAGAGTGGAGAATTTATCTGTTTCTTTGATTGCCAAGAAGTGTGCGGATTTCGTGAGTCGATCCACGATCACCCAGATAGTATCGTTTCCGCGCTGTGATCTAGGTAGGCCAGTAACGAAATCCATGGAAATTTGCTCTCATTTCCATTGTGGTATCTCTGGTTGTTGGAGTAGGCCTGAGGGTTTCTGATATTCCGTCTTGACTCGCGCACAAGTCAAACACTTGCTGACGTAAGTTGCTATGTGGGCCTTCATGCTAGGCCACCAATACGTAGTCTTAATATCGTGGTACATCTTGTCCGAACCAGGGTGTACTGAGTAGCGAGATTTGTGCGCATCATCCATCGCAAGTTCTCGTAAGTCGCCATAGAGTGGGACCCAAATGCGTCCTGTTACATAATAAGCACCGTCTTCCTTCTGTTCTAAGCGTTGCCTTGACCCGCGTAGGGCTTCAGCTCTAACGTTCTCTGGTTTCAGTGCTTCTATCTGAGCAGCACGTATTTGCGAAGGTAGACTAGAATGGATCGTGAGTTGTAAAGCTCTTACGCGCTTAGGCGTAGTGTCCTTTCCGGCTGAGGGCGTCTGCCACTACATCGGCCTTGCCCGGGTGATATCTGATAGAGCACTCGTAATCATTCAGCAGTCCGACCCATCGTCGCTGTCGCATATTCAGTTCCTTCTGCTTGAATATGTGTTCTAAACTTCTGTGGTCGGTGTAGAGGGCGCACTTGGTTCCGTATAGGTAATGCCGTCATAACTTAAGTGCGAAGATCACTGCTCCCAGTTCCAAATCAAGCGTTGTGTAGTTCCCTTCGTGCGTCCTAAGTTGTCGGGAGGCGTAAGCAATAACCTTCTCGCGTTGCATCCGTGTGTAACTGGGATCCTGATTCGAAGCATCATGGTATACCGCTAGATCACCCGTACCCTAGGGTGAAGATGATGCTCAGTGCATTTCAAAGTTGGGATTCGAAAGCTGAAAAGACGTCCTCCTGTTTTGGTCTTTCACGAACACAACACCCTGCTGTGCCAACGAGACTTAAGCTGTGCGACCTTCGAAAATCTTGTGATTAAGCTGCGATAGTATCTAGTGGGACCAAGAAACTCCTGTATCCTCGAAGGGATCTTTGATGTTGATCAGTTCCTAACAAAATGGATCTTAGCGAGATCCATGTGTATTCCCACTTCGTTGTTTGATAAAAAGAAAATGTGTACTTCCCGAATCCTGAAGTCATACTTAGGTAGACTTCGCACGTAGACGCTCCTCCCCTAGAAGCTCTACAATGGAATACCAGTGTTGTTCAAGGTGCCCCTTTTTCCTAGAAGCGATTCAAAACGTACTAGATAAACACAGTTGCAGTGTGATCCATAAAGCAGCTGGTGGGTTGTTCACCCCAAAAGGTCATGGAATAATTCATCCGGTGTCTCCTGGAAATGGCCTTATTGCGTTCACTATGCCGTTTTAGGAACATCCTCCCTTTGGACTTCCATCTGATGTTAGTTTGTTCGCTACTCAATCTTCACATAGGAGCATGACCCATGTAACTGGTCAACAGGTTGTCAATACAGGATCGAGACAAACGGTTATGGGCTGTCACCTTGATGAGTTCTTAATAGTCAGTATACACAAGAAAAGGCCCATCTTCCCTAGGATAAGTGGGGCTCCCCCAAGGCGAAGAACTAGACCCTACAAAACTCCTGTCCAACGGTTCCTGTAGTTGCTTTGATAGGCCTTGCGACCTTCCTGGCGCAAAATGGTAAAAAGTACAAGTAATCAGGGCTGCCTCAGACGTGAGATCAAACTGAGATTCCGCCTAACAAATTTTCGGAAGAAAAACTGAATGTTCCTCGGATAGCACGCCGAGAGAAACAACGAACAACTGGTGGATCCTCGATCCACTTTTCCTTAGCCTTAACATCCGTAGCGGTTGCTAACACAGCGGAGTAATCCCTCTGTAGACGCTTCTGGCCTTCACAGCTGAAATGGCGCTAACTATTGAACTACTCTGATGCTTTAGAACAAATGCCGATTCTCCACACAAAGTTTTCTCCTCACTGGGTATATTCGCGTGATTCCTGGGTAACCAATTCACACTAACTACTGCGTTGTAACCATTGAGGGTGGTAGAAGGAAGGTCGACATCGGACACTCGTCCCACAAGGTCGGGTTTACATCCTAACGAACTTTTGAGATTCTATTTGACTTGCCATCAGTCGATTCCACATCTGGTTCGGTTTCAAGAAGTATCAGGGTCAAGCAGAATAGAGATGAAGCAAACAACTACTCATACAAGCTACCATGTTGCTACTATGCCTGGCGTCGCCTGCGCCAATCCTAAATGCCCTTCCACGAGCATTATTTCCACTGTTGTTACGGTTGCGAGGATTCCCATTACTATCATCATTCCCCTGGTTGTTGACCTTGATGTTGTCGCGACTGTTGTTTCTGATGTCGTTGCTTGAAATGGTGCGTTACGATCCTTTACTGACAAGTCCATCTTGTCGCGTTTCCGTGCCGCGTCCCAAGGTGTACTTATTGAGCTGGCCGTTACGCATTTCCGCACCATTGTCAATTGTCATCGCTTATGGCCCGACTGATTTGTAAGAGCTGGCTCCTATGAGCCGCTGACTAGGGTTAAGGGTTCGATTGGAGTCAATTCGCTGATGCTCGTTGTCGGTGACTAGGGTCGTTCAAATGCTGAAGCCAGTAAGGTACTACGTCTACCCTCTTGACTGAGTAATACACGGTATGTTGAGATAGTGTTGCAGAAGTGATCGCACTTCGGGATGTAAGACGTCAACACGTTAAGTTCCAGCAAGCGAAGAAAGGTGAGAAGGATATAGACCAATCATTGTCGTTTCAACATCCATCCCGGGGATGTTCGTACAGGCACCTAATGTTCTACACAGTTTGCTAGGCGTTCATATGGGTGTTCAGGTAATACTCGATAGCATCGAGGTTCGAAAGGGGTGCAGTGAGAAGTGAAAAGATCGTGTTCGAGTAAGAGACAATCACTGCTACGGCTCTTATGGACTGTTGTGTTTCTCATCATACAATTAACGAAACGGAACCCCTTTTTCACTTGTTAAGCCTCACTGGGACTCACATCCACCCCACTATATTATTATGTGTGCACCCACAATAATATTGTGATTTGCATGTTCATCTCAGCTCCTCTTAACTCATGTCAAATGGTTCCCCACACTCGAGTAGATTTCAAAGAGTACCAAGTAGTGTAAGTCATGGAGGTTTAGGGAATTACCACCCTATCAATCACATGATACTAGAAAGTGTACATGAATTCATATTGGTGTGCTAACGTGCAATCACATGCAATATCGTATGTGGGCGTTCACTAGTTAGGCATACTAGTACGTATAGCGAAACAGGAAACATAAAGTAAGCAAACAAGTAAACACTGGTCCGAGCTATGAGGTCAAAAGTGTTGAGCCTTGTACTTGGAGTGTAGTGTCGTCACGAGTCACGGGTTATAGTCTGGTTTTCTCCAAAAAGATTTTCCCCTTTTTAAAACCAAGTTCACTATAACCAATGGCTCTGATACCAATCTGTCACACCCCCAAAATCCACCTGCGGATAACACCCGCTTCGGGGGCGTGACTGACCAGGATCCAGCCACCAATTATACTGAGCCTTTAATTGATAGTAGAAATATTTAATAACCGGAGTAATTAGCAACATTAGAGTTTAGATTCGGTAATTAGTTTAACAAACAGCGGAAGCATAAACCAAAATAGTTTTAAAGACAGTTCATTGTTCAAAACAGTTATCCCGACACACGGGTTTGACGAACACTACACATCCCCAAGCAGCAGCTCCTGAATCATTGGTTACCTGCAAAGCATGCAGTAAGGAGTCAACAATAATGCTGAGTGAGTTCACTAGTTGTCCAGTTTTAATTACCAAAAACTTGTTTCACCGGTTAATTTATCCGTTTATACATGCCCTGGGGAGCTACCCCAAAAGTTAGCGACTAAACTGTTTTTCCAATACCGAACACTAGGTAACCGTTGCGTATCCGCAGGATGCCCCGATGTCAATGTTCTATCATCATTGACGGATATCTGAGTACATTAGTTCACGACCGATCCCAAACCAGGGCACGGTGTGAGGCTGGTAAACACCTAAATAGCGCTATCAACTAATAACCCGCTCGCCTAACCCGGCGACTAATCGGTATTTGTAGTAGGGACTTGAGTGATAGAGTTTCGTTTAGTGCCGTTAGTTGCAATCCGTATAAACAGTAATTAACCAAAAGGTTTCCCAATACCCGGGAAGGAAAAGTAAGTTTTGTTCCCAATAACCAGGGAAAGTATGTAAATGGTATCCCCTTTTACCAGGGGATAGGGTTGTTAGTCTCGTGTCCCAAACCACCGGGACGCATGCTTTTAAGTTGTGAACTCACCTTGGGTTGCTCGGTAGGTTTAGGTTACTTGGTCAAACACGCTGGTCACCACGTCCTAACATGGTTACCGGTATAGGTCAGATACAAGTATTCACGTAAAACACATACTGGCATGCAAAACAATACAAACAGTCATGGGGTTATTGGGCCGGCCCTAACATTCACACATTCAAACAGAACACAGTGACACATAGTCCATTTAACAGATAGCCCATGATACACATAATGGCCCAATAACCAAAGTGAGCAGCCCACTCGCAACCAGATGGTCTCGAGTCGTAACCAGGAGATCTCGGCTTGTCACGTTATGGTTGCGAGTCGCAACCGTGCGGTCTCGAGTCATCATGCTGTGGTTGCGAGTCGCAACCGTCGTAGTCTCGAGTCGCAATCATGAGGTTTCGAGTTGTCATGCTATGATTGCGAGTCGCAACTATGTGGTCTCGAGTTGTCTTGCCTTGGTTGCGAGTCGCAACGACGCGGTTGCGAGTCGTAAGCTGTCCCTTTCACGTACACGTGATGATGCAGAAGCAACAGTCCGAAATTGTACCATGTATTCAGACCCAGATTAGGAAACAACCAATGATATTTCACTAACACTTTTCCTAATCTGCCCATATACAACAATAGATCAAACATTACCCTTTTTAAAATCTTCAAACCACATTCAAACAAGTTCATCTTACATTCATAGTTTTCTAGGGTTTTCATGTCACATATAACCATATTTTATGAACAAAAATCATATGTTTATAACAAGATTATCATGGCAAGAACAAAGAAACATGCATTACATAGCCGAAATCTTAAGTTCAACATCAACATTTTGCAAGAAACAAAGAAGTATAGTTTGGTTGGCCATGAACTCTCTTAGACTACCATTTTCTAAACATGTTACCAAATATTGTCAAACTTTACAAATCAACCTAAGAATCATGCATAACCATTCTAACCAAGCATTTCTAGTTCATACAACATACATAAATCTCATGCACATAGTAACAACACTAACCGGTTGTGAAGAAGGAGGATGAGCCGAAAGAAAGGAAGAAACTGAGAGAAGATGAAGTGTCCGAGTGATGGTCTTGACCGAGTGTCTTGTCCGATATGCTCCAAGCTTGAACCGAGATCAAGGAGAAGGAAAGTGGTGTTGTTGGGGTTTTCTAATGGGAGAGAATAGAAGAGTCTATGTGTGGATTGTTTGGTAACAAATGAGAGAAATGGGGAAAGTTGGGGATTATATACCAAGGGGTCACGAGTTGGGCTAGGGATTTCGGCCCAAATGGTTTCGGCTCAAAGGCCCACTCGAGACCGAGTGGCCCACTCGCAACCGAGTGGTTGCGAGTCATGGTCTCGGGTCGTAGTCTCGGCTCTTATATATTTATATATAATACACATACACAACACA
This sequence comes from Helianthus annuus, assembly GCF_002127325.2. Lineage (NCBI taxonomy): Eukaryota > Viridiplantae > Streptophyta > Magnoliopsida > Asterales > Asteraceae > Helianthus > Helianthus annuus. The sequence goes on from NC_035443.2 coordinate 186,367,412, forward strand.
TATCATGTACTAAAGTCACGTTTTCATTTAATAATAATCATATATGCACAAAATATTACAAGGTGTTCGTTCGGAAAAACCTAGAGTGTCACAATAGCCCAACAGGAGCTTGAAAACCATGATGGAAGAGATAGGAAAGTTGAAGAGTCAGACATGACTTGGTCTATCTTCAAGCCGTTATCAAAGAGACAATGCGTCTTTATCGAGCTGCATCACTTTCTGTTCCACATGAATCCACAGAAGACTGCATTGTAGGAGGTTTGAATGTGAAAATTATTGTTTTGATTCTTTGTATACTTATGAACGTTTTGGTCCATGAAATTAATTTTTTTTCCTGTTTTTTTACATGAATCCACAGAAGAAAGACTGCATAGCAGTAAATTATTTTATTTTTTTTTATTTTTTTTACTTTTAGTGGCCACATATGTCGCCCCTAAAAGTCACAAATGTCGCCGCTAAAAGTCATTCACAATAGCGATGACACACCCTTTTTAACGACAACAGGTGACCAATAGCGGCCGATCTATAGCGGCGACCCTTTAGCGACGACGTGTCGCGTTAAAGGGCAATAGCGGCGACAAAAAGGACTTTTAGCGGCGACACTTGTCGTCGCTAAAAGTGCCTGTTTCTTGCAGTGCCGTCATTGATCCAATTTGGTCGTTAAAAAAACTTGATTATATGTAGATTATAACCCGATTAGTAAAGATTTGGTTTCCAATTGTTTATACCAATCGTCTCTGCTTTAAATGCAGTTTACTCTACTATAAATGTGGTTTGGGCTCAAGATAAGACCAAGTCCAATTTCCTTTCGTGGGTAAAGACTAAAGTCTATGGGCAGCCAAAAAAAAAAACACGTCATCGTTTGGAATCTAACTAATGAAATGAATGCACCACTATAAAGCATGACATCGTTTATTCATTTGTAATTTTTTAAAGGGGTATTGGATTTTAATAATCCCAAGTTTCACTAATTGGCCGGTAATAATTCCAACTTCAAAAATTGCGTACAACAGTCCCAACTTGTAAGATTTTGGCCACCAATGATCCTTGTCTAACTGGGTATAACCCAGTTAGTTTCTTGCAGTTTTGAGCGGGGGAGAAGGTCACTAGAGGTTGGAGATGACAAGTGGTGGTCTCCTTTGGTGGTTTCAGGGGTAAAGAAGGTCGTCGGAATAAGTTGCAGGTCACCGGAGTTGCGTAGATGGTGGAAATTTTTAACTTTTGAGAAGCGGAGAAGATTACAGGAGGTCGGAGATGATTGGTGGTGGTCTCGTTTGGTGGTTTCAGGGGTAAAACGGGTTGCCGGAATAAGTTGCAGGTCACCATCCCAACAAGGTTATAACCCAGTTAGACAAGGATCATTGGTGGCTAAAATCTTACAAGTTGGGACTGTTGTAGGCAATTTTTGAAGTTGGGATTATTACCGGCCAATTAGTGAAACTTGGGATTATTAAAATCCAATACCCCTTTTTTAAATTTAATTATTTTATAACTATAATCATGCACAACACCTGTTTGATTAAATGCCCAGGTTGTTGGACTTTCAAAAGTCAAATAGCTTTCATAGCCTTTAATCATATTAACTTTTGGTGAATCTTTTGTTATCAAGTCCACTGTTAGCAAGTCTTTAGATTTTATGTCCTGAACTCCTAATACAGTCGATATTGGTAATTTTGTGGCACGTATGTGGTTAAGGATGAAGCGACAAATAACTAAATGCAATATACGAGTATTTTGACTCCAACTATAACAATCGGTTTCATAAGAATGATGATTTGTCCGCTATTGTTACCACTAAATATGTATGCCCTTAAACTTGCTACAAAGATAATACCTTTTGAGATTATTGGACTAGGAATCGTCGTTTTTTATCTGTTGAGTTTCATCTTTGTTTCACTTGTTGAAACCTTCTGTTGATATTTTGTATTTGTTGTTCATCACATCCATCATCTAAGTCTAGAATTAGTTCATATTGTTTTTGTCTGGGTTATGCATATTATTGTTTGATTGATTCAGGGTTTGTACGTACATCTGGTTTGAGATTAATAAAAGTCTACATTCTCTGTTCTTGACATTATCCTTTCTTGTCGCAACAGAAAAATAAACACAATCACTATGTTATAATTTTCGGGATATTCATAAAAATCTGTTTATTTATTTCAACCTACTACACGCTCATACATACATAGCACCAAACCGGGGCCTAACCCAAAACCCGAATAACCCACACTTGACTCGAGTAGTCGACTTGTAATTCGGTTATGAAAATATGTGGTTACGTCAGTTGAATTGGAAATAACCAACCTGTAACACAAAAGAAATAATCGATAACACCTCTAGTGTGAACAAGGCCCATGCATGAAGACAAAAGAAATATATAACTCTAGTTAATGAAATTAGTTTTCAAGTATTCAGTAGGTGTGTATTATTATTTTATAGAGTCATGGGACATGCTGTGAGTTTGTTAATGGAAATAGCATATTGCAGATTATGTATGATTATTTTATTAAGTCGTGAATCATGTTGTGAAGGGAAATAGCACCCATCTCTCAATTAATTTGATTTCTCACTGTCACTGGATCTGTATGGCTTATATCTTTAATTATAGCTTGGCGTGACTCAATTCTCAATCAATGTGATCTTTTTATATTATTATTTTAGAGTAGGATTCGATTACTAAAATGACGAAGTCAACTTATTGTAGTTAAAGTGTTATCATCTCAGCTAGAAACATGGTAATTGCACATATTCGCATGGTACCATTTATAAATATTGGCCCCCTTATTCCCACACCCCCTAAATTTTATTTTCACATCCCTAGCGTATACAGGCCGTATAAAAATATACGACCCGTATAGAATGTTTTTGAATAGGAAAATGCGCAGAGAATGTTTTTTTTTTATTTTATTATATACGGCCCGTATATAGTTATACGAGCCGTACACAAATGTATACGATTTATAAAAGGTATACGGCTCAATTGATTTATTTCTGAGGCTTTTGATGTTTACCAAATGTATACGGGCCGTATAAATGTATACGGGCCGTATAGATTGATGTTTTTCAATTATCACGTTTTTTCCCGTAAAAACACCATCAATCAAGGGTTTCTAAACTCTTCATCACCTTTAAACAAAGTTGATCGGAACACGCCGCTTAAATTGGAGGACAAGCAGAGTAACGTTACCGATCAGTCCGTTGATCAAGTAACTAGCACCTTTAAACAACGTTGCTAGGAACACACCGCTTAAATCGGAGGACAAGTAGAGTAACGTTACCGATCAGTCCGTTGATCAAGTTACTAGCAGAAAAACCCGACGCAAACAAGTTCTCCACAGTTTGTTATTCAGATCTCTATTCGGTTATCTTTCCAAACTACAACACACGATAGCTTTAAACTTTATAGTGTGTGATTTGACCAGGAGGTGAATTGCTACTTTTAATAAGCTGTCATAGTTGTCAAATTCGATTTCAACAAAGCTTTTCCTTTTCCTTCAATTTCTAGAACATTCTCCGTAACATGAAGACGTGTTGGGTTCTTCTACTAGTGGTATTTTAATGAAGTATTGAAGATTGAATGTGCAAAGCCAACCATTTTTTACTACGGACACGGTGGCTATGCGAAATACAAACCCCAATTTAAGCGGGTCGTATACAAACCCAACCGTTTTTTTACTACGGAAACGGTGGCTATGCGAAATACAAACCGCAACCGTTTTTTTTACTACGGAAACGGTGGCTATGCGAAATACAAACCGCAATCTTCTGTGACTATGGGAAACACAAGTTTTCTTTTTGAGCTTGATGGATGTCCGTTATCTCAGTTGAGGCGGGCATTGTTTAAATCTCAATATAAGTAGATGTTACGTGTAACTTCATTAAACCAAGAACAAAGCCTATTTCGAAACACATGTGTTCGTATCAGCGTTTTTTATCACCCTGTGTGAGCATTGGAAACCCGACAAACAGTCTTGACAACTGTGACAGCTGATCTATCAAAAGAATGCATACACAAATAGTTCTAGTGGACGAAGCAAAGAGACCGTTGTTGTTATTGTGCCTATCTCGGGTTGTTCAGTACTTTCATGATAATAAAACAAGATGACATTGATTTTGCCAATATTGAAGGAAAGAATCTGGCCATAAGCGTTGTGGATTCTCAGCGTTATTCGAATGTAAGTGGATCGGGTTCTGCTAGTTATTCGGAATGTTTCGAATCATCACAGAAGACGTGTCGGGTTCAACTCTCCTATATCAACATACTCTTCTCCAGACGCTTAGTTGTTACGAATGACAACTTGAGGGGTCTAGTTAACTTTCAGATTCAGATTCAGGAAACAGACAATTGGAGCGCAGGAATCAATGCAAAACCCTCACCCTCAAAATCAACCAGAAACCAAAGGAAACCGGTGATGAACTTGTGCTTTAGAAACCGGTGATGAATTTGTGTATCTAAATCAGGTTCTCTGCCTTAGATCGGTCATTCCTTGTGATACATGAACGTTGTATTCTTGTCTTTCAGAAATTCCATTGTTTAAATCAGAATCAGGTTCTCAAAACAAGGATCGTTCTAATAGATTAAAGAGAATAAACCAATTTTTACTATTTTTTACCCATAGTATACGGGCCGTATAACAATATATGACCCGTATACATCGCTCGTATACATGGTATACGACCGGTAAAAAAAATTTTACCGACAGTATACGGCCGTATAAAACGTATACGACCCGTATACATAGGGTAAAAACCTCTGTAATCTTTATATAGTGTGTGATTTGACCGGTTGTATTAAGTTATCTCCATAACATGAAGAGAAATCAATTGTATTTTTTTAGTTGCTTCTCTTGTTAAGTTTCTGAACCAACCGAAATCCACAAATTCCAACAGTTTCTTCGTTTTTACACAACTGAAGGTTCAGTGCACGAAAAGTTTCTTATGAACGATATGTATCAGGAAGCTCAGTATCAACAACTTGTGAGTGGGAATATGGCTATGAATACGTGTCGGGTTCTGGTAGTTATTCGGAATGTTTCGAATCATCACAGAAGACGTGTCGGGTTCTGCTAGTTATTCGGAATGTTTTGAATCATAACAGAAGACGGATGCGTATTCTTCTGCTAGTAGTATGAGTCTGAGTCCATGCGACAGACACAATTCTTGCAACTTAAATCCACAATTAATGTATACAGATGCAAGGGAATGGCGAGTTATCTAAAATTTTGAAAATTCAGGTTTACCTTGTTAGTTTCTCAAAACATCTGCTTCCTGAATCTGAATCTGAATGTTAACTCTTTCACTCATAAACATCTGCTTCCTGAATCTGAATCAGAATGTTAACTCTTTCACTCATCAACATCGAGGGTTGTATCGGAATCAGGCGTTGGAAGGATTGTAGTAGTAGGACATTGGTACCACTGTGAAAGTTGCATCAGGAAGCTCAACTTTAACGGACCGGTTATTCGACCGAGTAATCAATTGTATTTTTTTAGTTGATTCTCTTGTTAAGTTTTTCTGATCCAACCGAAATCCACAAATTCAAGTCAAGGATCGTTCTAATAGATTAATGAGAATAAACCCTCGTTTCTTCATCCTCATCTTCAAGAACAATGATGAACAGATGATGTTGGGAATTAAACGCATGTACGTGACAAAACAAGGATCGTTCTAATAGATTAAAGAGAATAAAGCAAGGATGTTGTGAATTCGCATAAACATATATTCGTTTCATAACCTCCTGCTATAAATCAACCACAACTGACAAAGAGCCTGTATTAGAAACCATCCTATGTCTTTTACCAACCGAAGAGGCAGCAAGGACAGATAATACTTCATTTGTCGAGAAACCATACTGTCAAGAAACTAACATCTTTTACTCATAAACCCTTGAATCCCAACGCTTCTCTAAAAGAGCCTATACTAGAAACCATCCTATGTTTTTTACCAACCGAAGAGGCAGCAAGGACAAATAATACTTCATTTGTCGAGAAACCATATTGTCAAGAAACTAACATCTTTTAATACTTCATTTGTAACCGTAAGGATGATGCAAATTTGTACGTAAAGATCTCTACACAAACTCTTCTACATCTTTTAACCAATTGTCCATCACTTAAGACCTTGAAAGATTTGTTGAAATCGAAGAAAAGAGTAACTAGCAGAAGACGTGTGAGGTTCTTCCAACAAACTGTGTATGTGCTTGTGCTGTAGAAACCGGTGATGAATTTGTGTATCTAAATCAGGTTCTCTGCCTTAGATCGGTCATTCCTTGTGATACATGAACGTTGTATTCTTGTCTTTCAGAAGAGTTGGTATTGAACCAAGAATACTTCAACCATTCTAAACCCTACTTGGAAACAAGCCAACAAACTCTTCTACATCTTTTAACCAATTGTCCATCACTTAAGACCTTCAAACATTCACGAACCATAATGGACTCAGACTCATACTACTCACCCTCCCATGAGGAAAAGTTTTCCCGACGACTCAAGACAAAGCAGTTGGTTTGGGTTCATATCACCCTGTGTAATCATTGCATTACATCCCCGTTGAAAACAAGTGATTAAAACGCTTCTCCTTACAACTCTCATCAAATGCCTCACCCTTCCTTTTATTACAGTCATACGACACGTTTTTTTTTGTTTTTCAGTCTTTGTTACTTGGGTAAAATCTATTTTCTTTTCATACGGGCCGCATACAGTTATACGACCCGTATACGTTATTCGTTTCATTGTATACGACCAGGAAAATTATTTACACATGGTGTATACGGGCCGTATATAGTTATACGGCCGTATGGAATGAAAAAAAACTGACAAAGTCTGAAGGCACAGACTTTGTTAGTTTTATTTTATTATATACGGGCCGTATAACTGTATACGGCCCGTATACACCCACTAGTACAGATTTGATCAAAAGATGCGGTTAAATTGGCTATGAGATGCGGTTTTAGACCCGCATCTTATGGCAAGGCATCTTTTGGCTATATGCCAAGAGATGCGGTTCCAAAAGATGCGGTTCTAGAACCGCATTTTTTTATAGAACCGCATCTTTTGGTATATTAACAAAAAAACTACTTTTCCATAACATGCTTTAGAGATGCGGTTCTAGAACCGCATCTTTTGATATATTAACAAAAAAGCTATTCCTAATATACTCAAATGATGGGGTTCTAGAACCGCATCTGTTGGCGTTATATATATATATATACTAGGTTATCACCCGCGAACTTCGCGGGTAGGAAAATTTACTTTATATTACTAAAACTATGTCAGAAAGTTGTTTTATAATTGTTTTGAATTGAAAGTTGTAGTCATTAGGGTTGCGAACAAACTTGTTTTATAATTGTTTTGAATTGAAAGTTGTAGTCGTTAGGGTTGCAAGTAAGGTCAGAAACTTTGGGCAAGAACCGGAGCCAGAAATTTGCCTCACTGAATGACCCACGGCAAAAAAAAAAAAAACTTTTATTTATTACAGATTATTAGAACTTTATTAATATTTTGTCCGTTCTTTATTATAACACTTAACATGTACAAAAAATAAAAAAAAAAACTATAATGAATTCTCCAAGGCTTTAACACCACCATTGTCACCAACCTTTGAAACACACAAACACAATATCTTTTGATACGCACAATCACATTGGTTGAGTACCACACATATAGGCCAAACAGGTTGAAAGTTGACTGTAGTGCAATCCAAATTTCAAATGCATAGTTTTCAAATGTATTTATTATTGTTATAATATTATTTACGTAACTATATTTGACCTATTAATTATTATTTACAAAACATACTAAAAGTGGTTTTTGAAACTTTAAAAGTTAAACATATGAGGTAAAATCTTACTTCATAATAATAGATTGTCAATTTGTAAACAAAATTATTACCTCAAAATTATAAAATAAATCTATCTATGGAGTATGCATTGGTAAACATACACGACATTCTCAAAATTACAGAGACAAATTTCAATAGTTTGTTTGATTTACAAAATATTTTATAAATTGATATTAACAAACGGGAAAAAATAAAGATAAAATATAAATTATTAATGTTTAGTTTATTAACAAATTCAAAACCTTAAATTTTTACCTACTTTGATTTTAAAAATATAAGAAAGTACTCACGGTTACGTTATTGATGGTTTTAAATTCAATTTTTTTGTTTTTAAAAATAAATTAATTTGGAAATTCAAATTGTTTGTGTAAAAAAATATTCATGTGTCTTTATTGATCAAATAAAACATTGTATCCAAATGACTTGTTTTTGTATAATAAAACATAAATGATATTAGTTTGTATTGATACAAAAATTTTCATGATCACAACATCAAACGGAATTTGATCCATTATACGAAACACCTAGTAAAATGGAAACGTATAATAAAACATAAATGATATTAGTTTGTATTGATACATGAAAAAGAGATTGTGTATTTTACTTAAGAATTTTGCAAAATACCTGGTTGAAGAAACCAAAGAATAGAATGAAAGTTGATATGTAATGGAGATGTATGTTGTAATTTATATAAAATGATATTATAAATGGAATGTTCTTTTATGATGGGAAATTTAATAAGATACATTTTTAAATCTTAGACTTAATAAGATACCTTTTTAGGTTTTAACAACACCAAAATGAACAGATTTGACAACATGGGCTTCAAGATCTTGACTAAGCATGTACGAACACATGTCCTTCGCATAATCATCCCAAAGAGTTAAATCAACCTCAACATCTCTAAAAAAAGAATATAGGCAATTAATTTCAGATTAACAAAATTAGGTAATATTTATAAAATATAAAGGAAAAAAATAATGTAAATTGTATTACTCGAGATCTTGAAGCTTAAGATTGAGGCGTTTTCAAATGCAGATTAAATTTTCAGACCCGCGAAGTTCGCGGGTGAATTTGAGTACTAGTTTGATGATTAAAGACTGAAAGCTCGAAAATTTTATTTCCAACCATTGAAAAGACAAAGATAGATCACCTGTCTAAGGCAAGATCGTTTACCATCTCAGAACATCTATGAGTAAAAACACAGCTGTCAGTTAATCCGTCCATCTTAACGTTCCAAAATCTATCTCCTAAATAAAGAGTTGATTGACCACCTTTGAAAATTTTCCCATAAAATTGCCTCCAAAATTCATCAGCCATGACCTGCATAGGCAGTGATAATTAAAAATTAATTTAAAAACCAATATACAGAAAGAAAACATTATTAATCATACTGATTGTATAATATACTACTTACAATAACGTCTTCGTCAGGTGTGATTTTAGATATAAAGCAGTATTGATGAACAAATGATTTAAACACCATTAGAAAGAATGATGATTGTCCAAATGACCGAAACATAAGATAGTTATTTTTTCTTATACAACTATCCCGAACAACTTTGGTGAAGCCATCAGCAAGAATAGGGCCAACATCAGTTTTTTTCAGTCTTACAAACCATAACTTGTTGCCATCAACAATCTTAACTGAATCTTTGTAAGGTGGTTGGTCTCCCCAAATCATTGAAGCAAAGTCATTAGGTATTTGCTATAAGTTTAAAACAAAATAAAAAAAAAAGACAAACATCAGTTTACTAAAAATATGATTAGTATTTAGAATACCAATAATCGTACCAAAAATATCGGGTCATCTTCCTCAATAAGCTTTAAAAATGAAGGACTGTTGTTCATGGGATCCATATCTGAAAATGAAATATGAAGGTTTTTTTACAAAATTAAACGGTAAAGTATTTATAGAAACACAATCAATATTTCCCAATAAGCTTTAAAACTTATCTCAATAGTTTTGTTATTACCGATTCACCCACTATTGTTGGTAGGGTAGCCAATGCAGATGCAACCTGTATTCTTATCTTGAAAATAGAAGAATTACTGAGCGAAGTAAAAGAATACAAAAAACTGAAGGAGCCCTATGCAGAGCAAAGTAAACACAAAATCCAAACACCTATTAGTTCATCAAAGCACTTATTCTGCAATCCAAATAAAAAAACTCGGTAAAATAAGTTTAAAATATACCTTCACATTATGTTTTATATCCAAGTCAAAACACAAAATAATACATTGAAAGAAATTATAAAGCAAGAGAATTCAAGTAATAGAAATATAGAATTTTGATGTTAATTACCTTAGCGCCATCCCCTGTAAGCGGAAGAGAATAATCAATTAACAAAGAAACCTTCTTATATCACTCCATCAATTCTGTCACATTAAAGATGAATTAAGTTAATTGAAAAAGGAATGGCTAAATGGATGAAACACATTAATGGTTTACTTCCAAATTTAAATTTAAAAAAATGATTGACTTCCAAATTTAAAATCAAACACATTAATGGCAAACTTCAAAATTTAAATTTAAGATAATGATTGACTTCGAAATTAAAAATTTAAAATCACACACAATAATGGTTTACTTCAAAATATAAATTTAAAATAATAATTGGCTATCATTATACCGGATCAAAAAACACCAAAAAACGATAAAATTAAACTTACCTCTTGTGTTCGAAAAAGATTCAGACTCCTGCAGTTGCATAAGTCATCATCAATAAGTTCAAGACATTGACCATATGGAAATTTTCCTTCCCACAATAAGCTTGCAAAATCATACGGTATTTCCTATGAATCGAAACAAAAAACATATAAGCTTAAAATTTAATTTTAATGATTTAAAACATATATGTAACAACCAATAATATGATTGTTGAATAATTTGAATCTAATTAGCTATATAGAAATCAATAATTATTGATTAAAGTTTATTAAAAATTAGGATAATTAACAATTATAAAAAATGAATATAATCAACTTCTATTTTAGGTAACTTTATTTAAAAATAAGTCAAATATAATTTAAATTTAAAATTACTATAATATGTTGGAAGATTTAATCAAAATTATATATAGAATTTTAAATTTTAAACCACTAACATGTCTTTGTACATTGAACCCACCTAAAAAGGAAATTCAATTAATGTTATTAACTCAAAATCGTTTACTTCCATAATATCCTCCAATTCAAAATTTTGAATTTTAAATCAAGTTATTATCTATCATCTAAATAAGGAAATTATCAGCCAAATAAGCTTGCAAAATCATACGGTATTTCCTATGAATCGAAACAAAAAACATATAAGCTTAAAATTTAATTTTAATGATTTAAAACATATATGTAACAACCAATAAATATTTTTCATATTGATTGTTGAATAATTTGAATCTAATTAGCTATATAGAAACCAATAATTGTTGATTAAAGTTTATTAAAAATTAGGATAATTAGCAATTATAAAAAATGAATGTAGTCAACTTCTATTTCAGGTAACTTTATTTAAAAATAAATCAAATATAATTTAAATTTAAAATTACTATAATATGTTGGAAGAATTTAATCAAAATTATATATAAAACTCTAAATTTTAAACCATTAACATGTCTAGGTACATTGAACCCACCTAAAAAGAAAATCCAATTAATGTTATTAACTACAAATCGTTTACTTCCATATTATACTCCAAATCAAAAATTTGAATTTAAAATCAAGTTATTATATATCCTTTAAATAAAGAAATAAAAATTAACAATAATAATTTTGGAACAAACGGATGGATAGCACCGAACCGTTATCATGATCCGAAATTCAATTGTCAAACATCAAGGATCAAACCATTAAACTCCAAGAACAAATATGATATTCAATCAAGCTTCAAACAAAACAATAGAAACGTGGAGCAAAGATTCTGACATGAAACAATAAGAATCAAGCTTTAAAAATGAAAAACTTTCAATTCAAAACAATTACTAATCGTGGAGCAAGGTCCAAATTTTAGATATTAATCATTATTTCTATAGTAGAAAAACATACCCAACTCATTTCAAGCATATTGAGTTACGATCCACAATAAGACATACATCTCGGACCTGAAACTATACTCAAACCTATCAGTAACATTCATGAAAAAACATGAACCGGTGACATGACATCATGAATCCTTATTTACATAAATCAACAAAATGAAGAAAATCACATTTCAGTTTCACTGCAATTTATTTAATGTAAAAAAGATTAATTGATGAAAGCAAGCCTAATTTTATAATTTTAATAAACATCAAAAAGACGCATAAATGCAACAATAATGAACAAATACTTGTGGGTGTACTTTCAAGCAAATAACATTCACAATAATGAAAAAAAAAAAACCTAAACAATCAATTTTTTGAAAAACAAAAAACGATAAACCAGACAATACAAATCAATTCCTATTTCATTGATCCACAATCAACAATCAACTATGCAATTTGACCATGAAACATTTTATTTTAGTGGATCCCATTTCGTGGCGATTGGGCGTATCGATTACTCACAAAAAATAAAAAAATAAAATCAGATTCATAACATGGTAAATCATGAACAAAACGTAAATCATATGATCTAAATGGATAGCCAAAGCTCTAATTCACACTAAAGCTTCAAACAAACAGTTCACAAGTTGGAAAAGAAGCTAAAACTTGAATTCTAATGGGATAATTTCCCCTAATCCTTTTAAATCCATACATGAATCAACAGTATTCTAAATACCAAAATAAAAAAAAATAAAAATCATAACAAACAAACTTACCATTGTTGAACAGATTCAAAAGGATTCCACGATCGAGCATTGTTCATAGTAAATCATTGCCACGAATCCAAAACCAAACAAAAATTCCCAAATCAAAAAATATTCGATTATAAAATCTTTAAATACCTGATTGAAAAGGGAAGAGATTAACACTAAAAATCATAGATGAATGAAATTTAGAACATAGATTTGCAAAGAAGAGAGATAAAGGAAAGATTGAAGGGTGCGATTGATTGTGTAATTAGGGTTTGTCTTACTGAATGATTGAACAACATACCTGTGATTATCAAGATCAATCGAAGGAACAAAAGAAGCATATTTTGGATTTTGATGAAAGATTCTTGAACGAAAGAACATGATGATGAAGCATATTGGGTGATACCAGAAGATAAAGTTGCCTACAAAATAAAAAAATCTCTTCCAGTCGAGAAGAGCAACTAAACAAAAATAAAGATTACCTGATGGTTTGATTTACAGACGATGATTGAAGAAGAGGATTCAATAAGACGATTGAAGAAGGAGATGATGTTGTCGGCTAGGGTTTAGAGAGAATAGATGAAGAGTTCTGATGGAATGAAATTAGGATATAAAGGATCCATTTGGATCATGTGGTCGACCCGAATTCTATTCGGATCCCGTGTCCAATATGATTTCCCTCCTAAACTAAAAAAAATGAGTTGCCACATCAGCAAAATTGTCCCAAATCCAATGCCACCTAGCCCAAATCACATCTCATTTATATATATATATAGATAATTTTCAGGAAATTTTATTAAAAATTTCCAATAAATTCCAATGATTAACAAATTGTCTAAAAATAAAAAAAAAAACAAAACTAATTAGAACAAATGTAATACAACCCAAGAACATAAAATACTAAGATTTCAAAGTAACACAATATTGCAAAAGTTTTCCAGAACTTCAACAATACAAATAACTCTAAAGATGAAATTGACATACAATAACTTCCTGAACCGACCAAAAAAGAAAGGAGCAAAGAAAGGTCTGATACTGTATCTGCAACTCTTTCATCAGTGGTGAACGCGTAGGCAAGTTTTCTTCCAAAAATCAAACCAACCAGAGAACAAAGAAAAACAATCCAACTGCAATAAGAGTCCCCAAGAAGACTTTAATTGAGAATTTGGCTGCTTTGGCATTTCCTCTCCCTAATTCATTTGCAACCTGAACACTGCACAATACAATATACTTTAGGGTGTCGAATCGGCTTAGACCAACGCACAAAACACTTTACATTAATTTTTCTTTAAACTTTACAAATACACAACACATTATATAGGATTTGACCCCATTTCAATTTTCAAGAAAACTGGTCGAATTTGCTACATCCAACAAAGTTAATTAAAAGCACCTGTAATGTTGATGAAAAAGTATGAATTTATACAAAGAATTTATTATATCCATTTACCATGCAGCACCTAAGAACCTGAGGCTGATCATGAATTCCCATGCATTGATATTCAGGGTGAAAATATTAACATAGCAAATTTCTCAAGAGAGATTTAAAATTTCACTTAAATGGATACAAAAACTGTAAAGATCATTGTGTATTAATACATATTTTTATACTAAATGAACATTAAATGGGGGAATTTGAGCTAACCTTGAGACACCTTTACGGAGTTCATGTCCGAATCCCAAACACCTCCTTAATCCAACGCTCCATCAAGTCTACGACCATAGATTCAATTTCCTCACCCGAAGTCTTCTCTTGTGTATTCCATTTCTGAAAAACAAATAAAACACAATATCTAAATGTATACAAATAAATTAAAAGGCTGATATATCTTAAATATATGAAATACACTTACACGATTAATAAAGTCATGTTGAATTGTCTCAACAAACTCCCACATGTGTTTTATCAACATATAACCGCATTCCCATGAGCCCGGTTGTTGGTAGCACTACAGTTAATCCACAATTAATTATTTTAAACACCAGAAAAAAAACATGAAAAAAAAGAAAACTTACATTGATAACTGTCCATGTAAAAGTTCTCTCGAAACCACTGGGAATTAGCTTTGAAATGAGGTAACTTTCCTCCGACTTTCCCTTTTTTATTGAATCAACAATGAATGCGCTTGAAGTGGTTGGTTCAAATATTAAAAGCTTCCAGTGATCGCTAAAAAATAAAATATATAGAACAATTTAATATATGTGTATGTGTATGTGTATGTATTGAGGAAAATTGTATATTACTTGTCATGATAAGGTGCAAGAAAATATCTTTTGTCTTCATGATGCTCGTATACCTCTTTGATGTGTTTTATCACATCATCCGGATCACTTTCGCATTTTGCACCACAAATTTTGTACGGATCAAAAAATGCACACCGGGAATTGGGAGACAGAAAAAAATACCTAATATACATATATATAAATGATAAAGTTAGTAAATTAAATTATATCTAAAAAGTTATTGTACAATATTAAAACAACTTACATGGAAAACGAATGTATTACGCTAATATCAAGCCACCGCCTTAGAAATAAGTTTAACAATTCCGAATATGGGATTAGATATTGAACCGATATGGGATACATCCCTTGCGGTGAAGAAGTACGAATGTGAGTGCGGTGCTTAAAGAGTTTGTCTAATTTATCAACTACGTCTCGAATGAGACCGGTTTTGTTTCGTAAAAATTCTGCTTGATCGAATTCAACTTAGGATCCTCCCATGTTTCGCCTTGAGAACCGGTTATGAGTTTTATATGTGGTTCGAGTTTGGGTTTGGGTACAGTTGCGAGTACGGGTTTAGGTACGGGTACCGATACGGGTTTGGGTACAAGTTTGGATTTGCGTACTTTTTTGGGTTTGGGTACGGATACAGGTTTGGGTGCTGGTACAGGTTCGGGTACAGTTTCGGGTACAGGTTCGGGTACCCTTACAGGTTCGGATACCTGTATGGGAGCATTTGTAACAGTTTGTTGCTGCAACTAAAAATCATTATAAAAACATTAGTAGGTAAATATATGTATACACACATACACGTATATATGTATATAGAAAATATACATCTATATATACAAGTTGTTATATAAACAAGTTTCTGAAAACTTACCATATTTACAAAACCATCTTTAAAAAGATCTTGATCTTCGATTTGAAGTTGACTTGGAAGTTGGTGATCGTCTTCGCCAATCTAAAATAACAAACAAAGTTTTAGGACACTAACAAATATAACTAAATTAACCAAAGATATAAGAATAAATGGGTTAGCTACCATTTGTAAGCATGGATGATAAGCTGGAGTCATTCTGGTGTCATCATCATGTATTATTGAGTCGGCTACCAATGGTGAGGCGCCTCTATGACTCTGTGACCCACGCCTCGAGTTCACAATGGGGGCGTTAGGTGACATGCTTTGTCTTCCTTCATTCTTAAGCTACAATTTATAAAAAATATATATAGTAACTATTGATATACTAAAATATATTTATATTATAATACATACACAAAAATATATACCTTTATTGCATATCTTGGCCATTGAACATATCGAAGAACCAAATCTTCAACCAATTTAATTTCACTTGTTTTGGTGACTGAATAAACTTCCGACTTCTTATGTTTATCAACAATATCATCCACTTCCACCTTGACACAACCCTCGGATATTGGGCTAGAATCTATCATCGTTGACATGCTAGGCCATGCCATACCATAAGCCACCGTCTCTAACCTATCAGCCATATTCATTAACAACTCACATTCGGTGTGACTCTGCAAAATCATTCAACGCTTTTAGTATATATATATATATATATATAACATTTAAATTTAGCAAAAAAATGTATTACCATGATTGGTGGATAGTGGACTCGTCCATTAGACCCATAGCTAGAGCCACAAAAGGTTGGCCTCGTGTCTACTAGTGGTATCGAGTCTTGGCTCACATTTTTATATAGACCTCCATGAACCCTAGAATGACCTACAACTCAATACAAAAGCATCAATTTCTATAAATATATTCAACATATATATACACAGACATAGTCATTACCTATAAACCCGGATACTGTTCGTGCTCGTCCGGGGTGCTCAGGTCCAAGAACTTGAACTAGCGGGTCTGATTTATTTTTATAATAACTTCCATCTGCCATCATCTCTTGTTCCTTTTCAAGCTATAAAATTTGTTAAAACAATCTAATATAATATTAACAAATCAAGCAAAATCGATTTTATATAATTATATAACACAATCATTTACCAAATTACGAGCCTCCAAATATGCATCATCTTCAAGTTCATACAACTGGGTTTCTATGTTATATTTGGCTCTACCGGCTAAATACAACTTTGAACGTGAGTTTTGAATACTTCTAATTTCTTTGTATACTGATTCCAGTTGAGGCAATATAATATGTTTCTTTTTTTCAATAAGATCCCACCCGCCTCGTCCCGTATGGGGCACGTGTTTGTTCATGGCAGCACTAGCTTTTGCTTTCTTGCTTCGTTCCTTCACACAAATAAACAAAATGTTATTCATTACTTGCAAGTGTATACACATAATAATATTTATAACAAAAAAAAAATAATAATAATAAACATACCAGAAATTTCTTGCTAGTCTTTATTTCAACAAATTCATCCCAATGATCACCATTAATAAATGGATATGTGTCACAAGCATTTATTCCTTCCTTTACATAATCTCTAACAAGTCGAGATCTAAAGTTGGTGCCAAGTCTTATAGCCCAACTCCTCATATACTCTCTAGGTTCATCGGTAGTAATCTTCCAATATTTCTAAAATTTAGAAAACACGGTGTAAAACATAATAAGCATCAGAGATTTAAACTTAGGTCTTATCGCTAAGTGGTGGTGGAGATATAAGAACTGTGGCAATGATTTAAACCCAAATCAACAAGTTAAAAAGCAAATGGGTAAAAACTGTCAGATCTAATAAATACAAAGCAGTGTTCTTATTAAGACCGAACTGGTTCAACTAAAACGCGCTACAACAAACCGTACGGTTTTTAAACAAACACGGTTGAACCGGATTAAGTAAAGATTGTCACTTCATGTTCTTAAAGCTGGAAGAACCCAAAGAAATGAAAGCAACCAGCGATGAGAGATGGGTTCTCATTTAGACAAATGAGCTTACAGATGGATGACCCTTATTCATTTAAAGCAACACGCAGCGTTGAATCAATCCGCAGTGAGACACAGACTAATTATAAAAGCAAAGTAAGCATGTTTTGAACACGGCAACCAGGAAGTTTGATAACTTTGTCACTTGCCAACTGTTTTTCAACTTATTTGTTAAATAAACTTATGCACATGTTACATATAGTCATATACATCAGGTTTCTGTCAGTTGCATACATACACAAATATTATGTATGCTTCAGGTTACTGTCAAGTGCATATGTTGTCAAAGACGCAAGGCGCAGGCCAGGCGCATCGGCCTCGCCCGGAGCCTAGGCGCAAGGCGCAAAAAAGCGTGGGCTTTTTTAAGAAAAGCGCATATAGAGAAATAAAATATAAAAAATATGTTATGCTTGGAAAATAAATAAGATTTCAGATATATATAAAAAAAAACTATTATATATGCCATTTAAGATCATGTAGCTAATAGTTAGTAGCAAAAGTATAGGACTTATACACACGTAGTGATACCAAAAGTTACTAGGACTTACACAAACGTTTGCGGTTACTAAAACATTTAAATTTATAGTTCATCATCAATCATCAAGAGCATCATCAAAGTCATCAAAACTTCCATCAACATCAATTGGATATTCAGCTTCGGCTCGCCTCGCTGCGCCCGAGCGCCTAGGCGCGCGCCTTTTGCGCCTGAGCACAGTTTTTACAAAAAAAAAATCCATTTTTGCGCCTAAGCTACCACCAGGCGCTATAGGCGCGCCTCGCTGAGCCCGAGCGCCTAGGCACGCGCCTTTTGCGCTTTTGACAACTATGGGTTGGACCTGGAAAACCGGGAGAGTGCGGACATAAGTGTCTGTTTGGGTGTCCCTTAGCAGCTTGCTAAGGGTCTGTGTTGTGTCTTTGTTTGTGAATAAAGTTCTATTCTCTGGGTTGGGCAAAAAAAATTTAATTTATAGCTATTTTAGATTTCTAACATGTTAAAGTATAATACGTACCTTAGTCTCCAACCACAGACGATCAAAGTATTCCTCCTCCTGGTCTTCCATCTGAATATGAACTGGGAAGATATGTTGAACCATCATCCCATACCATGACCTCACTCTTGAAAGCAGGTCACCATATGGTTTGTTATTTCTATCAAAATATATATGCCTCCTGTGCTCGGGTATCTTCTTTGAGAAACAAGCAATCCCACGTCCGCGTTTTGCTTTCTTTGTATCTTTTCCTAGTTCTCGGGTATCTTCTTGAGATTGTTTTCTTGCCATACCTAAAGTTCACATACATAAGAAAAAAGTTGACTTTATTAGAGCTTTTCGACAAAAAAGATCAAATACATATATACATATACTACATTAACTTTTCGTTTTTTTCATTTCAGAAGCATGGCGGTATTGGGGGCCGGCATCAGAAATCTAACGAATCATAAGGTTTGTGTTTTTAATTCACTTAAAATTGGATGATTAGATATCTAGAATGAGTCGAATAGAAAGAATTCAGCTGAAAAAGGAATAAGCCAAACAGGTTTAAAGTTGTTGAAAGAGTTACTTTATTTAAATTGATATAGCTATTATTGGGTTTTGTAGTCATGCTCAATATACATTGCAAATAAAGAGCTTCAAAAATCGACAAAAAGGTGTTTGCGGCCCATACCAATAAGTTTTTGTTACCCAACCTACTCGATGTGTTGTCTTGCTACCTTGACTTTACTTGAAAAATATTCTATGGTCGAGTCGTCGAGCCGAGCCACGATTCGAGCCGTCAAGCCAAGCCACGAGTCGAGCCGTTGAGCTGAGCCACGAGTCGAGCTCAGCTCGATTAAAAAACGAGCTGGCTCGGCTCGAAAACAAAACATTATAGCGTTCCAAGAAGAGGAACAAAGTGCTCCATGGGTCCAGGTTCTGAAGTAATTGTTTTCATCTGAAGTACTTTTTGCTCGAATAAATATATATTTTTTTTTCGAATAAACTACACGTGCAATACACTAAAAATCATATTCCGAATAAAACTACACGTGCAATACAAACAAGAATCTGGACCACAAACTATATTTATGTTTATACCCTCAACCACATCAAATGTAAGACCCAAACATATAAATAATAAAATTTATCAAACGGAAGGTTAAGGGTTTTCATCACCTCTTAGATGTGGTTTCGGAACTGGAGATGTCGTTTGAGGGGTGACGAAGGCCGGCGTCTGAGGGGTTGAGGCGTCGGAACAGTTGGCTGGAGAGGGGCGTTTGAGGGGTGAATTTTTTTGAGAATTAGGGCTGCAATGGAGTGTGGCAAATGGCAGGTTGAAAGATTGAATGTGGGAAGTGGTGGAAATGGAGGAGGGAAGACGTGGGGTTAGATTGTGACACCCCGAAGTTTCAAGGTTAGTGTCTCCGGTTTGTGATATCCTCGTTCTTGTTTTAATTTATTTATTCCGTAATCCGTTGAACGTGTAACATAGTGGATTGAACTCAACCCTTGATGTTTATTATTATTACATGTCCTGTGCTCGTACATTTATAGTATTGGGCCACACCGTAATGTTGTTTGTTTGAGTGGGCTGTCCCTATACCTTTGAGCCCATTACTTCGGTTCAACAAGTAAACCGACCCACATTCACATACCTTATGTTTGTTTAATAGTTATTGAATCCGATTAAATGTTAAGCCAAAAACCAAACTCCCCTTTAAATTAATTCCCTAGGTACTACCCCCCATATATTTTCTCGGCCCAGTCCCATTGGCATAAGGAATAGAACCGGCCCAACCCTCCCTATACCCTTTTATATTACGTAATAGGAGAGGGGGTGTGTTGATCAAGTAACCTTGTCAAACCCTATTCTCTTAATCATACGTACGGCCGAAGACCTCCTCTCATACCTCATATTGTTCGATCAAGATCAAGGCTTTGGTTAGTAATCTTGTATCTGTGTCAAACTCTACTCGTGTGATCTTGCTATGTGTGTGTTTGATGTCCAATGATTGTGTATGTGAGTCTATGACTAGCATATTAATTAGTAGTAGTGATATAACTATGCGCAGATTTATTGGGTATGTATGATATATTGATCTTATGAGGCTGTTGTCGTGCATGGATTGGATATCAATGATGGTAAATGTGTGCTTTAATTGTACGGTTCAATAGATGTTGTCGATGTGGTAATCGGGTAGACCTTAATCTCGTGTGCGAGTTGTAGGAAGTAAAAACGATGGGATAAATTGCTTGCCTATTAATTTTGTAAATGGTAATGTATGGATTCTATGGGAAAAAAAATAAAAGAATGTCAATTAATATTCTGCGTGTATATGTATGGGCTGATTTACTTAGGTTGGGATCCATTGAATGGGGAATTGGGCTGCCATATTATCCATGTATTTGTTAAATGATCCTTGGGTATAAAAGACTGCTTTAGTTATCAATTGACAGCATGATTTAATTACTATTTAGTCACTGCTATGTACACGAAACCAAGAAAGGGGACATCTAATTTTATTATGGGCCGGCCAAGTGGGGGTAATAGAAAGTGGGTGGATTTATGGGCCAGGCATCCACCCGTGACATGGAACTGAAATAATAAAGAGCATG
This sequence comes from Helianthus annuus, assembly GCF_002127325.2. Lineage (NCBI taxonomy): Eukaryota > Viridiplantae > Streptophyta > Magnoliopsida > Asterales > Asteraceae > Helianthus > Helianthus annuus. Next base: position 186,388,753 of record NC_035443.2, read on the forward strand.
TGAATTAATAAACTGAGTTGAAATATAACTTTGAAAAAAAACCGGGATACTCCTGGGCCGAAACTACTGGGCTTCACACACATGATGTACATGTAAATTGGGCAAGTAAAGTAATGGGTAAGGGTGCTAGCTGGGTCGGATGAAACTGCCAAGGCAGTGGGCCGCACATGAGGCAATGTGGGCTGGACCTTGAATATTGGATCTGTTAGATATTGTGATATATATACATGTTTTAATCTTGAGTCATACACTACTAGTCGATCTTGTAGGCATGTGCATGGTATGTTTTTGTGAAACATAATAGTGGACTACAAGTTGTCATGATTGTATGCGTGATAGTAATGATGTAATCTATTAGTGGGCTGCGCACGTTTATATTTGGACTTGAAATGTATGATAAGTAGATCATGTGTATGTGTATGACGTGTTTGGATAATTATCTACTAGCGCTTGTTGGTTGCTATAATCGGGTGAATAACTGTTATGATTCAAAAGTACATGGGTGTGTTACGTGAACTATGAACTATATATGTTTGATGTGAATCCCGAATACGTGAGTTAGTTGTAACTGACTGTGACGATAACCCTTTTAGGGCGTATTTGTTCAACTGATAAACAAGATACTTAATCTTACCGAGCAAACCAAAGGTGAGTTCATCTTTCTTGAGCATGCGTCCCGGTGGTTGGGACAGTCAGTGGGTATTCCTGGGAGGGACAAGTCTTTTGGGTTAAAACGGGAATGTTGGATAATATACTCTTCCTATCACCTTTAAAGTCCCTCCGTGTTGTTTGGTTACCTGGGAGGTAACATGGTATTAGTTAGTAGCGCTACTTAGGTTTGGCAACCTCACCCCGTACCTGGGAGGACGGGTGTTGAACTAATGACCTAGTCATGACCAATGCTTTGATAGGAGCATTGGAGAAAGGGCAATGTAAATCAGATGCCGTCTTGTATTGGGGTATTATCAACATTGTTTTCAACATTACTTTCGGAATTAACTTCAATGGATTAACTACATACTTGGTAAACAACGTTTTCGTAAAACTATGAACTCACCAGCGTTGTCTGATACACTTGTTGCATGCTCGCAGGTCGTTAGGTATTTTGGATTTGGGAACTTGCTGTCTGGAGTAGTTGGAGTGGTCATGGGTCGACAGGAAGGATTTATGTGACTGATTTCTTGATATTATACTTTGATTTTGAAACAGTTTAACTTCGTTTACTATTTGCTTCCGCTGAACTTATTGATTTTCGTTTAAACTTGTTGAATATGTTTTTATTAATAATGGGGATTTTATTTATAACTTGTGTGGGTTCAATGTAATTGGTGGCTCGTTATTGGTATGTCACACGCCTAACAGGGACACTCCCTATGTGGTAATTTGGGGGTGTGACAGTTTGGTATCAGAGCCATTGGTTATAGTGAACTTGGTTTTAAAACGTTTTCATAAAACCAGACTATAACCGAACAGTACCGAAATCGACCATGACACTCAGCTCCAGACTGCAAGGTTCGTTTCTCATCTACTATTGCATAGCATAACTAGCGTACACTTATGTATAACATTACACGTGACTGCACACTTGGCACAACAGCATGAGCCCTTACATTACCAACCCCTGTTATGTGAACTGCTAGTGTGACACTTCCCTTCGACTATTGTGATTCTTGATCCTATAAAACCTTTCGCTTGTTATTTGAATGTGGGGAACCTTTTAGCGCAAGTTAAGAGGCACTGAGATAAGCATGCAAACCGCCTTATTATTATGGGTGCACACATAATAATAACACGAGGTGCATGCAAATCCCAGTGAGGCTTAATGAGCGTGAGAAGGGTTCTGCCCTATTGTGTGTAAACTTGGTAGTTTGTAGATTTCAATGTGATACTCGACTTTTACCTCATTTCGACCCTTAAGATTGTTCCCTTCTCTTATATAGAACCATGAGGGACAACGGAGGACGGAGGTATAAGTTAATCAACTCCCGGATAAACATGATGACATAAACAATAATCTTACTCCTTGTATTGCTAGAATTGCTATTACATAACAGTTTTCCTCTCTAAGCTAGTCTATCCCCTAGCCCTTGCCTTGGCCGACGCTTACCGTTTAAGGTGACAGTTTAGTATAGATAAACCTATCATTAGTTACTGTTCTTGATATAGATAAACCTATCATTCCATTATCATGGTCACACTACATTCTCGATTGTCTACGCATAAACTCCTATAACATTGTGCTCTAGTTTAAAAATAACCTGATAAACTCTTCTTTTGATACGTAGTGATCACTTCTTGTACTCTGAGGATGGTTGTGTATTATTTTAAGACCATATCATTTCGAAAATATTTTCCTGTCCTTGTAATGAAACCTTTTGGTGACGTACTTGATGTTCCTAATACACACGCCTTAGTTCAACCCTTCAAAGTTGGCTTCATACGTGTTCGACTAATTACACACTCAATTTCGTACATAGATTGCAGTGAACCATTCTTATTCGCATACGGCAGGCTTGACGACTGTGGAGAACGCTCCGATTAAACCGGATCACTATGAATTCGACCAACCGTTACTCTTCAACATAATTCTTATTGTGTCAACACCCTCAATGTAACGCTTCCAATGACCGGTAGTGTCACCTTATTTCTACTTATACCGCTTATGTGTGCAACCAACTACACCATCATCATCGGATTTATTATTCTACTAGTGATTCTAAAACAATTATGTGGAACAGATTGATGATAGTCACGTCTTGGTATGTGTTTCGCGTCTTGTCTAAAATGGATATCATAGTTCTTGTCTAACCCTGTGGTACGCTAATTTTCGTTTGCCTAAATCTCCCTCTGCGAACATTAATCGAGAAGCAAAAGGCCATACTTAAGTTCATTAAGTGGAGGAGCATAAAATAAAATTTCTACTTCCGTGAGGTATGTCGAAGTCAACACCCTTTTCCGTGTGAAAGCGCCATGCTTATGTATAGCTTCATCGACCTCTTTGTTTAGTACCTGTACCTCGTTAACCGAAAGTTGCTCATCCATTACTACCAACTACAGCCAAAATATCATAATCAGTATCACCCGGAAAACCCCCCTTCCTTCTGTATGAACTTGTCAAGACGCTAACATTTCGAGATAAAGGGGCATAATGCCTGACTTGAGTTTTCATCTGGTCTGTTGATAAATTTATCTCAAACACTTGTTTAAAGCAATTTATATGTTTTTTTTCTTTCCTTGAATCCTTACGTACGATGGCATCACCACTGTTATTTGGTAGCGGTGACTGCACCATTTCTGATCTCCGGTAGCTAAACCACATAACCATGAATCTCCCTAACCCTTGTTTGGATTATCTTCACCACGGTTACGTTGAGTATGTCCTCGGTAGTGTTCCCGGCATACGTGATCCTAGAATTTGAGTAATTTTGGCCTTTAACAAACTACCTTAACACAATTCTAGTTCGGTTTATTTCATTGACCCTTCTTTTATGATGTATGACATTCGTGTCCATTTTGGTAACCTCAAAATGTATATTAGATACACTTGCTTCGGGAAGTGTTGGCTATTTAATATTCAGATCACTTCATGATAATTAAATACTACCTTTTATAAGCCACTCCAATTCAAGCGTGTAGAACTCATATTGACTATATTTTGGGCAATAGCCCCCCCCCCCCATACATGTTAATTACATCAGTAAATGTCATACCGATACATGACACACTAATGTTCCAACTCTTGTGAGTATTCCCCGTGCCTATCAAAACCTGCTACAACCTCCTCAGAACAAGTACAAATTGACCTACATCAGTGTTGTCTTCTTTGATAGCCTAACTGGATTTCTAATTAGAACCTATGTATACAAAGTCACTCCGAGGTATCATGTTCCCTACAAGCCATAGTAGGTTCGTCTACTCAATTTTATTATTAATATAACTACAGCGACGACAACTATGCCTGGTGACTAGGTATGATATGAACTTCACCTTACGCATGAAAGGAAATCGAACCGCCAGAATGCAATACCATAGCATCATTTTTAAAGTGTGCTATTACTTTACTTTCGTGTATGCTTAGGTTGTAAGCGACCCCCCCTATAACTCTTGATAGTCACACTTATGTGCACCCACTCTTGCTAGAATCAATTTGGTACAATTGACTATTATATACCTATATATAATCCCTTGTAACTTGTTCCGATGAACGATTTATTTCATGTTGTGGTACCGTCATTTGTCCTGACGCTCCCTTAAGGAATGAACCTTCAACCATGGTCTTAAAAATATCATAATATAAATTTTCGGGACGAAAATTCTTTCAAGTAGGGGATGATGTGACACCCCGCGAAAACGCTTAACAAAACTAGCTTCCTCAGTGACTGTTTGCTAAATTTCGGGACGAAATTTCTTTCAAGTTGGGGATGATGTGACACCCCGAAGTTTCAAGGTTAGTGTCTCCGGTTTGTGATATCCTCGTTCTTGTTTTAATTTATTTATTCCGTAATCCGTTGAACGTGTAACATAGTGGATTGAACTCAACCCTTGATGTTTATTATTATTACATGTCCTGTGCTCGTACATTTATAGTATTGGGCCACACCGTAATGTTGTTTGTTTGAGTGGGCTGTCCCTATACCTTTGAGCCCATTACTTCGGTTCAACAAGTAAACCGACCCACATTCACATACCTTATGTTTGTTTAATAGTTATTGAATCCGATTAAATGTTAAGCCAAAAACCAAACTCCCCTTTAAATTAATTCCCTAGGTACTACCCCCCATATATTTTCTCGGCCCAGTCCCATTGGCATAAGGAATAGAACCGGCCCAACCCTCCCTATACCCTTTTATATTACGTAATAGGAGAGGGGGTGTGTTGATCAAGTAACCTTGTCAAACCCTATTCTCTTAATCATACGTACGGCCGAAGACCTCCTCTCATACCTCATATTGTTCGATCAAGATCAAGGCTTTGGTTAGTAATCTTGTATCTGTGTCAAACTCTACTCGTGTGATCTTGCTATGTGTGTGTTTGATGTCCAATGATTGTGTATGTGAGTCTATGACTAGCATATTAATTAGTAGTAGTGATATAACTATGCGCAGATTTATTGGGTATGTATGATATATTGATCTTATGAGGCTGTTGTCGTGCATGGATTGGATATCAATGATGGTAAATGTGTGCTTTAATTGTACGGTTCAATAGATGTTGTCGATGTGGTAATCGGGTAGACCTTAATCTCGTGTGCGAGTTGTAGGAAGTAAAAACGATGGGATAAATTGCTTGCCTATTAATTTTGTAAATGGTAATGTATGGATTCTATGGGAAAAAAAATAAAAGAATGTCAATTAATATTCTGCGTGTATATGTATGGGCTGATTTACTTAGGTTGGGATCCATTGAATGGGGAATTGGGCTGCCATATTATCCATGTATTTGTTAAATGATCCTTGGGTATAAAAGACTGCTTTAGTTATCAATTGACAGCATGATTTAATTACTATTTAGTCACTGCTATGTACACGAAACCAAGAAAGGGGACATCTAATTTTATTATGGGCCGGCCAAGTGGGGGTAATAGAAAGTGGGTGGATTTATGGGCCAGGCATCCACCCGTGACATGGAACTGAAATAATAAAGAGCATGTGAATTAATAAACTGAGTTGAAATATAACTTTGAAAAAAAACCGGGATACTCCTGGGCCGAAACTACTGGGCTTCACACACATGATGTACATGTAAATTGGGCAAGTAAAGTAATGGGTAAGGGTGCTAGCTGGGTCGGATGAAACTGCCAAGGCAGTGGGCCGCACATGAGGCAATGTGGGCTGGACCTTGAATATTGGATCTGTTAGATATTGTGATATATATACATGTTTTAATCTTGAGTCATACACTACTAGTCGATCTTGTAGGCATGTGCATGGTATGTTTTTGTGAAACATAATAGTGGACTACAAGTTGTCATGATTGTATGCGTGATAGTAATGATGTAATCTATTAGTGGGTTGCGCACGTTTATATTTGGACTTGAAATGTATGATAAGTAGATCATGTGTATGTGTATGACGTGTTTGGATAATTATCTACTAGCGCTTGTTGGTTGCTATAATCGGGTGAATAACTGTTATGATTCAAAAGTACATGGGTGTGTTACGTGAACTATGAACTATATATGTTTGATGTGAATCCCGAATACGTGAGTTAGTTGTAACTGACTGTGACGATAACCCTTTTAGGGCGTATTTGTTCAACTGATAAACAAGATACTTAATCTTACCGAGCAAACCAAAGGTGAGTTCATCTTTCTTGAGCATGCGTCCCGGTGGTTGGGACAGTCAGTGGGTATTCCTGGGAGGGACAAGTCTTTTGGGTTAAAACGGGAATGTTGGATAATATACTCTTCCTATCACCTTTAAAGTCCCTCCGTGTTGTTTGGTTACCTGGGAGGTAACATGGTATTAGTTAGTAGCGCTACTTAGGTTTGGCAACCTCACCCCGTACCTGGGAGGACGGGTGTTGAACTAATGACCTAGTCATGACCAATGCTTTGATAGGAGCATTGGAGAAAGGGCAATGTAAATCAGATGCCGTCTTGTATTGGGGTATTATCAACATTGTTTTCAACATTACTTTCGGAATTAACTTCAATGGATTAACTACATACTTGGTAAACAACGTTTTCGTAAAACTATGAACTCACCAGCGTTGTCTGATACACTTGTTGCATGCTCGCAGGTCGTTAGGTATTTTGGATTTGGGAACTTGCTGTCTGGAGTAGTTGGAGTGGTCATGGGTCGACAGGAAGGATTTATGTGACTGATTTCTTGATATTATACTTTGATTTTGAAACAGTTTAACTTCGTTTACTATTTGCTTCCGCTGAACTTATTGATTTTCGTTTAAACTTGTTGAATATGTTTTTATTAATAATGGGGATTTTATTTATAACTTGTGTGGGTTCAATGTAATTGGTGGCTCGTTATTGGTATGTCACACGCCTAACAGGGACACTCCCTATGTGGTAATTTGGGGGTGTGACATAGATTGTAGGGGTTTGAATTTGGGGGGAGAATTTTGGGGAAGGAGGTTTAGGCTTACGGTTTTCAAAAAATATAATTATTATCCTTGGTGGAAATGGAGGAGGGAAGATTTCTCTTTGCTGAAAGTTTTTTCTCTCATCGACTTGAAAGGTTAAATTTGGTCTTCAGTTTGTTATAAAAAGATAATATTAACATAGTCAACCGTTTACGCTTACAAGTTACAACATATGATTTTCAAATAACATTTACAACTTTTACTACATGATTCATTTATTTACACCAAGTATACACAAAACAAACAAAAGGTCTTTTAAAACTAACTTCAGGTAATATTATATTTTTTTTTTCAAAAAAAAGGTAATATTATATTTTCATCATTAAATATGTACAATCATATTTAGTGGTGTATAAATCACCTCCCTGTTACACAAAATTTTGAAAATGTACGATTAAAATAATAAAGTGAAAAAGTGTATCAATAAGTTAAACATTGGGCTATCCAATGTAAAAGTTTTAAATGAAATAACACAAACAATCGACAATGTCTCCTTAGTTAGCACAAATAATCAAACACGTCTTTTTACTTCATCATTTTCGTTTATCCTGCATAAAATAAGAATAAGATATATTAATAAAATGATTATTATTATATTAAAAAACAAGAATAAGGTGTATTGATGTATTAAGTATACCATACCTTAATCAACGTAAATCCCATCGGTGTCATCACGTAGGTATTTGGGGTGCTTAATGTTGTCGTAATTACTCGGTTCAATACCGACCGAAAATGGTGGTAGATCATCAAAGTGGTCGTATTCATCCTCGTTAATGACATTATCAATACCAAGAATACGGCGTTTACCTTGCAAGACAATGTGGTATCTTGGTTTGCTTGGGTCATTGACAAAGAAAACTTGTGTGACATGCTTTGCCAAAACAAATGGCTCAGATTTATAGCCATCAGTGGTAAGGTCGACAAGTGTAAAACCATATTTGTCAACTTGAACACCTGTACTGTTGTTCACCCACTTACATTTGAACAAAGGAATAGTGAAATCATGATAGTCCAATTCCCAAATTTCTTGTATAACACCATAATAAGAATTTTTGGCGATATTCATCATTGTATCGTGGCGCCCTCTGCAGAACTCGGTCGTTGATGCTGTTATAGTAACTCCACTGTTTTGCACAACACTTTTTTTATCTTGATCACTGGTGTAAAAAGTATAACCGTTAATGTCGTACCCCTGGGAAGTTATAACTCTACAGTCTGGACCCTGCCCAAGCCTTTTCACAGTATCATCAACATCTGTTTTGGTTACCTTCATTTCCATCCACTTCGATAACTCTTTGTTTTGAGTCTTTATGTACCATAAATCATCCTTGCCCGGGTGTGTCAACCGTAGCATCTCCATGTGTTCATTAACATATGGAGCAAGGCATGTCATGTGTTTTAGGACCACTAAATGTGCATCTTGCACGTCTTTTCGTTGTGGCATGGTTGTTTTGATACCAATTACTGCCTGACCCAGAAGCCGGCCCGAATGACGAGTTACTGGAACACCAACACTGTCGACACCCTCCATATAGCCTATGAGAAAAAAAACAAATTATTATATTGTAGATAACACTAATATATATATATATATATATATAATATTATTTATTGTAATGTATTATTGATAACATTACCTTGACAGAACTCAACCGCCTCTTCAGAAGTATACCCTTCAATAATACTGCCCTCTGGTCGATTACGGTTTTTTACAAAACCTTTTAGGTAACCCATGTATCTTTCAAAAGGGTACATGTACCGTAGGAATACCGGACCGCAAGCTTTAATCTCTTGTACGATATGAGATATCAGGTGAACCATTACATCAAAAAATGACGGTGGAAAGTACATCTCTAGTTCACAAAGGGTAACATAAATATCTTTTTGCCATTTATCCAAGTCTTCTTTGTCAATAACCTTTGAGTGAATGTTGTTAAAAAACAAACAAAGTTTTGTGATCGTATGTCGGACGTTATCAGGTAGCAATCCACGAATCGCGATAGGAATCATATGTGTCATCAAAACATGACAATCATGAGACTTCATTCCAAGCAATTTACAATCTTTCATCGACACCAATCTTTTAATGTTTGAAGAATAAGTTGATGGAACCTTAATATCATGTAAACATTGACAGAACTGCCTCTTTTCTTCTTTTGTTGTGTTATAACAAGCAGGTGGCAGATAAATACGGTCGCCTCTTTGTTCTGGGGCAAGATCTTTACGTATATTCAAAAGTACCATGTCTTTTCGGACATTAATCCCGTCTTTAGTTTTACCCGGAATATTTAATAATAAGCCTATCAAGCTATCACATACATTTTTTTCTATGTGCATAACATCTAGACAATGCCTAACATTTAAATCTCTCCAGTAAGGTAAATCCCAAAAGATTGATTTTCTTTTCCAATTGATTCCACTCTTATCACGAGATCTTTTTCCCAACACAGTATTTAGATTTTCAACTCGTGCAAATGCATCAAACCGCGTCCTCATCGTTCCGGTCTCGATCTCTCCGTTAAACTCCTCTTTTTTCTTCCTAAAACTATGACCCTTCGGAAGGAATCGTCGATGCCCCATGTATACAGTTTTATTGCAATTTTTTAACCATATTGAGCTTGTTTCATCTTCACAAACAGGACAAGCTTTCTTACCCTTCGTACTATATCCTGACAAGTTGCCATATGCTGGAAAATCATTTATTGTACAGAAAATCATGGCATGCAATTGAAAGTGTTCTTTCTTATATGCATCATATACTTCTACACCCGAATCCCAAAGAGTTTTTAAGTCATCAATTAAAGGAGACAAATACACATCAATATCATTACCAGGCTGTCTAGGACCTTGAATCAACAACGACATCATAATGTATTTCCGTTTCATGCATAACCACGGTGGAAGATTGTAGATGCATAAAAGAACCGGCCACGTACTACGACGACTGCTCATGTTCCCGAAAGGATTCATCCCGTCTGAACTAAGCCCAAACCGTATGTTTCTCATCTCCTTCCCGAATTCAGGATACTTGTTATCAATGGTTCTCCACTGAGGTGAATCCGCCACATGCCTTATTTTTTGGTCAATTACACGTTCATCCGAATGCCAACGTAATAATTTTGCTTCTTTTTCGTTTGAAAATAACCTTTTCAACCTCGGTATAATGGGGAGATACCACAACATTTTAGCTGGTGGTCCATTTTTTTTCACATCATCGTCAGCGTCGTCCGAATCTTTTAGTCGTTTATACCTGGATGCACCACACTTAACACATTTATGTTCATTTGCATACTGATTTCTATACAATATACAATTATTTGGACATGCATGTATTCTTTCAACCTCCAATCCCATCGGACACATCAACTTTTTTGCTTGGTATGTCGAAACTGGTAATTCATTATCTTCCGGAAGCATGTCATGCAAAAGCACTAATAAATTTGTAAAACTTTTATCGCTCCATCCGTTTTTCGATTTCAAGTTCAACAACTTCAACACAGCATCAAGTTTCGTAAATTTAGAACCGGTATATAATGTTTTTTCTTCATCTTCAAATAGTTGTTGTAGATTTTCTTTTTCGGCATCACCCATATTAGTCTCCATGTCATTTAACATATCATTTAAATTGTCACTAGGGTCATTTGAATGGTCATCAACGTATAATGAGTCGTTGTTGTATTTACTATCATTAATGTCTAAAGTGGTCGATGAGGTGCTAAATTCAACTAGTGACTCTCCATGCCTTGACCAACAATGGTATTGAGGCATAAAACCATATTCGAACAAATGGAACTCTATTTCATTGCAATTATAATATCTAAGGTTTTCACATTTGGCACAAGGACAACAAATCGAACGACTTCCTTTCTTTATGCGATTTGCTTCGGCAGCCTTAATAAAACTTCGAACACCCACTGTATAAATTTCGGATACACGCGAAATTTTATACATCCAATAATCACGATCCATCTGAAATTATATAATATATTAAAGAAGAACTTTTTGATACCCTTAGTTAAAGAAGTTCTACCACCAAAGTTTTAACAAGAATTTATAAAGCCAAAAAAAAAAAAGGGAGCGAGAGTTCGACTAAGGAATGCACTTTCGTGTATCATACATTCTGTTATGAAATTATTATGCTATGTTTTATTTTTTATTACATGTTTTTGTTATGTAAGTTTTGTCGCCTTTCCATTTTTTGAACATTATTTACTTCTCGCACGGTGAGTTTCCTACTAGTTTAAAAAAAATAAGTGTGTATGTAAGACGGGGATCCTAACCATATTTAGACTATGGGGCGTGGGTTGGGGCGTGAGTTGGAGAGAAACGTCCAAGTCACCACCCCGGGTGGGCTTGGGTTTGGGCGTGGCCCCTTGAGCGGGATTTTAAGGCCGGGCGTGTGGCATGCTATATTTAGACTATGGGGCGTGGGTTGGGGCGTGAGTTGGAGAGAAACGCCCAAGTCACCACCCCGGCCGGGCTTGGGTTTGGGCATGGCCCCTTGGGCGGGATTTTAAGGCCGGGCGTGAGTTGGAGAGAAACGCCCAAGTCACCACCCCGGGTGGGCTTGGCTAGGGCATAGCGGGCCATGTTTTAATTTTAGATTTTTTATTTTATTTTAATACACCTGGCCAAGCCACTCCGGGCTAGCCACGCCCCGCCATACCCCACGCACACGTCAGCGAAGGGGCTCGAACTCCACGTGTCTACCCATGCCCCAAACCCCCGCCCCACCATACCTCATGGTCTTGCCTCCAATAATTTTCCTAAAATTTTCACTTTCCCTCCGATATTAACTAAGTTTCCCTCGTTCTTCAATTCGGTTTTCAAAAAATATCATCAACACCACCCCTAACCCTAATTGAATCACACACATAGTTACTTATCAGCCACCATCGGAGGAAATATGCACTTTCTCTTTTGAGGTAACTTATTATTCAAAGTTCAAACTCTAGTTCGATAACAAGTTGCCAAATTGTTATTCTTAGGTTTCAGAACTGTTTTTTTATATGCCAGAAGAGATGAAGTATTAATATGTGTATCATAAGTATCAGAATTTATGTGAATGTTTTGGCTTTAGTTGATCTGTTTTCTATTTTACTCAATTATTTAACTGTTCTCATTGAATTTATGTGAATGTTTTGGATTTAGTTGATCTGATTAGTTTTCTATTTCAGAACTGTTTTTTTTTATATGCCAGAAGAGATGAAGTATTAATTGGTATGACCATGTGATTTTCCGTCTTATATATCCCTTGTCACTTGTGAGTACTTCTTGTCAACAATTACTGTCAAGAAACAAAAACTTTGTTACACTGACATTGTAATTTGAAACCTGAAAACCTCTGTTTTGTTCTGTGGTGTCTGTTTGGTATATCACCAAAAAACCTTGTAAACCCTTGTTTTGTAGATTCACTTCAGTATGTTCCATCTATGCACAAATGATGGATCCAATGGTGACTCTATTCGGAAGTGTTCACGAGAAACAGAACGAAACCGGAAGCATGATCTTCCCAAAATTCGGAAGCATGTTTCATGGCGATCAGCATAAACCCGGATGTAGAGAGTAATCACGAAAATGGGAACTTATCCGTGGACGAAACTAATGATAATGTAAAAACCCCGTTGCTATCGCTTAATTCAACTAGTGTAGATAAAGACATGATTGCTCCGGTTTCTAGGAGTATGTTAAACACAGATCAGCCTAGCGAGTCGAATAGTGTGATAGGGATTGGTGGTGGGTGGCAGTTGGCGTATACAAAGACCGAAGACGGGAAGAAAGCGGGCGGGTTGCAGCGGATTTACTTGCACCAGGAGGGTGGTGCAGAATCCAGACGCGGGTCCATTGCTTCACTCCCGGTTGCGGATGATGGTGACGGGGTTCGGGCCTCGGCTCTTGTTAGTAGATCAGTTCTTTGTTTAGATGATACGATGGCTCAGAACCCGATTCAGTCGGGTCTGATCAAACCACAACAGTCTACTAAAGATGTGACAAGTTGGGCTGATCTTTCCAAGCTGGTATTAAACAAGCATTGATTGTTGGTGTTGGGATTCAAATACTACAACAGGTGAATTGTTATGTTTGAGGTGTATGGTAATCACGGTGAAAAATAAAGATAATTCAATATAGGATCTGGATTCTTTGTTGTGTTCTACTATGAATTGTTGTTGATGAACAAGTTTTACAACTGCTGCTAATTTTGTACCAAATTCCACAAGTTTATATCCACTTTTTCATTTATTTGTTGTATAATATCTTAGATTTGAGCTACCGCATCACTTTATCAGTTGTTTTGTATTGATTTTACTCTGAATCTTTGTTAATGAATAGGTTTACGGTCACATTTACATGCTACTAAGCTGTTTCAGCTAAATATTCTTCATTTGACAGCGTAAGCACGTTTCAATCTCGCCTACTTCGTTATGTACTAATTAGTTTTCTTTTCTTCCTCAAGTAGACCTAAATTCTGCAATGTCTTGGTGGTTTTGTATTAACTTTACTCTGATTTTTTGATAATGAACAGGTTTTCAATCGGATTCAACTATCGCTAAGCTGTTTTATCGTTCGGATTGGGCATCCTACTATTTTGGCTATGCGTTATTCGATTTGTGTTTATGTATGAACTTGGCGTCGCTGCAAGCGATGAGATGATTTTTCCTTTTATTTCACATGTAGCTCTAGTGTTTGGTTTCCTGTCAACATTATTTGGTATCAGTGTAGGCTCCTGTTGCTCTATAGACGAGTTGTTTGACCTAACGTGCAACACGACTTACGACCCACCGAAGGTATTCACACAAATATACATACACATAACAAATAACCACATAAAGTTAAAATTTCATACCTTTGCTTGATGATTGAATGAGATGTCTAAAAAAACTTGTAAAATTCGACCTTCACCTAAATATAACAAAATATATTAATAATATTCAATAAAACTAAAATAAAATTTCAATAAATGAAATAATACCTTTAGTTTAATGTATACATAAGATAAAACGAAGAAGATGATAAAAATTTGACGAGCCTTCGTTTCTTCAAGTATTAAAGGAAAAAGATATGAAAAATATGAAATGTTTGTTTGAGATATTAAAGGAAGACGATGGAAGAAGATGATGATTTTCAAACTTTTGAAATCTTTCTCCTATTCCTTTGACTATACGTGTGTAGTCAAAATATTATAAATATCTTATTTTTTAAAAATAAATATTTAAGATACATGTCACTTGATTTGTATATATTATAAATAGTTTAAGTTTATATTATTATTAACATATAATAAAAAAGAAACTGAATGAACAGTGTTTCATTCACTTTCTTTTTTAATATATATTAATTAATTTAGAATAGAATATATCATTAAGAGATCATTAAATGGTATCGGGTATAGGTACCGGTCTTAAATTTACCAAATTGGTGTATTTTTGGTACCGGTTCTGTACAGTTATTCACCGGTTTTTACCCTTAAATACCGGTGTCGTACCAGTACCGACCGGTACCGAACCGTACCATACTAGGTATATTCGGTACCGATACCCACTTTTGGGGATTTCTGTAACGGGAACAGTGCTTTATAATTTATTTTTAAATTAAAATTAGAATGGAATACATCATTAAGAGATCAGCAAATGGTATCGGGTATAGGTACCGGTCTCAAATTTACCAAATCGGTGTATTTTCGGTACCGGTTCTGCACAGGTATTCACCGGTTTTTACCCTCAAATCCGGTACCGTACCAGTACCGACCGGTACCGAACCGTACCATACTAGGTATATTCGGTACCGGTACCCACTTTTGAGGATTTCGGTAACGGTATTTTTGGTACCGGTTGGTACCGAGCTCATCAAATCCTGTAGCAACGCAGCAATGCAAGTAATTGCACCGTTTAGATTACTTTTTGTACACACAGTAAGTAAACTGTATTTCGTTTGAATGAGGTTTTATATACACAACAACTTATTTTGCTTTCTTTTTTGTCTTTTTCTGTAATGAATGAATTGTAACATGTAAAATTAACTTGCATATTTAGAATATTGATGAGCAAATCGTATCAAATCCTGTAAACAAATCGGCATCGTATCGGTACCAAATTTATTATACCAAATCATTTTTGGTACCAATTTGGTACCTACCTCTTGGCATTTTCAGAATCGTTACTTTCGGTTTGACACCGGTTTAGCACCATACCTGTATTTATTGATTTTTACCTTCAAATACCATATCGTATTGTACCGAGCATTTTCGGTGCCGGCACCTAATTTCAATGATTTTCCGGATCAGTACTTTCGCTGCCGTTACCGGTACCGAGCTCATCCATATTTTAACGTGTTAGCACCGTAATAACTGAACTGAAAACAATCGAATTTCCAACGTGTAGGACGTGTGGGTCCTATTATTATTATATATTAGGTTATTTAAAATTGTATTTTTATGACGGAGTGATTATCCTTACCACGTCATTTTATTTATGTTTTGATATTTGGTATCTGTTTGCCGTTGCTGACACGCCTTTTGTAGTCATTGGGTCCCGCCGCAACGCGCGGGCGAAAAATAACTAGTTAAGGTTAAAATGGTAGTTCGAATTTATGTATATAAAAGTCAAGTTGTCAGACTTTATAGATTGAAGGGAAAATTACGAATCTAGCCAAGAAAATTGGTTGACCACCAAATTAGCCAGCTCATGCCTCTTTGGAATAGGGCATCCGCCATCTAATGCGTCCGCCAGTAGATGATTGACACGTGGCAAGAATGTTTCAATGATTGGGGCAGAGAAATCTGCTGCTTCGAAGGCGCCTAAGTGACGCATCCACTGTAGCTTGCGTCCGGCTGAATTTGTTGCGTCTGGCTGGGCACTACTTTTTATGCGTCGCTGGAAACGCTTCCTATGCGTCTAACGAGACGCTTCCATTGTCAGAGCTGGATGCCCTATCGGCTGCTTCCTATGCGTCTACCAGACGCTTCCCGTTTCAGCTTTTGGTTGCCCCTATCAGCTGCTTCCTATGCGTCTAACAGACGCTTCCGATGTCAGCTTTTGGTTGCCCCTATCAGCTGCTTCCTATGCGTCTGCCAGACGCTTCCGATGTCAGCTTTTAAAGCCCCTAAATGCTGCTTGCTATGCGTCTGAGAGACGCTTCCATTGTCAGAGCCATGCCCCTAAAGGCTGCTTCGGATGCGTCTTCGAGGCGCTTCCAGTGTCAGTAGCTGGATGATGTGATGCGTCTTATCACGTTTATTTAGGCGTCTACCCGAGGAGTCTACGAGACGCATTAGACCACAAAAACAATAGCTACTTGTTTTTTTTTTGGTTTTTTTTTTACTTTTATTATAAATGTGTGCGTTTCTATTTTTAGATTAGAAAATACATCTTCCTATTTTTGTTTTCTCTCTCAATTGATATGGCAATGAAATTTGTTGTTTACTGTGGTGGCAAGTGGGAAGTCGTTGATGGGAGGCTAGAGTACGTGGTCCAAGCAGATTCTGTTAGACGTGGTTTTGAGACTTCTACTACAGTTTCTTATAATACATTTTTAAAAAATCTTAGTGAGTCAACCGGTCTTCAAAACATCACACGTGTATCTTACAAAATTTCAAATTTTAACGATCCCATTGATATAGTTGATGATTCTGATCTAACTTTTTTATCCAAAGTTTGGGAAACAAACCCTCTTGAGTTATTTAAATTATATGTGGTTGAAGATCAAGTTGGTTCATCGGCCGGTTCTTCGAATTTTTTTAAGTGTCCTGATCTTAATGCAAATGTTTTTCCTGGTGGCATTGCATGGCAGCCTGGTGGCGGTGTATAGTGGTTTGCTGGCGGTGTACAGTGGTGTTGTGGCGGTGCAGGGCAGCCTGCTGGCGGTGCCCGGCAGCCGGTTGGCGGTGAAGGGAAGGCTACTGGCGGGTCACGGTAGGTTGGTGGCAATGAAGGGTAGCATGGTGGTGGGTTGCAATACCCCGAGGGTTCAAATTCTTCAAATTCACCACCACCCATCTCTTCTAAAGTGATATACTAGATAAAAATTTTTCAATATATAGATGGACATATGGATAATAATGTTAAATAAAAAAAATAACGTACAACTTTTTATTTACTAAACAAACAAATTAAATTACAGAATTAAATTAAATTACAAAAATAAAGGAAAACAATAATAAAATTTTTTTTTTTAAGCAATAACACGAAGTGATCCAACTCCTCCACAAAGCTCGGTCTCCAATTCCTCTTTGTTTTTAAACAATTTGGGGCCTTAGGAGGAGCGGTGGAGGACGTGGACGAGGAAATCCGGTAACACGAAGTGATCCAACGTTCCCTTTGTAGGTGAGTTCTTCACATTTCTTCGTTAAACCCCCTACAATAAATGGCAACGACGATCTCTTCGAGCACTAGTGGCAGGTCCCGTCACCCATAAACACTAGCACTTCTAAAGCTCAGGAAAACGTCATCTTCAAAACTGTTAAACATCTTGATTTTTATTTGGAGAGTATCAAATGGCGGATACAATGACATAAGCATTTTATAAAAACTTTTAAAAATCAGTTGGTATGGAGAGAAAATATTGAAATAAATCTGATTTTTTTCAATATATATATAGGAGGGAGAAATGTAAATAGAAAAAAATGTAAATGAATTTTTTATAAAATAAGAAAAACAAAATCACGGATACCGATGCCCCCCATGCGCCACAATGCGTCGAACACATCCCAATGCCCCATTTCGCGTCTAAAAGCTGCTTCAACGAGCCACTCAACCAGACTGAGCCGAGCCAGCCATTTGCATTTTGACGCAGCTAAGCCGGACGCATCAGCCTACTTTTTGGACCGGATGCGTCGGCGGCTGACCTTTCCACTAAGTTTTGCCACGTGTCAATCATCTACTGGCGGACGCATTAGATGGCGGATGCCCTATTCCAAAGAGGCATGAGCTGGCTAATTTGGTGGTCAACCAATTTTCCTGGCTAGATTCGTAATTTTCCCTAGATTGAATTAATAATTGAATGGGTCAGTGGATGTAGATTCATTCTAGTGAATGTAAAAAATGCGGTTATATTAGAACCGCATCTTAAGAGCGAAATTGAAAGATGCTAAAAATACGATTACATTAGAACCGCATCTTTTGCGAAATTGAAAGATGCGGTTACACTAGAACCGCATCTTTTGGGCGATGTTTTTTTTTAAATAAATACATGACTTTGTTAGATGAATCAAAAGATGCGGTTGCAACCTACCAACCACATCTTTTGAAAACACCCATAGCATCCTTTGTTCATTTTTGTACTAGTGACCATGTATAAATAAGTTTTTACAATGTATTAATATTAGGACCCTAAATATTCCTAGCTAGCTCACCTTCGTTAAATATTGCTTAGGTACATATATGATAATACTTGTTCATACTAGAGTTATATTAAAAAATGAACAAGTCAACTTAATTGTGTTAAAGTATCATATCTTCGGCCAGCTCAAAACATGATAATTGCACGTTATCTGTTTTATAATTCCTAGTCAGGCTGTCATGTTCTCAGCTTCAATATGAAAATACCTATGATTAGTTATGACCTAAACAAATTAGGATCCGATGACCAGTTAGCATCGCCACAACTCATCTCCTTTGAGTCTCATTCGATCATATTTGATATATTTTGGCAATTAACTCTAAACACAATTACTATGTTATTAATTTTAGGGATATTCGTAAAAATTTGTTTATTTATTTCAACCTACTACACGTTCATACATATATATGTAGTATGAAACCCAAAACCCGAATAACCAACACCCGAGTACCCGATATGTAATTCGGTTACGAATATGGTTACATCAGTTAAATTGAAAATAACCAACACCAAACCCAAAAGATATATTCGATTAACACCTCTATAATGTGGACAAAACCCATTCATGATGAAAGCAGAAATATATACAATTCTAGTTAATCAAATTATTTTTTAAGTTTTCAGTAAGTGTGTATTATTATTTTTTTAGAGTCGTGCAACATATCTCAGTTTGTTAAGGGAAATAACATAGCCGGCTTGCAAATTCTCTATGATTATTTTATAGACGTGAAACATGTTGTTAAGGGAAATAGCACCCATCTCACAATTAATTTGATTTCTCACTGGATCTGTATGGCTTTAATCTTTAAATATAGTTTGGCGTCACCCAAGTCTCAATCAATGTGATCTTCTTATATTATTATTTTAGAGTAGGATTCGATTATTATCTCAGCTCGAAACATGGTAATTGCACATGATTCGCATGTCACCATTTATAAATATTCCTAGCTAGCTAGCTCACCTTCGTTAAATATTGCTTAGGTACATATATGATAATACTTGTTCACACTAGAGTTATATTAAAATGATGAACAAGTCAACTTAATTGTAGTTGAAGTATCATATCTTCGGCCAGCTCAAAACATGATAATTGCACGTTATCTGTTTTATAATTCCTAGTTAGACTGTCATGTTCTCGGTTTCAAATGAAAATACCTATGATTAGTTATGACGTAAACGAATTAGGATCCAGTGACTAGTTAGCATCGCCACAAAGATGAACTTCTGTACTCTATCTCCTTTGAGTCTCGTTCGATCATATTTTGATATATTTTAATCAAACAATTCATTGGTTTGTCTTGTGGTCCGTAAGGGACCATCATAAACAAATAATTTCTCTTTTTGTTCCCATTTAGCCCCCCAACTTCAATTCTTTATTATTTTTATGATTTTTAACCCTTCCTTCCAATATTGTGAATTATGTGGAGGGTTTCTAGACACATGTCACCTTAAGAATTGATCGATAATCATCGGAGTGTCACAGTCCGATTTCCTTTCATGGGTAAAGACTAAAGAGTATGGGCAGCCCAAAAACAAAGCGTGATCATATGGATTCTAACTAATGAAGTAAGACTTGGTTTATTCAAGTGTAATTTTAGATAATTAATTATTTCATAACTCTAATCATGCACACCATCCATTTGATTAAATGCCTCTGTAAATTCTTGGTTCCTCTTTGGATTTATTTTTTACTAGCATATAGCTCTTTAATTTTTATTTTTTAATGAGACGGATTTAAATCAATTCAAAGTTCAAAAGTAGGTTGTTGGACTTTCAAAAGTCAAACATGTTTCATAGCCTTTTAGAGCATTTACATTGGTTCCCTAAAATAGGTAGTGAGTCACTTGTATTATAAGGGATGGTTGTGTAAAAATATACGAGTGAGTTATTTATGTCATATTATAAGGAATGGTTGTGAGTGGAGTAGATAGAAATTATACGGGAATGTTACTATTCAACCAACTCCATGTATATATATATATATATACACATAGGGGAGGGTTATCTTGAGAACGCTAAATATTGCGAGAACCGTGAGAACGAACGAAAAAACAATCAAAACTAATTTTTTTAATACAAACCTCATTGTAATTAAGACACAACATCAAAAAAAGAATTTACAACATCAAATAATTTGTTTCTCCTTTAAAAATCATTCTTTTTAGATTTTTTACACATGTGTAAATATAACAGATTTACACATGTGTAAATGGCAAACTTACACATGTGTAAAAAAAATTTTATTTACGAATTTACGTAAATTTAAACGTGTAAATTAAATTTCTAACATTGTATTCGAATAATAATAATGAGTGTAGAAAAAATTTTTGAATTTGAATTGTTTTTGATTCAAGTTCTCGTGATTTTTTCATTTGTTCTCACGGTTCTCACAATATTTAGCGTTCTCATTTAAACCTTCCCCTATATATATATATATATATATATATATATATATATATATATATATATATAGTAGGAGTTGGGTGGAAAGTGTGTTTTTCCTAGAAAGTCTAGGAAGCAATAAGAACGCGACATGTGGCATTGAAGGATTTTATCTAAAAGGGCATTTATGTACTTTAACAATCTATTTTTATTTTAGGAAATTATCTTCAATAACTAACTATCCATAAATTTCGGAATTTTTTGTTTTCGATTTTTTATCTCACTTAATATCAACCATTCCTTCGTTTTCTTGCTGGAATCTATCAGCATGTTCTTGGTACTGTGTTTTAACATTCAGATTCATACAGTTGTGTTTTAACAGCAAGCAGATTCATACAGTTGTGTTTTAGCATTCAGATTCAAACAGTTGTGTTTTAACAGCAAGCAGATGCATACAGTTGTGTTTTAGCATTCAGATTCATACAGTTGTGTTTTAACAGCAAACAGATTCATACAGTTGTGTTTTAGCATTCAGATTCATACAACTGTGTTTTAACAGCAAGCAGATTCATACATATGTGTTTTATCATTCAAATTCATACAACTGTGTTTTAACAGCAATTCAGATTCATACAGCTGTGTTTTAACAGCAAGCAGATTCATACAAATGTGTTTTATCATTTAGATTCATACAGCTGTGTTTTAACAGCAAGCAGATTCTTGACGTTGTGTTTTAACAGCAAGCAGATTCTTGACGCTGTGTTTTAACAGCAAGCAGATTCTTGACGCTGTGTTTTAACAGCAAGCAGATTCTTGACGCTGTGTTTTAACAGCAAGCAGATTCTTGACGCTGTGTTTTACATGCCTCTCTACAATCATCAATTCAAACAGAAAAAACACAGCCAAGTTACAAGCAGATTAAGACCGAAAACATATATGCACTACAAGAATGTTAATCACAACACAAGATATGAATACCTAGTGAAGAAAAGGGGTATCAACAAGCCTTGGAACCGAAACCTGAATGCTTTTGGGATCCTGTTTTGCGTCGCCAACAGCAAAGGGGAGTAGAGATCGCAGGTTTTATTATGTTTAGGGTTGGATTGGAGAGAGAAAGAGAGAAAATCAAATCAATAATGGAGAGAGAGAGAGGGAAAATCCCATGAAAGTAGGGATTGCAGTTCTCTAATTGATTTAAAAAAAGGTCATTTGACAAATTTGCCCCTATTCATTTAAAATAATCAATTAATTAAACTCAAATATTACAAGATTGCCATTGATTTAATCTCAACCATTAAACACACCAATCGGATGGACCAGATCGCTTCCTAGACTTTCTAGGAAAAACACACTTTCCGTGCGAACCCTACTCTATATATATATATATATATATATATATATATATATATATATATATATATATATATATATATAGGATCGCTAAAATAAAAACCACATCTAGTTGTAAGAACCATTGGAACCACTTTCTGACCCTTAGATCAACTAGATAGATGGATGTGATTAAAAGTAGTTAATATTAATATTAAAAGCTTTTTGTCTTATTATGTCTTTAATATTATAATCCAAAAGGGTATTTAAGTAAAATCACTCTATTTTGTCTTTTTATATATATTAATTTAAAATTACCTTTTTTGTCCTATTCATTAATTAGTTTTTTTGACTTAATTATTTTTTATTTATAAACAGATTTTTTTTTGTTAAACAATTTTTTGAAATCAAATTTTTATTATAATTTTTTTAATTTTTAACATTTTTATATTAAAACAATTTTTTAAATTCAGATTTTAATGATAATTTTTTTTAATGATTAAAAAACAGATTTTTATATTACGTTTTTTACGCCCCGTTTTTTTACGAGCGTTTTTTTACGGAACGTTTTACGCCCCGCTTTTTAGGCCCCGTTTTTTTACGAGCGTTTTTTTACGGAACGTTAAAAGTTTTTACGTTAACTTTTTTTACGTTTTTTACGTTTAACGCGCCGGTTTTTTACGTTTTACGCGACGGTTTTTTACGTTTTAAGCGCTGGTTTTTTACGTTTCAAGCGCCGGTTTTTTAAACGCGCCGATTTTTACGTCGGGCTTTTTCAAGAATCGTTTTTTTACGCACCGTTTTTTACGTTAAATTTTTTACGTTTTAACGCGCCGTTTTTTTAAGTTTTACGTTAAAATTTTTACGTTTTAACGCGCCGTTTTTTTACGTTTTACGTTAAAAAGTTTACGTTTTACGATAAAAAAGTTTACGGTTTACGTTTTATGTAAAACTTTTTACGTTTTTACGGGTTTTACGTAAAACTTTTTACGTTTCACGTCAAACTTTTTACGTTTCACGTTAAACTTTTTACGTTTTACGTTCTACGTAAAACGTTTAACGTTCTACGTAAAAACGAACGCACCCAGAAAATCGCTACTCGGTAGGTGTCTCGGGTAGATTGCTATCATCATCGACGCCTCAAAAAAATATAAAAACCCAACAAACATCAAAAACAAAGGGTATCTCGAAAAAAAAACAGGGTTTGGCTCAGATTATTCGATAATCAAGAGGCTGCAAAAGTGGGGTTGCAAGATCAAAAACCCTACCCTCCGCTGTCCTTGCCGCGCCATCGTCATCAAAATCTACGTTGTTTTTTTTTTAACATCATCGCCACCCCATCGATCATATCAAAGCCCACATATTTAAATATCACAAATCAAAACCCACAGATCAAAATCCCGAACATACTAAACTCAGAATCAAACCAAATATCCAGATTAAGATCAAAAAGCACCAACAACTATATCACCGGCAAACGTCAATAAATCACCGGCAAACATCAATAAATCAACGGCAAAAACATCAAAAGCATCGGCAAAAATCACCTGTTTTTTTTGTATCATCGGCCGTAAAACATCAAAATCACCAGCAAACAAACACGGACACAAAGATCAGAACCAAAAACAGGGACACAAGCAAAAGACAGGGACACAAGATCAGAACCAAAAGACATCAAAATCACCAGCAAAAAACCTTACCACCACCGTAACCGTTAAACCTCACCACCACCACTGTTTTCCGTCAAAAACCCACCACTACCACCACCGTCTCCGTCAATCCTCCACACCACCACCGTCGCCGTCCCCTTTCAATCCACCACTGCCACAGCCGCTGGAGTAGCAGGTGGGGTTAGTACCCACCGCCGGATCTGGCTTCATCCGGATCTGCCGAACTCCCACCAAACCACCGCCTTCCGCCTCTGTTTTGGGCCACCGGCGTCACGAGCCACCACCACCGTGGTGACCGCCACCCCTTTCTTCTTCCCTTCATCATGTCAAGAGAGAGAGATGAGAGATTAAGTTTCAACTGGGAGTAAAATAAGGAAAGAGAGAGGAGATATTAAATGAAGAAAGAGAATGGTCAGGTTTTTAAAAGTGACAAGGAGAGATAAGAAATGACATATGGAGTAAATGACCTAACTACCCTTTATGTCTTTATGTTGGCAAAGTCTGATTGGTGTATAATGGTTCTCGCGGTTCTTACAACTGGCGGTGGTTTTCATTTTAGCGGCTCCCTATATATATATATATATATATATATATATATATATATATATATATATATATATATATATATATATATATATATATATAGGGAGCCGCTAGAATGAAAACCACCTCGAGTTGTAAGAACCGCGAGAACTACACCCCACGGAGGGGCGTTCGCCGCGATTTTTTTTTACAAGTAGATGTGTGCATTATAAACACGGCCGTAAAAAATCACGCCGAACGCCCCTCTGTGGGGTGTAGTTTTTTACACCTCAAGTTTGGTGAAAAAAAAAAGAAAAAAATTAAAAAACACCAAACTTGAGGTGTAAAAAACTACACCCCACGGAGGGGCGTTCGCCGTGATTTTTTAGGGTCGTGTTTATAATGCACACATCTACTTGTAAAAAAAAAAATCGCGACGAACGCCCCTCCGTGGGGTGTAGTTCTCGCGGTTCTTACAACTCGAGGTGGTTTTCATTCTAGCGATTCCCTATATATATATATATATATATATATATATATAGGGGGCTGCTAGAATGAAAACCACCCCGAGTTGTAAGAACCGCGAGAACTACACCATCCGGGTCGCCGTTTACCATGATTTTTTTTACAACTACATGTGTATATTATAAACACATCCGTAAAAAAAATTCAAACGCCCCCCCCCCCCCCCCCCCGAGGGGGTAGTATTTTACTCCACAAGTTTGGTGTTTTTATTTTTCTTTTTATTTTTCACCAAACTTGTGGTGTAAAAAACTACCCCCTCGGGGGGCCGTTTGAATTTTTTTTTACGGATGTGTTTATAATATACACATGTAGTTGTAAAAAAATCATGGTACGCGGCGACCCGGATGGTGTAGTTCTCGCGGTTCTTACAACTCGGGGTGGTTTTCATTCTAGCGGCTCCCTATATATATATATATATATATATATATATATATATATATATATATATATATATATATGACTAGGTTCAAGAGTGAACACTAGTTTAACTTGCAAACTGAGTGAACTAATCCTGACCATACATGTGTGTAGATCAATGGCCAGGATTTGATGTTGAAATACAGTAGTGTATTTTACGATTTGATGATGAGATCCTGGCCATACACATGTGTAGATCAATGGCTAGGATTTGTTCACTCAATTCGCAGATACATTAGTGTTCACTCTAGAACCCCACCCTATATATATATATATATATATATATATATACGGGATCAGAAGAAAACGCTCAAAAGTGTGAGAACGGTGAGAACGCATCCTCGCCCAACACGTGTCACGCGACATAGAGAAGGACGGAGGGGCTTTTTTGTCCTTTCATCTTCTGCTTTTCCAGTTCCGCTTTTTCGAATATTGTTTTAATTTTTGGGGTTTAAGATTTTTGGCATTAACCAAATTCAATAATTAATGGCGTTTAATGGTTTCATTGTATTAACATTTTGGCGTTTATGGCATGTATTCAAATCGTATGCCATTGGAACCCAGGGTGGTCATGAAAATCTATCTGAATGGCGTTTTTCAAGGCGTTTTAAAAAGATGGCACATTGTTGTATTATTTTTATAAACAATTTGGCGTTTGTGGTATCTTGGCATTTTACAATTGTTAGATTATATTTCAGCCACAGTAAAAAAAATACAAGCAAATAAATTAAATTAAAAATCCTAATCGGATCTCTCTTCACAATCTTCACTGTCATCAGTCTCTCTGTTCTTTAATAGTACAAGAACTGCCACAAAAAATATGGCGTTTTATGTAAAACTTAACAAACCCATCAGTTTGAGTATTTTGCTTGCTCGTCTGTTGAAGTGACTTTTTTGTGTATGTTTGGGGACATAGATCTCTGACGTGTGGGTGGATTTTTCGCTTTTTTTCATGTTGATCTTCATCTTTATAATCATCCCACTCTTTTGTGTCATTGATCTCTTCTCCTTATCCAAGCCTTCTTCAAGAACAAAAAATACAAAATGCCATATGACTGGAATCAGTATCTTTTTCTTGAATTTTTGTCCATCTCAGGCAGCAAAATCATACTGGGTTACTCGCCTCCGCTAACAATTCATTCAGTGAAACTTCACGAATAACAATACTGAATATCCAAGAAAGCATATTAGCCATCTTTGATTTTTTTGGCGTTTTACAGTGAGTGGTATTTAGTAGTATTGGCGTTTGTTTTTTTGGTTTGATCAAATGGAAGTTGCTGAGACGTATCATTTTATAGGATCTCTTTTTGGCGCCTAAGTTAGGCGGTGCGTTATTATAATAAAGTATTAGTCTTTTGAGTTACTGTTTGTAATTATTGTTTTTGACAAACTTTATCTCTAAAGTCTGTAACACGTCCCATCTTTCAAATTTGGCATTTTAGATTCTAATATAATAAATTTTCCCTATCTTCAGTATTACTGATTTGAAGTTACTGTTTCTAGTTATATTTTCAAGTTTGTTTTTTATTTATTTTATTACTTTATTATTATTATTATTTTTTTTTGGTTTTTTATAATACTTTTCCAAAGTAATTTTATGATGGTTTGATAAACGCCAAAGGTGTAAGACATTTGGCTTTTTGGCGTTTTTATTAGATATGACGTTGTTATTATATTACAATCAACTGAAAAAGAAAATTAAACAAAATCGATATTGATTTTCCAAATCTTCACTGTCACCGGTCTCTTTTTCTTCTTTTGAAGCATCTTCACTAGCTGTTTCGACTTTCGTATTATTCTTTTTTTATTTTTGTTTTTTGAAGTAGTTTTTTTTGTCATCGTTTGGGAACACAAAGTCTGAAATCAGCCTCTTTTTCTATAATTTTTGTCCATTTCATGCAGCAAAATGTTATTGAGTTTACCCCCTTTCAGCCAAAATGTTATCTTTTTTGGCGTTTTACCGAGAAAAAGAACGCCACAAAATAAACCATCTTAAAACTGTAAATTTGATCATGCTAAAGTCAACAAAGTGTTGCTGTATGGTGATGAATAACATTGTTAATCCTCAGTTAAGAAAGATAACTGACAGTGTTGTCCACCCCATACAGCTACAGTTTATTGACAACAATATATTTGATGTTTTGGGTTTCTAGCGTTTATCAGACGGTATATATTAAATATGACGTTTGGGGTTTTTGTGTGTGTTTTTAATTGAAGGTCTGAGTTGTTGTATATATAAGATTTTTTGGTGGTTTTTTTAGGCGGGATTTTACTATAATTAAGTTTGGCGTTTTATATCTAATGGCGTTTTTAGTTAGAATAGTGTGTGATTTTTGTTTTGGCGTTTTATTTTCATGAGATGGCTTTTTGTTTGGAGTAGTCAAAAGACGCTTTTACCCTTAATGAAGCGCGTCCACATAATAAAATTGATGTTATTTACGAAAACGCCACCGCGCCAATGTAGTCCATAGATTGTTTTGATCAGACGATCCATAAGCTTTCTCACCGATCTCACACTTTCCACCGTTTTCTCTAAATCCTGACCCTATATATATATATATGTAGCACCAAACACAGACCTAACCCAAAAGCCGAATAACCGACACCTGAGTACCCAATTTGTAATTCGGTTACGAATATGGTTACATTAGTCGAATTGAAAATAACCAACCCGAAACCCAAAAGAGATAATCGATTAACACCTCTAGTGTAACAAGGTCCATGCATGATGACAGAAGAAATATACAGCTCCTGTTAATGATATTATTTTTTAGAGATGAATGCCATTTTAGTCCTTGTGGTTTTGGCCATTTTGTCAGTTTAGTCCAAAGGTTTCATCTTTTGCCTATGGATTCAAAAAGATTTCACTGTTGCCATTTTAGTCCACTGGGTGACTTCATCAATTATTTTTGTTAACGAGAAGGGCGATTCAGTCATTTTATATGGCTGAATTGTCTTTCTAGTTAAAAGAATCACATATAAAATGACTGAATTGCCCTTCTGGTTAACAGAAAAAATAGAAGAAGTTAACCCAGTGGGCCAAAATGGCAACGGTGAAACCTTTTTGAACCCACAAGAGAAAAATGAAACCTTTGAACTAAACTGACAAAATAACCCAAACCACATAGCCTAAAATGATATTTAACTCTTTTTTTTAAGTAATCAGTAGGTGTGTATTATTAATTTATAGTCATGCGACATGATGTGAGTTTGTTAAAGGAAATAGCATCCAAGTTGCAGATTATTTATGATTATTTTATAAAATTAGGGATGGCAATGAGTTGGGTTTGGGACGAGTTTAGGTAATCCCTAACGCAAACCCTGTTAGATAAGCTTATCTCAAACCTGTCGGGTTTTTAGCGGGTAAATACCCATTGGATATCAGGTATACCCACTGGTTTTGTGTAAACCCGTTAATTTAAAAAAAATTACCAGTTGAGTATACCTGACCCAAAACCCACCGGGTAACTACGAATCCGTTACATTTAATATTATCACTATAAAAATGTATGAAATAATTACAATGTATACGAAATAAAATATTTGTATGTATAAAAAATGAGTGTATCATATGTATACGTATTTAAAAATATAAAAGAAATTATGCCGGGTATAAAATCGGGTAAATAGGTACACTTTATTCGGTAGTTGGGTCGGGTAAATAGATATATCACTAAATCCTAAACCCGACCCAAACCCGCGGAAAAAATAAAAACCAATCACAAGCCCGTCCCAAACCCGACTACCGACCCCAAACCCGTCCCAAATGAGTCGGGTTTTAGGTTTACCCATCGGGTTTAGATTTAATTGCCATCCGTGTATAAAGTACATGTTGTTAAGGGAAATAGCACCAATCTTGCAATTTGTTTTTTTGAACGGCAAGAAACCAATCAGCGTGGTACCGGGCGCTGTGGTCAAGGTCGACTACTCGACCGCCACTAATTCTTTGGCTCTCCCAGATGCCCGGAAACCCGTTCTCCACCCGCCCGAAGGCACGACAGTGGAATAATCGATAAAACCTCGGCTCCTATCTAAGACGAACCGGAGCCACCCATATTTGCCCTTCACCTGGATACCGCAAAATATAATAGAGAGAGTGAGAGTCGAATCAGAGTTACAAAGAACACCAAATGTTCCCCAACCACTCCACCACTACGTGTTAGCACCAATCTTTCAATTAATTTGATTTCATTGGATCTGTATGACTTTTTCTTTAAATCTTACGTGGCTCAGTTAATTCTCAATCAATGCGATCTTTTTATATTATTTGTTTAGAGTAGACTTCGATTATAAAATGTAAGTGTCAACTTAAGTGTAGTTAAAGTATCATTTTTTCAGCTGGAAACAAGGTAATTGCACGTTACCATTTAAAAATATCCTAGCTAGCTCATCTTCAATAAACAAAAAACAAAATAATATTAAAAAAAAAAGATCCATTTTCTATATTTTATACACCGACTATGAAATTAAGAAATAAGAAAAAAGGCAGGACGGTACTATTTACACTCGTTTCCACTGCCTTTCCCTTTAATTCCCTCTCACTCACATTCCATCAACATCTCCAAATCCCTCTCACGCCACTGCCATTCGATTATTTGCTTCTGTTCAGAGCCTTTTCGTACACAGCTCGCTGTTATCCAGATCTCATCTACCGCTAGCCGTTGCTTCTGTTCGGAACCTTTTTCATACCCATTACCAGGTTCGCACCTTCAACCCATTTTAACTATTACCGGCCCCTCTCTGTTTGTTTGTCACTACAAAAACATTCTAAGGTGGTTTTGATAAATCAACGAAACAAGAACCCGGGATTACTAACCCGGTTACAATACTTTTGAAATCTGAAAGAAAAGGATATAATTTTTAACAGAGTTTTTTTTTTTTTTTTTTCAAAATAAATTGCTTCAAAAATTTTCATATATAGTGTGGTGGCTCGTATGTATAAGTTATCTTCTCAATCCTTTGTAACCCAATAATTTTTCAATATTCTTTTACTTTATAAACAGAAATATGACAACAATTGCCAAGTTTGGTCACTTACAAATCCCACTTGAAGACGTAGTAAAGGCCACCAACAACTTTGCTGATGATAACATCATCGGACGCGGTGGATTGGGACACGTATACAAAGGACAACTCCAGCGGTCCGGGGAGTTGATCAAGATTTCTGCGCTGAGGTTAGATCGTAAGCATGGTGGAGGAGTCGTCGAGTTCTGGACCGAAGTTTCAATGCTTTCTGATCTCAAGCATCCAAATATAGTCTCTATTGTCGGATTTTGTGATGAAAAACATGAGAAGATCATTGTGACCACGTATGAGGCCAAAAATGGAAGTCTCAAGGAGCATCTAAGCAACCCGAACCTCACATGGACGCAAAGATTGAAGATATGTGTAGGCGTGGCTCGTGCTTTGAGTTACCTCCATTATGACGAGGGACGCGGCTATGGTGTTATACATCTTAACATCAATAGCTCGACAATTTTATTAGACGAGAACTGGGAACCCAAGTTATCTGGTTTTAAAGTTTCCATCAAACAATTGCTTAACCGAATGGACCGGGTCATCCTTTCTGAACCTATTGGCACAATAGGGTATATGGACCCAGAAATTGAAAAGACAAAAGGGGTGACCTGCAAGTCGGACGTCTACGCATTTGGTGTGGTATTATTTGAAATATTGTGTGGGAGGAGAGCATATATTAGGAACGATGCTAATAGGTTACTAGCTCCATTGGTCATGCAACATTATGAAAACGACACGTTGCCAGATATAATCCATCCCGATCTAAAGAATCAAATGTCCGGATACCAAATATCCGTAAGATCACTCAGAACATACTCAGAAACGGCATATTCTTGCTTAAAGGAAGAGCGATCACATCGCCCAGATATGCTCAGTATTGTTAATAAACTTGAGAAAGCATTGGAGAAAGCATTGAGGTTTCAACCACGACCTGAAAATTTTGTAAGACCTTTTTTGGCTTTTTTGTTTTTCTTTACGCCTTTAAGTTAATTTTCCTTTGTTGTTAATTTGTAAATTCTTAACAATGTAATATTGTTAATTATACTGTAAAATTCATTGTTAGTTACAACTAAAATAGAATTAATTAAAAGAATTGCTATATAACAGCTGTTTATTAAATAAAAAATGTTTTTATTGTTGCTATAAAATTACCTATAATCTGCGATCCTAGACGTAAGTGGCCTTTTACCTATAGGTGCGCTAGATGGGGTCTGCCTATGTTGGACATTCAAAATAATATTGTTAAATATACTTTAAATTTCATTGTTGTTAGTTACACTAAATGAAACTTTAATTAAAATTATCTCAAAATCACCATATATCAGTTGTTTATTAAATGTTTTTATATTGTATGTTTTAATTTCGAGTACTGATATTTTTAAATCTTTGTATTGCTTCTTTGTGATATAATTATCAAGATGTCTTTGGTACCCGTATATATCACACCCATCTTACCACCGCCACCACCCACAAAATTACTTTTAACGAAAATAATAAGAAAATTGTACTTTTGTTCTATTAACTTTGACATTTTTTACGTATTTCTTACGTATCCATCCTTTCAGTAGATGGACTTTAGAAGGGATGTTAAATGTAGACACGATGAAATTAATCCGTAAGCACCCATTCATAAAATTAAAAAAAAAAAATTAAAAAAGGTTAAGTAGCTAGAGAAAAACGAAAAGAATTACACTACTTTATCTAATTACACCATCCCCCTTAAGAGTTTTATACTCAATCAAAAAACCTCTCAACCGAATCCCAAATACCAAACTAAAGAAATACCATCCGTTGAATCACTCAATTCATGACCCCACATTTCTTGTTTTCATTGAGCCTTATCCAAACTGGGGTTCTCTCATTACGCTTCTCATTTTCATAGAGCCTTCAAGATCAATTTTATTAACACAATTCGTTCTCATGTATCTAACAGGTATATATAATTTCATAATTTGTAATTCTCTTTTCCCTTTGTCACATGTTTGCAGGGAAATAACTTGGAACACTTGAAGATTGAGCTTGATGATATAAAGTTAGCCACCCATAATTTTTCAGACACATCTAAAACTGGCTCTGACAATTTCTATACTTGGTACAAAGTAGAACTAGGCCATTTTGATAAAGAAAACCCTTCCTCCATAGAAGGGATAAGTAAAAGTAAACTATTTAAGAGACACAACGCAATTGTTATAAAGCGCTTCCTTCCTAAAGTTGACGAGCTCGAAGAAGAATTATTTTTCAGAGAACTTGAAGTGCTTGCTAGTGCTAAGCATCACAACATAGTCACTCTAATAGGATTTTGTGTTGAAGGTTTTGAGAGGATACTTGTCACCGAGAAATTTTCTAATGGATCACTTGGTGATTATTTGGGTAACGCAAAAAAAATGCATAATTTGACTTGGGAAAAACGTTTGAAAATCTGCATTGACGGTGCGCACGCACTGAATTACCTTCATTATGAGATGGCAGATAAAAAAATGATGATACACAGTAATATAACTCCTTTTAGATTTGGGTTGGATGAGAATTGGAGGGCAAAGATCGAAGACTTTGAGTTGGCAGTATTCCTGCCTCCAAATCAAAAAGACGAAGCTCTATGTAGAAGAACATATTTTGAGTCAATGTACCATGTGGATCCAGAATATGCGAAGACCGGTAAGCTAAAAAGAGAGTCGGATGTGTATAGCTTTGGAGTAGTTTTGTATGAAATTCTATGCGGAAGAGAAGCTGATGACCCTATTTACCTTAAGGAGAGTGAGAAAGGGCTCGTTCATGTTGCAAGACAAAACTTCTACAATGGAACAATAGAGGACATGATTGATCCTACACTAAAGGAAGAAGCCGGTAAAAAGACTTATAGTCCAACTAGAGGAGGCAACAAGGATTCTTTGTGCACATTTTTAAAAGTCGCAAACCGGTGTGTGGCGGAGACTCAAGACCAACGCCCAACAATGAAAGTTGTTCTCACCGAACTTGAGAAAGCATTGGTCTTTCAACTAAGTCAGGTATGTTTGTGTGTGTGTTTAATTATGGGTGCATATTATCTTAATGCATAAGAAATAAGTATTAAGCATATACAATGCTACAATTTATTTTGGCTAAATTATTACATAGAACATGTCCTGAAAATATCCAAATAAGACACAATTGAAGAGAAGAATGTTGGAAGTTTAGTGTGAATGAAAGTCTCAAGTTGGTAATTCACTTTGTCCCACATCGGTGTGGGAGTGAAAAGATAGGCTATATATAAGGAGAAACCTTAATGAAGCCTTTGAAGTCTTATGACATGTTTTACCACAAGTCCTACCCGCGCGCACGCAGGGGGGGGTGCAAAAATGGGAACCGGATTTAGTTGAACTCGTGTACGCCCGCACGTCCTGCGGACACGAATGCAGCTCCGAAAACCCGGGCTCGCGGGAGACAGTTTTTGCACTCGAGACTGACTAATTATTTAACTGAAATGATTTTCAGTTTTAATGACCATTATGTGAGTTAATTCTCTCACATATAAAACCCAATGCAATGATGAGGCCAGAATCAGTTATGATCTGTGCCTATAAAACCCAATGCAGACCAACACAGTGAGACACACCGAAAAACAATCTCTGCAGCGCTCAGGCAAGTGTTCAAGTCCGGCAGCGCTCGGTGCTGTTTCGAACCGGCGTACCCTGGGAACAGACGGCGAATCTGTTTAAGGGAATTGTGTCAAACACAAGCCCGGTTAAATCGTTTACTGTTTCTTTTTACTTCTATTTGCAATCTTCTCTAACCGCTGTTCTCATCAGTGGTTTTGTTTCAACTTGCCACTGCCTCTAATAGACAGTGGTTGATCAGCGGTTAGACTGATCAGTGCTTAAACTGATCAGTAGTTAAGTTAATCAGTGGTTAGTCAAACTGATCAGTAGTTTATCATACGGATCAGTACTTTCTAATCAGTGGTTCCTAATCAGTGGATACATAACAGTGGTTATTTTTCTAACAAAGAACCCTGTCATTTAAACACAAAACCTATAAACTTGAAACTGTATGTCCATACTTTTTGTCAAATAAAGTAAATTTCTACTTTATAAGAACCCAATCTCGAGGGCTTCCATTTAAAGAATTGGTTAGCAGGCTGCCTCTTGGTTAAAGCTTATGGGACTTAGATGGGGACCTCCTTTGATGCAGGTTATGCCCTTGCTAATTGGCAGCCTCTTGCGCTAAATAATAATGTGTTTTCGTCACTTTCTCACCTTTTTATTTGTATTTGAAATATTGCATGTTCCATAACTTTATATGCATTGTTCAACACAAAAAAAAACTAATTCAGTTTACATCCATATCCTGGATGAATTCTCGCCACCAATCGTTTTCGTGTATAGAAGTTACAATGGAATGCCCACTTTCTTTGATATTCATTATTTTGTTACCAAATTTGACTTGTATATGGTATTAATTCTATATTATGTTAATTTCCTTTTCATATTTATTATTTGGTTACCAAATTTAACTGGTAATTTATGTCTAGTTAAATTTATTTGATGGTTTTAATTTTTAAGGTATCGTCTTTAGACATCAATCTCGTTGATATCTTATCATCTATTATATTATTAATTATTTAATTGTTTTATAGTTTTCCTTAGCAAATAGCTTTCACAGCCAATTTGTAGTTTTATCAGAAATTTATAGTTTTGAGCATTAATTTTATTTTCTCAAATACTATTTCTTAAAGGAGGAGCAAGTACAGGAGCCAAATAAGGACCAAGTTGTAGACGAACTTCAGATAACAACTTTTCAAATTCGTGTAAGACCTTCCTTTTTTTTACTACATCTTTTTGGTTAGTAATTTTTTTATGAATGAAACTAAATTATAATTTGATAGAGGTAATGTGTCATTGTAAACTAGTAAGGTGCAACCCGCGCTGTACCGCGGGGAAAACATTAAAAAGGATTTAAAGTCTATAGTATATTCGGCACATTTTTGCCATCCCTATGACGCTTAACCCTAAAAATTAACTGGGTTTGTAATAAAGGACTTAACCTAAAACAAAAAGCACATGTATGTAAAGGTCAGCGGGTGAAATCTTAAACGTTAAAAATACCTATGAAATCACCCATTACATAAGACATTCTATTCCCTCAAATTCGTTCCATCCACCACCCTTGGGGTCTGTTTTGGTATGGGGTAATAGAATGGATGAAGGAATGGAATGGACGAGGGAATGCAATGGATCATTACCATTCCATGTCTTGTTTGGTTACCATGTGTGAATGGAATGAATTATTATTATGTATTGTTTGGTATGCAAGAAAAACATCAACGGTGAGTGGTGGTCGGTGGTAGTGATTATGGGTGGTTATAGGTGGTGGTGGTGGGCGGCGGCGACGACGTCGATGGGTGGTGGTGGTGGCGACGACGAGTGGCGGTGTGGCGACGACGACAAGTGGCGGTGGCGGCAGTGGCAGTTGGTGGTGGCGTCAACGATGGTGGTGGTTGGCGGCGACGGTGGTGGTTGTCGGAGTGGCGACGAAGGCAGTGGCGGGTTGCGGCGATGGCGTTGGTGGTGGGTGGTGGGTTGTGACGAAAGTGGTGGGTTGTGGTGTTGTTGATGAATGGTGCAAGAGGGGATGGAATGAAAAAAAAACATGGGGGTTGATGGAATGATTTTGAGGGAATGAAATGCCTTTTGGAATGGGTGATTCCATTCCATTGACCAACCAAACATCTTTTTCTTCATTCCCTCGTAATCATCCATTCCATTCCGCCTCTCATTCTTGCATACCAAACAACATATATAGTCTAGCAGAGTGGGGTTAGTGCCCTCTAGTTGAGAGGGTGTGAGATATCTCTCTCAACTGTTAAAGATTCTCACCGTTCAAAAAAAACACTTTAAGCATTAACACTTATAGTCTCTTAACTTTTAATCGAGTTTTACGTGTTTAATTTTTTGTACATGTGTGTATAAATTTAAGTTGATTTAGGTTTCGACGTAACTTTCTCCCGGAAATAAATAAGTCTGGTCAAATATAATATGTTCTTATGCTTATTATTATGTACATTTTGGGTTGGTATACGTTTAGACGTAAGTTTTATTTTTTCTAGAAATGAATTTGGTCAAATATAATACGTTTTCGTGCTTATTTTTATGTATGTTTTTATTTGGTCAACATCTTAACGTAAATTTTTCTGAAACGTCGCGGCAACGTGCAGAGCACTTTACTAGCTATATTACATAAATAAACATGGTAGATGGTTTTTTATGGTAATATCTTTATACACCAACAATCAACATGTTAATATCTATTAGGGTGAACGAGGCGCCCTTGGGGTGGCGTGCGGTGAGTGAGTTCCCCGCTTGGGAACACCGCCGCCGACCCCTCGGGGAGGCTAAGCGGGGACATGACTGCGGTATTGATTCACCTAGAGAGGAAAGAGGATGGGAGAGATGTTATAAAAATATTTTCTTAATTAAAAAAATAAAAAAGCAAGTCCCCCAAGAGAGGAGTGTCGCCATCAAATTGAGGGTGTGGGGGGAGTTAAGTGGGAAGTTGACGTGGCTCGTGTTGATTGGCTGTGGGTAAGAGAGGTCATTCCCCACTTAGAGGAGTGCCCCTTACACCCTTAGGGTCGGTTTGGTATGATGTAATGGAATGGACAAAGGAATGGAATGGATGACGTAATGGAATGGACGAGGGAATGCAATGGATCATTACCATTTCATGTCTTGTTTGGTTACCATGTGTGAATGGAATGAGTTATTATTGTGTATTGTTCGGTAGGCAAGAAATATTGTGTATTGTTCGGTAGGCAAGAAAACGGAGTAATAAAATCAGCGGTGAGTGGTGGTTGGTGGTAGTGATTGTGGGTGGTTATAGGTGGCGGTGGTGGGTGTCGGTGGCGGCGACGGGTGGTGGTGGTGGCAGCGAGTGGCGGTGCGACGGCGACGACGAGTGGTGGTGGCAAGGTGGCCGTTGGTGGTGGGTGGCAGCAGAGGTGGCGGTTGGTGGTGGCCGTTGGTGGTGGGTGGCAGCAGAGGTGGCGGTTGGTGGTGGCGGCGACGGTTGGTGGTGGCGGTGGTGGCGTCGACGATGGTGGGCGGCGGCGGCGGGTGTCGTTGGCGGTTAGTCGCAACTGTGGGTGATAACGGTGGTGAGTGGGTGCCGG
This sequence comes from Helianthus annuus, assembly GCF_002127325.2. Taxonomy (NCBI): domain Eukaryota; kingdom Viridiplantae; phylum Streptophyta; class Magnoliopsida; order Asterales; family Asteraceae; genus Helianthus; species Helianthus annuus. The sequence continues at coordinate 186,426,196 of NC_035443.2, forward strand.
CGGCGGCGGTGACTGTCGGGGTGAGGTGGTGGCGGGTGGCGGCGTTGGCGTCGGTGGTGGTGGTGGGTGGTGGTGGTAGTGGGTTGTGGCGAAGGTAGTGGCTTGTGGTGTTGTTGATGAATGGTGCAAGAGGGGATGGAATGGAAAAAAACATGGGGGGTGGAAGGAATGATTTTGAGGGAATGGAATGCATTTTAGAATGAGTGATTTCATTCCATTGACCAACCAAACACCCTTTTCTTCATTCACTCGTAATCATCCTTCCATTCCACCTCTCATTCCAGCATACCAAACACTACCTTATAGTATCAATTTCTTCATTGTTTTGTAGTTTTTTAGCAAATAGTTTTTCTCTCTCATGTTATTTCTTAAAGGAGAAACAAGTACAACACACGGACAATGACCAATTTGTCAACCAACTTGAGATAGCACCTCAAGAAATTCATGTAAGTACTTCCTTTTTTATTTATATTTTCACTTCACCTTTTTTGAATTATGAGTAGATACTTATGAAATGATAAACTTAGTGATAAGAGATAGTTAATAATGAATCCATGTGCATCCTTTTTTTTTATCGGCAAACACACTTTATATATAAATATAAAGAGCCAGCAAGAAACCAGAGAAAACAAACAAAACGGAAACAAGAAACCAAAAAAAAAAAAAACAGAAACAAAGACAACGGCGATTACAAAATGTCTATGATACTAAACTCTCTCCAGTTTTCCCACGAAGGCGGCTTTACGTTTGAGCGGTTGCACATCCAAAGAAAAACTTCCTCCCTTATTTGATCCACCGAGGCTGAAATCGGAATGAATTGGTCTTCGAAAACTTTTAAGTTCCTGGCTCCCCAAATCATCCACACTGTCGCCATAGAAATCGTGTATATTATCCTTTTCCAGTTCTTGCTACCCGGGCACGACTTCAAGTAAGAGATCAGACTAGGCAGATTATTAATATCATTAGGGAAAGGTATTTTCACCCAAGTCATAATATTCCACCAAATGCATTGAGACCAAAGGCAATTTACGAAGATATGATCCGGATCCTCGTCACAAATTCCACAATGGGAGCATTCACTGTCCGCAATGGGCACACCCCTCCGAATCAGCCCAATCTTGGACGATCGCCCGCCATAGAAGGAGGTTTGCTTTTGGGTGGCCCAACTATTCCACCAGAACCCGAGGGAGTTAGCCGTCGCCCCTATATCAGCCGCTTCCAGATCAAGACGAATCCATGTGCATCCTAAATTTGAAATGTGTGGATGGCACTACACCACACACCTAGAAAATCATCATATCACGTGCATGAATGTGATAACATAAAAAAGTGGAGATCACATGAACTTCTTACACCTTCCTCGATGATGTCTTGTAATTGGTGCCACAGCAGAATGCCTAGCATGCCTCCACACGGAGACAACTCAATAGTCGTCTCCTATCCTAAGTAGTTAATACGGTAAATATCAGATATTGGTGAAGGACCAATATTTGAGATATCGGTTTTTATTATGGTGGGATATTGGTAATTTTAATATTATGCTAAATTTATATATATAGCAATTTAACACTAACAATTCACTATGCTCTCATACCATTAAATAATTAACCTTTTCCAACTTGCAAAACGTTAACAATTGTAGCAAGTAGGAACTCACTAAGACTTAAAACATTAAAATAAAACATAACAACAATTAAGACTCAAAACACTAATATCAACAATAAGAAGAAAGACGAATGGTAGAAACAAGATGAAAGGTACCGATGTCAGAAAAAAAAATCGGTGATATATCGATCAAATACCGATATTGCCAATTTTATCCATACTGATATTCTAACCAATATTTTGCACTGATATTTCGACAGGAGACCGCTAAACTAAACAATATATATATATCGGTGATATATCGAGATATTAACTACATAACTTGTATCTACAAATGAACATATAATCCAAATCCCACACCACGAAGATGATAGCACACACGATTTTAGAAAGTTTCCAAAGGTATATTTGAATTAAATATATTTGTCAAAAGCTTATTTAGTTGTTTTATCTCAAATAAAAGGAAGACATCATAACCAATTTCAAAAGCAACATAAGATGTAACACAATAGAGTAAAGGTAACAGTAAAAGAAGTGTGAACATCCATAACCCAATATCACACCCTCATTATGTGCGAAAACCATGGTGATCCCTTCTTGTTAAGAAAAGACCAAGATAATAAAAAGAAAATTACTATTAAAATTGAAATATTTAAATTTAAAATTATATTGTTTTTCAAACTCAACCAAACAAAGTTAAAAAACAACTCAAAATAAATAAAACTCATTAATAAATAAATAAAACTCAAAATAAATATTGTTTTTCAAACTTGTTCCAATAACTCAAAATAAAGAAAACTTATTGATTGATATCTAGGCATCCTATATGATGTTGTCATGAATCTTGAGCGTGGTTACCTGAAACATGTAGAATTAAGAATGGTTACCTAGCTAACGGACTATAGCTCAATTGGTATTGGAAGGGAAGTGAAGATTTTGGTTTGAGGCTATAGGTCTCAAATTCGAATCTGATCCCAACCGGATTTTACCACAGTGAGCTTTTGGATGCCGTGTTTGTTTTCCCGGAACCGGTGATAGTGGACAACCTAGCGCTTGTCTGTGGTTGCAGGCGTATGAGGTTGCATTTTGCCAATGGGTTACCTCGAATAGCCGAGCATTTATTTCGTTGTTCGTTTAAAGAAAGCATGGTTACCTAAAAACTCATTAATTGATATCTAGCCATCCTATATAATTAAGGTTTATTATTATGCTGGTCAATTGGGACGGTTCGCCCATGCATGTTCCATAACTTGATATGAATTTTTCTTTAAAAAACTAATTTTCATTTTATGTCATATCCTGGACGAATTCTCGCCATCCAATTTCTTTGATAGAATGTATATGAATATTCCATTTCAATTGGACAAGGCATACGATATTGTATCTATCTTCTGTAATATCCTTTTCTCACCAAATTAGACATGTAATTTACTGTTAAATTCATTTGATGGTATTTATGGTATTATCTTTATACATCAAATGTCAACACCATATCATCTATTATATTATCAATTTCTTCATTGTTTGTAGTCTCTTTTGCAAGTAGTTTTTCAACACCAATTTATAGGTTTTATCACGAATTTTATGGGTTTTAGTAGATAATCTTTTCTCTCACATGTTATTTTTTAAAGGAGAAGCGAGTACAAAATACGGATAATGACCAAGTTGTTGACCAACTTGAGATGGCACCTCCAGAACTACTTCCTGTAAGTCCTTCCTTTTGTTTTTTTTTTTTTTTTTTTATTTATTTATTTTCACTTCACCTTTTGTTTAAATTATGAGTAGATATTTATAAAATGATAAACTTAGTGATAAAAAAGTAGTTATTATAAAATTATGTGAATTCTAATATATAATTATTATATTACATAAATAAGTATGGTAGACTGTTGTTATTAAGGACTTTACTTGATCAAATTCGGAATCATATACTACACACAAATTGAATTGGCAACACCAGAGTGCCTTTTTTTTATAAAAATCAAATTCAGCCACGTGCAAACTAATTATTTTTGGTTTCAGAATAAACAGCCAAATTGAAACCAGCACAGCCGGTTAGGTAGTTGGGTGTTTATATGAATCCACGTGCATCCAAAATTCAAAACGGATGGATGGCACTACGCCACACACCGAGAAAATCGTCACATCACATTATATCGTATCCTTCCTACGATGCCGCGTCCTGAATAAGACTAGGCGGTATGAGGTCCGTCCCGGTATGGCGAGGCACGGCGCCACCGCCCCCTCCCGGTACGTCCCGTCGCCAATGTCGGAAGCTTGCCGCGTGCGGCATCTCTACACACACACACACACACATATATATATATATATGTATATGTATGTATATATTGAGGCTCATCCCCATACCCTAGGTCCATCCCCTTCAGGCTCATCTTCACACCCGCTTACGTAGACGCCTACATAACGGATCATCCTTTGAGGACTACACTCATTCACATCCATAGTCTAATCTAAATGTTCTAGCACAAGAGTGTAATAACATAAAAAGTGGAGATGACATGAACTTCTCAAAACTTCATTGATGGTGTCTTGTAATTGATGCAACAACAGAATGCCTAGCATGCCTCTATACAGAGCTAACTTAAGAGTCGTCTACGAGTGAGCATATAATCCAACCCCACATCAAGAAGAAAGTTAGATGATAGCACACACCATTTTAGAAAGTTTCCACGTGTATATTTTAATTAAATATATTTCTCAAAAGTTTTTATTTATAGGAATAATGGATTTTAATAATCCAAACTTTTAGTCGTTGGCCGGAAACAGTCCCAACTTAAAAAATAACCGGTGGTAGTCCCACCTTTTCGTATATTGTAAACCAATGAACTTTTACTAAAAAAAACCTTAATTTCTTTTTGTCTCATCATCTTTTTCGGCAACTTTTCGTATAATGTAAACCAATGGACATTTACTAAACCGAAAAAGATAAAGAAACAAAAAGAAATTAAGGTTTTTTTTTAGTAAAAGTCCATTTGTTTACAATATGTGAAAAGTTAGGACCACCAGCAGTTATTTTTTAAGTTGGGACCGTTGCCGGCCAACGACTAAAAGTTTGGATTATTAAAATCCATTATTCCTTATTTATATTTACTTGTATAATATGAATTCATCAAATGAATTTATATTAACATGTATAATATGCCTAAAAATAAAAAAAGTAACATTAGAGACAATTTCAATAATTTAGATTGCGTTGACTCTTTAAACCATTTGACTATTTAAACATAAAAACACAGATAGTCAACTCAACTGAAATAAAACATCTAAGTAACAATGTATGGTAAACATAAGTGAAAATGTGTGAAATGTTTCATAATGACACAAGTATTTGTCTGTATTTTATTATAAACATAAACATTATTTATTAAAAAAAAGCCAAAATATGTTGTCTGTATTTTATTATAAACATAAACATTAGTACCTGGTACCATTTGCTTATCTCTAAGTTCAAATCGTGATATAGAAAGTGAATAATTTCAAAAGTGACACACGTCATATCAGATTATAGATTTCAGTCAATGTAATTACCAATAGATATGTAGAATACCGTTTCAGATCCAACATCATTCTTGATTAAATCATCTTCGTTGGCACTCCAGGTGCGACACTAGCGTGAAAACCCATCAAGAATGATCCTTAGCTATAAGATTGATACTTTGTTTAGAGATATAGAGATGAAAGCATACCTGCTAGAAGGTTGGGATGGTGTAGGCGATTAGAGAGGATTAGAGATTAGGGTTTAATAAATGAAATCTAACATCTTTAGAGATATAAAGATGAAATCTTACCTGCTAGAAGGTTGGGAATGGTGTACCCGATTAGAGAGCCTTTTTGACGAAGAACACATCAGATTCAATGGTCGTGGGAGGATTAGCAGAAAGAGATCCAAGAAGAAACCTTAATGTGTGTGTAGTACGATACAACTTCCAAAAGAAAATAAAAGGGGAAACGGTGCAGGTGGAAGCGTGGTGAAGAAGACTATTGAGATTGAGATTGGAAGCTGAAATCCTAGCGTGAGATGAGAAGTGTTTTTGTATTCTGTTTGGGTTATAGAACTTAGGGGGTGTTTGGCATTCTTTCCCAAAATGACTTATTAACTTATATAGTCATAAGTGAGAAATCAGAAATTCGGACTTCTCAAAAATGACTTCACACACACATACACACAAAATCCTCTAAAACAAGCTAACCCAAACACTCAAAAAGCAACTTATTAACTTTTATAAGTTAATAAGTCATAAGTTGCTCCAAAATAAGCTAACCCAAACACCCCATAGAACTTAGGGGGTGTTTGGCCTAGCTTTTATTTTTTTGCTTATGCGTATATTTTAAAATAGCTTATGCTTATTTTCTTTCATTTGATAAGCTATTTTTAAGTGTTTGGATTAGCTTATATTCTTTAAGTTGAGTTAATCCATTGTGTACTGTGAGAAGGGGTATAATATCATTGTGTGTATTACATTCAAATGAGTTAATCCACCATTTGAGGGTAAATGAGTAAAAAACCATCTTGTTTAAATAAGCTTATTCAAATAAACTAAAAAAACCATCAACCCATAAGCTTCTTGAAATTAGCTTATATAAGCTAATAAGCTAATAAGCATAAGCTTAAAAAGCTCAACCAAACACCCACTAGTGCTTATTTTGTAAAAATAAGCTAAAAAAGCTATAAGCTTAGATAAAAAAGCTAGGCCAAACACCCCCTTAGAACTATAGTCTTCATCGATTTTGACCCATATTATAAAACGGGTCCTCCTAACCCGTGCACTAAAGGAAAGGGAAGTGTGGTTTAGGCGGAAAAACTAAAACGAAGGCCCTAGATAGCATCATTTGTCTCTTCTATAGTTATCTTCTTTATTAGGTAGTATAGATAGGAAATAAATCTATGGGTTCTAAATCGTTAAAAAAAATTCGAACTCACTTTGTTCTTATACATATAAGACTAAATTACTATTTTAGTCTCTGTGGTTTACACAGTTTAACAATGTAAGCCCAAAAAGTAATCTTTTGACATATCAAACCTTGAGGTTGAATTATATAATGATTTTGGCCCTAGACACTAACTTTGTTATTTTTTGCAGTTAACTGTAAAAGTAATTAGGTTATTATATCCGTTGGAGGCTGTTTTTGATAACTTTAAAGTTCTTTTAATATTTAATAGATTATTAATAATTCAATTACTCAAGTTTATTTTGTTATTTTGTTATTTTTACGATTATTATTTCACAAATACGTTTTAAATACACAAATAAATATGCATTTTCTTTAAAAGTTTGTGTTTTACAAACACCATTTTTAACTCATTTGTTATTTGACCCTTTTTACTAAACGGTGTATTGTTTTTAAAATTGTTCCATTTTAAATCATTCTTTTCAATTTGGTTTGTCTTTTAAAGTTTTTTTAACAATTCATTTTATAAAATCGTTTATTTTTAACTTTTTTAAACAATTTCCTTTTTTTAAGTCGTTCATTTTTTAAATTTTAAAAAACGACGTGTATAAAACAGAAGAAATGGAAGATTTGAAAAATATGAACTATTCTAATAAAAAGTTTGCACAATATCGTTCATTTTTTAAACTTTTTTTTAAATCGTTTATCTGTTTTCAAATCTCCATTTGTTTGTTTCAAATTAATTATTTTTTAATCTTTTGTTTATTAAATTTGTGGGTTTTCTAAAACCTTACACTTGTTAGTTTATTTTTTGTAAGTTTTTGTTTTATTATAAAAGTTGTTTTTTAAACCACTCGTCGATCGTTTTGAAATTTCTTTAATTTTTGAAATCGTTCATTTTATAAAGTTCTTTTTACCTAATGGCTATAAGTAAATTGAATACAAAATTTCAAACAAGTTTAAAAATGGTTCTAAAAGAACGGTTTAAAAAGAAACAATTTTAAAAATGAACGGCTTAATAACGAAATGTTTAAAAAAGTTAAAAGAAATGGTATAAAATGAAATATTTAAAAAAAATAAAGGATAAACGACTTTACAAAGGTTTAAAAACGATAGACGCTTTTAATAAAAACAAATGACTATTAAAACCACGTTTATAAAAAACAAACGGTTAATAAAAATGTATATTTATTTGTATATTTAAAATGTATTTTGTTAAATAATAATCGTAAAAATAACTAAATAATAAAAAAAGCTTGAGTAATTGCATTACTAATCTTTTTAATATTAAAAGAGCTTTGTAGTTATTAAAAATAGCCCTAAGGTATGTAATGACCTAATTACCTTACACTTAAGTGGAAAAAGGTAATAAAGTTATTGTTATGAGTCAAAATTGTTATAAAATACAACTTTAGAGTCTGATACGTCAAAAGATTCCTTTTTAAATTACAAGAGCCAAACAGTAATTTACCGTACATATATAAGTATAAAAAGGATAAAGTAGGCTAAACGATAAATTGTTTTGTATCATCATAAAAAAATCAACCAACTTTGTTGTTACCTTTTGGTAATATATATATATATATATATATATATATATATATATATATATATTTTCGGGTGATTTACAGTAGTTCAGTTTTTAAAAACTTTTAATACCTTTTGGTAATATATATTTTTTTTCCGGATGATTTACAGTAGTTCTGTTTTTAAAGACTTTTAATACTTTTAATATATGGTTTACTGAAGCGATGCTATTTTTTTGTTTTTTTTTAATGATGCATTGATGCATCCGTAAGTTTCGTCATGTCTATAGGCGGGTGGGTTAATCCATTTTTCCCTAGAATTGGTGGTGGACTCGGGTTACTCTTGGAATAATCCATTTGGTCCGGTGGGTGCCTCGAGAGTGCTCCGGATTGATTCTTGTTAGAACAATAACACAAGAATCTCACCAACGATTAACACTCAATTCATTATTCAAACAAATGATTCAAGAAGAATTACAGACTCAATTGAATTGTGCTCACCTAACCCTAATCCCCAATCTACCTTTTATACTAATTAGCAACGGCTAATAACTGCCTAAACAGACATCTTAACAAACATCTTTCTAGATTCACACGTATGACCCCTACACATTATTAAACATTCTAAACAAGAACATGACTTATGCAAAAGTTACGCAACAGACCCTCTACTTACAAAAATAGTCTAAAAAGAAGTTAGACTTTCTCCAACTTATCCCAACAATCTCCACCTTTGGATAAAGTCTATCCAACATTGAGCAGTTCACAACAATATTCAAACTTTGGTCCAGGCAATACCTTAGTGAATATATCAGCAGCATTCTCTAAGGTATCCACCTCTTTAATCAGCACCTTTCTTGATTTCACCACATCTCTTATAAAATGCAATTTCACATTTATATGTTTGGTCCTTTCATGATAAACCTGATTCTTTGTCAACTGCACTGCACTTTGACAATTACATAATACCACAATTTTATCAACTTCTATACCCAGATCAGTAACAAACCCTCTAAGCCACATGCTCGCTTTCACTACTTCAATTAGAGCAACATACTTAGTTTCTGTAGTTGACAAAGTTACTATATGTTGTAATGTAGCCTTCCCGCTAACAAGAGAACCAAACAACTTAAAAGCATATCCAGTCATTGACTTTCCCTTATTCAGATCTTTAGCAAAATCTGAATCTGAATAACCCAAAACCTGTTCATCAAAACTATCTCTTCCAAACACCACACCTTTGTCTTGTGTACCTCTGAGATACCTAAGTATCCACTTGACTGCCTCCCAGTGTATTTTCCCAGGATTTGAAACATACCTGCTGACCATGCTAACTGCAAATCCCAGATCAGGTCTTGTGCAAATCATAAGGTACATTAGGCTTCCAACTACATTTGCATAAGGATACTTCTCCATAATTTTCTTTTCATCTTCAGTTTAAGGAGAGTCTCTTATCAAAGCTTAAAATGTTGAGCCAATGGTGTTGAAACAGGTTTACTATCTTCCATAGCAAAGCTTTCCAACACCCTTTTAATATATGACCTTTGATTCAAATACAACAATCTCTGATCTCTATCTCTGAGAATCTCCATACCCAGAATCCTTTTAGCCGGCCCCAGTTCCTTCATATCAAACTCTTGGTTCAACAAATTCTTTGTATCTTTGATTACCTGTTGGTTCTGATAAGCCATCAACATATCATCTACATATAACAATAGATACACACACTTTCCCTGCTCATACTCTCCAATGTACACACAACTGTCATACTTACTTCTATTGAAGCCATGAGAGACAATATAGTCATCAAATCTAAGATGCCATTGCCTAGGTGATTGTTTTAAACCATACAAAGACCTCAGCAACAAACATACCTTATCTTCATGTCCTTCAACTTTAAACCCTTGAGGCTGCTTCATGTATATCTAATTGCTCCAGCTCAAAATTTTTGTATGCAGTTAATGCCAATATTACCCTTATAGAGGTATGCTTTACCACATGAGAAAAACTTTCATTGTAATCCGCACCAGCTCTCTGTGTGAAACCTTTAGCCACCAACCTTGCCTTGTATCTTGGCAATTCTCTTGGCATCCATTCTTTAACCTTCTAAATCCACTTATAGGATACAAGCTTCTGATCCTTTGGCTTATCCACTAACTCACAGGTTTCATTTATATACAAGGACTTTATTTCTTCTTTCATTGTCACTTGCCATTTGTCTTTCTCAACAGAACTAATGGTTTCATTATAAGACAGTGGTTCATTTATACTATCATGTTCAATAACACTAAAGACAAATGCAGAAATATCCTCTTGTGTTCTAAACCTTACAGGTTTCACTATTTGTCTTCTTGTTCTGTCTTTAGCAATGCATTACCCTGATGACTGATCACTTGTATTCTCTGATGAAATATGACCACCTTGACCCACATTAGTTTGTTCAGAACTACTTTCAACGTGTTCACTTGCCATAGGCTCTACCTCAACCTGAACTCTCTTGACTCTTTTATCAGATCTAACATTTCTTCTATGACTTTAACATTTCTGCTGTTAATAACATTTCTGAGCCTTGTTCTCTACCTTACCATTATTTACATATGAATAAGCTAAAGAACCAAATACCTTCAAGTCTTCAAAATCTGTTACAGGTAGACCTGACCACTTCCCCATAGGCACCATGATTTTAATGGCTGAAGATGGTGACCTATTAATGACATGTGCAGCAGTCTTTAAAGCTTCAGCCCAAAAACTTTTAGGTAGCCCAGATTGATGAACCATATACCTAACTCTTTCAAGTAGGGTCCTGTTCATCCTTTCTACAAGACCATTTTGTTGTGGGGTTCCAGGTATTGTTTAATGCCTAGCAATACCTTTGTTTCTACAAAAACTGTGAAACTCATTACTGCAGAATTCCAGACCATTATCTGTTCTTAGTTTCTTGACCTTTCTTTCAGATTGTGTCTCTACAAGAACTTTCCACTCCATGAATTTTTCAAATGCTTCATGCTTGTGTTTTAAAGGATACACCCACGCCCTCCTTGAGTAGTCATCAATCAAGGATAAGAAATACAAAGCTCCTCCTAAAGACATGGTTCCTGCTAGCCCCATAGATCTGCATGAACATAATCTAGGACCTCTTTTGTGTCACAACCCCCGTCCCCTTACACAAAGAGAGGAACGGGCGGCCGCGGCCAGTTTCGGTGGTATCCTATTATTGTCTAATTTGGCAGCGGAATTTTAATTAGGACCGTAGTTACAAAATATTTTATCAGAGTAAAATACCACATTTTCATATTAAACACATGGGATAAACCCAAGTTTGCAGTACACTCAGTTTCATAGGAATAAATCCTATTTTTATTTAATAAAAACATCTATTTTATTTTAGGTAACTTTATTGCCACTTTTCCAAGCCTTCAGTGCTGTCCAGCTGGCTTCTACTTGGCTTTTACATATTGTTACTTGAAACGCGTTTAAAAACATTTTGTCAGTAGGAAATACTGGTGAGTGAATCCAGTTTAATCAAGTTTAAATAAGAACCATTGTACAGTATTGAGAGCGGTCTCGCAATTACATTTGTTTCCAAGTTATACAAATTACTGTCACGGCCCTTGATCCGGTTTGACCCGTTTCAGGAGCCGCAGGACAGAAATCCCGTGATATTTATTTATGTGATTTTTGCAGCGGAATTTTAACATCAGGATCGTTGTAAAGCTAAAACTTTTCCCGATTATTTTTATTTTACAATTCGGGATAAAACCCCGATAATTTACAATACATAAGTTTTTAGTGATAAATCCTTATTTCAAAACATATTTCTTTATTTTATACTGAGCCACTATTTTAAGCTTGAAATGCCCCTCAGCACTTTTCCTGATTTACAGCAGATCACCTGAAACATGTTTGAAAAAGGTTTTGTCAGCGGGAAATACTGAGTGAATCATTCTATTTACTGAAAACGACACATTTGTTATAATTCACAGCATTAAGGGTTTTTACATATGTTTATTATCAACCAACTTTCAAGAATAGGTATTTGTCACAGACCAGCTCTGTGACTGTGGTCATATCACCATTGGCAGTCCCAATGAGTGACATATATCACTTACTTTTAGGCTCGCCCACCTAATGTGATTAAAACAATAATAATATTGTGCACAATACCCCACATACCGGCTGTAATTTGGTGATTACATAAACTTAATCACTGTAATTATAACTTTGAAAAATGATTTGGAGTATTGTAAAACAGTTGATAAAAAGAGAATGACTCACATTGCAGATTTAGTACGGATAGAATATGAGTTAGCCCTGTTAACCTAATTTCAACAATAATGCACACAAAACAGGGTTAGTGATCAATACAGCAGTTACGATAACTCACGAGATCAAATTCTCACAATGAACGACAAAGCGCCATACTTAAACATTCATCGATTTAATGACGAACGACAAAGTATAACCCTAATGTGGGCAACACTTAAACATTCTTTGGATATATTGATCTCGGAAAATGAATCGTAATAGCGATCGAGTAATTACCCTGTTCCACGACAGCGATTCGATATTAGTGTGTGTTTAATTGTGGTGTTTATTGCTCTAATTCGACGTACATGCCACCAATTTACATCGTTTAAACTTCAGAATGCTACTGCCAATGTCTCCTATTTATAGTAAAATTTGAGACTCCCTTACGGACCGTATGCCTCAACCCTTACGGTCCGTAAAGGAACCGGTTGGCTTACGGTCCGTAAGGACCTACCCTTACTATCTGTAAAGGGTGCAGTCTATATGGTAGACTAGCCTAGTCAGTGGTATAGGCTGGGTGATTCATTCAAAATCGAATTTCGGTAGTTACAACGCAAATTTAAAGATAATTATCAAGTAGGGTTTAACCCCCCCTGAGTTTTAGGGGCCCTGATCCTGATTCCGATTATTTCGAAAATTTCGGGGTTAGTGCGGAATTACTTAGGTGTCTCAATTAGGGTTTCCTTATTGACTAATTATCATTTTAATTATAAATTTTAATGAAAGTTGTTACATCCTCCCCACCTTAGGAAAAATCTCGTCCTCGAGATTTATTGAAACAGATGAGGGTACTTGCGCTTCATTTCTGACTCCAGTTCCCAAGTATATTCTGGTCCTCTCTTTGAATTCCATTTGACTTTCACCAGTACTAGTCGCTTGTGTTTGAGAAACTTGACTTTTCGATCTTCTATTTGTAAGGGTTTCTCTATGAATTTCAGCTTTTCATTTACCTCTATTTCTTGAAGAGGTACTACCAGGGATTCGTCTGATAGACATTTCTTGAGATTGGATACATGAAATACATCATGTACTCCAGCTAGTTCTTCTGGTAGTTGTAAGCGATAAGCAACTGGCCCGATTCGTTGAATCACTGGGAATGGTCCAACATATCTTGGACTCAGTTTTCCTTTCTTACCGAATCGTACTACTCCTTTCCAAGGAGATACTTTTAAAAGTACTTTGTCTCCTATCTGGAATTCGAGTGGCTTGCGACGATTGTCTGCATAGCTTTTCTGGCGATCTCTGGTTGTTTTCAATCTTTCCTTGATTTGAGTTATCTTGTCTGTGGTTTCTTGCACAATTTCCGGACCTGATAATTGACTTTCTCCTATTTGTGACCAACATACTGGTGTTCTGCACTTGCGTCCATACAGTGCTTCGAATGGGGCGGCTTCGATACTTGAGTGATAACTATTGTTATAGGAGAATTCAATTAATGGTAAATGGTTATCCCAATTACCTCCAAAGCAAATTACACATGCTCGGAGCATGTCTTCTAGAGTTTGGATCGTCCTTTCACTTTGTCCGTCTGTCTGTGGATGATATGCAGTACTTAGATTGAGTCGGGTTCCCATTGATTCTTGGAAACTTGTCCAGAAACGGGAAGTGAAACGACTATCTCTATCCGATACAATGGAGAGTGGAACTCCATGTAAGGATACTATTTCATCTACGTATAACTTGGCTAACCTTTCCATGCTAAAGGTTTCCTTTATTGGTAGAAAATGAGCTGATTTGGTTAATCGGTCCACGATTACCCAAATTGCATCATTACCTTTTCTGGTTTTGGGTAACTTAGTAACAAAGTCCATTGTTATGAGTTCCCATTTCCATACAGGCATTTCTAACTGTTGTAGTAGACCTGAGGGTTTCTGATGCTCGGCTTTAACTTGTGAACAAGTTAAACATTTAGACACGTATTCGGCTATATCCTTTTTCATTCCTATCCACCAAAAATTCTTTCTTAAATCTTGGTACATCTTATTGTTTCCTGGGTGTATGGTATACCTAGATTTATGAGCTTCCTCTAAAATCTTTGATCTTAAATTTCCCTGTTTAGGTACCCAAATTCTACTTTTATGGAATTTCCAAATTCCATCATTTCCTTGTTCCAATTCTTTTAGGTAACCTTTCATTCCCTCAGCATCGTCCTTCGTTGCTGTTTCCTGAATTTCCTTCGATTGTTCCATTAAATCTACTTGTAGATTTATTCTAAGAGCACGGACTTGCTTTTGTTTCTCATGGAACTTACGACTTAAGGCGTCTGCGACTATGTTTGCCTTTCCTTCGTGATATTGAATATTACAATCGTAATCACTCAGGATTTCCATCCATCTTCTTTGCCTCATGTTTAATTCTTTTTGCACAAATATATACCTTAAACTCTTATTATCTGTATAAATAGTAAACTTACTTCCATACAGATAATGTCTCCATATCTTAAGGGCAAAAATTATAGCTCCTAATTCTAAATCATGAGTCGTATAGTTTTCTTCGTGCTTTTTCAATTGTCTGGAAGCATACGCAATCACCTTTTTGCGTTGCATTAACACACATCCGTATCCTAATTTTGAAGCATCACAATATACTTCAAAACCTTCCGTTCCTTTTGGTAAGGCTAAGATTGGAGCATTGGTTAACTTCTGCTTTAAAATTCTGAAGGCTTCTTATTGTTTAGGTCCCCACTCAAACTTAGTGGCTTTACAGGTTAGCTTAGTTAATGGTACAACTATCTTAGAAAAATCCTTAATAAACCGTCTATAATATCCGGCTAAACCTATAAAACTTCTAATTTCCATTGCAGTTTGCGGAACCTTCCAATTGGTAGTTGCATCTATCTTAGCAGGATCTACGTGAATACCTTCGTGATTCACCATGTGTCCTAAGAATTGCACTTCTTGTAGCCAAAATTCACACTTCGAGAATTTAGCGTACAACTTTTCTTTTCTTAACAATGTTAAGAGTACATGCAAGTGTTGGCAATGTTCGACCTGACTTTTTGAATAAATAAGTATATCGTCTATGAAAACAATTACAAATTTATCCAAATATGGTTTATAGATTCTGTTCATCATGTCCATAAATGCTGCAGGTGCATTAGTTAATCCGAAGGGTATGACTGTAAACTCATAATGTCCATACCTAGTCCTAAAAGCAGTTTTAGGTATGTCTTCTTCTTGAACCTTTAATTGATGATATCCGGAGCGCAAGTCTATCTTAGAAAAATATTTAGCGCCTTGTAATTGATCGAAAAGATCATCAATCCTAGGTAATGGGTATCGATTCTTAATTGTAACCTTATTCAACTCTCTATAATCAATACACATTCTCATTGATCCATCTTTCTTTTTCACAAACAATACTGGTGCACCCCAAGGGGATGAACTAGGTTGTATAAATCATTTGCTTAGTAATTCATCTAATTGCTTCTTTAATTGTAGCATTTCGGTAGGAGCTAACCGATAGGGTGCCTTGGCTATCGGTGTAGTTCCTGGAATTAGGTGAATCCTAAATTCTACCTCTCTATCTGGTGGTAATCCGGGTAACTCTTCCGGAAAAACATCTGGGTATTCTGAGACTACAGGAATTTCCTTAAGTTCTTTTCCTTTAGTACAAATGATCACTGAACTCATATATACTATTCCTTGTTTCCGTTCATAATTAGCAACTTTCATTACTGATATGAACTTTAGTGGCTTCCGAGGCTTATCTCCTGAATTTTAATTACCTCTCCAGTAGGTGCTTGAATTTCTATAGAGTTTCTATCACAAATGATTTGAGCATGGTTGGCTATTAACCAATCCATTCCTAACACAACATCAAACTCAGCTAATTTCATAGGCAATAGGTTTGCAGTAAATTAATGACCTAAGAGTTCTATTTCTACTTTTTGCAAAACCTGATTGATTTTTACTGAATTCCCATCTGCAGTTTCGACTGTAAAAATCCGCCTAACGGTAGTTAAAGGTAACTTAAGATCTTGACAGAATGAAGTATTTATAAAACTTTGGTTTGCACCAGAGTCAAATAATACTTTTGCATAAACGTTGTGGACTAAAAACGTACCGGCTATCACATCCGGAATGAGTTCTGCTTCTTGAGTAGTTAGCTGGAATGCTCTGGCATTCTTCTTAGTAGCTCCTTCAGCTGCCTTGGGTTTGTTGTCTACTGGGTTAACTAACTTAGGACATTCTGGTTTGATATGTCCGGCTTCCCCACAATTGTAGCAAATTATGGATTTCTTCCTGCAGTTTTCTTCCTGATGTCCTATTGTTTTGCAAAAATTGCAAAGTTTCTTACATTTTCCAAAATGTTTCTTTTTCCAAATTTTGCAGAATGGCACAGTTGAAGATTGCCCTGTTCCTCTCTTCTTGAAATTACTATTACCCACCCTAAATCCTTGGGTAATTTTCTGAGCTAATTCCTTTTTCCTATCTTCATCTCTTGTGCGTATCAGTTCATCAGTTAAGGTGTTAGCTAATTCTACTGCATCGTCAATAGTGCGAGGGCTCGCAGCCTTAACGATATTGCGAATTTCGCTAATTAATCCCCAAATATAGCGAGAAATGAGTACCGGTTCTGGCGAAGCCAGTGTTGGTACTACTCTAGCATATTCAAAGAATGTCGAAGTGTAACCACGACAATCCACACCTAACATCCGATGGTTTAGGAACTTATTTGCCATTTGTTCCTTTTCATACTCAGGACAGAATTTTCTTTCAACCAGACTTTTGAATTCTTCCCAAGTCATAGCATAAGCTCTATTTCTTCCTTTAGCTTGTAGCACAGTGTTCCACCATTCGAGTGCTCCTTCTTTAAATAGATTTGACGCGTACATGACTTGATCATCTTCGGCACACTTGCTTATTGCAATCACTGCTTCGGTTTTCTCTATCCAACGCAGCGATGCAGTTGCCCCTTCATTGCCTGCAAATTCAGTGGGTTTACAAGCAAGGAATTCTTTGAAAGTGCAACCAGGTGTTGCAGCCTTTCGTTTCTTAGGGAGCGGCGTGTGCTGGGTTTCATTATCATGATTAACATGATTATTACCCCCGTTTATACTATTACTGAAGTTATCCTCAATAGTATGTTTACTAGGAATAATTTGTTGCGGTTCGATTGGATTTTTCACAGCAGCAACAAATGCTGGAATAGCGTTGGCTATCCCTTGAGCAACAATGGTTTCAATATCTTGTCTAGTCATATATTGATCTCCTGGATGTTGCTCCGATTGATTAACCTCATTTACTGGTTCATTACCACTATTTGCCATCTGATAATATATAATAATTGTTATTAGTAATTGATAACTAGCAAATTATACACAAACAATTCATAATGCACGTAAAATCAAAAACTATCTATTTCTCGATTCCATTTTATATCGGTATAGTATGCATCAATACACACCAATATTTTACAACGTTTTATTCGCTATGTTACAACTGGTTTCACTATTACTTTTTACTATTATACAACTAGAGTTTTACTATCCTTCTATCTCTCGTCACTTGTTACCCTAAAAACGAAGTTCCCTTTCGTCATATTTCCAGGCAATCTGTCCCCCTATCTCCCTGATTCTATTCCCGGCATCCATCAATTCTTCACCAAAATGGCGCAGTTCAGCCATATTCTCATGGCTCATTGGTGGATTAGGTAGGGGTTATGGGTCGAATTATGGAAGGAAGGAATAAGGGTCGTTGACAATATTTTGAAATTGCCAATCATTCGTCCACCATTCTTCCATTTCTACAGGTTGGGCATGGACTATTGGTTCTGGGATTGCTGGTGCAAAATTCATAGGGATTGGATTTTCGATAGGATAGGTAAAAATATTCGTATTGACAGGCTGCATAGTCTCACAGTTTGCCAATAGATTATCTATTTCTTCCTGAAAAGTAATTCTCTTGTTTTGATTAGAGCTCTCTCCCATTTCTACCCGAGTTGATCTAGCACCTTGCCCTACCTCCATTTCTATTTCTTGAGAATATTCCTCAAACTGTATTCCCATTTGCCTAGTATCTTCCTCGACTTCAATTTCTATTTCTGGCTGTTTACCACGTTCTTTTGCTATTTCTAAAGGATTGTTTATTTTAGGAAGTTTCTGGACTGGCTTTTTCCTACGGATACGATTTCCCCACACATAATTCTTCTTTTTCTTTCGTTTTGGTTTTGTCAAAGGTGGAGCATGGAATTCTACAGGTTGGTCTACATCAGCAAAGTATCCAGTAAATTCTTGGGAAACTTCTATTTTCACTGGGTAAAGATTGAGGTTCTGAAAAGGTTCAGATATTTCGTTCATGCTGTGTAGCATATATGCAAAATGCACAAAAATGCTAAGTTAAAACTTTGGAACAAAACATCAAAGTTTTATTGCATGCTATTTGTACAAAATACAAGAAAGAACATACTCAGATTTATTTATTTATTTACTTACTGAGAAGTGATATTACTAGATTTAGGGTATTTTTAAAGATTTGCATTTTCTGCCACAGTAGCTAGCATATACAAATTTGCCCATTTTTCATCTAGCTTATCTTCCCAGGGTGATTTATTGATTAAATCCTGGGTTTCCTTTTTAATCCTCTTTTCTCGGATTTGCTCCTTACTTTTCTTAATAATCATACTCCTTTTTCTAGGAGAAAGTGGTTTCTCATATTGTGCCTTACGCACAAATATTCCTTCTTCAGGAATTGTAGGGAGCTTTGAAAATTTAGTTTTGGATGAACTTCCTTCTTCGTAAATTGACCTATCTAATTTAAGATAGATATCTTGTAGCTTTTGCTTACCCATACTGTAACTAACAAATAATTAGTTTAAATAAAACATATAATCACATAATAGTAATCAGGAAAATTAAGTATCTTTTAAATACTTAATTAGCTTAACTCAGTGGCTCTGATACCACCTTGTTTCTGTCACGGCCCCCGATCCGGTTTGACCCGTTTCAGGAGCCGCAGGAAAGAAATCCCGTGATATTTATTTATGTGATTTTCGCAGCGGAATTTTAACATCAGGATCGTTGTAAAGCTAAAACTTTTCCCGATTATTTTTATTTACAATTCGGGATAAAACCCCGATAATTTACAATACATAAGTTTTTAGTGATAAATCCTTATTTCAAAACATTTTAAGCTTGAAATGCTCCTCAGCACTTTTCCTGATTTACAGCAGATCACCTGAAACATGTTTGAAAAAGGTTTTGTCAGCGGGAAATACTGAGTGAATCATTCTATTTACTGAAAACGACACATTTGTTATAATTCACAGCATTAAGGGTTTTTACATATGTTTATTATCAACCAACTTTCAAGAATAGGTATTTGTCATATACCAGCTCTGTGACTGTGGTCATATCACCATTGGCAGTCCCAATGAGTGACATATATCACTTACTTTTAGGCTCGCCCACCTAATGTGATTAAAACAATAATAATACTGTGCACAATACCCCACATACCGGCTGTAATTTGGTGATTACATAAACTTAATCACTATAATTATAACTTTGAAAAATGATTTGGAGTATTGTAAAACAGTTGATAAAAAGAGAATGACTCACATTGCAGATTTAGTACGGATAGAATATGAGTTAGCCCTGTTAACCTAATTTCAACAATAATGCACACAAAATAGGGTTAGTGATCAATACAGCAGTTACGATAACTCACGAGATCAAATTCTCACAATGAACGACAAAGCGCCATACTTAAACATTCATCGATTTAATGACGAACGACAAAGTATAACCCTAATGTGGGCAGCACTTAAACATTCTTTGGATATATTGATCTCGGAAAATGAATCGTAATAGCGATCGAGTAATTACCCTGTTCCGCGGCAGCGATTCGATATTAGTGTGTTTTTAATTGTGGTGTTTATTGCTCTAATTCGACGTACAAGCCACCAATTTACATCGTTTAAACTTCAGAATGCTACTGCCAATGTCTGCTATTTATAGTAAAATTTGAGACTCCCTTACGGACCGTATGCCTCAACCCTTACGGTCCGTAAAGGAACCGGTTGGCTTACGGTCCGTAAGGACCTACCCTTACGGTCCGTAAAGGGTGCAGTCTATATGGTAGACTAGCCTAGTCAGTGGTATATGCTGGGTGATTCATTTAAAATCGAATTTCAGTAGTTACAACGCAAATTTAAAGATAATTATCAAGTAGGGTTTAACCCCCCCTGAGTTTTAGGGGCCCTGATCCTGATTCCGATTATTCTGAAAATTTCGAGGTTAGTGCGGAATTACTTGGGTATCTCAATTAGGGTTTCCTTATTGACTAATTATCATTCTAATTATAAATTTTAATGAAAGTTGTTACAATTACCACCCACGGTACTGTCAAACCTGACTTGTTGAAATGTTACTCCTTGACCAGGTGGTAACAAATTTTTTATACAAAACCCCAACATCCTTACAAATACTCAATAACTGCTTAATATATAATTAATTAAGTGAGGTTTTGTAAAAACAGTTTGTAAAAAGGAGATTACTCACATTGCTTTCTTAGATTTTCTGTAAGGGTTTCCTGGGAATTATCTATAAATTACACAAATGCACACGTGTTAGTATAATAACTCATTTTAACATTAGTAATACCCTCCCCGAGATGGCATTCCAACGACTACGTCAGGAAGAACCACGACAGCTGTTACGGAACCCTAGATCAATCGGGCAGAATATCTAATACGTATCCAGGGTTATGATACTTACAACGGAGCAGAACCTCGTTATTTAGGGGGTATTATACCCAAGTATAGCTTCTACTACTTCAGAATTTGATTAGAAAGAAAAGAAATGAGCGAGTCGACTGAAAATCCGAGGCCTCCTTTATATAGGGTCTGATTTGGACCTTCTCGCAGCCCGCATAAGGGTAGCCAAGGGGCTACGCGGCCCGCGTCAAATATGGTCAACGGCGTAGGTGATCCGGGTCACCTAGTAGGTTCAACACGAGTCGGACATGTGTCAGCACCGGGTTTTGCCACACTTTCGATCTCTAGCGGCCCGCATAAGATCCTAAGGGGTCTACGCGGCCCGCGACAAGCCCAAAAATTGATTTTTAATTATTTTTAATTATATTTAAGGTATTCGGGGTCCGTTTTCACGTATGGGGTGTTTTTAGGAACATATTGGGATACTCTAAATATTTTTAGGGTGTCGGGAAATATTACGAGGGTGTCGGTTTAGGGTTGTTATATTTTGACCTATGACCCCTCTTGAGAACTTAACCTTATGTGCCTTTCCCATTATACAATTCTCACATAAACCAAATTCATATTCTACCAAGTCTTTTATCACACCTTGCTTTATTAACTCCTTCATTCCTTGACTACCCATATGGCCTAACCTTTTGTGCCATAACATGGCACTACTTTCTTTCTTTTCTGCTACTGCAACTTCACAACACATAGCATGACCATCTAAGACATAGATGTCATTGGCCCTTCTTGTACCAGTTAAAACTACCATAGACCCTTTTACAAATCTGGCCTTTCCATGCTTAAGACTAACAGTATAACCATTATTTTCACAGGTACCCAAAGAAATTAAATTTTTGGTCAATTTAGGAATATTCCTGACATTGTACAACTCTACTTCAGTGCCATTGGTAAGTTTAAGAACAACTGTGCCATGCCCTTCTATCATACATGCCCTGTCATCTCCTAGCTTTACTGAGCCAAGATTTTCTTTCTTGAACTCCTTAAAAAAACTTGTGTTTGGAGTCATATGATAAGATCCTCGAGAATCCATGATCCAATCATCTTTAGGACCATGATATGTGAGTACTAGTACATCTGCACTATCATATCCACCTAAAGATTCTTCAGAAGTCTTATGATGGCCTTGAGTCTTTGTTGAACTTGAAGATGAATCAAACTTAATTTGCTTCTTGTTTCTTTGTGGGCAATCTCTTTTCAAGTGTTTCTCAGAATTACATATGAAACACTTTCTTTTAAACTTTGACTTTGATCTCTCTTGCCCCTTTTGTTTGAATGGCCTCTGTTCAGTTCTTCCCCTTACAACCAGACCTTCACCAATATCTTCTTGTTCATCAGACTTCTTCTTCAATTCTTTAGAATTTAAGGCAGCTAAACATCTACCATGGATAACGAATCCCTCCCATACATAAGAGTATCCACAAAATGTTCATATGAACTCGGTAATGAAGTCAAGAATATGATTACTTGATCTGCATCATCTATACCTACCTCAATGTTTTCTAAATCAATAATGGGTTTATTAAACTCATTTGTATGATCTTCAAGGGACTTACCAGAAGCCAAATTGAATGTGTATTTCTTTAGATACAACCAATTAGCCAGTGACTTCGTCCTGTACAGGCTTTCTAGCTTGGTCCAGATTCAGGCAACTGTAGTCTCCTTTGAAACCTCCCTGAGTACTCTATCTCCGAGACTCAACACAATCTCGCTATGAGCCTTTTCCATTATCTCCTTCTTCTCCTTGTCTGTCAGATCTCCTAGAAGCTTATCTTCCCCTTTTAGGGCATCTACAACCCCATTATGAACTAATAGGGCCTTCATCTTCATCCTCCACAGACTAAAATCGTTTTTACCGTCAAATTAATCAAGAACAAGCTTTGTTGTTGATCCCATCATGAATAATCAAAATTTCTGATCAATCTTCAATGAAATTCTCTCTAAATCGAGCCACCGTGGCTCTGATACCAATTGTTGAACAATAACACAAGAATCTCACCAACGATTAACACTCAATTCATTATTCAAACAAACGATTCAAGAAGAATTACAGACTCAATACCTAACCCTAATCCCCAATTTACCTTTTATACTGATTAGCAACAGCTAATAACTGCCTAAACAGACATCTTAACGAACATCTTTCTAGATTGACACTTATGACCCCTGCGCATTATTAAACATTCTAAACAAGAACATGACTTATGCAGAAGTTACACAACAGACCCTCTACTTACAAAAACAGTCTAAAAGAAGTTAGACTTTCTCCAACTTATCCCAACAATTATGTTGGCCGTTCAAAAAAAAAGATCAATTGAACTATATATATATATATATATATATATATATATATATATATATATGAATAACAAAGAGGTTATAAATGAACTATATAAAGAGGTTATAAATGAACTATATATGAATACAAAAAGGATAAGTCCTTACTAATATATAACAACGTTAAGAGTATAAGTCAATGAAAATGTAATTGTTTTTAACATTAAAACGAAGCCATTTTATTCAATACCACCAAACATACAGCCACATGATCCACCCTAGCAAGTAGTTAAACTGGCCAAAAACAGAAACAAAAAACAGAGTAGTTGCAACCCATAACTTGTAACACCAAAACCTTTCCGTTTCTACCCAACCATATCCTCCAAATTGTCATTAAGAAAACTGCATACATGGCTTCCTTTTTGTTCTTCGACCCTTTCGCCGACTTGCATAAGTCCAGCATTTGATTCAACGACACAAACTGGAATGGAACTGGAACCTCCAGCCATACACATATACGTGACCACACTATTCTGGCCCAAATGCACTCAGCAATGATATGATATGGTCCACCGATTCCAACCCCAAATCATCTCTTGCATCTCCATCTCCCACAATTATACATCTTCTTGCAAGAGCATTGTATGTAGGAATACTTTTTACTAACCATTCTCTACACAAAACAATTTACCTTCAGGAATGCTATTGAGCTCCACTTGAAGTTTCAATATAGAGAACTCCCCAGCCATGTTTCCAAACTCCCAACCTTTTATATTCTGATTCATCAACATATCTCTTAGCCAAGCCGCTTGGTTAATCTCTTCGATCATGTCGAATAGCCTTCTCAACGCAATGTCCCAAAGTATTCCATGTTCGGTCCTTCTATAACTTTTATTAACTCTGACTGATTTTACCTTACACATAGAAAACACATCGGGAAACTAGTCATTTAGCTTGCCGCCTGGAATCCAGTTATGAAGCTAGAATCTAGCTGACTATTCCTTCCCCACTGAGCATACAAACTTTATTTCCAGATCGATGCCCCTGCTGCAAAACTCTCTATTTATTGACCCAATAGCATTCCATACACCAAGCAGAGTGTTCTTACTAGGAACCAGCCCCCCGAGCTCCTTCCTTTCATATTACATTAATAACATTAACCCAAAGCGGTTCCCGGATGATTTGTAGCGCCACCACCATTTTGAGAGGAGGCCTAAGTTCATATATTCAAAGTAAATGTAATTGTCGTACTATTTTTTTCGCAAAATCAAATCAAGATATGATACAAACATACATACCTTTTCATGCTACCCTTCACGCTGGTGCGAACAACACTTTAGCTTTTCAACATTCAAATGGCACAATTACTCAAAAAAGAAAGTAACTAAATGATGGATCTTCCAACTTCATGCTAGATTTGAGCAAAATTCATGAAGTGTACAACCAAAATAAAATAATATATGGATAAGAACCCTTAAACCAAAATCGACGATGTAGAAATTAGAATCACGTATTGTTGGGTGAATTGGTGTGGAGGCTCGATCAAGGGAGGGCGGCCGACCCTAGCTTTGAGTCGGCCCACACATCTTTATTTGGCAGTTAAATTAGGATTTCAATTTAGTCGGCCCTAGTTATCTCTATGTGGGCTTGGGCCTAACTTGGGTTTCCAAACCCTAGATTAGTCTTTATATATTGATATCATTGTACTTGTAATTCCTTGAGCACCTGAATGATAAAGAAACCCTAGTTGCAGCACAGTGGATGTAGGTCAGCCGACCGAACCACTTTAAATCTTCGTGTCGTTTATAGCTTTCGTGTGTGTGTGTTCAGTTTCGTGTGTGTATTCAATCCTAGTGATACTAACAACTGGCATCAGAGCTTTGGCTCTTGATCGGGATTACACGAGAACCACCACCTTCAGTTCTTTTGCCGTCAGCCACCCAGTCAACCATCGCCGCCACCCTAGCGACGCTAGGGTTCTGCCGCCGTCGCAGAAGGAGTTTTGGGTTCTGTTTTTTCAAAAGCTTTAACAACCAGTCATGAAACCGTTTTCATTTGAAGATTGGCCCCTTTCTTGAAGCTTATGGGATTCAGATGGGACATCTATTGAAGCTTATGGGATTTCGATGGATGAATCCCAAGCCCTTGTCGATTGGGTGCCCCCTTAGTGGGGTTTTGTTACTTGCTCACCTTTTCATTTTGATTCAAAATGTGTTCATATTCCATAACATTATATACATTTTCCATAAAAAACTACTAATCTTCAATTTACACCCGTAGTATCCTAGACGAATTATCGCCACCAATCTTTTTCGTGTATACAAGCTAGAAATGAAACGTCTCGTGTATACAAGCTACAAATGAAACGTCCAATTTCTCTGATAGAATCTATATGCATAGCATTTTAATCAGACAAGGCATATGATATTGTTTCTATCATCTCTTAATTTCCTTGTCCGTACTCATTAATTTTCTACCAAATTTGACGTGTAATTTACTGTTAAATTCATTTGATGGTTTTAACTATATATTATATTTGAATACCAATTTTGTCAACATCTTATGATCTATTATATTAGCAATTTCTTTGTTGTTTTATAGTTTGTTACTTGCTTAATTAGTACATAGTTTTTCATCACCAATTTGTAGTTATTATTTCAAATTTACAGTTTTGAGCAGTAACTTATTTTTCTCTGAAATGATGTCTTAAAGGAGGAGCAAGTACAACAATTGGGTAAGGATCAAGTTGACGAAAAACTTGAGAAAGCAAGGCATGAAATTCTTGTAAGACACTAACACCTTTCTATCTTTCTTACTTCATTTTTTTTGTTAGTGAAATGTTTATAAAAGATAAAATCCATAAATTGAAATACATTAGATAAAATTTGAATATGATAAATTTGGAACAATCACGTTTATCATTTACCAAATACAGAACAATAGAGATACTCAATTATTATAAACTGGGTTAGAAACTTGTGTATTATAGAGGGTTGAGTTAATGAGATATTAAATAGTTATTAATAAACCTTAAAAATAAAATAAATAGTCGAGAAAATAAGTATTAAGAAAATAAGAGAGACTCTGAGATGGAGTTAACCCAGTAGACTAAAATGAAAACATTAAAAACCTTTTGACTAAACTTAACCAGCAAAATAACATAAACCAGAAAAACTAAAATAACGTTTAACACTAAAATTTAAAAGTCCAAAATATTCTTTCTAATCAACCCCACTAATCCTTATTTAAATAACAAAATAAATAAAGTTATACACCTGACAAGTCGTCACACCGGAAAAGATGATTCGAAAGTGGTTGTAACTATTGCTATCACCTTTTGCCAAATACTATTTGTTTATTTAATGAGCCTTTATTTAAAGTATTACTGATAATAATTTTCAGGAAATTTTTATTTATAGAGGCAGTGGATATGTGGATTAAGATGGGTGTCTTGAGGAGACTATTTGCACACTTGGTGCGCAGATAGTCAGCCTAAAAAGGTTTTTTGTCCTATATGCAAACCCTGCATTGTCAAGCTATGGCCAAAGCGCGGCGTTTTGGTCCGGTTAACCAGACAAAACAAAGACTGACGGGTCTGTTGACCCGACCAAAACGTCGAGCTTTGGCCGCGTTTTGGTCCTGTCAACCAGACACCCTGCAAGTCCTTTGTCTGGTTGACATGACCAAAATGCGGCCAAAGCTCGGCGTTTTGATCGGTCAACAGACCCGTCAGTCTTTTGTCTGGTTGACCGGACCAAAACGTCGCGCTATGGCCGCAGCTCGACACTGCAGGGTATGCATGTAAGACAAAAAAATCTTTTTAATGTGCATATAGGCATTTGGGTGTGTCAATAGGTACACCCCTCTTAAATTCTTGAGAGGTAGCTTATTTGAAAGGTGGCTTTCCTTAAGTGGAATACTGCCAGCAACTTGTTGTAAGATATGCATGCAAATAAAGAGATAAGGTTGGTCAACTTAAGTCAAACAAGCAATGTTTTTATATTATTGAGTAAACTCTTAAAATGGTCTTTAAGGTTTGGTGACTTTTGTCACTTTAGTTCAAAACTCAAATCTTTTGAATTTGGGTCCTAGTGGTTTTAATTTTGTTGTCATTTTCATCCAAAATCTAGCAAGATTTTTCAGTTAAATCCAGTTTTTTTTTTTTTTTGTCTTTTTCTCCCTTTTAATGAAGGGCAAAATGGTTAGATTTTTTTAATTCGTTATAATAAAATGTTAAAATATCATTTTGCCATTCACTAAAAGGGGAGAAAAAGACAAAAAAAAAACTGGATGTTAACTGAATATCTTACCAGATTTTGATTTTGGATGAAAATGGCAAAAAAATTAAAACCACAGAGACCTGAATTCAAAAGGTTTGAGTTTTGACAAAAATCACCAAACCTTAAAGACCATTTTAAGAGTTTACTCAATAATATAAAAACATTGCTTGTTTGACTTAAGTTGAACAACCTTATCTCTTTATTTGCATCCATATCTTACAACAAGTTGCTGGCAGTATTCTACTTAAGGAAAGCCAACTTTCAAATAAGCTACCTCTCAAGAATTTAAGAGGGGTGTACCTATTGGCACACCCAAATGCCTATATGCACATTAAAAAAGATTATTTTGTCTTACATGCATACCCTGCAGTGTCGAGCTGTGGCCATAGCGCGGAGTTTTGGTCCGGTCAACCAGACAAAAGACTGACGGGTCTGTTGACCGATCAAAACGTCGAGCTTTGACCGCATTTTGGTCATGTCAACCAGACAAAAGACTTGCAAGGTGTCTAGTTGAAACGGTTCAGCTAGAAACGGTTCGGTTTGAAACGGTTCAGCTCGAAACGGTTCGGCTCGAAACGGTTCGGCTCGAAACGGTTCGGCTCGAAACGGTTCAACTCGAAACGGTACGGGTCGAAACGGTTCGGGTCGAAACGGTTCGGGTCGAAACAGTACGGGTCGAAACGGTTCAGCTCGAAACGGTACGGGTCGAAACAGTTCGTGTCGAAACGGTACGGGTCGAAACGGTTCGTGTCGAAACGGTTTAGCTCGAAACGGTTCGAGTCGAAAAGGTACGGGTCGAAACGGGACGGGTCGAAACGGCTCAGCTCGAAACGGTACGGGTCGAAACGGTTCGCGTCGAAACGGTTCAACTCGAAACGGTTCGGGTTCGAAACAGTTCGCGCCGAAACGGATTTTTTGTATTTTTTTAGAATTTTTTAGAATTTTTAGAATTTTATTATTTTTTAGAATTTTTTGGAATTTTTTTGATTTTTTGGAATTGGATCAAAATGGCATTTGAAAACGTTTAAAATGAAAATCCCCAAAATACCCCTGGTTAAAGATGGAGTTTTTGGATGGAGTTAGTGTATGTGATCAAAATGGCAATAAAAGGGAAAAGTCAGGGACCCAGAGGCAAAAAAAATACTATTTGGACTAAAATGGCAAATTTAAACAAAACTCAGGGACTAAAATGGCAAATTTAAACAAAACTCAGGGACTAAAATGGCAATTTACTCAAGTATTTTTTTCTATGTTAAATCAGGTAACAAAAGGGTATATTAGTCTTTCTATCCATTAATATAAAAAAAATTAAATAAATAAAACAAAATTTAATTTAAAAAATTAATATAATAGTATATATATATACACACACATAGTATATACCTACTTCTCTCTCTACTCATCTCTTTCATCAGTTCTACACCATCAACCACCAATGCCACAATTAGCCACCACTGCCCTCACCACCAACCACCCTCATCCACCACCACGTCCACCCGTCACCACCAAGAACCCTAATTCCCAAATTTCCAGATCACCATTATTGCCTCTTCTATACATATATGCATACACAACCAACCATTACCGCCTCTTCCAAAGTCAGATATGCGGTTAAGTTTGGGATTGGCCGTAGATCTAAATCACGTTGGTGTGGGATAGGCGGTGGATTAGCGGTGAGGTTGGTCGCAGATCTAAATCGCGATGGTGTAGGATGGGGGTTTGAATCCTAGGGTGGGATTTGGTTAAAATCTATTGTAACTGATAGCGATTTTGTAAGTATATATCATCTAGGGCAAACAATATAAGGACTTCACATATTTATGTTGCTAAAACGGAAAATAATGACAATGATTTTGACATGTATAATGTTTGAACCCCAATTGGTAAGTTAAAAACCAAAAAGCTTTGTATTATTTTCACAGATTAATAGTGCCATCGATTAAGCTTTTGGTAGATGGATTTGCAGAGATGAATATGGTTCATGAGAGACAAAGATGAATATGGTTCATGAGAGACAGAAATAGAGTTGAGAGAGAGAGAGAGGTGTTTCTTAATAAAATGGATAGGTTTTTAAGTTATTCATATAATTTGTCCTTCAAAAGGTGAAATGATAAAATTGTCCATATGTGCAAATTACATGATCAAAATTAACATAGCAGAAAAAAATTAACTAGGTTAGGGGTAAAGGACATACCGTGCAAGATTTTGAAACAATAAGTACAAAACTCGTCAATTATATAGACAAAAGATACCACCTGAAATTAGGTATATGGATAAAGAACAGAATTTGCAATTCACTCTAAAATTCTAAATATATTTAATAGAAGTAAAATATAACCTAATTTATTAAGGATATCCATGAAATCATAGAAGTTTATATACGGTCTACAATAAAGTTACGTGACAAAGGGATGAGCTCGGTTCCATATATACCGATACCGTAAGTACCGATCCTAAAAATCGTAAAAACAGAAAGTTTTCGGTACGGAACGGTGTTTGAAGGAAATCAACCAAAAATACCAGTACCGAACCGAAAGCACGTACCAATCCTCAAAAACGAAAAAAGTCGGTAATTGGCGCCGAAAATTGTTCAATACGGTACATTGACCAGCACCTGTTCGGTTTCGGCACTTGATACTATTTGCTGACACCTAAAGTAATAGAAAAGAATAAATAGTTAAATAGTTTAGAGTTCGCATACATGATGTAAATAGTTAACAAATACTATTTATTGATCCCAAAAAAATCACCTCGTATATGAAATTAATTGAATGTTTCAAGCTTTAATGCCTTCGAGTTAAAAAAAATGACGTAACTAATAGAAAATTCAACTCTTAGACTTATTGGTGAAAGGGGTGGGGGGGGGGGTGATTTCAAATAAGTCTCACACTACAAAGGTTGCGGGATTATTGGGACCTTATGTGATATGTGGTATCGGGTATCATCAAAGAGGCCCCCACCCGCCATCCACACCAAGCCCCTGCCCCACGCCAGCTATCCCCACCAAGCGCGCCCACCCGTCGCGATGTTCGCAACCCTCTTGTAGCTAATGTGACACCATTGGCGCCCCCAATGGAGCCTCATAACACATATCCTATGTATCTCTCTTTAAACTCCCCTAGTCTACCTTGAAATCAAAAACGAAAAAAAGGTATATTAAACTAACATGTAAGTTCTCTTATTCTTATTAAGTTAAGTTGTGTTACAAAAATGCTTGTTGCTATACGTTATCATCTAATTATTTATAACAACTAATTTTTCATTTGATTTATGAATCAAGTTATATAAGTTGTATAATTTCAAGTGTTACAATAGATACTTCCTCAACTTCCCTTTTACAGTTTATTACTCCCTCCGTCCCATATTAATTGTCCAATTTTGAATTACCAAGTCTTTTTCTTTCAACTTTGACCGTAGATTTTTTTTGTGTGTGTTACGTAACACTTGATATAAAATATATGAATGAATTGGATTTACGGTGGTAAGATTGTATTCCTTTAAAGGAAAGGGATTATTACATTTATCTCTAAGATATTTACGGTCAAAATTGAAAGAAAAAGACTTGAAAAGTCAAAATTGGACACTTAATATGGGACGGAGGGAGTATTTAATTTTAATTAAATTACATAAAGATTAACATATATCATCCTCTTTCTTACCAACAATTAACTTAATTAGTTGGTCTAGTAACTGATTTCACTTCAATAACACTAAGGCAACACATATTATTAACAACAATATATAATTTTAGCAAATCTATTCTTAGGCCTATTATAGGCAACGAACAATTAATTTGACCAAGCTTAACCCAGAAGATTTATATTGTTCTCATATTATCACTCAATATATGGGCCTTATTTACTTATTGAGCTAACTATAAATGATTTGTGGGCTTGTAAAAACGTGGTGGGCTGGACCATGCTAAGCCAACCAAATGTGAAACTAGGGCACATGGAATAGAAGCAAAGCAGGGGTTGTCTGGTTTCCAGAGTCGAGTGACGGACATTTGCTTACCTCAAATCTGGCTGGAACTTTCACTGTCATGCGAAGAGGGTGGAATTAGATGGATATTAGCTTCATCTGAAGAGATATTAACTATTCAATTTCTTTCAGTTCCCTTCTCGTTTTTCTATCTTAGCTGTAACTCTCTTGTCACGTATTTAATTTGCAGATGAGGAAGAACTTGGAACACTTGAAGATTCCTCTCACTCATATTCAATCAGCAACCCATGATTTCTCAATCGAATACAGAATTACAACTTTTGTGGATGGCTATGCTTTCTACAGAGCAGAACTGGAGCATTATGATAAAGAGAATCCATCATCCAAGACACACAACACTGTACTTATCAAACACTACCCTCCTTCTGGAAATCAGTGGTATGGAGAAAAAGAGTTTCTCACAGAAATAGAAATTCTTTCTGGTGGAGTTAAGCATCCCAACATAGTCAATCTGCTTGGATTTTGTTTTGAAGATTCTGAGATGATCCTTGTCATTGAAGATTTTTCTAATGGATTTCTTGGTCTGTATTTGGGAAACTTCAAAGACAAGCGTGTTTTGACTTGGGAAAAACGTTTGAAAATCTGCGTTGATGTTGCACACGCATTAAGGTACATTCACTCTGAGATGGAAGACCAAAAGATGATAATAAACCGTGATATATACTCTTACAACATTGGGTTGGACGAGAATTTGGAGGCAAAGATTGTTAACTTTTGGTGGTCCGTATTCTTGCCTCCAAATCAAGAAGACGAAGCTCTCTATCTCAACTGGCTTGGAAGAGACAACTACATAGATCCAGAATACAAGAAGACTAGTAGGTTAAAAAGAGAATCAGATGTTTATGGTATTGGAGTAGTCTTGTTTGAGATTCTTTGTGGGAGATTAGCCTATGACCCAATTTACCTTAAGGAGAGTGACATAGGGCTGGCCCATGTAGCAAGACGAAGCTTCAGCACAGGAACACTAGAAGAGATGATAGATCCTATAATAAAGGAAGAAATTGGTGAAAACAAATTTGTTCTAAATAGAGGACCCAACAAGGATTCTTTGCACACGTTTGTTACAATTGCACACCAATGTGTGGCGGAAACTCAAGACCAACGCCCAACAATGAAAGTCGTAGTCAAGGAACTTGAAAAAGCATTATTCTTTCAAGTAAGTTACTGTTCTATATTCAATTTATGAACGCCTAGAAGTAATCTGTGTGATGGTTCCCTGTTATATAGAAAACAAAAATTAGAATGCTTTATGAGGTTGGGTTCAAATTATATAAAATTTATTGTTAACAAATCTTTCCACTTTATAATGTCTAGCGTCAACCTATAAAGTTTACTTTTTAGACATTGTAGGAATTTATCAATCCTACCTTTTAGACTATCAAGTTAGGACTTTGTTGGAATTGCTTATACGGAAGTATAATAAATAAAAGATCAATCCAAATCCTTTAGATAACATAGTACAGTGCATATTTAATTCATAAGAGACATTTATCATCATATTAAAATCATGTTGTTCAGTGTTTGTGATAAATGATATGACTCAATTATTAATTTACTCATCATTTATAGTTTTTCATAATATTTAGAAAAAGGTAATACCAATTTAGTTTTCTATTACCACTTTATTATAGTTATCAATATATTTATTTTATTTGGTGTGTCATGTTTGACAGAACGACAACAAGGATAACCCCAAAATGTCACTTGAAGACATAAAACGGGTGACACAAAACTTTCATGATGACAATTTCATCGGTGGGGGAGGATTTGGCAAAGTCTATAAAGGAAACCTTCAAGATGGAGATGGATTTAAAACCATTGTTGCAAAGCGATTGGATACGAGGTTTGGTCAAGGAGAACAACAATTCTTTAGTGAGCTCCAAATTCTTTTGGACTATAAACATGAGAATGTAATTGGTCTTGTAGGCTACTGTGATGAAAATGATGAAAAAGTCCTTATCTATGAGTATTTGTCCAAGGGAAGTCTTGATAGGTATTTGAATGATACTTCTCTTACATGGGTGAAACGACTTAATATATGCATTGATGTTGCAAGAGCGTTGGATTTCCTACACGGAGGAGTAGGAAAACAAGCAAAGGTGATACATAGGGACATCAAAACTGAAAACATCCTGTTAAAGAATGATTGGAAAGCAAAACTGGCTGATTTTGGGCTTTCGCTAATATGTTCAATAAATCAGGAAACAGACTATATCTTCGATCATGCGTGTGGCACAAGAGGATACGTGGACCCACTTTATAGACAGTCGGGATTCCTAACCATAGAATCCGATATTTACTCGTTTGGTGTTGTTTTATTTGAGATTTTGTGCGGGAGATCAACGTTTGCAATCCACAAACATGAGGGTCACTATCTACCGGATTTCATTAAGAACAAATTTGAAGAAGGAAAGCATGCTGAGGTTGTGTTCGAACAAATAAGGGAACAAATTGTGCCACAATCATTGACTACATTTCAAGAGATTGCCTACCAATGCCTACATCTTGAACGAGAAAAAAGACCGACAACAAAAGAAGTTTTGGTAGAACTTCAGAAGGCATTGGAATTTCAAGTAAGTTAATGATCATAGTTATTATGTAATCTAGCCATCTTTGTTTAATGCATAAACCAAAGCTTTAACTTCTGTTCATTTAATACAATAAAAATGATGTCTGGTAACTTTTTATACCATTATCCGAATCGAATTAGAAAGTCCAGACACAGTTTCCTGGGGCTGCCAATCCTATTCTGTCATTTTCTAATCTTGATTTTAATTTTTGTTTGGCATTCTCATTGCCCCAGTTGAATTCGAAGGTTTCCATAATTGAGACACAAGTAGTTGAGCTATCCAGTGAATTGAACGATATGAACATGACTGTCAAATCTGAAAATTCTGAAATACGTAACAAGGAAAAGATGTTACTTGACCAAACCGATAACTAAGCTGAATCTGACTGTTGTAAGTTTGCTTTGTTATAAATATTTAAAATGATTTTATCATGTGGCGTTTTAAGCTGCTGACAAACTTGATATGTGAGTTCAGGAAAGTAAAGACTCTCAGGAAGGCTGCTACACTTTGTCGGCTGAATATCTCATAAACGAATGCACGTATATGAAAGGAGGCTTAGTTGCAGGTACTTTTGGTTGGTGTATTAGGTGGGGTGGGTTGAATAACAGATTCGCGTTCATATGGGTCTTGTTTCGTATAGGTTTAAACAGGCAAGTTGGATTGAGTTGCACTGTTTCTTTTTTTCTTTTTCTTTCTTTTGCATATAACTTAATTTGTTTGTATAAATGAATGTCATGTTGATGCTTTTTTAGATATAATGAATTTTCATTTAGTAAAAAAGGCATCAAATTTCGTTGTTGGCCCCAAAATAGAACTGGACGCCCCTGAACTTGCTCATAATAATCTAGATTTTATCAGTGAATGTTTTGCCTGATAAATGTAGTTAAGAAATATGTAATCACGTGTAGATATCAGAAGGTGATTGAGCTTCAAGCACAAGTACTTTTAGAACTTGAAAGTCAACCAGGTCTGGCACATATAATGAGTGTATTCTTGTGAATTTGAAACCTGTAATAGTTACGAAAGAACGGTGAGCTTCAGCCAATGTAAGAATACACATATCAGAAAATATACTGCTAAAATATAATTAATCTAGACTATGCATGTTATTATTATTATTAGATACTATAGGTTAACGGAATTATATAACCAAGTGCTTCCTCCAAAGCATATAGTTGAGAATAAAAAACAACACCAGTGTTTACCTACAAAAACATAATGGGATTTTTAAGGTTTGTTTTCATTGAATCAGCTTCCCTTGGTACAATTATCATGAAAACGTCTCAGAAGCCAGTTCTGGCCCGAACCAAAAGAACCCCTTAGTTTAAATAACCAACCTGAACTCATCGCGGCCCCAACCCGTTCTGACCCGTCACCGCACCTCACACGACCGTCCGTTTTCCTAGATTTAATTTTACCCATATGCTTTCAATTTCATCAGGATCCTTTGTGGGTTTTTATTCAAGAGTAAATTGCCATTTTAGTCCCTGTGGTTTGACCAAAATTCCCACTTTAGTCCAAATAGTTTTTTTCGTGCCATTTAGTCCAAATAGTTTTTTTCCTGCTATTTTAGTCCCTGACTTTTGTCATTTTTTTGCCATTTTCATCTAACCCATTAACTCCAGTCAAAAAATTTAGTTAACTTAGGTAAATTTTGGTCAAACCACATTTTTCTTTCTCTTTTTTCAAGTGCGATGGTATGTGGATGGTGGTGTGCCGGTTTATAGTGAAGATGATGGCGGTGGTTGCTGGTTTATGATGATGGCAGTGGTGTTGGTTGATGACGTGGGTGGCGGAAAAGTGGCTGGTGGTTGTGGAAATGATGGGTGGTGATGGTGGTGGGGTGGGTGGTGACGGTGCAGGCAGGTGGTGGCGATGAAAGAAGGTTGTGATGGGGTGGGTGGTGGGTGATGGTGGTGGTGGTAGATGTAAATGGCAAAAAATGACAAAAGTCAAGGACTAACATGGTAGGAAAAAAAAACTATTTGAACTAAAATAACATGAAAAAAACCTAGGGCACTTGTAAATCGTCGGGTGTCTTATAAACGGCCTCAATCTGCCTCTATGAACATACATTAGCAATCAAACAAGTTGGGATTATTGTTGGACCGTATCGCATAATACCCGAACCCGAGCTAATGGGTCGGGCCAAACGTGAACGTCTCTAAAGGAGCAGGGGTGTTTAATGTTAATCTTAATTGAAGATAATTACAAGTGTTAGAGATAATTATCTAATTCCTTATTTTTAGTTAGATATAGAAAAGGATGTTTATGTTTAACTGGAATTAGGATTATGTTTCAATTAGGATTTCTACCACTATATAACCAATCCATCTGGGATTATTGTGGTTATGAGTGATATTTAGTTTTGAGCAAATTTTCTGAATAAAGGAGAGCTAATTCCTAAAACTCGTGTGTTTAATTAATCGATTGGGACTTGAATTGGTATCAGAGCCAGTTCAACATCCGAACGACTGTGTTTGTACCTTCAACATTAACTGAATCGGAGGAAAACAAACCTGTTTTTCGACGTCAAAGGAACCGACGGGAAGAACACCGGCGGCGGCAAGAGGCAGCAACCGGCGACACTGATAATTAGGGTTTTCTGGCGTCGAAGGTACCGACAAGGGAACTCCAGCGGTGGCAGAAGGTATCGCAAGCAACAGCGGCAGTAGAC
Source organism: Helianthus annuus (assembly GCF_002127325.2). NCBI lineage: Eukaryota > Viridiplantae > Streptophyta > Magnoliopsida > Asterales > Asteraceae > Helianthus > Helianthus annuus. The sequence goes on from NC_035443.2 coordinate 186,463,076, forward strand.
ATCGAAGGCTTTAATTGAAGATTGGAGCGCCTAGGGTTTCTTTTATTTCAGCAGGCTTGAGTTGGGAAAGAAGAAGTACGGTTTTTTATTATTTAATAAAGGCAGTATCTTTTCTTTGGAAGGAACAGGTGTTTTTTAAGCATCAGGTGTAAAGTTTATTTTAAAGCAGTGCATCAAGGCTCGAAAGTACAGATCAGCGGTGTTTGGTTTTTCTTTGTGCCTTGATTGGTTCGATTCTGAGAGTTTATTCAGAATCAAACTAATTTCGCGGATCCGAAGGACTGGATCAAGGCCCGGCTACACCACTTACGTATAAACGAACTAGGAGGAGAAACATGGCTGGTGGTGAAGGTTCGATACCGCCACCAGTTGCAGCAAGGGATCCGGCTTCTACAAGCTTACAATGTCCGATGTTGACTTCAACTAATTACAACATCTGGGCAATTAGGATCAAGGCGGTTTTTCGAGTTCATGGAATACTGCAAGCTTTAGAACCAGGTGAACAAGAGGTAGAAGCAAAAAAAGATGACATGGCGGTAGCACTACTTCTTCAAGCAATACCCGAAGAGCTCGTGTTTCAGGTGGCTCAGTTTCAGAAAGCAAAAGAAATCTGGGAAGCATTGAAGACACGGTATGTTGGGGTTGAACGGGTTCGAGAGGCAAAGATTGAGCAACTAGAGAATGAGTTCGAATCCTTGAAGATGAAAGAAACAGAGACAATTGATTTTTTCGCGGGCAGAATAAGTCAGTGGGTTACCAAGGCAGCCAGTTTGGGAACCACCTACGAAGACAAAAAGCTAACCAGAAAGTTATTAGGCTCCGTTCCAGCAAAATATGTTCCAATTGTCGCATCAATTGAGCAGTTCGCAGATTTGAAAGCCATGACGTTTCAGGAAGCTATAGGGAGGCTAAAGACTTTTGAAGACAGAATTAAAAATATTGAATTTGCAGGCGAAAATCAAAGCAAATTGATGTTCGCTGGTGGTGAAAATTCCTCTAGTCACAAATCCTATAATAACTCAGGGGGGCGTGGGCGAGGAGGTTCTAATAATAGGAGTCGGGGTCGTGGACGTGGTTCGGGTCAAGGGCGAGATACGAGTCAGAACCGAGATAATGGGCAGAACCGTGGTGCAAAGGGCTCAGGTCAAAAGAATACTGACAACCGACAGAGACCAAAGAAAGATAAATCTGAAATTCAATGTTTCAGATGTGATCAGATGGGTCACTTCGCGTCTAACTGTCCAGAAAGAAGGAAGAATCAAGAGGCTAACTTAGCAGAAACCGAAAAGTTGGATCCAAGTCTTTTTATGCTAGAATGTACAAGTGAGACGGTTTACTTAAATGAAGATAAGGTGATTCCCAAGAAGTTTGAATCCAAGCATATGGAGGAGAACTTGTGGTATTTAGATAATGGAGCTTCAAACCACATGACAGGGAACAAATTAATCTTTTCAGAGCTAAACGAGCGAGTAAACGGTAAGGTACATTTCGGCGATGATTCTTGTGTTGAAATTGCAGGAAAAGGCTCGATTTTGTTCACAAGCAAAACTGGCGAACATAAAATATCAACGGAAGTTTATTATATACCGAGCCTGCGTTCCAACATAATTAGTCTCGGGCAACTTACGGAGACGGGTTGCAAGGTTGTGATGGAAGATGATGTCTTGCTCGTTTATGGTAAAGCAAGAAACCTGTCAATAAAGGTATTTCGCGCCAGTAACCGATTGTACAAGATCAAGTTGACGGTTGGTTCCCCAGTATGTTTACTTTCTAAGCTTGATGACGAATCTTGGCTTTGGCATACCCGTCTAGGGCACTTAAATTTTGATTCTTTGAAGAGACTGAGTTCGAAAAATATGGTTCATGGGATGCCCGTGATTAATCATCCATCAAACATATGTGACTGTTGCTTGATTGGAAAACAAACCGAGAAGCCGTACCCAAAGAAAGCACTTTTTAGAGCCACAAGACCGCTCGAGCTACTACATGGCGATCTATGCGGTCCTATCACACCAGCTATTCCGGGAGGCTGCAGGTACATGTTCTTAATTGTAGACGATTTCTCACGTTATATGTGGTGTTATCTTTTGAAGTCCAAGGATCAAGCGTTCGAAGTATTCAAGCGGTTTAAAGCTTTGGTCGAGAAGGATTTAAAAGAGAAGGTTGGAACTTTCAGAACAGATCGCGGAGGTGAATTCACATCAACCGAGTTCAATGATTGGTGTGAAGTTCAAGCTATCCGAAGAAATCTTACTGCTCCATATTCACCACAACAGAACGGGGTCGTTGAGAGAAGAAACCGAACAGTAGTAGGTATGGTAAGGTGTATGCTAAAACAAACAAATGTTCCACAGAGATTTTGGGGCGAGGCTGCAAAGCATGCAGTTTATGTTCTAAATCGAAGTCCAACGAGAGCGGTCGATTCAAAAACACCATACGAGGCACTGCTGAAAGAAAAACCAGATTTGGAATATTTACGGGTATTCGGTTGTGTGGGTTATGCTACAGAACCGAAAGTTAACCTACATAAACTTGATGACAGGGGAATTCCAATGGTTTATTTCGGTTCAGAACCTGGGTCAAAATGTTTCCGTATGTACGACCCAGTTCAGAACAAGATTTGTGTTCGCAGAACAGTACAGTGTGACGAGAAGCGTGGCTGGCAATGGAAGAAAAATACAATTGAACCGGAATTTTTCACGGTTGTTTTTCATGCGGGTCAGGACGAGATTGTGACCGAGACAACCAGTACCTCAGAGAACGAACCGGTGCACACCCCACAGCATCCGGAGGGTGCGACCGCGTGTCATCAGCAATCACAAGCAACAACGGAGGACGCGACCGCAACGTCACCAGCAGCTTCGGCTGTGTCAGCAAATATTTCAGGTTCGGGAGAAGTTGACGCGGGTGAGCATATGCCCGAGTTCGATGCTAACTTTGAAACTGAAACTCCCCTAAGGCGTTCAACGAGACAGAAACGCGTTCCGGTAAAATTTAATGATTTTATTATTCAAGATGGAATTAATCGAGAAGAACCGGAAGAATTGTTACTCGCAGCGGAAGATGAGCCGAATTGTTATTCTCAGGCAAAAGGGAACGCGTTTTGGGAAAAAGCAATGCGTGTAGAGTTAGAGTCCATTGAAAAAAATAAAACATGGACTTTAACGAAACTACCAGATAAAGTTAAACCAATTGGGTTGAAATGGGTTTTTAAAGTCAAGCGAGACGCGTCCGGGAAGATTATTAAATATAAGGCAAGGCTCGTTGCAAAAGGGTACGTTCAACAGTTTGGAATTGATTTTGATGAAGTGTTCGCACCAGTTGCACGGATGGAGTCGGTACGCTTATTACTTGCACATGCGGCTTGCAGAGGATGGCAAGTTCATCACTTGGACGTCAAATCAGCATTTTTGAATGGAGATTTGAAGGAAAAAGTATATGTCAGTCAACCGGAAGGTTTTATAAAAAAGGGACATGAAGATAAAGTCTACCGGTTAACCAAGGCATTGTATGGGCTTCGTCAAGCACCACGAGCTTGGAATCTCAAGCTTGACGGTACATTAAAAATTCTCGGTTTTAAGCGGTGCTCTAAAGAACAAGCAATCTACACGAAACGCGAGGGGAATGATTTAGTTATTACAGGTGTTTATGTAGATGATTTAATTGTTACAAGTTCAAGTGCTAAGAAGATCGAAGAATTCAAGAAACAAATGGAGCAAAAATTCGAGATGAGCGATCTCGGGTTACTTTCTTATTATCTTGGTATTGAAGTGATGCAAACTGAGAAGGGAATAACGATCAAGCAGGAGGGATACGCGAAGAAAATTTTAAAAGAAACAAGTTTGTTAGGGTGTAATCCAGCAAAGTATCCTATGGATCCGGGATTAAAACTTACAAAAGATGAGAAAGGCGAACCAGTTGATCCAACAATTTATCGAAGAATGGTCGGATGTCTTCGTTATTTATTACATACAAGACCGGATTTATCTTTTGCAGTGGGGATTGCGAGCAGGTACATGCAAACTCCCATGGTTTCTCACTTAGTTGCAGTTAAACAAATTCTTCGTTATATTGCCGGTACTACGAGTTATGGGTTACGGTACAAGCGGGGTGGAAGTCACAAGATTGTAGGTTACAGTGATAGTAGCCATAATGCTAAAACGGACGATGGAAGGAGCACTACAGGGCACGTATTTTATTTTGGTGAAACACCCGTTTCTTGGTGTTCTCAGAAACAAAGTACGGTTGCTTTATCATCTTGTGAAGCAGAGTTTATGGCGGCAACTTCAGAGGCTTGTCATGCAATTTGGCTTCGGAGCTTATACAGTGAAGTCGTTGGTGGAGAGATGCAAGAGATAGTTATTCGGGTGGATAATAAATCGGCCATAGCATTGATGAAAAATCCTGTTTTTCATGGTCGAAGCAAACATATTGATACGCGCTACCATTTCATTCGTGAATGTGTTGAAGATGATTTGGTGGAGATCGAGTATGTAAGCGGAGAAGAGCAAAGGGCCGATATTTTAACTAAAGCACTCGGGAGGATTAAGTTTATTGAAATGCGAGAGTTACTTGGAGTCGAAGACTTTCCTAGCCCGATTCGGGTATTAGGGGGGTGATTGTTGGACCGTATCGCATAATACCCGAACCCGAGCTAATGGTCGGGCCAAATGTGAACGTCTCTAAAGGAGCAGGGGTGTTTAATGTTAATCTTAATTGAAGATAATTATAAGAGTTAGAGATAATTATCTAATTCCTTATTTTTAGTTAGATATAGAAAAGGATGTTTATGTTTAACTAGAATTAGGATTATGTTTCAATTAGGATTTCTACCGCTATATAACCAATCCATCTCGGATTATTGTGGTTATGAGTGATATTCAGTTTTGAGCAAATTTTCTGAATAAAGGAGAGCTAATTCCTAAAACTCGTGTGTTTAATTAATCGATTGGGACTTGAATTATGGCTTAATTGGCAACTTCGTGACTTTTTATCTGGTTGCCCATGAGTCGATCTGTATGACACTTGCCATGCTGGCAATCAAACACAAACAAATATTTAATACGGTGTGCTTGTTAGTGAGGTGGTTATCGATACGTGTTGATGGATTGGATGTTAGAGATGGTTATAATAGATGTCGTTTGTAACTAATTTGTTGGGTTGAGAGGAGACAATATTGACAACAACAACAACAACCATCAAGATAATGAAGACCTGCTGAATATAAATTCTGCAAAAAATAATAATAATATTAATAAAGTTAACTTTGTACAAAGTTAACGTTGACTTCGACCAAAAAAGTCAATATAGTCAACAGCAACAAAAGATGTTTTGATAATATGCTACAAGCACCCACATCTCCATTACCACCAATTTTATTCCATTTTTATTTAAGCATGTTTAATGCAGTTGATTTCAAAGCTTTCATAGTTCTACTTTCAGCTTCTTCTGTAGTACTTTAATTAGTTTCAGTTCTTAAAGGTGTTTTACTAGGACGTGAGCAGTCAAGATCTCCTATATGTACTAAGCAAAGTTGTTATGACCTTTATTGGTGAGAACTTTAAACTTCCAAGCAAGGATTCTCTATAAACAAATTCTAAAGTTGATGACATGGTAAACTTCCAAGCAAGGCCCTATAGCGAAGTGATGAGGGCAATGAAGGACGTGAAGATTGGTGACTGGAAGAATGCAGTGAAGTTGTTCGACGTGAAGATTGGAGGGTTTCTACAAACTCGGGAAGTGGATCAACCGCACAGCAAGGTGTTTGTTGCAGACGACTGGGTCAACACATCCTAGTGTTGACCTGTTTAGCTAAACGTGTTCACATAGTTGACACAAGACTAACCCGAACCTGTTTAGACTATAAACTAGTCACTAACCCACCTATTTTGTAATGGATTCGTATTTTGGTGTTTTGTGTCAAGAAATTGCTGGCCTTAATCTGAAAAACTAAAATGCAAATTTTGTTGAAAAAAGTGAACCAAAGTCGGCAACTAAGTAGCCCAAAACTGAGTGATTCGGTTCATTTCAAGTCAAAATGAGTGGCTGCTGCAAAAAAATAGTTTTCCATCACTTCTTCATTTCTCTTCCTTCATATGCATTGTTGACATTGGTCAACGTTGGGAACTACATTTGACTTCCCACAGTTCACTTTTGTTTTTTTTTTTTTTTTTTTTTTTGGACGGCAAAAAAATACTTTATACACCAATTTGCCCAGCTTAAGCCTTGTTCTTTCGCCATGTGCTTCATCCACATAAATGGCATCGCCTGCGTTTCCCCGAAAATCCGATCGATTGATGCCCGCTTGCCTGAGAATATTAACTCATTACGTGTTTTCCATATCGCCCAACATGACGCTATAAAAATCAGTCTTAGCAGACTACTTTTGTGACCCGAAACATCGCCGGCCTTGTATAAATTGAGCAGATCCCTTACATTAGAAATTGGATTCCAAGGGACCTTGCACCAGGTGCACACCTTATGTCTAACCACTGTAGCAACGTAGCAAGATACCAAAAGATGGTCCGCGTCTTCCTCCGCTTCACCGCAAAATCTGCATAACGTCGAGCCATAATGAACATTATGTCTTTGCAAACCTTTAAGTGTCGCCAATCGGTTTTGTTCAGCCCGCCATGCAAATATGTTGACTTTCTTCGGGGCCCATTTAACCCAATCGAAGGGGGCAAACGAGACCGAAAACCTGCACATCAAATCTCTGCACGACGAAACCGAGAACATACCATCTGAAGCCCTTTCCCACACCCAGCGGTCCTTATTATTGGTAAGTAAAACAGATCCAAAACAGTGTTGAACTGGCCAAACTGATCCACTTCCACAACAGTCAAAGGCGCCCGCTTCCAATCCCAGTGAGACTTTCTCACAGTTGACTTTTGTTATCTTTTCTTTTTGGTGCCACTGGTGTCATAAATGATGTAGGCTAGAAAATGTCAGATGTTGCTACATTTGACTTCCCACAGTTGACTTTTGACTTTTTTTTTGTCAATTGTAAAGTTTCGGCATCAGTTGAAGCTTTAGAGAGCACTGAAAATGTCAAACTTGTGTGCACCAAGATCCTCCTTTTCACTCAAAACTGAATCGGCTTCTTCATCAATGGATTTGGATGCACCAAGTGTAGGATTTAAGCTCCAAGTTTAACTCACAAAAGAACACAGGTAATGTATAGTGATGAATATGTAGAAGAACGAGACTTGCAAAAGAAAAGATGGAAGAGACTTGCTTTTATTCAATAAACAAAAGAGCTATAAATAGCCTTATACACATCACGTGGGAAACAATAAAATAGCAACTGAAACTAAAGACTAGGCTCAACCTATGACCTATTCTATCCTTCTAACGTACACTTTCTCAACTGCATATCCATAGAATTCGGTCAACCTAAACACGAAGTCAAACTAGTAACAATTATTAAATAAACACTAAAATATAAAACCAATTACTTCAATTCTTCAGCCACGTGACAATTTCCTTATTCCTTCAACCATGCAAACTAAACACTACCACATGCTCCATGCTGACCCATTAGACTAAAACACTTCTGACCCAGTTAAGCCCACAACCCATGTCAAGATTATCCAACAATCACCCCCATAATCTTGACATCGACCCGTTTCTTCAAAGCAATGTCGGTTCATCTTCGTCTCGAATCAAATTCGCTTCTTCTTCTTTTGTTTCCTTCTTAGGACACTCGCTCGCATAATGTCCGTATTCTTGACAATTATAACATTTGATGTTTCGCTTGTCTCTATACCAACCTTGATCCTTTCGGTCTTCATTGCTTTGGAACCGACCACCTCGACCTCTACCATAACCGCGACCTCTACCTTGACCACGACCACGTCCTTGTCCGGGTTGATCAAAATCACCCCGCCTAGTTCTTTCCTCCCAATCTTCCTTTGTAAGCAATAATTGGCCTTGATCATTTTCTTCGTCATCATGGGATTTAAGCCTTTCTTCGTACGTCTTCAATCGCCCGACCGCCTCTTCAAACGGCATCGTATCGACATCCGAGTACTGCTCAATAGACGCCACGATCTGCATATATTTCCTAGGAACGGAATTTAACAACTTTCTTACCATAGTTGCGTCTTCAAGAGTCGATCCTAAGTTCTTGAACTTCGCTTCAATCCCGCTTATCTTTCCCGCATACTCGTCTAGTGTCTCACTCTCCTTCATTTTTAGCTTTTCCAAATCGCTTCTTAAAATCGATAGCCGAGCTTTCTGAACTCTATCAGCCCCTAGATAACGAACCTTGATTGAATCCCACACGTCCTTTGCGTACTTGTGTTTTGCGACCAGAAGCAAAACATCCTCCGGTAAAGACTGAAAAATTATAGCTTTAGTTGTGTAATTTTTCTTGTCTTCCACAGTAGCTCCAGTGACCGGATCTATCGCCTCCCAAAGACCGTTCGCCCGTAGGATTGTTTCGACCAAAATCGCCCACGAAGTGTAATTTGTGTCCGTCAATTTCGGACATTGCAACGATATGCTACTGCTACCTTGGCTACTTACGGGTACAATCGTATTACCTTCTTCCGTTTTCTTATCACCGGCCATTTTCTTTACCTGCCAAATAATCAACAAACAAAATAAAACTAATAATGTTTATATCTTTTCCTTTTTTTTTCTCGTACAGCAACACCACAATACTACTTTCTTTTTTTCCTTTCACTTTTCAACCAAAACAAACACCCCTCAAACCTCTTTCAATTCACACAGAATTTTCTTTCTCTTTATCACACAGATCTCTCCTCCTTTTTTTTCTTCAATAAACACACAACCCACACACAGCAAGTTGAAGCTTCCGATCACACAGATCTACTTTTCTTGATTCACACAGAATCCCCAAGATCACACAGATCTATTTCTTTTCAAATCGTCGAAGCACACAGCCACACACCTTCACACAGATTTTCGGTGTTTTCTTCTTCACATGAACACGGCTCACACAGTGCCTTGTTCGACTCTCTCTACGGTTCACGAAGAACCCTTCTCGATCCCTGGTATGAGCCGAAGCTCTGATACCAAATGTAGGATTTAAGCTCCAAGTTTAACTCACAAAAGAACACAGGTAATGTATAGTGATGAATATGTAGAAGAACGAGACTTGCAAAAGAAAAGATGGAAGAGACTTGCTTTTATTCAATAAACAAAAGAGCTATAAATAGCCTTATACACATCACGTGGGAAACAATAAAATAGCAACTGAAACTAAAGACTAGGCTCAACCTATGACCTATTCTATCCTTCTAACGTACACTTTCTCAACTGCATATCCATAGAATTCGGTCAACCTAAACACGAAGTCAAACTAGTAACAATTATTAAATAAACACTAAAATATAAAACCAATTACTTCAATTCTTCAGCCACGTGACAATTTCCTTATTCCTTCAACCATGCAAACTAAGCACCAAGATCCTCTTTTTCAGTCAAAACTGTGTCAGGTTCGTTCAGGCTGCCAAGGAACCTGTTGCAGTATTGACCGAAAAAATAAAAACTGCAACGTGTTCGTCACAGCTTCTTTGAACCTGTTCCCTTGAGCCTTTCTTCTAATTCGGGTGCTTTAGTATTCTTTTATTTTTTCGGTCAATACTGCAACAGGTTCCTTGGCAGCCTCACGAATCTGTTCACTTGGTGCACCAAGATCCACATTTTCATTTAAAACTGAAACGGTTTGATCAATTTTCATGCTTGATATCTTCATTGACACCCCCTGAATGATTAATTTAATATCTTCACTGACACCCCCTAAGCAATTCCATGATCCAATTCAAACTTTTCAGTCTTGATTCTTCAACACTTCGGAAACACGTTCACAATCAGAAATGATCTATATATTGCCTTATTTTATAAACTAAATGGTCAAAGTTTTCCTGCTTAACACCATCATGCTATCCACCGACATATGCGGAAACTTCACGGGTCATTTTGGTAAATACTGCATCATTAACTTTCACAGGTTTGAGTTTCAAGACCCCTATCCTCCCCTGCCTCTATTAATGTTTAGCCTCTTCTCACTTGGACCAGATCATCTTGACTTGTCATCTTGGGATCTTACAGACAACAAATTTCACAAAATTTGCAACACCCCAAGACCTTTTTTTTAAAAAAAAAACATGAAATCATCTAAAACCAATTCTAAACATGGAAGAACGCAGTGAAGTTGTTCAACGTAATGCCAAACAAGATTAATAACATCATGTCGTCACTGGAGGGTTTCTGCAAACTGGGGAATTGGATTAACCACGCAGCAAGGTGTTTGTTGCAGACGACTGGGTCAACACAACCTGGTGTTGACTCGTTTAGCTAAATGTGTTCACATAGTTGACACAAGACTAACCTGAACCCGTTTAGACTTTAGATCAGTCACTAGCCTGCATATTTTGTAATGGATTCGTATTGTGTTGTTGTGCCTTATCACTCTCTCCCACTATATCTCGGGATGTTCATTGTTCGGATATCGGTATATTGGGTTTAGAAACTTTTTCGGGCCTAACCAATAACGGAACCAATCGGAACTAGAGATGTGTCTAACAGAACTGAATTCAACTCAACCGATTAAACCAATAAATGATTAAACCGGTTACTATTTGTTTTACTCGATTGGATAAGCAAGATTTGTGGAGCTGAAAAGCAAACCAAAAACCGAATAAGCAACTCAGCTAAGGTTAGGAACCGAACAGAATAATCCAAACTTCAGAAGCCTAAGGACTCGTCAAATTTACTCATCCCATCCTACACTAGAGATAAACAAACTTCAGTCCGTTTTTCTGCATAAATGATTTTTCCATTTCCTTAAAAGGCATGTAGAAGAATGGAGGTATAAGAACGCAATATATTAATGAATGGCACTAAGTGCAAAAACAAAGTCAATAATAAGATAGTTCTAAAATAAGTATAAATTTACTAGTGTAGGTAGAAGCTCTGTCAACCATCCAGGATTGTTTAGAAGATCCACTTGCCTATGTTATCAAGTGATCAGTCAATAGGTTGCGTTCTTCTTGTACCTCTGTTACTAAGCTTGTTACTTGGCTGCATATGCCAAGTGAAACCAAGTAATTTGATCTCATTAAACTGATTGAAGTACAGAAACAAAATTTAAAGCACCCAAAGATATGACAAGATACGGAGAAAGTCTATTTGGCAAAAACTCATATAGCACTTTTATCAAACACGTGGTGTGCATGCATATAAAGATGAAGATAGAAAAAAGATGTTGATCAATTCATTGGATGGTACTTACAAATTAGTGTCATAAATGATGTCGGCTAGAAAATGTCAGATGTTCCTGCATTTGACTTCCATGAGTTAACTTTTCAGTCGATTTGAAGCTGTAGAGAGCACTGAAACAAACATATACATATAAACAAATTAATTTGAAAATAGGTTTTCATGTTATCTTTTATCTTTAATTGTTTAAGTGCTTATATCATCAACAAGATGATTATATTTATGGCCATTGTTGACTTTTTGTTGTATAACTTGATGTTTTAAGCATTTTTTCCAACTTGTGTGCACCAAGATCCTCCTTTTCACTCATAACTGAATCAGCTTCTTCAACAATGGGTGTGATCGATTGATTGTTTTTCCAACTGGGGTCCCCAAGATCCTCCTTTTCAATCAAAACTGCTACGGGTTCGTCACAGCTTCTTGAACCTTTTCTCTGGAGCGTTTTTTCCAATTCCGGTACTTCAAGATACTTTTTTCCAGTCGAAACTATAACAGGTTCGTTGACAACAATTACCGGTGAATTGCAACCTGCAACTGCGAACACTTTTTGGCTCTTTTTTAATCTAATCTTTGTAATAATTAATGTGTCAAATATCATTACAATAACTATATTTTTACAAGAACAAGCTAGTTTGTTATAATAAAACACTTTATGAGTATTTTGAATACGCTTTGGTGTCTTTCAACTAATTTAAATTTACCCATTTGACCCGTTAGAACAAAAAGTATACACACACATATATACCTTCATCAATAACTGGTTCAACATGGTTGTCAGTATCAATAACTGGTTCAACAGTACGGTATCGGTATTATACCGATACCGACCCTCAAAATACGGTATAATACCGATACCGTACCGTACCGATACCTAACCGACATGTTTCGGTATCGGTATTAGGCGGTATCGGTATCGGTATTATACCGATACCGACCCTCAAAATACGGTATAATACCGATACCGTACCGTACCGATACCTAACCGACATGTTTCGTTATCGGTATTAGGCGGTATCGGTATCGGTTCGGTATCGGATACCGATATGCTCATCCCTAGTATCAACAATAGAAAACATCACATTACTACTGCTAGCATTGCAAAAGCATTTTCTTGATTCTCTTTGATAACATGAGCAGCATCCAGTACTTCCTGGAAATAATTAGAACTTTATAATGAATATCAATTCACCATCCAGACTTTAGATTAGAAATAAACTATGGTGAATTTGAAGAACGATACGTTAACCAAGTCCATCCGAGCACAAGTAATGGGCCTCTCGGTCCAGTTATGTTTATTTGTTTTAGTCTAGTTTATTATGGGTCAAACAATAGTTTGTTTATGTTTATTATGTTTGGGCCGTAGGCCACATGTATTTGGGTCGAACGAAACCTTAGTCCAGTCTATTATGTATCGATTAGAAAACAAGGGTTTGGGCCGGAGCTTTTTGAATCGTCACGTCCTCATCAACAAGTAACTGCCGAGCGGTTATCTTGGAACAACACACCTGTTCATGAAACGTTGTGACTGGAGAGACGTGACCATTCATCGCTATAAAGCCGGCTGCGGAAATCCTTGTTCATTCGGTGGTTAAGTTCAAGTTTGTAAATACAAGTTATTGATATTCAAGTTCTAGTTTGTTCAAGTATTCAATTCGGTTAGTTATTCATTCACAAATCTGTTTTCGTTCAATTCATCATGAAGTACTGTGATTGTTGTGGGTTGTTTGAAAACGATTGTGTGTGTGGTCACAATACCATCCGTTCCGAATGGTCCTGGGTTTCCGATGATGATGATACCAACATTGGTATCAGAGCCAAAGGTTCAACAGGAAGCGGAAGGGGTTGTGATCAAGAAGGAAACCGGGTTCATGGAAACAAAGGGAAATCGGTGGTAACCGATTATGGTGAGGAAGATTTTGTTCGTAGTGGAGAGTGCGGCCGGGCGGCGGAAGTGGATGAGTACGCGCAGGGGAAGCCAACCATGCGGACCGGGAAATCACCAATGAAAAAGTTTCCAAAGAAAGTGTTTCAAAAGGGTTTCGTGAAGAAGTCCGGGAAGAAATCTAATGCACCAGTGGGTAGGCCGAGAAAACCGGGGGTTCGGTGTTTCAAGTGCAAGGAATTCGGCCACATCGCATCAATTTGCCTAAGTAAGTACATCAAGTTATCACCGTTACCAATTGAAAGTGATTATATTGTGAAAGATACTTGCGGGGGTAAATGGGATTCAATCTGGGTTGTTGATCCCACGTTCAAAACGCATATGACGGGAAACCGGAATTTGTTTAAGTGTTTTAAGAGACACTTCGGGGTTGTAACGAACGAAAGTAGGAAGGACTTTTCGTTTGTACATGGAATAGGAGAAGTGAGAGTGCCAGTGGACGGCAAGGATAAGACAATCCCGTGCGTAAGTTATGCACCAAGACTAGACAAGAATGTTCTAAGTTTAGAACAACTCTTGTTTCAAGGGATTGAGACGGTCACTATGGGTGAGACATGTGTGTTAAAGAAAATGTTTGGTTGTCGGTCGAAAGTGTTCGACATATACGAAGACAAGTCGGAAGTTGATTTGGAACAAGATTATCTTAATGCTTTCTACGATAATCTTGGGGTTGATAATGGCTACAAGAAGGAGAAAAAGGAATTCCAAGAGTGTCTGGGGGATTATTATGAACGGGAATTCGAGAAGTCGAAAAACAAAAAGAAAGTGTACGGTGAACGTTCAAACGCTAGGAAGAAAGAAGTTGTGTACTCCAAGAAAGCGAAAAAGGCATTATTAATCTACATTGAAGGAGAGAAAGATAACCCACGTCAATCAAGAGAAACGCTTCGGGAACGGGCGATAATTCTCTCTCAACTCGAGGAGGACGTCGTTGAAAGAGGGTTGATTATGGAAAGTTGTGTGGAACCGGGGGATCTTATCACACTACACGAGGAAATCAAGAAACACCCAAGGTTCTTCGACGCACCATTCGAGGAAGTTTTGGTTTGGTTCATCACGGATTTTCTAGGGATTGTTTGTGAGAAAGCAATGCCGCCAGAGTTAATCGATGGACGTGATCTCAGTCTCATACTACTACACCGCATCGTGAAGCATAACGGTGGGTTCAAAGAGATAATGGAGAAAGACATGTGGGGCGATATTTCGGTGAAGTATGGTTACGAAGCGGATGACGCTTACGAGATGAAGGTCGCCTACATCTATTATTTGGAGTTGGTCGAATGGTATTTCGACTATATCAAGAAGGAGCTTGCAAGAAAGAAAGATGGCATGGCTGAAAGCTCAAGCAACAATTGCGGTTGGCTCGACGATTCAAGCGACGACGACGTGGAGGTCAAGATCGAGGTCACCAACAATCGCAAGGAGTGATCGTGATCGAAGGACTCGGATGTTCTTGCTTAAGGGGGAGAATGAAGAACGATACGTTAACCAAGTCCATCCGAGCACAAGTAATGGGCCTCTCGGTCCGGTTATGTTTATTTGTTTTAGTCTAGTTTATTATGGGTCAAACAATAGTTTGTTTATGTTTATTATGTTTGGGCCGTAGGCCACATGTATTTGGGTCAAACGAAACCTTAGTCCAGTCTGTTATGTATCGATTAGAAAACAAGGGTTTGGGCCGGAGCTTTTTGAATCGTCACGTCCTCATCAACAAGTAACTGCTGAGCGGTTATCTTGGAACAACACACCTGTTCATGAAACTTTGTGACTGGAGAGACGTGTAACACCCCGTGTTTTCCCAAAGTCAAAGTCAAAGTCAAGAGTTGACTGTTATTGGAATTAAAGATCAATAAAGATTAATTTTATTTTAGTTTCATTTTGATTTTCATATTATTTGGAGTAAGTGTTGTATAATCAAACTAATCGGCCGATAATCGAACTGTGAATCAACGACCGACTGTGAATGATAGGAAGTAACAATGCAATAAAGCTAGTCAATCAATAATCAAGCTAATCAAATCAATCATCAAACTCAAGTGTGGGGATTTTAGTACTTTTTATACGTGTGTGTGTGCCTTATGTGTTACTTGTGCATGTTTACTTTTATGTTAAAGTGTGTGGTGAATCAATCAAATCAATCAAGACTCAAAGGTGAATCAAACTCAATGTAAATCGAACCCGAAATGGTTGTAAGGATGCTCGTATGTTAGATATAGTAGTTGAGACTAAAAGTAATTTGATTAGGAATTCTATCATTCTCAAATCATCGTTCATCGAAGTCGAAATATCAAAAATCGTCGCGAAACACTCAAAACCAGGCAAGCCGATCGAACAGGGCAACCTGATCGAACAGGCTAGCCGATCGAACAGGCTGTTCGATCGGACAGCCGCTCGATCAGGGATGCTGTTCGATCAGCTGACCCTTTCCTCTTTTGGAAGCCTATAAATAGGGCTGTCCTTGTCAAACTTTCCACTTTTGGAAAGCTCTGACCGACCAGCTTCTTCTTCTCACTAAATCTCAGATTTCTCTCAAACCGGTAAGTATTTCGCTCTAATCCTTGTACGTTTTTGTTCATTAATCGATTCTCCATCTTTCTATCTTTCAAAACTTGGATTTCATCCATGAAATCACCAAGATCTAGGTGTTCTTGGGTGATGTCATCATGTGTTCTTCAAAAACACTAAGTTTTGGCATCATTCCACCATGAATAACTTAGATCTAACCGATTTCCACATAAACAACCTAAAATCTACCAAAGATCTTAACATTTCACGGTGGAAAAGGATTAAAGGATGGGTTTTTCATCTATCTTTCAACTCTTTTACACTCAAAACGGTGAAAACGAGACTTGAACCGAATTATAAATCAATCTAAACAAACACATGGTTCAAGATTCGGGTTCTACCGAGAGATATACCGATTTCGGGTTAAACGTTAAACTTAGGTTCCAAACCGTCTCTGACCGAGTTTGGGTGATTCCTGCTCGAGTCAGTGGGCTAAGTGGGGACTTCAGTTTTGTGGTTCAACTCGTAGTCAAACTATCTCCAAATCACACCAAGTAACGGGAATAACCAAGTGTTAACCGATAGGTTAACCAAGTCGAACAGCTGGCCGAACGACTAGACTATTCGATCGAACAGCTAGTCGAACGACTACGCCAGCCGATCGGTTAGGCTAACCGATCGACTAGCACCTGGGCCCACAAACTCACAAGGTGTAGTATTGACTGAGTTCTGTTCGATCGATCGAGCTACTCGATTGTAAGCATTACTCATCGAATCATGAGATACTATACTTCAACACTTAACCTTTTCGAAACAATGGAATGTCACCCGATCGAGCATGCCACCCGATCGAGTGACACTTTGCCAAACCTCAGCTGCTAACCGATCGGTTGGACCAACCGATCGAACGGACTGTTCGATCGGCCAACTTGAAAGGTAATACAAACCATCATACACAAACACATCCTTCACATCAAAGGAAGAAACAATCCACTTGAAAGAACCAGCCAATCGAGCCAGCCGGTCGATCGAACGGGACGTTCGAACGGACTTTAACCCAATCGAACAGCCCACTCGATCGAACAGCCGTCCGATCGAATGGTCTATCCGATCCAGTTTCCACTGTTCACTTTTTCCGCATTACTCATTGTATTGTTATCGAACTATTCAGGCTAACCTATTCTCAGTGCTCCTTTCAATCCACAACCAACCACTGTGAGTATACTCGATCCCTTTTTGCTTTCAGCACTTTTGGGTGTTACATACGTAATCTATCAAATTCACAAACGACACAAACTATTTGAACGCTAACCTACTTGCATGTATTACTTGACTAAATGATTGCTGTTTATTATGTTTACACGTGGAGTGCTATCTGCCTGCTTTAGCAACGTAGTACTATAGTTTGGACTCAGCACCCGTTCACACGGGGGTTGCTAAGGACAATTACTTGCATGGATTACAGTGGTAATCATGTATTGCGAACTGTCTCGGACAGTCAACTCGAAGTCGTTGGTATCGATGGTCCCATGTTGATAATTTACATGCATCGTTTGCCCTTGTGTACGTGCTTGGTTATGCGTAAACTTTTCGAACTTTATATGCTATATCAAACTTGTGTACTCACCTTTACATTATATGTATTGACTTTTATTTTAACGTATGTGACAGGTGTTTAAGCTACTAGCGTGCTAGTGAAGCGAGGCAATAATAAGCTTCTAGGAGCCTGTGACCTTAGGACAGTGTCCACATACCTGCTCCAGGGCCATAATTATCTGTAGATCTTGTACTGACACCTGTAGTCAGTAAGATCTACAGTTAGCCGTCTAGAAGTCTTAAAACAATATTTAATTCGGTCTGTAATAATTAAGAATTTGAGTTGACGGAACAGTTCCCATATTGTTTAGTTGATTTCTATGATAACTTGTTATTATTTGGGACACGGTATGGGACGTGTTATATAACTGAATTGTATGATAGTTGTTGTGGAAATTTCTGAACAATCTGTTTCGCTCAGTGCCGCGCCCCGATGATTCCGCCATCGGTTGGGGTGTGACAGATTGGTATCAGAGCCATAACTATAGGGAATTAGGTTAGACACGATCTAGTCCGGATCGCTGTCTTAGAGACCTAGACTATAGCTAGGAACCAAGAGACCAAGACTATGTGCTTATTTTATGTTGTTTCCTTCTATTCTATCATTACATCCGGACTCCGAGCCAAATTTCGTAATTTGGACGGGATTAGGAGTGAAACCCGCAAATTCCTGCCTAAATTACAAATTTTTGCCAATTATTTTGTGCGATTTCTATCAACAAACGGGGGAGAATTATACCAAATTAGGGCTGAAACCCGTAATTTGATGAAAACTTTCCTCTAAATTTTCTTAAAACAAGGAAGAAATTGCTGAGCTAGGGGTGAAACCCTAACCTTGGCAGTCATTCCGACTTTATTTTATCTCGCCAAGGCAATTGACGGACTCCAACGACCTGAACTCACGAGTATGGCCTAGAATGCGCATGCATAATGCCCAAGAATCGAGGCAGAAACATGTCCCCTAGAGTCAAAAGTGACGACAAGTCAACTGTGAATAGTTAAATTGCCATGGTTAGTCAAAGTCTAGTAGCCGCAGACAATCCCTTTTCCGATTTTGAGTGTTGCTTTGTTGATTTTATATGATTTCTCTGTTTACGTGTTTTAAGATTCGTTGATTGCTCCATTTGTTATCAATCTGCGTGACCTTTGTTGCTATCCTATCTCGATTCAAACCCCTGTTGATGTGATCTAAACGAAACCAGTGTGCTATACTACGCTATACGACTAAGTTAGACGATACAGTGTGATGCTATCCGATATGCAAAACGAACGACACTCGACTTGTGGTTATAGGTTTCTGTTTTCTGACCGCCTCTGTGATAAAAATGCGTACGTGTTTAGGAAATTAAGTGCTCTATTTGCTTAATTGCTTATGTGCTCTAATTGCTTCTGTGCTTATGTGCCTCTATGATTATGTGCTTATGTGATTATATGTGCTACGTGACGTGAGATGCGACGTGATTCTAAGCTTTAGTAAACTAAGACGTGCGAGATTCGAATTCGTTGTGTTGAGCCCTATGGCGATGTCTATTGCAGACCATGTCGTCATCATCAAGAACTCGCCAAAACCTTTCCCGTCAGGAAAAGAGAGACCGACGTCTCGCCAAGCTCATCTCAAAGACTGTAGCGAAAGCTGTCAGTGAGGTGTACGAAAACACAAGCAAGTCGTCGGAAGAATCCCGAACCCTCACTGAATCCAGCAAAGCTCCGTTCAGTTTCAAGCAATTTAAGGCATGTGGACCCAAGGAGTTCACCGGTGAAGAGGGCCCTACAGGCTTATTTCACTGGTTTGACTCTGTGGAAGTTACCCTTCGTCAAAGCGGATGCCCGGATCATCTTCGAACTCTCAATGCCACCGGTGTCTTCCAGTCGCGGGCATTGGACTGGTGGACAGCCGAAAGGAATAAGCGCGGGAACGACGCTGCCTACGAGCTGACGTGGGAGGAACTGAAGGCTATCATGCTGGACGAGTTCTGTCCTCCCCACGAACGCCAAAAGTTGGAGGATGAGTTCTGGACCATCAAGCAGAAGGAGGGCGACAACGCTGGTCTCACCGCCCGTTTCAAACAACTGAGCATTATCTGTCCAGACCAGGTCAAGACTCCCGAGATGACCATCAAGAAATACATCCGTGCTCTTCCGGATTGTGTTGCAGATTTCGTGTTCGCCGCCAAACCCGCATCAATCGAGGAAACCTACCTACTCGCTGCCGAGATTAACGACAAACGAGTTAAGGCTGGTGTCTGGGATAAGCCATCCAAGTCGTTGCATCAAGTGACTGCCGCATCAACCAACAACCCTACTGCTCAAGCCTCCAAGTCCTCGAGAAGAAGAAAGAAGAACAGGAATTGCGCCGCCGCAACCAATGCTGCTCCTCTTCAGTCAGTACCGCCACAACAGCAACAACCACAGCGCACTGCGCCAGTGATCAATGCGCCGCCGGCTAAGCGTGCGTACACCGGCCCCCACCCACTCTGTGCTACATGTTCTTATCATCACCCGGTGGGTGTGGCCTGCCGTTACTGTGCCCACTGCAACGTTTACGGGCATTTCACTGCGAATTGCCGCTATGGTCCTCGTCAAACGCAAGCTCAAGCCGCTGTTAACCAAGCCCTGCTACCTGCTCCTCAAGCTCCTCAAGCTGCACAGGCCCCGGCAAACAATGTTCGGACCTGCTTTGCATGTGGTGACCCTAACCACTTCGCAAACCGGTGCCCGAACAGAGTGGTGAAACAAGAAGCCCAACAACCCCAGCAACAACAACAGCAGCCTCAACAACAAGCCACTCACGCCAGAACTTTCAACATCAACACACGCCAAGCTCAAGCTGATAACAACGTGGTCAATGGTACGTTCCTTGTGAATGGTATATATGCATCATGTTTGTTTGATACTGGAGCCGATAACTGCTTTGTGTCATTTGAATTTGAGAAGCTTCTTAGACGTAAGCGCTCTTATCTTTCGTCACCCTTCGAAGTAGAAGTCGCTACCGGAAGAACCATTGCTGTCAATTCTGTGCTCCGTGATTGTACTCTCGAGCTCAACAATCATATATTCCCGATTAATCTCATTCCAATGCAGCTTGGAAGTTTCGATGTCATAGTAGGCATGGACTTTCTTCGTGAAAACCATGCTGAAGTTGTGTGTTCCGATAAGATGATTCGTTTTGTGCTAGCTAGTGGTGATATTCTATGTGTTTATGGTGAAACTACTGCAAAAGATCTCAAGCTCATGTCATGTCTTCAAGCTCGCAAATATCTCCGCAAGGAATATCGAGCCTTCTTGGCCAACATTGTTGTAGCAGAGACGGACAAGAAAAGGAAAGTTGAAGTCAAGGATGTTCCTGTTGTCCGAGAATTTCCTCAGGTGTTCCCTGATGATCTTCCTGGATTACCTCCAAGTCGTGATATCGACTTTCGAATCGACCTTATTCCAGGAGCCAACCCAGTGGCCAAAGCTCCGTATCGACTCGCTCCATCTGAGATGCGAGAACTCTCAAACCAACTCCAAGAGTTACTTGAAAAAGGCTTCATTCGCCCGAGCACTTCTCCATGGGGCGCACCAGTCCTTTTTGTCAAAAAGAAGGACGGGTCGTTCCGAATGTGCATCGATTACCGGGAATTGAACAAGCTGACCATCAAGAACCGATACCCCTTACCAAGAATCGATGATCTGTTTGACCAGTTACAAGGTGCTCAGTGTTTCTCCAAGATTGATCTACGTTCAGGCTACCATCAGTTGCGGATTCAAGAGGAAGACATACCCAAAACCGCTTTTCGAACCCGATACGGCCACTACGAATTTGTTGTCATGCCTTTTGGTCTGACCAACGCACCCGCGGTCTTTATGGATCTGATGAATCGCGTGTGTAAACCGTTCTTAGACCGTTTCGTCATTGTATTTATCGACGATGTCCTGATCTATTCCAGATCGAGGGCCGAACATGCGCAGCATTTGCGATTGGTTCTCGAGTTGCTTCAAGGAAACCAACTCTACGCCAAGTTCTCCAAGTGTGAGTTCTGGTTGGAGGAGGTTCAATTTCTGGGTCACATTGTGAATAGTCGGGGTATACACGTTGATCCTGCAAAGATTGAGGCAGTCAAGGGATGGGTTACGCCAAGGAATCCGTCAGAAGTTCGCTCTTTTCTCGGATTAGCTGGTTACTACCGGCGATTCATCGAAGGATTCTCAAAGATTGCTGTACCGCTTACCTCCCTTACTCATAAAGACAAGCCTTTTGTGTGGGGAACCGCGCAGGAGACTGCCTTCCAAACCCTCAAACACATGCTGTGCCATGCACCAGTTCTTACACTGCCGGACGAAAGCGATGACTTCGTTGTCTATTGTGATGCTTCAAACCTTGGACTTGGCTGTGTTCTCATGCAACGAGACAAGGTTATAGCTTACGCATCTCGACAGCTCAAAATCCACGAGAAGAACTATACAACCCATGACCTCGAGCTAGGCGCAGTTGTCTTTGCCTTAAAGATTTGGCGACACTACCTGTATGGTACAAGGTGTACGATCTTCACCGATCACAAGAGCCTACAACATATCTTTAACCAGAGAGAACTCAATATGCGTCAACGCCGATGGGTAGAACTTCTCAACGATTACGACTGTGAGATCCGTTATCACCCAGGCAAGGCGAATGTAGTTGCAGACGCCCTCAGCAGAAAGAATTACGTGATAGGTGTTCGAAACATCCATGCTCAGTATAACCTCGAAGCTCTCATCCGTGAAGCACAACACGCTTGCTTTAACGAGCGTACGTTGAAGAAAGAACGAATCTATCACGATGGAACTCAGCTCGTGAGCAAAGCCAACGGGATATTCTATTATCTGGACCGAATCTGGGTTCCAAGGAGGACAGATTTGCGAAAGATCATCATGAACGAAGCCCACAAATCCCGATATTCCATTCATCCCGGTGCGGACAAAATGTACCAGGACCTTCGCTACAAGTACTGGTGGCCTGGGATGAAAAGGGATATTGCTCTATATGTTGGTAGCTGTTTAACTTGTGCAAGAGTCAAGGCTGAACACCAAAGACCTTCAGGCTTACTCGAACAACCGCCGATACCCGTATGGAAGTGGGAAAGCATAGCTATGGATTTCATAACTAAGCTTCCGACCACGCCATCAGGTCACGACAGTATTTGGGTTATAGTCGACCGTCTAACCAAATCAGCCCACTTTCTGCCAATACGAGAAGACTATAAGGTGGCCAAGTTAGCCCAAATCTACACCGACGAGATCATTAAGAATCATGGTACGCCTCGAGACATCATTTCTGATCGCGATGCTCGGTTTACATCGAGATTGTGGGAAACTTTTCAAGCAGCTCTTGGTACGACGCTGAATTTGAGTACCGCATTCCACCCGCAAACCGACGGGCAGACTGAAAGAACGATTCGTACTATTGAAGACATGCTCCGTGCGTGTGTTATCGATTTTGGTGGTAGTTGGAGCAAACACCTACCGTTGGTCGAATTTTCGTACAATAATAGCTATCACTCCAGCATCGATATGGCACCTTTCGAAGCCTTGTATGGTAGGAGATGTCGCTCGCCTATTGTATGGCACGAGGTCGGTCATTCACAATTGACTGGGCCCGAGATTCTGCAAGAAACGACTGACAAGATCCACCAGATAAGGGAAAATTTGGTGAAGGCCCGGGACAGACAAAAGATGTACGCCGATAAACGACGCAAGCCCCGCGAATTTGCAGTTGGCGACTACGTGCTCCTAAAGGTATCACCTTGGAAGGGAGTAGTCCGATTCGGCAAAAGAGGGAAACTTGCGCCTCGATTTGTTGGACCTTTTAAGATTCTGGAAAGGATCGGTAAAGTTGCCTACAAACTCGAATTACCGGAAGAACTCAGCAATGTTCACCCGACCTTCCATATTTCAAACCTTCGAAAATGCGTAGCCGACCACGACGCAATAATACCACTCGACGATCTTCAGGTCAACGAGACGCTACACTTCGTGGAAAAGCCTGTCGAAATCATGGACCGACAGACCAAGCAACTCAGACGCTCTCGCATTCCTATTATAAAAGTACGATGGGAAGGCAAACGAGGCGCGGAGTTCACTTGGGAACTCGAAAGTGACATGAAGGCCAAGTACCCGCAGTTGTTCAGATAGATCTGAAGCATCAAATCGGTAAAATCACACGGCGATGTACGGTTCTCGGCCTAATTTCGGGACGAAATTCCCTAAAGGAGGGGAGACTGTAACACCCCGTGTTTTCCCAAAGTCAAAGTCAAAGTCAAGAGTTGACTGTTATTGGAATTAAAGATCAATAAAGATTAATTTTATTTTAGTTTCATTTTGATTTTCATATTATTTGGAGTAAGTGTTGTATAATCAAACTAATCGGCCGATAATCGAACTGTGAATCAACGACCGACTGTGAATGATAGGAAGTAACAATGCAATAAAGCTAGTCAATCAATAATCAAGCTAATCAAATCAATCATCAAACTCAAGTGTGGGGATTTTAGTACTTTTTATACGTGTGTGTGTGCCTTATGTGTTACTTGTGCATGTTTACTTTTATGTTAAAGTGTGTGGTGAATCAATCAAATCAATCAAGACTCAAAGGTGAATCAAACTCAATGTAAATCGAACCCGAAATGGTTGTAAGGATGCTCGTATGTTAGATATAGTAGTTGAGACTAAAAGTAATTTGATTAGGAATTCTATCATTCTCAAATCATCGTTCATCGAAGTCGAAATATCAAAAATCGTCGCGAAACACTCAAAACCAGGCAAGCCGATCGAACAGGGCAACCTGATCGAACAGGCTAGCCGATCGAACAGGCTGTTCGATCGGACAGCCGCTCGATCAGGGATGCTGTTCGATCAGCTGACCCTTTCCTCTTTTGGAAGCCTATAAATAGGGCTGTCCTTGTCAAACTTTCCACTTTTGGAAAGCTCTGACCGACCAGCTTCTTCTTCTCACTAAATCTCAGATTTCTCTCAAACCGGTAAGTATTTCGCTCTAATCCTTGTACGTTTTTGTTCATTAATCGATTCTCCATCTTTCTATCTTTCAAAACTTGGATTTCATCCATGAAATCACCAAGATCTAGGTGTTCTTGGGTGATGTCATCATGTGTTCTTCAAAAACACTAAGTTTTGGCATCATTCCACCATGAATAACTTAGATCTAACCGATTTCCACATAAACAACCTAAAATCTACCAAAGATCTTAACATTTCACGGTGGAAAAGGATTAAAGGATGGGTTTTTCATCTATCTTTCAACTCTTTTACACTCAAAACGGTGAAAACGAGACTTGAACCGAATTATAAATCAATCTAAACAAACACATGGTTCAAGATTCGGGTTCTACCGAGAGATATACCGATTTCGGGTTAAACGTTAAACTTAGGTTCCAAACCGTCTCTGACCGAGTTTGGGTGATTCCTGCTCGAGTCAGTGGGCTAAGTGGGGACTTCAGTTTTGTGGTTCAACTCGTAGTCAAACTATCTCCAAATCACACCAAGTAACGGGAATAACCAAGTGTTAACCGATAGGTTAACCAAGTCGAACAGCTGGCCGAACGACTAGACTATTCGATCGAACAGCTAGTCGAACGACTACGCCAGCCGATCGGTTAGGCTAACCGATCGACTAGCACATGGGCCCACAAACTCACAAGGTGTAGTATTGACTGAGTTCTGTTCGATCGATCGAGCTACTCGATTGTAAGCATTACTCATCGAATCATGAGATACTATACTTCAACACTTAACCTTTTCGAAACAATGGAATGTCACCCGATCGAGCATGCCACCCGATCGAGTGACACTTTGCCAAACCTCAGCTGCTAACCGATCGGTTGGACCAACCGATCGAACGGACTGTTCGATCGGCCAACTTGAAAGGTAATACAAACCATCATACACAAACACATCCTTCACATCAAAGGAAGAAACAATCCACTTGAAAGAACCAGCCGATCGAGCCAGCCGGTCGATCGAACGGGACGTTCGAACGGACTTTAACCCAATCGAACAGCCCACTCGATCGAACAGCCGTCCGATCGAATGGTCTATCCGATCCAGTTTCCACTGTTCACTTTTTCCGCATTACTCATTGTATTGTTATCGAACTATTCAGGCTAACCTATTCTCAGTGCTCCTTTCAATCCACAACCAACCACTGTGAGTATACTCGATCCCTTTTTGCTTTCAGCACTTTTGGGTGTTACATACGTAATCTATCAAATTCACAAACGACACAAACTATTTGAACGCTAACCTACTTGCATGTATTACTTGACTAAATGATTGCTGTTTATTATGTTTACACGTGGAGTGCTATCTGCCTGCTTTAGCAACGTAGTACTATAGTTTGGACTCAGCACCCGTTCACACGGGGGTTGCTAAGGACAATTACTTGCATGGATTACAGTGGTAATCATGTATTGCGAACTGTCTCGGACAGTCAACTCGAAGTCGTTGGTATCGATGGTCCCATGTTGATAATTTACATGCATCGTTTGCCCTTGTGTACGTGCTTGGTTATGCGTAAACTTTTCGAACTTTATATGCTATATCAAACTTGTGTACTCACCTTTACATTATATGTATTGACTTTTATTTTAACGTATGTGACAGGTGTTTAAGCTACTAGCGTGCTAGTGAAGCGAGGCAATAATAAGCTTCTAGGAGCCTGTGACCTTAGGACAGTGTCCACATACCTGCTCCAGGGCCATAATTATCTGTAGATCTTGTACTGACACCTGTAGTCAGTAAGATCTACAGTTAGCCGTCTAGAAGTCTTAAAACAATATTTAATTCGGTCTGTAATAATTAAGAATTTGAGTTGACGGAACAGTTCCCATATTGTTTAGTTGATTTCTATGATAACTTGTTATTATTTGGGACACGGTATGGGACGTGTTATATAACTGAATTGTATGATAGTTGTTGTGGAAATTTCTGAACAATCTGTTTCGCTCAGTGCCGCGCCCCGATGATTCCGCCATCGGTTGGGGTGTGACAAGACGTGACCATTCATCGCTATAAAGCCGGCTGCGGAAATCCTTGTTCATTCGGTGGTTAAGTTCAAGTTTGTAAATACAAGTTATTGATATTCAAGTTCTAGTTTGTTCAAGTATTCAATTCGGTTAGTTATTCATTCACAAATCTGTTTTCGTTCAATTCATCATGAAGTACTGTGATTGTTGTGGGTTGTTTGAAAACGATTGTGTGTGTGGTCACAATACCATCCGTTCCGAATGGTCCTGGGTTTCCGATGACGATGATACCAACAGAATTAGCCTTTCTGAACCATTGTGTCCTACATGTAAACTCACATGTAAGATGGTGAGATTAACATGCTAAATATAAACAACTATAGTAAAAGGGTAAAAAGATAAACTTACCAAGAAAAAAAGTTCATGTTGCATTTGGGTTTCCCCTAGCACAGTTACTTACACTGATAATGCATAATAACAAACAATGTAAATAACCATAAACCATAAACAATATATATTGTCTAATTCTTTAGAATTGTGGGATACAGTTAGACCACAGTGTGGGAGGGCATCAAGAATATTCCGTTACGACTAGCTTTTTATTAAAAAATTGAATTAAATGCCTCTTTAACGACTATTTTAAAAAAAAGTCATCAATTATTTTATTTTTAAATACACATCTTTCACCCAATTTTTTAACCATTCAAGAGGTATACGATCATATATAGCTTGAATATTCAAGCTGTATACGACCGTATACATTGTATACGATTGTATACACTTGAATTTTTAGTTTAATTCAGTTTTGCTACGCTAATCTATGCTATTCGATATACTATGCGATACCATAATCTAACAAGTTACATAATCTAAAAGACTATTCTACGAACGAGGCTTAGAAACGTACGGTAATGACCCAAGTTGGGATATATAAATACGAGGGACTAGTAATACATAACATAGTCAAATAATCAAATTGGATAACCAAAGAAGTTTATGAGTATTAAAATGATAAAAGTTCCCATAAAGAATGTCAGTAAAGTCAAAGTCAAATTTAGCTATGAAATATATAACAAATAACGAAACAACATCTAAACTACAACAAATAGCAGATTGATAGAGATCTTTTCCATATTTTGTTGTAAACTGTTTTCGAACGTCATAAACTTCAGATATATTAGAACATCATGGAGCTGCAAGTATAACACTCGTGACGGCTTCCTTCATGTCAATGGGACATGTTCTATAAAATTACAACCAAAGATTATTCAGGATTAATCTAAATTACATGGGAAAACCTGTAAATACAAAACCAATCAATAGTTCATGTGAAATGTTCCAACACTATTTTGCATTGTCCAAAGGATTATGTTGAGCAGTTGATGGACAAGATATTTATGATTTGGCTTCATTGCTTCTCCGGAATAACCCTCAGATGTATAGACTTTTAGAATCTTCCAGAAGTTAGCACGCTCATTGAGTAATAGAGATTCGTTTCCATATTTATCAAACTTCCCAGCGCTAGTTTGCCTTGTTGCTTGAATATAGGATACTACAACCTTCAAGATGGATGCTAAAACATTATATTAGCACATTAAGGGCCTACTGTTATTTGTTTTAGAGGCTGAGTAAACCATGGAAATGATAGTAAACGGCCATTTACCCCTCTTGTAGAGCCTTCACACACTCCTTATACAAGTTCCTCCCTGTGGTTGTGAAAATATTTCACAAAATGAAGACATGATGAGTGAGACATAAACACAAACACCTGGTGTGCAGAATACAAAGTTGATAGAAGAGAAACCCCCATGCCCATCTAAAACAACAGCAAAATAGAAACCTTGAAGGTTGTTATTGTCGACTATAACAATATCGTTTTGAATCTCCAATTACTTTGCCAATTGGACCCAATCCACCCCCTGGTTCTCTTTTTGGTCTGATTTAACAAATTGATACCCTGCTCCTGAAGACTCTAAATGCTTTATTTTTTTGCAATCTTTTGTTCAGATA
This sequence comes from Helianthus annuus, assembly GCF_002127325.2. Taxonomy (NCBI): domain Eukaryota; kingdom Viridiplantae; phylum Streptophyta; class Magnoliopsida; order Asterales; family Asteraceae; genus Helianthus; species Helianthus annuus. The sequence goes on from NC_035443.2 coordinate 186,491,375, forward strand.
ACTAGATTACATTGTGCATTCTGTGTTTAAATAACATGTAATCTTCGTATTTATGATGTTAACGTGATAACTTAACATGCACACCATGTGTTTGATGAAATGCTTGAACGAAACCCACATCAACTAGATAGAAAATATCGGTTGTATTGTTTTGAACCTGTTTCAAATCTCCAAAATGCCAGCCAAGCAAACATCTAAAATTAGTCTAGATCCTTAACTTTCTTTGTAGTTGAGTTTAGGCATTGAGAGATGTTTTGAAGTTTAGTTTCACTTTTAGTATCTGGTAGGTATAACAGAAAATATATACCAGTCAAGGATGTATATTTATTCAATTTTATACAGTCACATATGCTTCTGTTTCAGGTATGGGTTCTGTGTATTTGAACAGCAGCTACTTAGGACTTGTTTAGATCTATCTAATTGTTTATTAAAAAAAATCTAGGCGAGGCTTGAATTATCATTTGCAGAATTTAACTAAAATATACATTGTTTTAAGAAGTTAATTGCTTCACATGTGGTAAGTTTCTGCACGCATACCACCTGTTTGATGAAAATCCTGTGAGTTTTTTTACTCCTTAAATTAGCATAGTTGGGTTAGAGAAAAAGATTATGGTTTCTGATGGAAAGAATGATTGGATTTAAGTTCTCGGTGGAAATGAATATAGGACATGTGTGTAATAGGAACTTTGATTAAGGTGGCTTTAAGGTGTTGTAAGGAAGATAAGGATGCAAGACCAACCATGAGCCATATGCTGCTACATCTAAAAGAAGATGATTAATAAGATAACTTTTTAAGTTATGATTTTATTAGCCAGACTTATTGATAAAAACTAAGGACTAATATTAGCGATCTACTTAATATCTGCTACAACAGCATCCCTTTGTCAACAACTTCATCACTGTCCAACTTTATGATTTTGCTGCAATGCAAGAAATATTCACTGTTGCTTGTGATACTGTTATATTCTAAACGTTATTTGTTAATGCATTGCCATCGTTATGTCGGACAGAAACTGCAGTTAGGCAATTAAGCGAAATTAGGACTTACTAATGGATCAAGCTTATGGGTTGTGCAATGAATTAAAGACAATATGCTTTGACTCTTGGGTGTTAGGTTTTGCTTAATGGTTTGGTTATGGATGATCGAGTTTGGGGAACTATTCGTAATGATAACATAAGGTGTAAGATATGATCTATTTCGCTTAATGTTTCCTACTTCATTTTCATGAATATATGATTTGTTTTTTCCTTAGTCTCTTGCCTACACCAAATATGTCATTCAACTTCTAAACCTGTTTATGTAGATAGCTATTGCAATCTAGGAGACATGCTTATGTAGTGCAACCACTGGAGTATGAAAACCGAGTGGCTCACATGCTTGGCATAGTAAAACAATTTGATTCTGAATTTAGGAGACATGGCTTTTCAATGGGTGTAATTTTCATGAATCATCCATGTCACATGTATATTAAAAGATGTGCTTTTTACAGTGTATATGTTGATTTGAATTGAATAAACGACAGAACACCAAAGGGTTGAAGAATAGGATGTTTGAAATTAGTATATATAGGTTGAAATAATGGACGAAGCTTTTAAAGGGCGGCCGACTTGTAAATAATATATTTTATATTACTTTTCATATATACATGCTAAATTTTCAACTGGATGCTCTATAGTTGTTATAAAAACTTAAAAAACTCTATGTTTGGGAGCATCGAATTGAGCATATTTCCTAAAAATCCCTACATGTGCACATTTTTTATGAGATCTATAAATTCTGTTTGTTTTTCAATATCTTTTGAAACTCACTTTTTAATGCTTTAAAACCAAATACACCCACTACATCAGTTGTATTATATCTTGGATTTTATAAATTCCTAAAAGTTATTCTTCTACTCCTTAAAACTACAAATTATGTCGAATTTTGGGTTATGTGGGATATTAGGATTCAGGATCGGAATGAAGATAAGAGGGGTCTACCGTGTATCGGCCAATAATATCTAGTGTTGGATGATGCAGGTGGCAGTTGGTGCCAATATTATTTGCAGTTGACTCATTTGCATTATGTTGGGTGTTCTTGGATGGGGGCTGTTTATTCTGAATCTGGTGTTATTGAACAAATTTTGGGTTAATGATGGCAATTGGGATAGTCTTGACAGCCTTCAACTCATTATTTTGTGGAGAAAATATGGCCACATTTTAATAAAAGGTCAAAGCTGGTCAAAGTAGCATAATGACTGTGATTGACCATATTTTGTTGTTGATTAATAGGGCTGCAAATAATCTATTTCTGGAAAAAAAATCGAAGAAAGTCAAAGTCAGAATTTGGGCTTACTTAGTCGTAATGTGTCAAATTTGTATAGTATGCTGATGCTACAGATTGTGACAATTATAGAAAGTCAAATGCTTCTGATAAGTCAAAGTACACAGCAGCTTGTGATAGTTGGCAGCTGCTGAGGATGTTGATATTATGGGTAAAATCATAGGATGTCAAAGAATAAGGCAATCGATCCAACAAAAAGGGGGTGTTGTTCACTGTCAACTTTATAATGGACCTTTACATTGGCAGGTAGAAAGGGTTCATTTGATAAAATGTCTTCCATCTATCTATTCTCTGGGTGTTTCTACGAGTTATAATGGGAGTCGGTGTTGGTCAACTATTACTCGAAGGTCAAAATCGATGGCAGTTGGATCACAAGAAATGATGGTGATCTGTGTGACACGTGCCATGCTGGTAATCAAATACAAATAGATCACTGATCCGAGTCGCGTGTTTCTTTTGTAGTACTTTTAATTAGTTTCAGTTCTATAAACAAATTCTAAAATTGATGAGGTGGTAAATGTTGACGCATTTGGAAGTCTAATGTGTCTAATGGTGTGTGTAAGTCCAAATAAAAACTATGTTAGTGTGGTTAACGAATACTTGGCAAATATAGGAAAGAGGCATTGGGAGGCTATTAAGTGGATCCTTATATATTTAATGGTACTAAGGCTAGAGGGTGTGTGATGGAGCCCCAAAGGGCATTATCAAGACACGTAAGCGACATGTAGGATCCACGTCAGTCAGGGGGCTTTATCATGCCTCACTTTAACTTGCAGGGTGTGGGATGGAGCCCTCATCATCATTACCTAATTATTTTATATTTATATATTTATTTTTTAAATTAAATGGCAATTTTAATAACTAGATGTTAGACTAATGTCAATACTTGTTAATACACGTTACTATTTAAAATAGTTGTGCTTAGAAACTTCATCATATTTTAGGTACAAAACTATAATAATACATTTTTAAAAATAATCTGTTCAAACTAGACTTTATATTAATACGTCAACTTAATTGTAGTGTTATCTAATGGCCACCATGTGAGTTCTGACAACTAATTATTAAATTTAAAACAAAAAATGAATACTTAAATGAGCATGAATGAAAGAACCTATAGCAATGTCATCTTTTAACTAACATACCAGAAGCCCAAGTAATGGGAACAGAGTCGGCCCATTAGTGAAAAAAGGTAGGGATTTGGCCAGTGGGTTTGGCCCAATAAACGATTATTTGTTTGATTCTATTTCATCTCACCCAACACCATTCATATTTATTAGATTTTGTGTTCATATTGATTATGTCAACCTGCTATGCACACCATTTGTTTGATGAAATGCTTTAATGAAACCCCCTAGTATCCATTGTATTGTTTTGAACCTGCTTTAAATATACAAAATGCTTCTGTTGTTTGTGTGATGTTCTTAAAAGGACAGTTCAACCTTCTGAAATATAGAACTTTCCATGCTAAATATTTCTTTTTGTCTGTTTAGGTTTGATCGTTGATGTCAAACTAGTTCTTAGGTTTTAAGGAGCGCTTCCCTACCACAGCCAATCTTCTCTACCTCACATTTTGCACTCAAACATTAGGGGTGCTCCCCTCGTGGGAGTCCATTTTTTTCTTTTTTTTATTTTTAAAATTTATGCATCAATAATTAAAACATTTTTTAAACAAAATAAAAATACTTTATAATAACAAATACATTGCATTAAATTAAAAAAAGGCATTACATTAAATTAAAATAAATAAAGTCACAATAAACTAAACTAGTAAAAAAAGAGGCGTCCACTCGGGTTTGAACTCGATCCTCGACTAGCCAAACCTTTTTTTTCTTGGCATCACCCTTGTTTTGTTTATCTATGAAATTTGTAGTTTGGTTATAAATGTTTTTGAGTTATGAGAAAATGAAATGTGAGAGAGGAATTAAAAAAAGAAAACAAATTATTTTCTTTTAAGTTATAACGGGTATAGAGTCATTGGAGATGAACAACGGTCAAAAAAAGCATGGATTCTGTGCGGTGACTAACATCCGAAGAGGCTCGTTCACCGGTCACCGATGGGGTCGGCAGCGGTGTCGGTGTGCCCGCGCTGCAAACCCACTCACCGAACCCCCTCCCCGAGAACACCCCGGGTAACTCAATCAAAAATAAGAATATTGGCACTGCAAAGGTCTCCTAGAAGTGCATGTATTTTAACCAGAAATCATTCTTGTCGTCAATTGTTTTCCAAAAGAAACCTCCAACTAATATCATCATCATTGGCAGGGTGACCTTAAATGCAATTTCAAGTCTTATAGTTTCGAATGGTGTCGTCATTTATTAGTGACGTTTTTTTTTCGTGATATATGCAAGTATATTTAGGTTTTTTCATCACCTAAATGGTTAATCTTTCTAATCTACACATGTTGAACAAATTATTATAATATTGAAAAAATACATATCTATCATTTTATATTAGCCTAAGTAGGTACTCTCAAAAAAACATTATTGGAAGCCCACCTCATGATCCCCACTTGGAATCGGGGAAGAAAAACAACAAAACGTAAGCATCACTAAAATATAAATATTTATGGATTGTGACCCGTGAATGTAACAACTCTCATTAAAATTTATAATTAGGATGATAATTAGTCAATAAGAAAACCCTAATTGAGACACCCAAGTGATTCTGCACTAACCCTAAAATTTTCAGAATAATCGGAATCAGGATCAGGGCCTCTAAAACTCAAGGGGGGTTAAACCCTAGTGATAATTATCTTTAAAATTTCGTTGTACAGATGAAATTCGATTTTTGAGTGAATCAGCTAAGCTAGTCCCGTAGCCAGCAAGTCTACATAAATAGAGTGCACCCCTTATGGACCGTAAGGGGAAATGCCATACGGTCCGTAAGAGTGTCCCAAAATTCACTATAAATAGCAGACATTCATTGGCAGTAGCTTTTAGAAGTTGAAACGACGTTAATACGCTCTGTGTACGTCGAGATAGATCAGTTACAACATAATTAAACACACACAGGTATCAAATCGCTGCCGCAAAACAGGGTAATTACTCGATCGCTATTACGATTCATTTTCCGAGATCAATATATCCAAAGAATGTTTAAGTGCCGCCCACATTGGGTTATACTTTGTCGTTCGTCGTTAAATCGATGAATGTTTAAGTATTGCACTTTGTCGTTCATTGTGAGAATTTGATTTCGTGAGTTATCGTGACTGCTGTATTGATCACTAACCCAGTTTTGTGTGCATTATTATTGAAATTAGGTTAACCAGGCTAAATCATATTCTGTCCGTATTAAATCTGCAATGTGAGTCATTCTCTCTTTTTATCAACTATTTTACAATACTCCAAATTATTTTTCAGAATTATAATTACAGTGATTAAGTTTATGTAATCACCAAATTACAGCCAGTATGTGGGGTATTGTGCACATTACTACAGTTTTAATCACATTAGGTGGGCGAACCTAAAATTTAGTGATATACGTCATTCATTGGGGCAGCCAATGGTGATATGACCACAGTCACAGATCCGGTCGAGTGACAAATACTGTGGGTAGTTGGTTGATAATAAACATATGTAAAAACTCTTAATACTGTGAATTATAACAAATGTGTCGTTTTTAGTAAATGGAATGATTTACTCAGTATTTCCCCGCTGACAAAACCTTTTTTCAAACATGTTTTAGGTGATCTACTGTAATTCAGGAAAAGTGCCGGGGAGCATTTCAAGCTTAAGATAGTGGCTCAGTATAAAATAAAGAAATATGTTTTGAAATAAGATTTATCAGAAAAATCTTATTATTGTAAATTATCGGGGTTTTATCCCGAGTTGTGAAATAAAATAATCGGGAAAAGTTTTTAGCTTTATAACGATCCTGATGTTAACATTCCGCTGCTAAAATCACATAAATAAATATAACGGGATTTCTGTCCCGCGGCTCCTGAAACGGGTCAAACCGGGTCGGGGGCCGTGACAGTGAAGACGTTAGTTATGAAGACTAATTTGTCCTTCCAATGTAAGCATCAAGGAATGATAAACTATCTATGCATTGATTATGACTTGTAATACTATATTACTTGATTGTTTGTACATGACCGACTTGCTTGTTTTGTTAATTTCAACACCAGTGGCACGTTGCACCATAGTTGACCAACTAGGAGCCAAAGTTACAGCTTTTGAACACAGGTTTAGAGTTAGTGTGCATATCAAAATTCGGGTTTGTGTTCCGCATATCACCCGGACAGAGATATCAAATGATTGTTAAGAGTAAAACCATTTGAGATCTGGAATGTGTTGAGCCAAAGGTTATGCAATCGAGAGGAGTATTCCATTAGTGAAACTAATAACCGATGGTTTCATGGATGGAATCTATGTAACACGTGCCACATGAACTTAAGAATTGTGTTTAATGGAATAAACAAAAGTAACAAAATTTAAATAAAACGTGTAGTTTTTGACACATTCCATCCGTTACAATTAAGAGAATTGTTGTAGCTCAAATAAAATAGTAAACGTAACTGCCTATTTTTTAGTGATTGACATATGATATTAAGTCATATGCTACCATTAACTATTTATTGTGTAAATATCATCACTACTTGATCAACACGAATCTCTAGTGGATGATATATTTTCTTTTAGTCTCATCTTTTTTTTATTTAGGTGATTAAAGACAAGACTGGTTATCACTACGGATCCATGAAAGATCACGATAATACAGTTTGAAGACAAAAGTTCTGGGTGGCTTTCTTTTAAATGTCTTGGTATTTCTTAGATTATAAACTGTTAAAACTAATAAAAAAACAATATCTTTTAAAAACTAATACAATGAACTCACAATCACAATAATTTAATTCTTTTAAGTTTCTAATTACCTACTACACAAATAATTTAATTCTTTTATGTTTCTAATTACCTACTACTTAGAAAACATTAAAACAAATAGTGTAATAAAAAAATCATTTGAAAACAAGGAAGGTTTCAATGGTTTCACAATACAAAATGCTCAATTTATAATATTTAAGAAAAAAAAAGACTTTTGGGTGGTCGACCTACACTTGAGCCACCTATAATACAAAAAAATGACCGGTCAATAGTCAATTTATAATATTTCAGGAAAAAAACCTTTTTGTGGTTGATTGACACTTGAGCCACTTATAATATTATGCTGATAGGTTGAGACAAAAAGCAAAGTGTGTCTGATCACAGATTTTAGCGACACAACTTGTTGGCCATTTACCTTCTATTTTGATTTAATTTCCATTTGAAGACCCAATTTGACACAAACATGTTGAAATCCAAGGAATTTATATAAAATCAAGATAAACATTACAGAAAATTAAAGAATTACAAGTATACTAGCTTAATTTTGGTCTTCTAGAAGTGCATGCATATTAACCCGAAATCATTATTGTCATCAGGCTTATCCAAATGAAACATCTTTAATCCCATTATATATCATCAGCAGTGATTTTGTATGCAATTTCAGGCCTTGTAGTTCTGAATGTGTGGTCAATTGTAAGTGACGCCTATTTTGTGATAAATGCAAGTATATTTATGTTTTACCCTTACTTGAATGGTTAATCTTTCTAATCTACACATGTTAATCAAACTAATGTTAAAATTATTAAAGTTATTACATATCCACGGTTATATATTAGCCAGCCTGAGTAGGTACTCTCCAAATAAAATTATAGGAGGCCCACTTACTATAATCCCTTCATAAACCAAAGGAAGGAAAACAGCCAAAACGTAAGCATCACTAAAGTATAAAATAATTATGGATTATGACCTTAATCTACTACACACATAACATTGAAGATAAAAGTCTCATCATAAATGATAATAAACATATGGACTTGTAAGCGGTTTCACATTAAAAAAATAACAATGGACTGACCAATATTTGAGACTTTGTCCATTTAGGCTGCAGGGTATGGTTAGAGCCCTTAGAGCTCCATTGTGCAACCTCAGTGCCACATCATCAATAGAGTCTTTCTTTAACATCCAACTTACGAGATAAAGCTCCCTTTTCATCAATACCCCCCCCCCCTTTCATTAATACTCTCCAGCTTCTAACATACACACAACCTCATTATTGCTCGCTATTGTAACCACAAACCATTAGGGGTGGCAAAATGGGTGGGTTACAGGTTTGGGTAATGGGTTAGAATGAGTTTTGGTTAGGATGGGTTTATTAAGAAATGGGTTAGGATGAGTTTAGGTCAAGATGAGTTTTTGTCAATTTGGATTTGGGCATGATAGGCTAAAAATATAAATAAATAAAAAAAATTAAAAAATTTCAAAAAAATCAAAAATCAAAGATCAAAAAAATCAAAAAATAAAAAAAAAATAAAAAACCGCCTTTCTATCAGTTAGTTATTCCTGTAAATTAAATTCTTAAGCCATTAAACACCAAGAAATCACTGGAGATAGACATAATCTTTTTATCTAATTTCTAAATAAACAAGCAGCCATATTTGTGAAATAATCCCCTCTAGCTTTCTATCTAACTAAAATTATGTAGCGCAATGCACATTATCAACCCGAAAACTTATTTTGTCCTACTTAATAAATCAAACAACCTTAGAATTTTAACCTTTGTAACATTTACAGAATCAAATCACCTAGACACCTAATCTGATAAAATAACATTCATTAAAAAGTAAACAAATACTTTAAATTCTAATAAACTTAAATTTCCGTACGTCTCAATGCACAATATTAACCAGAAAACTTAATTTTCCTACTTAATAAATCAAATAACCCCAGAATTTTAACCTTTGTAACATTTACAGAATCAAATCATCTGATAAAACAACATCCATCTCATAATCCACATAAAATTAAACAAATAAACAAACACTAAGGTAGCGTTCGTTTCATGGAATGGGATGGGATGGAATTGGGAAGCTTTTCTTTGTAAAATTGATCTTGGTTTGGGGAGGGAGGAATTTGAAATCCAATGAATTTCTTTAATCAATGAAATTTGTGACTATTTCAACATTCCATTCCATTCCTTCATTAGAGTGAAGGATTTCTAAGAAATGTTGAAATAGTCACAAATTTCATTGATTAAAGAAATTTCATTGATGAAAATATGAAAAACCATGTTCCTGAGTTTCATTTAACAGGGGGAGGGGAGGGAAAAGGGAAGAAAATATGACCAAATATGACCATATATTCATCCTCCCAAATTGGAGAGATTGGGAGAGAAAATTTTTCTTCCCCTCACCTCCCCCTGTTACATGACTCGGGAACATAGTGTAAGAGTTTTTTTAGAGAAAGGGGTTGAAGAAGATGAGTAGTGGGCCTTTATATGTTTTTTTTATTTCTTTTAATTGTTTAAGGGTAATATAGTCATTTTACATATAGTTAACTGAGAAATTTAACAGAGGTTAGGTTAGGGGACCAACAGAGTTCATTTTTGACAACTTTTGGGACCGCGCGTGTAATTAGTAAACCAGTAGGACCAAGTATGAAATTTTTGCAAACCACAGGGATCAACCAAGCATTTAACTCTAATATTGAGCTTGATGTTTAAATAGCTTTTTTAGGATCTAAAATTTTAAATCATGAAGTGTTAAAATGTGATCAAACTTGTTGCCCTTGATTTATTAGAGCTACTTATAATAACATGCCAAGTGCATAAAATCGAGTATACACTAAGGTGTGTTTTTTCATCACCTGAATGGTTAATCTTTTCTAATCTACACATGTTGAAAAAATTCTTATAATATTGAAGAAATACATATCTATCATTTTATATTAGCCTGAGTAGGTACTCTCAAAAAAAAAAAAAAAACATTATTGGAAGCCCACTCATCATGATCCCCACTTGGACTCAGGGAAGAAAAACAACAAAACACAAGTATCACTAAAACATAAATATATATGGATTGTGACCCGTGAAGACATTGGTTATGAAGACTAATTTGTCCTGCAAATGTAAGCATCAATGAATAATAAACTATCTATGCATTGTTTATGACTTGTAATATTATATTACTTGATTGTTTGTCCATGATTGACTTGTTTGTTTTGTTATTTTCAACACTAGGGGCATGGTGCACCATAGTTGACCAACTAGGAGCCAAAGTTACAACTTTTGAACACATGGTTAGTGTTAGTGTACATATCAAAATTCGGGTTTGTGTTCCGCATATCATCCGGACAGAGATATCAAATGATTGTTAAGAGTCAGTGGCTGTTAAGAGTAAAACCATTTGAGATTTGGAATGTGTAGAGCAAAAGGTTATGCAATCGAGAGGAGTATTCTACCAGTGAAACTAATAACCGATGGTTTCATGGATGGAATCTTTGTGACACGTGCCACACTAACTTTAAGAATTATGTTTAATAGAATAAACAAAAGTAACAAAATTAAATAATACGTATACTTTTTGACACATTTCATCAGTTACAATTAAGAGAATTGTTATAGCTCAAATAAATAGTAAACGTAAACTGCCTATTTTTTAGTGATTGGCATATGATATTAAGTCATATGCTACCACTAACCATTTATTGTGTAAAAATTATCACTACTTGATCGACATGAATCTCTAGTCGATGATATATGCTCTTTTAGTTTCATCTTTTTTTAGGTGATTAAAGACAAGACTGGTTATCACTACGGATCCATGAAAGATCACCAGAATACAATTTGAAGACAAAAGTTCTGGATGGTTTGCTTTTAAAAAGTCTTCGTATTTCTTAAATTATAAACTGTTAAAACTAACCAAAAAAATATCTTTTAAAAACTAATATAATAAACTCACAAGTCATAATAATTTAATTCTTTTAAGTTTCTAGTTACCTATTACACAAATAATTTAATTCTTTTAAGTTTCTAATTACCTACTACACTCTTTTAAGTTTCTATTTACCTACTACACAAATAATTTAATTCTTTTATGTTTCTAATTACCTGCTACTCAAAAAACATTAAAACAAATAGTGTAACAAAAAATCATTTGAAAACAAGGAAGTTTTCAATGGTTTCACAATACAAAAAATGACCAGTCAATTTGTAATATTTCAGAAAAAAAAAGACTTTTGGGTGGGCGATTGGCACTTATAATACAAAAAAATACCAGTCAATGGTCAATTTATAATATTTCAGTAGAAAAAAAAAGACTTTGGTGGTCGATTGACCCTTGATTCACTTATAATATTATGCGTGTCTGATCACAAATTTTAGCGGCACAACTTGTTGACCTTTTACCTTCTATTTTGATTTAATTTCCATTTGGAGACCCAATTTGACTCAAACATGTTGAGATTCAAGGAATCAAAGAGGAAAATTCTTCATAGCTTCAAATTGCTATAAAATCACGATAAACATTATAGAAAATTAAAGAATTACAAGGATACTAGCTTAATTTTGGTCTTCTAGAAGTGCATGCATATTATCCCGAAATCATTCTTGTCATCAGTCTTATTCAAATGAAACATCTTTAATCCCATTATATATCCTTAGTAGTGATTTTGTATGCAATTTTAAGCCTTGTAGTTCTGAATGTGTGGCAATTGTAAGTGATGCCTATTTTGTGATAAATCTAGTTTGGTAAATGTTCATGAATAGTTCGTGAACACATATATTTCTTAACAAACGAACACGAACAAGGTCTTGTTTGTGTTCGTTCGATTTGTTGGCAATCCTTACCTTATGTGCCTGCTTCAATAGTTTCATACATGGCTCATATTATTGAAAATATAGTCATTAAAATTTTGAGATAATATTTATCTTTAGCAATAACAATTCTTTTCCCCATTCTGAATTTGAATTCCCCATTGACTTCCCGCAAGCCTAGACTAAGAACTCAAGCGAGTAACACTTACATACCGTACATAGTATTGAAAACATCCTCAGTAAAATGTTGCTTATGTTTGTGTGCATTGTGACATTAGAGATTAGGACCTAACAATGTAAGTGTTTTCATTGGATGTCTTGTATTGTTGGAATATCATTATCTCCGGACAACTTAACACTTTTTAATAATTGCAAGTTACCATTTTATATTTAGCTAGGGTATCCATCATGTGCTAATCAGCAACTTTATCAAATGTACACTATGTAGGTACGTTTATAATAATCGTAGTTGTTGCGAGTAGACTGTAGATTTATATTATAAAATAAGAAAGACATCTTGTAGTTGTTGGAATATAATATTATATTTATCTCCGACTGTGATAATTGCACGTTACCATTTTATATTTCTACATCATGTGCTCAGCTCCAATAATGTAAAAAGTCATATCATTATAAGATATAACGTAAATGGATTAGGATCCAGTGAACAATTAACATAGTCACAAAGATGAACTTAATTATTCATCTCTCTTTTTCTTTCTTTTTTTTTTTGAACGGCAAATTTGGATCAGTGACGGACCACTAGAGTATCTTCGTGCCACTAGCGGAACCACCCGATTATATATATCTACACTAGGCATAATGTCTATACATCAATTCAGGAGGAAACCCAATAATTATGGGAAAAAACCCCTGTGAGAATCGAACCAATGACCTATTGGTCCCAAAACTTTATCCCACCATCAAAATGCCAATAGCCATAGGCATTTTTATTCCGATTATATTTTGACATTTTTCAATGGAACAATTAATTCATTGGTATATAAAGAAAAGTTATTTAACATAAACACATTTTTAATCTCGTTTTCCATGCAGAATGGTCCGTCTGTCTTCCAAAAAAAAAACGCCTTTCTAAGCCTGGAAGAAACTTGAAAGAGATGATAAAGCTAAGAGAGTTAAGAAATGAGAATTTAAGAAATTAAAAGTAGTTAAGAAACTGTTACAAGAATTGGGGAAGGTACACAATACAAAAAATGAGTAAATCCACCAAAGAGCAATATTGGTCAAAGAGAGCCGATCATTTTTTTTTCAACCTGGCTTCTTATTTCTTAGTTGAATAAAAGGAACAATAACTTTTTATTATAGAACTAATTAATTCTCTCAACCACTAATCTATACGTTATCTAATTTTTTTTATTCAAGACAAAAAGAAAAACACACACACACACACACACACACACATATATATATATATATATAGAATAAGTATAATGTACAAAAGGCCTTATCCTACATTATCGTACGCGACAAAGGATATAACGTGCGTAATTACATTTTTAAGCAAAATAACGTGCGTTATTTTTGGTTCCATGCGTGATTTTCCCAAAAAAACTAACCCCCATGCGTGATTACATGTCCAAAGCGTGATTACATGTCCAAAGCGTGATTATTCCCCTGATCCGACGATTGGAAGCGTAGCGTACGTGAAGTATGATAAGCCCTTTTGTATGTTAACCTACCCCTATATATATATATATATATATATATATATATATATATATATATATATATATATATATATAGGATGAGGATCATGAGTGAACAACATCCCTATTTGTGAACCTTGTGAACCAATCTCAGCCATTCGTTTTATTACTTGAGAGTGAGGGCAAGATTGTAAATATACAATTTATTTTTTTAAGTTAAATTAGTTTCCATAAATCATTGGCAGTTACAATTCCTATTTCTTAGGAGATTTAATTAGATCTTCTTTGAGTATATTCAATTTCTATCATATTTTATTCATACAATTTCAAAATCAATCGTTGCGTATAATCAAATCACGACGTCGATCATGGAGGCTGCTCATAGTAGCAATTTTAATAGTCAAGACCCAATACAACAAGAGGACTTGAATCCAGTTTTTTACACAAACATGAATCGTTTAGGTTTAGTATTTTTATTTGGTTTTGTTCGACAGTCTACGTAATCATCCAGGTTTTATTTTGATCCGTTTCTGTATTTCAATAGTCCAGATCTTTGTGACCAGTTTCCGGTTCATGGCATTCAACGATTTTCATTTGTTTTTGTTTGATTTATGTTTTGATTGTTAACGTGTATTCAGTTTTTATACCATTCATGAATGAGATTTAGGATGACTTGTTTACAGATACTGATGTATTTTATTAACGGAGTAAATATGATATCGGTGAGATATGGGTAATTTGATTAGATGTATTTGGTCACAGATGTATTTTGATTAACGGATGTATTTGATCGTTCCTGATTTTTTAGATTGAATTGTTCACAGATGTACTTGATTAACTGAGTTTTAAGAATGACTTGTTCACAGATGAATTTTTAAGGTTAAGACAACTGATGCATGTACACATATGTACTCATCGTTCCTAATTTTTTTAGAATGACTTGTTCACAGATGTATTTTATTAACGGAGTATTTTTTATGTTAAGTTAACAGTCGCATGTACACATATGTATTGATCGTTTCCTGAGTATTTTAGAATGACTTGTTTCACACATGTATTGGATTAACTGAGTAATCTATGTTAAGCTAACAGTTGCAAGTACACATATGTTCTGGACATTCCTGTAACTTCATATCTATATCTTACTGAAAGCATGTAATTTTTTTTGTTGCCAGATTTTTTTGTATGATACACTAATTTGTATAAGTAAATTCCTCAACTTTAGTTACTTTTACTTGCTTGTTCTATTAATGATCAGAGTCAGTTGCTAGCAACGTATACGAAACACCTAACTGCAGTAGGTATTGGACGCCATTTGTTACGCCCGGTTTCAAACCCTTTTTCAATGCGAGATTTAGTTCGATGGAAGCTGCAATTGCAAAAATTATTGCCCACACTGAACCGGACGAGATCTCGTGCACGGCACCAAAGAAAATACGTAACAAGGGTTGTGGGAAGCCCAAAAGACCGATTGGTCCACGTGAAAAAGCAATAAAAGTTGTCAAGAAGCCACGAAGGAAATGTAATTATTGTGGAAAACAGAAAACACGATAAAAGGAATTGCCCTTTAAAAAAAGGGAAGCCAACTAAGGCTGACTCATCTACAGACGAGGACGATGAGGAAGACGAAGATGAGGAAGACATGGAGATAGAATCGGACGAATCGGATAGGGACGAATCGGATAGGGACGACAATGCCAGCGATTATTAGTATATTCATCCAAAGAAACTACCTTTTTAAGCTTCTTTTTCGTTAACTAGGACGATTTTAAACACTTACATTGGTGATTGTTTTACATTATTTTCTACTGTTTATGCTTTTTCTAACTACATCTGTAACAACTCCTATTACTTCAGCATTTTTACGAATAAATACCATGTGAACTTAAAGCAACAGACTTCATTTGATACATAAGTGTTTTAGATAAACAGTACTTTTATAACCAAGGATACGGTTACTTAACCAATGAATTACACCAGTGTACACAGGTTACTATATATAAGTACTTACACAAAAATACACTAGTGTACATATGTTACATATATGATCTTAACTCGTATACAGTTGTTACACACATGTACACCAGCAACCCTTATGTCTAGTTATCAACAAACTAACTGTACAAACTACATCTGCAAGCCCCATAACGTACATGTGTGTATATTCATACACCAACCTCCAAAACTTAAGGTGACAGAAATCAGTTTTCATTACGCCTACATATACAGTAATGGTTTACATATCTTACATATATGTACTTAATCATTATACAGCTGTGTTTAGATCATACATTATTTGTTATGAAGTATATACGAATTGTCAATCTCCGAACAACGGATTAAACAAAAAAACACCATGCCCATACACGAACAACTGACAACATCCTAAACTTTTTCGGTGCAAACGTAAAAGAAATTCAGTTTCACTTCCAAGTTCCTTCAAACAACTGGCAACATCCTAGACTTTTTCGACCTGAAACCCTTGGGCAATATTCCATGCGACGGCTTCACCCATTACTTCACCGCGCCGCTTATTCCATGCTAAACTTTTTTGTTTAGCACCCACTTTTGCTCCTTGCGTTCCAGAATCTTTCTCATCTATTTTAACGTCCTGCTTCTCGATACCTGTTTCAAAATAAGAAACTTAGACCACAATAACATAGGGACACAAAAAAAGTGCTATTATATACACATATGTACATACCATACTATACCCCTTTACCTTAAATTCATTTTTTCCTTTATATTCTCAGTGAATACTGTTTTTAATCTATATCCCTCATACAATACTCTGATGTACATATTTGACAGCTATTACTCTAATGTACTCATCCCTTTCTATATCCCTCATACAATACATACAATACACTGATGTACATACAGACAACTGGTGTACACATTAAGAACATGAAAATACACTTGTGCATTTAATTATTTTTCACTCACGTGTTAAACAAGATGACTATAACTAATGAACATACAATACACAAGTGTACTACTTTGACTGGAATTGATTATTACAAAATCTTTTCATATCACCGTATTTCCGGCACCGCCTATCACCGTCGGACCTCCGATTCCCAAATTACATTCCGACGGCACAAGGTGCTCATGACAACGACTGAAAACTCAACCAAAACACAATATCATACAATCATCCTTTGATTAAACATCTAACAGAACTACATATTCAGTCCATACCCTCCGATTGAAAAAACCCTAACTTCCCGACTCTCTAAAATCAACAAACTTAACTCTGAGATACATCAATAATCAATGTAGTGAACAAGAACTTACAGTCACTAATCTTTACTTCCATACCGTCGCCGGAATCCTTCACGGTCGCCATCTTCTAACTCACCGTATGGGGTTGTGTATTCTTCTGGGTTTAATCTAATCACTATATTCAATGAGAGTTTGTTTGGATTTTAAAAGATGGAAAAGATTTCTACAAATCTTTTCTCAAAAACGGTTCCATGCTCCTATAATTAAGAATGGTGTAGTTTTACAATACTACCCCTAGAAATTAATTATACCAATTATATTATAATAAACAATAACTAAATTGTAATTAATATTAAATGTCAAGATCTATCAAATCAATGGACAAGATCTGTTCACTTTGTTCACAACTTACCCCTTGTTCACTCTAGAACCCCACCCTATATAGGATATATATATATATATATATTTAGAAAACAAACGCACTTGCGAATTTATCGCTTGAGCAAAAATAAAAAAACCAAAAATTGAATATATTCATAGAAGAAAAAATCAAAGTGAATTGCTTATTTGGTTTTTGGTTGGGTTATCGGTTTCACTAATTTTGCTAAATAAACTGCATAATAACGGGTTTAATTGGATAGCCAAACAGAATAAGTCAGTTTAAACAGATGAACACGTTCGATTATACATACATCTACTTTGGATCGATTCGATTATACCAAAAAAAAAACCACCGTAAAACACCATAGCTACTTAACAGTGGCAATAACTCATCTTCCCATTTTAAAATTACTTATGTGACGAAAGTACCTACCTATATGCTAACGAAGGAGAAAATTAATTGATTTTTTTGGCAACCGATTTGCGTTTGTATACACACACCATTATATAATAGACGTCCCTTTCAAAGAAAATTGTTAGAAAACTCCACTGATAATCCCCACTTACATCAAAGGAAGAAATAAAACAAAATGTAAGCGTCACTACATAACATTATAAAACTTTGCATAAATTATTTTGTATTAATAAATAAATTCATACCTAATTACACTAACAAATATGAAAAAGTGATTAAATTGTTTTTATTAACTCATACATGATATAATATATCTCTGTTAGAAAACAAAAAGAAACACATATATTTTAAGAAACACATTTCCTTGTCGCATGACTCATCTTTCCACTTTGGAATTATGTATTAGACCAAAGAAATTACGTATATAATTGTAAAAGTGAAAATCACGGCAATTGGTGAGATAGAGTGATTGGAGAAAGAAGGCTAAACTTCTATTGGTTTCACATTGTTATTTCTAAAATGGTTAAATTTGATTATTAAAGGCACACAAAAGGACGCAAGAAGAAAATTTCTACTTTTAGAGATCTAGAGAGCACAACTTGGCATGGATATGCTAAGGGACGCAAATTGCCGTTTACACTAGTTAAACACTCTAACTAATTAACGCAAATGTAGAATACTAAAACATAAATTTAATATCTACTCATCATCGTCGTTGAAGTATGAAAACTTCCCTCAAACTTACGGATACAAGTACCTGTCAAAGCCCCTAACAAGATAAAATAATACTTTATTTTGAAACCAGTTTTCAGTAATGTTTATATCAGAATATTCACAAAAAAAAAAATTAAACGACATTGTGTATTTAATTTTTTTTAAAGAGCTAAAGAGCACAAGTTATTGAAGAAAAATAAAATCAACTAATAACTAAAGTTTTGAAACCATTCAAAATTTCTTTCTACATGACTACACTCACAGTACTCACGCTATTGTGGTGTGATGTCCACTCTATAGCTATGAGGCCACATCATTTCCCATGGGTGTCGTGATGACCGCGCTAAATACCCTAACATACAACCTATATTGGAAAAAAAATCAACCAAATCAATGACAATAAATAGTTTTTTCAACCATCATGTACTAAATCGACCCAACTGTTAGGGTGTAAGGGGTGCTCACCTAAGAGGTGAGTCCCCTCTCTTACGCCCAACCAATCCTCGTGTGTCACGTCAACTCCCCTCTTAAACTCCCCTAACACCCTAAATTGATGGCGGCACTCCCCTCTTAGGTGAATTGGTTTTTTTTTTTTTAAAAAAAAAAGGAAAGAAAAGCATTGATTGGTCGCCGCCTTTCTCTCTCCTCCCTCTCTCTTTGGTGAGCCGCCACCGGTTTTCTTCCTCTCTCTACATCACCGCATGGATGGCGGTGCTTTTGCCGAGCGGGAAAAGGGGTCCCCGATATGAAATCGGTGGACACCCCGGACACCCTTACTACTAGCCATTCAATTGTTTATGTTCTATGCATCTCATTTCGCTTCTACCTAAGGCTGCTCAGAATATAGGACAAGATAGGAATGATGAAGTGGAGCTTGGGTACCGAGTGCAACATCGTCCAGTCCCATAGTGTATAATAGCAAACAAAACCATCATGGTTCTGGATGGCCATCATGTTCATCCTTAATCTCTTTCTTTCTCTTGATTTATATATTTTAATTATTAAATCCTTAATCTCTTTCTTTCTCTTGATTTATATATTTTAATTATTAAAAGAATGGTTTTAGAATGTGTGGGATTTTGAGTACCCATTTCCATGATTTAAGGATGAAAAAAATGGTTTAGTGGACCTAATGTTGACAAAAGATGGTGATGGTGATTTTGTTATTCCTAACAAGTAACACTTATTTGCAAGAGATTAAAGAAAAGGACAATTTCTATAGCCTACACCAACTTTGAATTAAGACTATGTGTTATGGTTTTAATATTTTTCTGTCTATGTTACTGTTACGTATACAAGAGTTCTCATTCACTTGTTTTCACTTTTAGTGTGTAACGGTTTCATAAATTTTCACTATCTTAACACATTAAGAAAATATTTAAGTTATATAAAAATATTGCTTTTAAAAAAAGAAATGTGTTACAAGGTGTGATGTGAATTTTTGTGATTGGAGCATGAAATTAACTCCTGATGTGGATTTTTGGTGTAGTAACCATGAAGCTTCACGTTTGAATTCACAAACCTTAGGGACGGTGTTTGGGCGTGAGTGAGGGTTAACTATAGGTTCAATATTTTTGTCTTACCAATTTGACTCTTTTTTTCAAATAGAACGATATCTATAAATAATTAAAATTAAATCCATATTATATTATATTATATATAAACTACTAGGTTAGTTCCCCGTGTGTTACACGGGTTGAACAATTTAAACTGTATAATAACAGGGTCGGCCCAAGCCCAAGTATTTTGAGGCTTGGGTCTCATGCCACCAAATGTATAGGGCCTCAAGATTAAAAAAAAAAAAAATATATACTATATGGGTATGAGCCTTGTTATTAAAAGGTTGTAGCCCAGTTGGCGCGCATGTCATCTGTGTACCTTAAGAGGGTGGGTTTGAATCTCCTTTAGGCCGATCGACCGTCGTTTATTCTTTTTGGATAAGATAAAAAATAGGCAAGAAGGGCCCCGATTTTGAAACTTTCTTTAGGCCTCTAAAATGGTTGAGCCGACCCTGTATAATAAATATTTCTTGTAAATGCAAATCAAAGACGGAAACACTTATATATATTTGATAAATAATGAAACTAATAATAATAGTAAAAAAATCACATACATGTGTATACTCATTTAAGTAATCGATATACATTTGATGTTATCCTATATTTTTTGTATTCAATTAACATTTTTCTATTTAGTATTATTTACAATTATTAGAAGATATATATGAAAGAAAAGCGGGAAAACTTAAAAAATATGTGTCTTCAATAAATGACACGTGTCACTATATATTGAGTATAGATGTTACTGAATTTTTTTAAGAATAATTTTTAAGTTTGACATATATATTCAAGCTTATAAGTATATAATATAGTCATGAATTTTTAATAAATCCAAAAAAATTATGTGATTAATGGCAAAGTGTGTTTTAACTAAATCCTAGAATTTAAAACATAAAAGACCAGGTGCAAAAAAGCGTGAAACCCTTTAAAACTTCAATAAAAGGGTTATAGTTATCAGATAAACATTTTTCTATTTAATATATTATTTCAATTATTAAAATATTTTTCTATTTAATATTATCTACAAATTAAAAGATAAATTGTTAAAAGATAAATATGAAAGAAAGGCGGGAAAACCAAAAAATAGACGCCTCTAATGAATGACACGTGTCACACATTGGTTTACTTTATTAGGTGTGAAACCCTTTAAAACTTCAATAAAAGGGTTATAGTTATCAGATAAACATTTTTCTATTTAATATATTATTTACAATTATTAAAATATTTTTCTATTTAATATTATCTACAAATTAAAAGATAAATTGTTAGAAGATAAATATGAAAGAAAGGCGGGAAAATCAAAAAATAGAGGCCTCCAATGAATGACACGTGTCACATATTGGTTTACTTTATTATATGTATAGATAAAACAAAAGTTCCATCCAACTAAATACACAACAATCCTTCAAGTTTTCAACTTAACCAAACCAGTCCCTGCCTCTAAATTTTAGACTAGGGATGAGTACGGTACCCGTTCGGTACCGAAAGTATCAGGTACCGAAAACGAAAAAAGTGGGTACCGGTACCGAATATACCGGTACCGAAAACGGAAAAAGTGAGTACCGGTACCGAATATACCGGTTCGGTACCTGTATTTACCAGTGTTTTACTCGTAAACGATATAAATTCACGTTTTGACGTAATTTTTTTTAAACGAGTTTGGTCAAATATAATACGTTTCATGCTTATTTTTGCGTACGTTTTCGGTTGGTCTATGTCTTGACGTAAACTGTGTGTGTTCGGAAACGAGTCTATTCAAATATAATACATTTTCATTTGGAGGTATAAATTTGAGTTATTGTACGTTTTGACGTCACTAAGTCTTGATGCAAAGGTAGTGGCGATGTAGTGGTTAGGTGGAACGCTTACTAAATGAACCAACTCGGGTTTAATTCCCTTTTTTTGTAACCTTAATGTTTTAGATCGGATATGTCGAAACACACGTTTTTAGATGGTTAATGTATCACATAACGTGTCTCAAGCTATAAACAACTAAGTCGTCGCCGCAGTAACGCCAGCGTTTGAAACAATCTAGTAAAAAGAAAAACATAAAAATTAAAATTGTATTATTATATTAAATTTGGAAAATTGCAGGAAGGTACCTGCAACACTCCAATACTCGTGATGTGATGTCCTATTTAGTACCATCATTTCCTCTACTTTTTCATTGACCAACTTTGCCTTTTCCCCATCATTCCTTTCATCCTCTCACATCCTTAACCTGCCACTTGATCACTTGCTTGCCGCTGCAGTTACAACAGATCCGGCTGTCGCTGCTGCTACTATATATTATCTCCTTCTCTTTCACCACCGCTCGCTCGCTGCTACTCTTCAGATCTGCTGCTCCGTTTCATATCCGTTTCTACTCATCACCAGGTTTGACCCATTTTGACAAAATGTTTGTTGCTGAGCTGGTTTTGGTAAATCAACTACACAAGATTACAACGCTTTTGAAATCTTAAAGAGAATGACATCATCAACTTTTTGAAATCTTAAAGAGATTTCATTGATAGTCTGCTTGCTCGTATTTATAAGTTACATTCTCATTCATTTGTAAGGGTGAGAGGGGCCCTCTCTCTTACGCATCACCAATCAGCTAGTGCCACGTCAACTCCTCTCTTAAACTCCCTTAACACCCCATTTTGATGGCGACACTCCTCTATTAGGGAACTTGGTTTTTTTTTATTTGTTGTAAAATTATACATGTTTATAAAATAAAAAAATATTAATAAAAATAAAAATTAAATAATAGACATTTCATTAAATTAAATAAAAACAACCTAGAAAAATAAAAATTACATTCAAACTAAAAAAATAAAAATTACATTCAAACTAGAAAAATATAAAAACAAACTACTCGTCGTCGGAACTTACTTCAAGTTGAGGTAGATCTAAACTTCCGAGATGCTCAACGAGATCGTGTTTTAGTCTCAAATTCGTTTCTTCGTCAATGAGCTCGCTATAAGCTGTATCATCGAAGACGGGTTCGACTGGAGGATCTTGAATATGTACCGGTGCTATCGCCCTTCCGTCGTCTTTTATAATCATGTTATGTAAAATAAGGCACGTATACACGATGGACCTTATGTTTTTCACCGTTTTCGAACGCATTGTACGATTTAGTATTCCCCACTTCGCCTTTAACACACCAAACGCCCGTTCCACATCTTTTCTTGCGGCCTCGTGTTGCCTCTTGAACTTTTTTTCATTCGGGATGTTGCAGCACGTTGATGTCGTTTTGTGAACCCGCCGGGCCACAAAAAGCATGCCAAATCCACAAATCTTGAGACGCCACCGCTTCTAACATAACCGTCGGGTATTGATGATCGCCTCTCATATATTGTCCACGCAATTCTGTGGGGCACATTCTCCAGACGAATTGTGTACAATCTAGACTACCCAACATACCAGGTAGGTGATGCCTATCCTCATGAGCCTGATACAATAGCGTAACGTCGTGGCTCGTTGGTCTACGTAAGAATTCACCGGCATACATTTTACAGACCGTCTCGCAGAAATATTCAAGGCACTCACGAGAGGTCCTTTCAGACATATTTAAATACTCGTCGTTTTCGTCTGGTGGGTTACCGGTTGCAAGTTGTTTAATCGCCGAAGTAACCTTTTGCAACGGCGTGAAACTTTTCTTCATTCTCCCGTCTAAGCCCTCTTGAAACCACTCGTCATACGCTTCCACGTCACTAACATATTTTAGGAACAAAGACTTGGACATACGAAATCTCTGACGAAAAGTATCGGCATTAAATTTTGGATTTTCAACAAAATAATCGGCCATGAGTGTCTCATGGCCCCCCTCACGATCTCGACGGACTATTTTTTTAGTAGACGATGCCGTGTCTAGTAGCTCCGCTTGTTGGATGAGATTTTGGAAGAAAATTAAGCTACCATCCCTTGCTTGACGATGCATCTTCATCGTCGGGAAAGTCGGGTAGGGGAGAAAAAAACGGAAACTTGGAATCCATTTTATGTTCTATTTGATAGATTTTTTAGAGTGAGTTTGAGAGTGGTGGGTGTGGTAAAAAATTTGATTAAGTTGGTTATATTTATATTGTTAAATTTTTTTTTTTAAATATGACCGTTGCCCAACGGTCCTTCATTGATATTCGTGCAATCAAAGCGGTGACTCCCCCCGATTCCCTTCCCCGAATCGGGTCCCCGCCTTGATGGCGGCGGTGTTCCCGATCGGTGGATAGGGTCACCGAACCACTCCCCGCTTGATGCCCCGGATACCCTAAGTTGTAACCCCCTCACTGATTTTTCACTCTTTTTTTTACTTTATAAACAGAATCATGACAACATCAATTCCCAAGTTTGCTCACTTACAAATCCCACTTGAAGACGTAGTAAACGCCACCAACAACTTTGCTGATGATAACATCATCGGACGCGGTGGATTGGGACATGTATACAAAGGACAACTCCAGCGGTCCGGGGAGTTGATCACCATTTCTGCGCTGAGGTTAGATCGTAAGCACGGTGGAGGAGTCGTCGAGTTCTGGACCGAAGTTTCAATGCTTTCAGATCTCAAGCATCCAAATATAGTCTCTATTGTCGGATTTTGTGATGAACAACATGAGAAGATCATTGTGACCACTTATGAGGCCAAAAATGGAAGTCTCAAGGAGCATCTAAGCAACCCGAACCTCACATGGACGCAAAGATTGAAGATATGTGTAGGCGTGGCTCGTGCGTTGAGTTACCTCCATTATGACGAGGGGCGTGGCTATGGTGTTATACATCTTAACATCAACAGTTCGACAATTTTATTAGACAAGAACTGGGAACCCAAGTTATCCGGTTTTAAAGTTTCTATCAAACAATCACTTAACCGAATGGACCAGGTCGTCCTTTCTGAACCTATTGGCACAATAGGGTATTTGGACCCAGAAATTGAAAAGTCCAAAGGGGTGACCTGCAAGTCGGATATCTACGCATTCGGTGTTGTTTTATTCGAGATATTGTGTGGGAGGAGAGCATATATTAGGAACGATGCTAATAGGTTACTAGCTCCATTGGTCATGCAACATTATGAAAACGACACGTTGCCAGATATAATCCATCCCGATCTAAAGAATCAAATGTCCGGATACCAAATATCCGTAAGATCACTCAGAACATACTCAGAAACGGCATATTCTTGCTTAAAGGAAGAGCGATCACATCGCCCACATATGCTCAGTATTGTTAATAAACTTGAGAAAGCATTGGAGAAAGCATTGAAGTTTCAACCACGACCTGAAAATTTTGAAAGACCTTTTTTGGCTTTTTTGTTTTTCTTTACGCCTTTAAGTTAATTTTCCTTTGTTGTTAATTTGTTTGCTTCAAAGATTATCACTTTAAGATGAAAAAAACTGATATTGCCGTGTAATATTTGTTAATTTTTAACAATGTAATATTGTTAATTATACTGTAAAATTCACTGATAGTTACAACTAAAATAAAATTAATTAAAAGAATTGCTATATAACAGTTGTTTATTAAATAAAAAATGTTTTTATTGTAGCTATAAAATTGCCTATGATCTGCGATTCTAGACGTGAGTGGCCTTTTACCTATAGGTGCGCCAGGTGGGGTCTGCCTATGTTGGATGTTCAAAATAATATTGCTAAATATACTTTAAATTTCATTGTTGTTAGTTACACTAAATGAAACTTTAATTAAAATTATCTCAAAATCACCATATATCAATTGTTTATTAAATGTTTTTATATTGTATGTTTTAATTTCGAGTACTGATATTTTTAAATCTTTGTATTGTTTCTTTGTGATATAATTATTAAGATGTCTTTGGTACCCATATATATCACAGCCATTATCTTACCACCGCCACTACCCACAAAATTATTTTTAACGAAAATAATAAGAAAATTGTACTTTTGTTCTATTAACTTTGACAATTACCCTTATTCTCCTTTACGTTTAGCATTTCTTACGTATCCATCCTTTCAGTAGATGGACTTTAGAAGGGGATGTTAAATGTAGAAACGATGAAAAAAATCCGTAAGTTGCACCCATTCATCCCAAATACACTACTTTATCTAATTCATTCCCCCTTTTAGAATTTTATACTCGATCAAAAAACCTCTGAATCCCAAATACCAAATACCAAACTAAAGAAAAAGAAACATCATCCATGGAATCACTCAATTCATGACCCCACATTTTCTTGTTTTCATAGAGCCTTCAGGATCCAATCCAAACTGGGGTTCTCTCATTACGCTTCTCAGTTACATAGAGCCTTCAAGATCAATTTTATTAACCACAATTCGTTCTCATGTATCTAACTAGGTATATATAATTTCATAATTTGTAATTCTCTTTTCCCTTTGTCACATGTTTGCAGGGAAATAACTTGGAACACTTGAAGATTGAGCTTGATGATATAAAGTTTGCCACCCATAATTTTTCAGACACATATAAAACTGGCTCTGGCGATTTCTATACTTGGTACAAAGTAGAACTCGGCCATTTTGAAAAAGAAAACCCTTCCTCCATAGAAGGGATAAGTAAAAGTAAACTATTTAAGAGACGCAACTCAATTGTTATAAAGCGCTTCCTTCCTAAAGTTGATGAGCTCGAAGAAGAATTATTTTTCACAGAACTTGAAGTGCTTGCCAGTGCTAAGCATCACAACATAGTCACTCTAATAGGATTTTGTGTTGAAGGTTTTGAGAGGATACTTGTCACCGAGAAATTTTCTAATGAATCACTTGGTCATTATTTGGGTAACGCAAAAAAAATGCATAATTTGACTTGGGAAAAACGTTTGAAAATCTGCATTGACGGTGCGCACGCACTGAATTACCTTCATTATGAGATGGCAAATACAAAAATGATGATACACAGTGATATAGATCCTTTTAGATTTGGGTTGGATGAGAATTGGAGGGCAAAGATCGAAGACTTTGAGTTGGCAGTATTCCTGCCTCCAAATCAAAAAGATGAAGCTCTATGTAAAAGATCATATTTTAAGTCAACGTGGCACGTGGATCCAGAATATGCGAAGACTGGTAAGCTAAAAAGAGAGTCGGATGTGTATAGCTTTGGAGTAGTTATGTTTGAAATTCTATGCGGAAGAGAAGCTGATGACCAAATTTACCTTACGGAGAGTGAGAAAGGGCTCGTTGATGTTGCAAGTCAAAACTTCTCCAATGGAACAATAGAGGACATGGTTGATCCTACACTAAAGGAAGAAACCGGTAAAAAGAGTTATAGTCCAATTAGAGGAGCCGATAAGGATTCATTGTACACATTTTTAAAAGTCGCAAACCGGTGTGTGGCGGAGACTCAAGACCAACGCCCAACAATGAAAGTTGTTCTCACCGAACTTGAGAAAGCATTGGTCTTTCAAGTAAGTCAGGTATGTTTGTGTGTGTGTGTATAATCATGGGGTGCATATTATCTTAATGCATAAGAAATAAGTAATAAGCATATACAATGCTACAATTTCTTTTGGCTAAATTATTACACAAACAGAATGGGTCCTGAAAATATCCAAATAAGACAAAATTGAAGAGAAGAACCCTGTCATTTAAACACAAAACCTTTCAAAGATTAAAGCCAACCTATGATAATACTATTGAAACTTAAGCTAAACTTGTTACAAAGACATCAAAGTTATCCACAACTGAAATTGTATGTCCATACTTTTTGTTAAATTAAGTAAATTTCTACTTTATAAGAACCCAATCTCTAGTGCTTCCATTTAATGAATTGGTTAGCGAGGCTGCCCCTTGGTTGAGGCTTATGGGACTTAGATGGGGACCTCCTTTGATGAAGGTCTTGCTGCCCTTGCTGATTGGCAGCCCCTTGGGGGTAAATAATAATGTGCTTTTGTCACTTCCTCACCTTTTTATTTGGATTTGAAATATTGCATGTTCTATAACTTTATATGCATTGTTCAACGCAAAAAAAAAAAAAAAAAAAAAAAAAAAAAAAAAAAAAAAACTAATTCAGTTTACATCCATATCCTGGATGAATTCTCGCCACCAATCGTTTTCGTGTATAGAAGTTACAATGGAATGCCCACTTTCTTTGATATTCATTATTTTGTTACCAAATTTGACTTGTATATGGTATTAATTCTATATTATGTTAATTTCCTTTTCATATTTATTATTTGGTTACCAAATTTAACTGGTAATTTATGTCTAGTTAAATTTATATGATGGTTTTTATTTTTAAGGTATCGTCTTTAGACATCAATCTCATTGATATCTTATCATCTACTATATTATCAATTATTTCATTGTTTTATAGTTTTCCTTAGCAAATATCTTTCACAGCCAATTTGTAGTTTTATCAGAAATTTATAGTTTTGAGCATTAATTTTATTTTCTCAAATACTATTTCTTAAAGGAGGAGCAAGTACAGGAGCCAAATAAGGACCAAGTTGTCGACGAACTTCAGATAACAACTTTTCAAGTTCCTGTAAGACTTTCCTTTTTTTTTACTTCATCTTTTTGGTTAGTAATTTTTTTATGAATGAAACTAAATTATAATTTGATAGAGGTAATCTGTCATTGTAAACTAGTAAGGTGCAACCCGCGCTGTACCACGGGGAAAACATGAAAAAGGATTTAAAGTATATAGTATATTCGGCACATTTTTGCCATCCCTATGACGCTTAACCCTAAAAATTAACTGGGTTTGTAATAAAGGACTTAACCTGAAACAAAAAGCACATGTATGTAAAGGTCAGCGGGTGAAATCTTAAACGTCAAAGATACCTATGAAATCACCCATTACATAAGATATTCTATTCCCTCAAATTCGTTCCATCCACCACCCTTGGGGTCTGTTTTGGTATGAGGTAATGGAATGGACGAGGGAATGCATGGATCATTATCATTTAATGTCTTGTTTGGTTATCATGTGTGAATGGAATGAATTATTATTATGTATTGTTTGGTAGGCAAGAAAAACATCCGCGGTGAGTGGTGGTCGGTGGTAGTGATTGTGGGTGGTTATAGGTGGTGGTGGTGGGCGGCGGCGGCGTCGATGGGTGGTGGTGGCGACGACGAGTGGCGGTGCGGCGACGACGACGAGTGGCGGTGGCGGTGGTTGGTAGTGGCGTCAACGATGGTTGGTGGTGGCGTTGACGATGGTGGTGGTTGGCGGCGACGGTGGTGGCTGTCGGAGTGGCGGCGAAGGCGGTGGCGGGTTGCGGCGAAGGTGGTGGGTTGTGGTGCTGTTGATGAATGGTGCAAGAGGGGATGGAATGGAAAAAAAAACATGGGGGTTGATGGAATGATTTTGAGGGAATGAAATGCCTTTTGGAATGGGTGATTCCATTCCATTGACCAACCAAACATCCTTTTCTTCATTCCGTCGTAATCATCTATTTCATTCCGCCTCTCATTCTTGCATACCAAACAACATAGTCTAGCCATAGTGGGGTTAGTGCCCTCTAGTTGGGAGGGTGTGAGATTTCTTTCTCAACTGTTAAAGACTTAAAGATACTCACTGTTCAAAAAAAAAAAAAAAAAAAACTTTCAGCATTAACACTTGTAGTCTCTTAACTTTTAATCGAGTTTTACGTGTTTAATTTTTTGTACATGTGTGTATAAATTTAAGTTGATTTAGGTTTCGACGTTACTTTCTCCTGGAAATAAGTTTGGTCAAATATAATATGTTCTTATGCTTATTATTATATACATTTTAGGTTGGTATACGATTTGACGTATGTTTTTTTTTTTTTTTTGGAAATGAATTTGGTCAAATATAATACGTTTTCATGCTTATTTTTATGTATGTTTTTATTTGGTCAACGTCTTAACGTTAATTTTTTGAAACGTCGCGGCAACGTGTAGAGCACTTTACTAGCTATATTACCTAAATAAACATGGTAGATGGTTTTTATGGTAATATCTTTATACACCAACTGTCAACACCTTATCATCTATTATAGTATCAATTTCGTCATGTTTTTTAGCAAGTAGTTTTTCAACGCCAATTTATAACTTTTTATCACGAATTTACTAGTTTGAGTAGCAAATCTATTTTCTCTCTCATGTTATTTTTTAAAGGAGAAACAAGTACAAAACACAGATAATGACCAAGTTGTCAACCAACTTGAGATAGCACCTCAAGAACTTCATGTAAGTCCTTCCTTTTTTATTTATATTTTCACTTCACCTTTTTTGAATTATGAGTAGATACCTATGAAAAGATAAACTTAGTGATAAGAAATAGTTAATAATGAATCCATGTGCATCCTAAATTCGAAATGTGTGGATGGCACTACGCCACACAACGAGAAAATCATCACATCATATCACGTGCGTGAATGTAATAACATAAAAAAGTGGAGATGACATGAACTTCTCACACCTTCCGGATGATGTCTTGTAATTGGTGCCACAGCAGAATGCCTCCACACGGAGACAACTCAATAGTCCTCTCCTATCCTAAGTAGTTAATACGGTAAATATCAGATATTGGTGAGGATCAATATTTGAGATATCGGTTATTATGGTGGGATATTGGTAATTTTAGTATCATGCTAAATTTATAAATATAGCAATTTAACACTAACAATTCAGTATGCTCTCATACCATTAAGTAATTAACCTTTTCCAACTTGCAAAATGTTAACAATTGTAGCAAGTAGTAACTGACTAAGACTTAAAACATTAAAATTTAACAATAATAACTAACAATTAAGACTCAAAACACTAATATCAACAATAAGAAGAAAGACGAATGGTAGAAATAAGATGAAAGGTACTGATATCAGAAAAATCGGTGATATATCGGTCAAATAACGATATTGCCAATATTATCGATACTGATATTCGGACCAATATTTTGCACTGATATTTCGGCAGGAGACCGATAACCGATATATATTAGTGATATATCGAGATATTAACTACATAACTTGTATCTACAAATGAACATATAATCCAACTCCCACACCACGAAGTTGATAGCACAGACACGATTTTAGAAAGTTTCCAAAGGTATATTTTAATTAAATATATTTCTCAAAAGCTTATTTAGTTGTTTTGTCTCAAATAAAAGGAAGACACCATAACCAATTTCAAAAGCAACATAAGATGTAACAAAAGAGAGTAAAGGTAATAGTAAAAGTAGTGTGAACATCCATAACCCAATATCACACTCTCATTATGTGCGAAAACCATGGTGATCACTTCATGTTAGGAAAAGAACAAGATTATAAAAAGAAAATTACTATTAAAATTGAAATATTTAAAATTATATTGTTTTTCAAACTCGACCAAACAAAGTAAAAAAAAAGAAACAACTCAAAATAAATAAAACTCATTAATAAATAAATAAAACTCAAAATAAATATTGTTTTTCAAACTTGTTCCAATAACTCAAAATATGATTGATATCTAGGCATCCTATATGATGTTGTCATGAATCCTGAGCGTGGTTGCCTGAAACATGTAGAATTAAGAATGGTTACCTAGCTAATGAACTATAGCTCAATTGGTATTGGAAGGGAAGTGAAGATTTTGGTTTGAGGCTATAGCTCAATTGGATTTTACCGCAGTGAGCTTTTGGAAGGCATGTTTTCCCCGGAACCGTGATAGTGGACAACCTAGAGCTTGTCTGCGGTCGCAGGCGTATGAGGTTGCATTTTGGCAATGGGTTACCTCGGGTAGCCGAGCATTTATTTCGTTGGCCGTTTAAAGAAAGCTTGGTTACCTAAAAACTCATTAATTGATATCTAGCCATCCTATATAATTAAGGTTTATTATTATGCTGTTCAACAATTGGGACGGTTCGCCCATGCATGTTCCATAACTTTATATGAATTTTTCTTTAAAAAACTAATTTTCATTTTATGTCCTGGACGAATTCACACCATTCAATTTCTTTGATAGAATGTATATGAATATTCCAATTCAATTGGACAAGGCATACGATATTTATGGTATTTATGGTATTATCTTTGATGGTATTTATGGTATTATCTTTTTACTGTTAAATTCATTTGATGGTATTTATGGTATTTATGGTATTATCTTTTTACGTCAAATGTCAACACAATATCATCTATTATATTATCAATTTCTTCATTGTTTGTAGTTTCTTTTGCAAGTAGTTTTTCAACACCAATTTATAGGTTTTATCACGAATTTTACCGGTTTTAGTAGATAATCTTTTCTCTCTCATGTTATTTCTTATTTCTTGAAGGAGAAGCGAGTACAAAATACGGATAATGACCAAGTTGTTGACCAACTTGTGATAGCACCTCCAGAACTACTTCCTGTAAGTCCTTCCTTTTGTTTTGTTTTTTTACATCTTTATTTTCACTTCACCTTTTGTTTAAATTATGAGTAGATATTTATAAAATGGTAAACTTAGTGATAAAAAAGTAGTTATTATAAAATTATGTGAATTCTAATATATAACTATTATATTACATAAATAAGTATGGTAGATTGTTATTAAGGACTTTACTTGATCAAATTCGGAATTATATACTACATACAAATTGAATTGGCAACACCAGAGTGCTTTTTTTTAAATCAAATTCAGCCACGTACAAACTAATTATTTTTGGTTTCAGAATAAACAGCCAAATTGAATCCACGTGCATCCAAAATTCAAAACGGGTGGATGGCACTACGCCACACACCGAGAAAATCGTCACATCACATCATATCGTATCTTTCTTAAGATGCCGCGTCCTGAATAAGAACAGGCGGTATGGGGCCCGTCCCCGGTACGGCGAGGCCTGGCGCAACCGCCCCCTCCCGGTCTGTCCCGTCGCCAATGTCGGAAGCTTGCCGCGTGAGACGTCCCTACTCTCTTTTCTTCTTTATACACACACATATACATACATACACACATATGTATATTGAGGCTTATTCCTCATACCCTAGGTCCGGCCCCTTTAGGCTCATCTTCACACCTGCTTACGTAGACGCCTACGTAACGGATCATCCTTTGAGGACTACACTCCTTCACATCCCATAGTCTAATCTAAACGCTCTCGCGCGAGAGTGTAATAACATAAAAAGTGGACATGACATGAACTTCTCAAAATTTCATGGTTGGCGTCTTGTAATTGATGCCACAACAGAATGTCTAGCATGCCTCTACACAGAGCTAACTTGACAGTCGTATACGAGTGAACATATAATCCAACCCCACATCAAGAAGAAAGTCAGATGATAGCACACACCATTTTAGAAAGTTTCCACGGGTATATTTTAATTAAATATATTTCTCAAAAGTTACTATATGTTGTAATGTAGCCTTCCTGCTAACAAGAGAACCAAACAACTTAAAAGCATATCTAGTCATTGACTTTCCCTTATTCAGATCTTTAGCAAAATCTGAATAACCCAAAACCTGTTCATCAAAACTATCTCTTCCAAACACCACACCTTTATCTTGTGTACCTCTGAGATACCTAAGTATCCACTTGACTGCCTCCTAGTGTATTTTCCCAGGATTTGAAACATACCTGCTGACCATGCTAACTGCAAATCCCAGATCAGGTCTTGTGCAAATCATAAGGTACATTAGGCTTCCAACTACATTTGCATAAGGATACTTCTCCATAATTTTCTTTTCATCTTCAGTTTGAGGAGAGTCTCTTATCAAAGCTTAAAATGTTGAGCCAATGGTGTTGAAACAGGTTTACTATCTTCCATAGCAAAGCTTTCCAACACCCTTTTAATATATGACCTTTGAGTCAAATACAACAATCCCTGATCTCTATCTCTGAGAATCTCCATACCCAGAATCCTTTTAGCCGGCCCCAGTTCCTTCATATCAAACTCTTGGTTCAACAAATTCTTTGTATCTTTGATTACCTGTTGGTTCTCACAAGCCATCAATATATCATCTACATATAACAATAGATACACACACTTTCCCTGCTCATACTCTCCAATGTACACACAACTGTCATACTTACTTCTATTGAAGCCATGAGAGACAATATAGTCATCAAATCTAAGATGCCATTGCCTAGGTGATTGTTTTAAACCATACAAAGACCTCAGCAACAAACATACCTTATCTTCATGTCCTTCAACTTCAAACCCTTGAGGCTGCTTCATGTATATCTAATTGCTCCAGCTCAAAATTTTTGTATGCAGTTAATGCCAATATTACCCTTATAGAGGTATGCTTTACCACATGAGAAAAACTTTCATTGTAATCCACACCAGCTCTCTGTGTGAAACCTTTAGCCACCAACCTTGCCTTGTATCTTGGCAATTCTCTTGGCATCCATTCTTTAACCTTCTAAATCCACTTACAGGATACAAGCTTCTGATCCTTTGGCTTATCCACTAACTCACAGGTTTCATTTTTATACAAGGACTTTATTTCTTCTTTCATTGTCACTTGCCATTTGTCTTTCTCAACAGAATTAATGGCTTCATTATAAGACAGTGGTTCATTTATACTATCATGTTCAATAACACTAAAGACAAATGCAGAAATATCCTCTTGTGTTCTAAACCTTACAGGTTTCACTATTTGTCTTCTTGTCCTGTCTTTAGCAATGCATTGCCATGATGACTGATCACTTGTATTCTCTGATGAAATATGACCACCTTGACCCACATTAGTCTGTTCAGAACTACTTTCAACATGTTCACTTGCTTCAGGTTCACTTGCCATAGGCTCTACCTCAACCTGAACTCTCTTGACTCTTTTATCAGATCCATTGATCACATCCTTGTATAACATTTCTTCTATGACTTTAACATTTCTGCTGTTAATAACATTTCCGAGCCTTGTTCTCTAGCTTACCATTATTTACATATGAATAAGCTAAAGAACCAAATACCTTCAAGTCTTCAAAATCTGTTACAGATAGACCTAACCACTTCCCCATAGGCACCATGATTTCAATGGCTGAAGATGGTGACCTATTAATGACATGTGCAGCAGTCTTTAAAGCTTCAGCCCAAAAACTTTTAGGTAGCCCAGATTGATGAACCATACGCCTAACTCTTTCAAGTAGGGTCCTGTTCACCCTTTCTACAAGACCATTTTGTTGTGGGGTTCCAGGTATTGTTAGATGCCTAGCAATACCTTTGTTTCTACAAAAACTGTGAAACTCATTACTGCAGAATTCCAGACCATTGTCTGTTCTTAGTTTCTTTACCTTTCTTTCAGATTGTGTCTCTACAAGAACTTTCCACTCCTTGAATTTTTCAAATGCTTCATGCTTGTGTTTTAAAAGATACACCCAGCCCTCCTTGAGTAGTCATCAATCAAGGATAAGAAATACAAAGCTCCTCCTAAAGACATGGTTCCTGTTGGCCCCCATAGATCTGCATGAACATAATCTAGGACCTCTTTTGTGTCACAACCCCCGTCCCCTTACACAAAGACAGGGACGGGCGGCCGCGGCCAGTTTCGGTGGTATCCTATTATTGTCTAATTTGGCAGCGGAATTTTCATTAGGACCGTAGTTAGGAAATATTTTATCAGAGTAAAATACCACATTTTCATATTAAACACACGGGATAAACCCAAGTTTGCAGTACACTCAGTTTCATAGGAATAAATCCTATTTTTATTTAATAAAAACATCTATTTTATTTTAGGTAACTTTATTGCCACTTTTCCAAGCCTTCAGTGCTGTCCAGCTGGCTTCTATTTGGCTTTTACATATTGTTACCTGAAACGCGTTTAAAAACATTTTGTCAGTGGGAAATACTGGTGAGTGAATCCAGTTTAATCAAGTTTAAATAAGAACCATTGTACAGTATTGAGGGCGGTCTCGCAATTACATTTATTTCTAAGTTATACCAATTACCACCCACGGTACTGTCAAACCTGACTTGTGGAAATGTTACTCCTTGACCAGGTGGTAACAAATCTTGTATACAAAACCCCAACATACCGACGATAATTGTATCCTTACAAATACTCAATAACTGCTTAATATATAATTAATTAAGTGAGGTTTTGTAAAAACAGTTTGTAAAAAGGAGATTACTCACATTGCTGTCTTAGATTTTCTGTAAGGGTTTCCTGGGAATTATGGTGTTAAGGTTAGTATTAGGTGAGCAAGTGGTGACCGTGGTATGCGCCTACACACCGCAAGTGGGACTAGGAGAACAAGAGAAAAAAGAGTTCTGGGATTGTCTAGATGTAGTAGTAAGGGCCATACCTAGGGAAGAGAAAATTTTTGTGGGAGGAGATTTTAACGGGCACATTGGTAAGGACAGTGATGGCTTTGAGTTAGTACATGGGGGTTTTGGTTTTGGCGATAGGAATGACCCTGGTAGAGACCTTCTAGACTTCGCTGCAGCTCATGACCTAGGTATTATAAACTCGTTCTTTAGGAAGAGGGAATCTCATTTGATCGCTTTTAATAGTGGAGGACGTAACATGCAAATCGACTATCTGCTAATGAGGCAGGAAGATCGACGGATGTGGAGGGACTGCAAGGTTATACCAAGGGAGACTGCAGCGGCTCAACACCATTTGTTAGCAGATATAGCCATAAAACCAAGGCTAACTATGGGGGAGAGGAAAACCCGACCTAGGATCCGTTGGGGAGACCTGAAAGGAGAAAAAATTACGGTGTTTAAAGATAAAGTTCACACGATGACATCGATGCAACTAGGTGACGACGCAAACCGGATGTGGGAGGATATGGCGACAACGATCACTACGGTGGCAAATGAGACGCTAGGGGTAACAACAGGAAAGACTAGTGGGCATAAGGAGTCCTGGTGGTGGAATGGAGAAGTGCATGCCAAAATAAAGGCTAAGCAACAGAGTTTTAGAGATCTTTTGAGGTGCACAGTTGAGGAGGAGCGGCTGAGGGTGAGGGAGATATACAAGAAGGCAAAAAGGGAAGCGAAAAAGGCGGTGACCGAGGCAAAAGACACAGCATATAAACAAATGTATGAACGTTTGGAAAGAAAGAGGGGGAGCATGATATGTTCAAGATCTCAAAAGCTAGGGAGCGAGGAAGACAAGACCTAGGAGTAGTAAAGTTTATCAAGGGAGAGGATGGATGTGTTTTAGTCAAGGCACATGACATTAAGTTGAGGTGGCAAACCTACTTCCGTAATCTTTTCAACGACGGTAGGGCATACCAACAAGATAGCAGCAATCCCAGGACCCAAAACCGACAACAGAATAATTGCTACAGCAGGAGGATCACACATGAAGAGGTGAGGATGGCACTTAGGAAGATGGGAAGAGGCAAGGCAGTAGGTTTGGACAACATACCGATTGAGGTGTGGAAGTGTTTGGGGGAAGAAGGAGTCCAATGGTTAACACTTTTGTTCAATAGTATTTTCAAGACTGGAAAAATGCCAGATCAGTGGAGGAGTAGTGTCGTGGTGCCTCTATACAAGAATAAAGGAGATGCTCAATGTTGTGGGAACTACAGAGGAATCAAACTGCTAAGTCACACTATGAAGCTCTGGGAGAGGGTAATTGAAACTAGAATTAGAAGAGAAACGCAGGTATCAGTAAACCAATTTGGATTCATGAAAGGGAGGTCAACTACAGAAGCGATACATATTCTAAGGACATTGATGGAAAAATATAGAGCGAAGAAGCAAGATTTACATATGGTGTTCATTCAGCTTGAAAAGGCATATGACACTGTCCCACGGCAACTAATTTGGGATAGTTTGGAGGGTCGAGGGCTACCTAGGAAGTATATAGACATAATTAAGGACACTTACGATAGAACAGAAACTAGTGTTCGCACGCCTGTAGGGGATACAAACTTCTTTCCTGTGGAGGTAGGACTCCACCAAGGGTCTGCATTGAGCCCTTTTCTTTTTGCGGTGGTCTTGGATGAGTTATCCAAGTTGATTCAGGAGACAGTTCCGTGGTGCATGCTTTTTGCAGACGATATTGTGTTGATTGCAGAAACCAAACAGTGCCTGAACGCGAGGGTAGAGGAGTGGCGAGTCGCTTTAGAGGGCAAGGGCCTAAGGATTAGTCGATCTAAGACTGAGTATCTCCACTGTGATTTCAGTAGTGTAGCCGATGACAGTGACATCCAAATCACCATTGAGGATCAATTGGTCCCACAGGCAACTAAATTTAAATATTTGGGCTCGTTTGTACAGAGGGATGGTGACATAGATAGTGATGTTACCCATCGCATACAGGCTGGCTGGTGTAGATGGAGGGCAGCCAGGGGAGTATTGTGCGATAGGAGGTTCCCAACTAAACTAAAGGGGAAATTTTACAGGGTAGCAGTTAGGCCAGCTATGCTATATGGAACAGACTGTTGGGCTATCAAGAAGACGCAGGCACGCAAGATGGAGGTAGCAGAGATGAGGATGCTGAGGTGGATGTGTGGACACACGAGGTTGGATCGGATAAGAAATGAGGTTTTTAGGGAGAGATTAGGAATGGCTAGTATATCGGACAAGATTAGGGAGGGGAGATTGAGATGGTTTGGGCATGTGAAGCGGAGGCAAACGACAGCACCAGTTAGAGTAGTGGAAACTCTTACTGTAGAGGGGAGGAGAGGAAGCGGCAGACCGAAACTGACATGGGAAGAGCAGATTAGGCATGATTTACTAGAGTTGCATCTTTCTGAGGACATGGTCCAAGATAGGACTTTGTGGAGGGGTAGAATTAGGGTTAAGGACTTCTAGAGGATATTGCAGTAAGGTCTTAGGTGTTTTTTAGGGACGTAGGTTTTTCTTTTTCTTTAAGTGACTTTACCAGTGATTGACTTCTTATGTATATGCCCGAATGATATTGTATGCTATTATACATTATTTACATTATACTGTGTCACTCAGATCCCTTTCTTAGTATAGGTGACTTCTTTTATCTATATTCTATTTTTCTATATTCTTTGACTTGATGTGTTGGTTTGTTGTTCGTTTTGGAGCTGAGGGTCTCTTCTGGAAGCAGCCTCTCTATCCCTAGGGATAGAGGCAAGGTCTGTCTACATCCCACCCTCCCCAGACCCTATGAGTAGCTTTGCTATTTGTGGGATATACTGGGTATGGTTGTTGTTGTTGTTGTATCTATAAATTACACAAATGCACACGTGCTAGTATAATAACTCATTTTAAAATTAGTAATACCCTCCCCGAGATGGCATTCCAACGACTACGTCGGGAAGAACCACGACAGCCGTTACGGAACCCTAGATCAATCGGGCAGAGTATCTAATATGTATCCAGGGTAGGGTTATGATACTTACAACGTAGCAGAACCTCGTTATTTAGGGGGTATTATACCGAGTATAGCTTCTACTACTTCAGAATTTGATTAGAAAGAAAAGAAATGAGCGAGTCAACTGAAAATCCAAGGCCTCCTTTATATAGGGTCTGATTTGGACCTTCTCGCGGCCCGCATAAGGGTAGCCAAGGGGCTACGCGGCCCGCGTCAAAGATGGTCAACGGCGTAGGTGATCCGGGTCACCTAGTAGGTTCAACACGAGTCGGACACGTGACAGCACCGGGTTTTGCCACACTTTCGATCTCTAGCGGCCCGCGTAAGATCCTAAGGGTTCTACGTGGCCCGCGACAAGGCCAAAAATTGATTTTTAATTATTTTTAATAATATTTAAGGTATTCGGGGTCCGTTTTCACGTATGGGGTGTTTTTAGGAACATATTGGGATACTCTAAATATTTTTAGGGTGTCGGGAAATATTACGAGGGTGTCGGTTTAGGGTTGTTATATTTTGACCTATGAACCCCCCTTGAGAACTTAACCTTATCTGCCTTTCCCATTATACAATTCTCACATAAACCAAATTCATAGTCTACCAAGTCTTTTATCACACCTTGCTTTATTAACTCCTTCATTCCTTGACTACCCATATGGCCTAACCTTTTGTGCCATAACATGGCAGTACTTTCTTTCTTTTCTGCTACTGCAACTTCACCACACATAGCATGACCATCTAAGACATAGATGTCATTGGCCCTTCTTGTACCAGTTAAAACTACCATAGACCCTTTTATAACTCTGGCCTTTCCATGCTTAAGACTAACAGTATAGCCATTACTTTCACAGGTACCCAAAGAAATTAAATTCTTGGTCAATTTAGGAATATACCTGGCATTGGACAACTCTACTTCAGTGCCATTGGTAAGTTTAAGAACAATTGTGCCATGCCCTTCTATCATACATGCCCTGTCATCTCCTAGCTTTACTGAGCCAAGATTTTCTTTCTTGAACTCCTTAAATAAACTTGTGTTTGGAGTCATACGATAAGATCCTCGAGAATCCATGATCCAATCATCTTTAGGACCATGATCTGTGACTACTAGTACATCTGCACTATCATATCCATCTAAAGATTCTTCAGAAGTCTGATGATGGCCTTGAGTCTTTGTTGAACTTGAAGATGAATCAAACTTCTTTTGCTTCTTGTTTCTTTGTGGGCAATCTCTTTTCAAGTGTTTCTCAGAACTACATATGAAACACTTTCTTTTAAACTTTGACTTTGATCTCTCTTGCCCCTTTTGTTTGAATGACCTCTGTTCAGTTCTTCCCCTTACAACCAGACCTTCACCAACATCTTCTTGTTCATCAGACTTCTTCTTCAATTCTTTAGAATTTAAGGCAGCTAAACATCTACCATGGATAACGAATCCCTCCCATACATAAGAGTATCCACAAAATGTTCATATGAACTCGGTAATGAAGTCAAGAATATGATTACTTGATCTGCATCATCTATACCTACCTCAATGTTTTCTAAATCAATAATGGGTTTATTAAACTCATCTGTATGATCTTCAAGGGACTTACCAGAAGCCAAATTGAATGTATATTTCTTTAGATACAACCAATTAGCCAGTGACTTCGTCATGTACAGGCTTTCTAGCTTGGTCCAGATTCAGGCAACTGTAGTCTCCTTTGAAACCTCCCTGAGTACTCTATCTCCGAGACTCAACACAATCTCGCTGTGAGCCTTTTCCAATTATCTCCTTCTTCTCCTTGTCTGTCAGATCTCCTGGAAGCTTATCTTCCCCTTTTAGGGCATCTACAACCCCATTATGAACTAATAGGGCCTTCATCTTCATCCTCCACAGGCCAAAATCGTTTTTACCGTCAAACTAATCAAGAACAAGCTTTGTTGTTGATCCCATCATGAATAATCAAAATTTCTGATCAATCTTCAATGAAATTCTCTCAAAATCGAGCCACCGTGGCCCTGATACCAATTGTTGAACAATAACACAAGAATCTCACCAACGATTAACACTCAATTCATTATTCAAACAAACGATTCAAGAAGAATTACAGACTCAATACCTAACCCTAATCCCCAATCTACCTTTTATACAGATTAGCAACAGCTAATAACTGCCTAAACAGACATCTTAACGAACA
Organism: Helianthus annuus; assembly: GCF_002127325.2. Classification (NCBI taxonomy): domain Eukaryota; kingdom Viridiplantae; phylum Streptophyta; class Magnoliopsida; order Asterales; family Asteraceae; genus Helianthus; species Helianthus annuus. The sequence goes on from NC_035443.2 coordinate 186,532,610, forward strand.
TCTTTCTAGATTGACACTTATGACACCTGCGCATTATTAAACATTCTAAATAAGAACATGACTTATGCAGAAGTTACACAACAGACCCTCTACTTACAAAAACAGTCTAAAAGAAGTTAGACTTTCTCCAACTTATCCCAACAATTATGTTGGCCGTTCAAAAAAAAAGATCAATTAAACTATATATATATATATATATATATATGTATGAATAAAAAAGAGGTTATAAATGAACTATATATGAATACAAAAAGGATAAGTCCTTACTAATATATAACAACGTTAAGAGTATAAGTCAACGAAAATGTAATTGTTTTTAACATCAAAACGAAGCCATTTTATTCAATACCACCAAACATACAGCCACATGATCCACCCTAGCAAGTAGTTAAACTGGCCAAAAATAGAAACAAAAAACAGAGTAGTTGCAACCCATAACTTGTAACACCAAAACCTTTCCGTTTCTACCCAACCATATCCTCCAAATTGTCATTAAGAAAACTGCATACATGGCTTCCTTTTTGTTCTTCGACCCTTTCGCCGACTTGCATAAGTCCAGCATTTGATTCAACGACACAAACTGGAATGGAACTGGAACCTCCAGCCATACACATATACGTGACCACATTATTCTGGCCCAAATGCACTCAGCAATGATATGATATGGTCCACCGATTCCAACCCCAAATCATCTCTTGCATCTCCCATCTCCCACAATTATACATCTTCTTGCAAGAGCATTGTATGTAGGAATACTTTTACTAACCATTCTCCACACAAAACAATTTACCTTCAGGAATGCTATTGAGCTCCACCTGAAGTTTCAATATAGAGAACTCCCCAGCCATGTTTCCAAACTCCCAACCTTTTATATTCTGATTCATCAACATATCTCTTAGCCAAGCCGCTTGGTTAATCTCTTTGATCATGTCGAATAGCCTTCTCAACGCAATGTCCCAAAGTATTCCATGTTCGGTCCTTCTATAACTTTTATTAACTCTGACTGATTTTACCTTACGTATAGAAAACACATCGGGAAATTAGTCATTTAGCTTGCAGCCTGGAATCCAGTTAGGAAGCTAGAATCTAGCTGACTCTGCCTTCCCCACTTAGCATACATACTTTATTTCCAGATCGATGCCCCTGTTGCAAAATTCTCTATTTATTGACCCAATAGCATTCCATACACCAGGCAGAGTTTTCTTACTAGGAACCAGCCCCCCGAGCTCCTTCCTTTCATATTACATCAATAACATTAACCCAAAGCGGTTCCCGGATGATTTGTAGCCCCACCACCATTTTGAGAGGAGGCCTAAGTTCATATATTCAAAGTAAATGTAATCGTCGTACTATTTTTTTTCGCAAAATCAAATCAAGATATGATACAAACATACATACCTTTTCATGCTACCCTTCACGCTGGTGCGAACAACACTTCTTTAGCTTTTCAACATTCAAATGGCACAATTACTCAAAAAAGAAAGTAACTAAATGATGGATCTTCCAACTTCATGCTAGATTTGAGCAAAATTCATGAAGTGTACAACCAAAATAAAATAATATATGGATAAGAACCCTTAAACCAAAATCGACGATGTATAAATTAGAATCACGTATTGTTGGGTGAATTGGTGTGGAGGCTCGATCAAGGGAGGGCGGCCAACCCTAGCTTTGAGTCGGCCCACACATCTTTATTTGGCAGTTAAATTAGGATTTCAATTTAGTCAGCCCTAGTTATCTCTATGTGGGCTTGGGCCTAACTTGGGTTTCCAAGCCCTAGATTAGTCTCTATATATTGATATCATTGTACTTGTAATTCCTTGAGCACCTGAATGATAAAGAACGATAGTTGCAGCACAGTGGACGTAGGTCAGCCGACCGAACCACTTTAAATCTTCGTGTCGTTTATAGCTTTCGTATGTGTGTGTTCAGTTTCGTGTGTGTATTCAATCCTAGTGATACTAACAACTGGCATCAGAGCCAAAGCTCTTGATCGGGATTACACGAGAACCACCACCTTCAGTTCTTTCGCCGTCAGCCACCTAGTCAACCATCGCCGCCACCCTAGCGACGCTAGGGTTCTGCCGCCGTTGCAGAAGAAGTTTTGGGTTCTGTTTTTTCAAAAGCTTTAACAACCGGTCATGAAACCGTTTTCATTTGAAGATTGGCCCCTTTCTTGAAGCTTATGGGATTTCGATGGATGAATCCCAAGCCCTTGTCGATTGGGTGCCCCCTTAGGTTTAAAAATAGTGGGTTTTTGTTACTTGCTCACCTTTTCATTTTGATTCAAAATGTGTTCATATTCCATAACATTATATAGATTTTCCATAGAAAACTACTAATCTTCAATTTACACCCGTATCCTGGACGAATTATCGCCACCAATCATTTTCGTGTGTACAAGCTAGAAATGAAACGTCTCGTGTATACAAGCTACAAATGAAACGTCCAATTTCTCTGATAGAATCTATATGCATAGCATTTTAATCAGACAAGGCATATGATATTGTTTCTATCATCTCTTAATTTCCTTGTCCGTACTCATTAATTTTCTACCAAATTTGACGTGTAATTTACTGTTAAATTCATTTGATGGTTTTAACTATATATTATCTTTGAACACCAATTTTGTCAACATCTTATGATCTATTATATTAGCAATTTCTTCATTGTTTTATAGTTTGTTACTTACTTAGTACATAGTTTTTCATCACCAATTTGTAGTTATTATTTCAAATTTACAGTTTTGAGCAGTAACTTATTTTTCTCTGAAATGATGTCTTAAAGGAGGAGCAAGTACAACAATCGGGTAAGGATCAAGTTGACGACAAACTTGAGAAAGCAAGGCATGAAATTCTTGTAAGACACTAAGACCTTTCTATCTTTCTTACTTCATTTTTTTTGTTAGTGAAATGTTTAGAAAAGATAAAATCCATAAATTGAAATACATTAGATAAAATTTGAATATGATAAATTTGGAACAATCACGTTTATCATTTACCAGATAAAAAACAATAGAGATACTCAATTATTATAAACTGGGTTAGAAACTTGTGTATTATAGAGGGTTGAGTTAATGAGATATTAAATAGTTATTAATAAACCTTAAAAATAAAATAAATAGTCGAGAAAATAAGTATTAAGAAAATAAGAGAGACTCTGAGATGGAGTTAACCCAGTAGACTAAAATGAAAACATTAAAAACCTTTGGACTAAACTTAACCAGCAAAATAACATAAACCAGAAAAACTAAAATAACGTTTAACACTAAAATTTAAAAGTCCAAAATATTTTTTCTAATCAACCCCACTAATCCTTATTTAAATAACAAAATAAATAAAGTTATACACCTGACAAGTCGTCACACCGGAAAAGATGATTTGAAAATGGTTGTAACTATTGCTATCACCGTTTTGCCAAATACTATTTGTTTATTTAACTCCAACCTTTTGTCTGGTTGACCGGACCAAAACGCTGCGCTATGGCCACAGCTCGACACTGCAGGATATGCATGTAAGACAAAATAGTCTTTTTTAATGTGCATATAGGCATTTGGGTGTGCCAATAGGTACACCCCTCTTAAATTCATGAGAGGTAGCTTATTTGAAAGGTGGCTTTCCTTAAGTAGAATACTGCCAGCAACTTGCTGTAAGATATGTATGCAAATAAAGAGATAAGGTTGGTCAACTTAAGTCAAACAAGCAATGTTTTTATATTATTGAGTAAACTCTCAAAATGGTCTCTAAAGTTTGGTGACTTTTGTCACTTTAGTCTAAAACTCAAATCTTTTGAATTTGGGTCCTAGTGGTTTTAATTTTGTTGTCATTTTCATCCAAAATCTAGTAAGATTTTTCAGTTAAATCTAGTTTTTTTTGTTGTCTTTTTTCTCCCTTTTAATGAAGGGCAAAATGGTTAGATTTTTTTAATTCGTTATAATAAAATGTTAAAATGTCATTTTGCCATTCACTAAAAGGGGAGAAAAAGACAAAAAAAAAAAAAAACTGGATGTTAACTGAAATATCTTACCAGATTTTGATTTTGGATGAAAATGGCAAAAAAATTGAAACCATAGGGACCTGAATTCAAAAGGTTGGAGTTTTGGACAAAAGTGACCAAACCTCAGGGACATTTTGACTTTTTCTTAGGATTCAGAAAGCAAACATGTTTGCTAAATAAATCAATTGATATTAAATGAAAATGGTAATAAAATTGAAATTTAGAGACACAGATTCAAAAGGTTTAAGTTTTGTACTAAAGTGACAAAAATGACTAAACCTCAGAGACCATTTTAGCAGTTTACTCCTTTGAATTAATAGCACTAATAATTATATTTTATATAAATTATATGTAGAAAGAATGTAACAAATAATAATAAATATAAGACATGAAAACACGTATTACAAATATCCCCACCAAATTATGAATTTTGTCCTTGAAATTGTTCCGTTCGCTTCGCTGAATGGACGAGGATACTTTGCTTTTATTTCTTTAGTCAATTCCCATGTTCTTTCTAGTCCTTTTTGACCTTGCCATTGCACTAACACCATTGGTATAACTTTCCTTCTTAATTTTCACACTTGTGTATCCAAAATCTTTACCGGTTGTTCTGTAAAATAGAGTTTCTCATTGACTTGAACATCTTTTAGTGGAATAGCTTGAGTTGGGTCAGCCAAACACTTGTGTAAATTAGACACGTGAAAGGTATCATGAATTCCTTTCGATGTCTCGAGTAATTTTAACTTGTATGCTACACTCTGACTTTAGAAATAATTTTATAAAGACCAATGTATCTTGGGCCGATTTTCCTCTTTTCCTAAATCTCACAATGCCTTTCCATGGAGAAACCCTTTAACATAACATAGTCTCCAACTTTAAATTCTAAAAGTCTTCTCCATCTATTAGCATAACTTTTCTGACGATCTTAAGCTTCTTTTAATCGTTGCTTAATTTGTACTATCTTATTAGTTGTTTCTTGTATAATTTCTGGGCCATACAACTGACTTTCTCCTACTTCGGTCCAACAGAGTAGGGTTCTACACTTTCTACCACATAAAGCTTCAAATGGCGCTACTTTGATCTAGCGTGGTAAATATTATTGTAAGAAAATTCAATTAATGGTAGGTGAGTATCTTAACTACCACCAAAGTCAATTACACACCCGGCTTCAATTGATTCAAGTGCCTAATTCTTTCTAGAAACAAGTCCAAAACCTTGATGTGAATCGAATATCTCTATTATTGACAGTGGCACACCGTGTCGGTTAACAATTTCATTTATATACATTCTAGCTAAACCTTTCTAAAGAGTAACTTTCATTGATGGGTAGAAAATGTGCTAATTTGGTTAGCCTATCTACTATAACCCATATTGTATCATGCCCTTTCAGTTTCTTTGGAAGTTTAGTGACAAAATCCATGGTTATTGTCACACCCCAACTGATGGCGGAAACATCGGGATGAGACGAACAAATTGCTCAAAACATCATAACACTATGTGGCAATATAAATTAAAAATTGGATTTCATAAATTGCTAAAGTATAATACAAGAAATCAACGTAATTGTTTCAAATGTACAACATCAAAATAGTTTAATCTAGGTGTGTTTCTAAGTCCACTTAAATCTTGTTTCATCTTGTAACATCACTTCATCAATTAACCTGCAACATGTATTAAAATAGTGTTCAATGCAAAAGCAAAGGCGAGTATACAAGTTTGACTTCATAGCATAATAGAATAAAAACTCATATCCAACATGTTACATAATGAATAAATTTACTAGCAATGCAATTTTTGGCGTACAATATGATCAAACCCATGAATACAACGCATAAAATAGCCTAATCCCAATAGTTTAGCGGGGTGGTAATGTTTAACTTAACAATACCCAATAGAATAGAATAGCGGGCGGGATGTTAATCCTATAGCGCTATAATTGTTAAGGTGGGCTAGCAAAGTTAATGAGCATACAACGTTCCAAATCGTTCATAGAGCATACAAGCATAGCAAATATTCACAATAGTTTCATGTGTCGTTCACAGATAGAGTATGTTTTGTTTAAGCATAAAAGTTGTTTTGAATAGGCATACATGTTGCATCCCAAAGTGTAAAGGGGAAAAAGGGATCGAGTATACTCACAATATTGCAAATTCTTCCGATTATCCGATTATTGACGAGTGAAAGGGATATGGAAGAAGGAACACCAAGGTCACCGTGAACTGCTGTCGTCCGTCATCGTCGATCACGGATGTGGACGGCCGGACCCGAGAACGAGGTGAGAACGAGGGGGGTGCCGTTTTCAGCCATCCACATCCACCATCACCGCCGCCGCGAGCAGCGGCGCCACTCTTTTGTTCGTCGCGGTTTAGGGAGGGAACGAGAGGAAGCAGAGGGGTGTTTCACCAGAGAAAGGAAAGGGCTGGTGAGTTGTGGATTGAAGGATGTTGGTGCTTGCCGGAAATCCGACCGGAGAAGATGAGGGGTCGAGGGGGTGAGCTCAGATGGTTGTTTTGTGTGTGTAACTTAGAGAAAGGTGGAGGGTGTTGTGTGTGATTTGTTGCAAATGCTCAGTATGTGTGCTTTGGAAAGAGGTGAGTTCTCTATGTTTGTTTGATTCAGTTGTAGAGAATCAAAGGAAAAGGAAGGAGGATAGGGTCTAGACACAAAAGAGAGGGAGAGAAGTTGCTGAACGGTTGTTACAAATTTATTTAGGGTTTTACTAGCCATATATACTTAGGGTTTAATTAGTGGGTTTGGGCTTGGGCCCAAGGCCGACAAGCCCAATCCCCGTGTTTAGTGGCCTGAATTCTCTTTTGAACTCGTTTTTAAAATATGAGCACTCCGTAATGTCGTAAAATGATGGTTTAGTATTTTTAAAACACATAAAAAATTTGGTCGGTTGCGTAAAAAGCGATGTTTTCCGTTTTTAATCCATTCTTCGATATGATTTTCGACCGCGATTCTAAACACAGAAAAACAATCAAGTCATTTCTAAAATGAAAAAAAAAACGGAAAGAGCGGAGCGTTACAGTCTCCCCTACATTAGGAAATTTCGTCCCGAAATTTATTCAGAAGGAAGACTTGAAAGGGTTTTGGCAAACAGGAGGGGATTGCTTAAAATTGAGGCTTTGGAGTTGATACAACATAGGATAATTGAGGTATAAGGGTGAACGATTGATCTAATAAACGAGTATGAGTATAAGAGTAACATAAGTATCGGGTAGACGAAAGTAGTGTGCAAAAAATGAAGTCTCGTCGTGGATAATCGGATATAATGCATTTGTAAGATGTTTATAGTTTGTATTAGGTCCAAAAAGGTCTGCAAAACACTGAATTTCTCACGACATGTTTTACGAGAGTTTGGTAACATGGTGAAAACACTTATATATAGGAAGTACCAACGGCGTATCCACCATGTTTTGACCACATTACGTCTGTTTCGTATTCGGTGTCATGTTACGTTTCGTGTCTTACCATACGCAGTAGCACATTCTATGGTTCTCATACGTCCATTACTATAATCCCGTGTGCACCCGCGATTATACCAATCGTCGCATGATTCGCATAGCTTGTACTAGTTGCGTATGAATCAAGGTATACATAAATTTTGAAAATAACATTGCGTGTGTAAAGAAATGTAGCCTGTAAGCATGTTTGCGTTCCAAATAGTATAAGACCAACGGAAGCGAATCCCTTGGGTTTCGCTCGCGTACAGCCGCATGTGTATAAATTTTGAGTAAAACGAAAAGCATGATCATGGTATAAGTTTTAACATGAATATGCATGTGAGCATAACACAAAAGCACGAATAAGAGTATGATTACAAGTATAAGCATAACGTGTATGAAAAAAAAATGAGTATAAACGGGAGTACAATTTGAGCATATACGAATGAACGTGAGCATAAACATAAATCGTATAAATGGGGGCATATATATGAGTATGTGTATAACATAAGTCGTATAAATGCGAGTATAACCATGAATATAAGCGTAAACATAATTGTATTTGCATGAATAAAATGCACGGGTGTGAATATGAGTTTAAGCATAGTTGAATAAGTATGAGTATAAGTAGGATGTGTGAGTATAAACATGAATATGAATATTAGTGTAAACGTAATTGCACAAATGTGTGTGTAAGTATAATTGTATTAATATGAACAGAAACTTGGATATAAGTGTAGTATAAATGTGTAATTTGGGAACATGAGTATAATATAAAACGTATGAATATGGATATGATTATGAAAATAAACATAAATGTGTAAATATAAATATAAGTGTAGACATAAGATGTATAAATACGAATACGGATTTGAGTGTAATATGTAATGATTTTGTTTATGGTATGAATCGTAATTTACGAATTTAAACATGTAAAAGCCAAGAAGTTTTGAGTATGAAGGTAAAAATGAGTGTATAAGTGAAATTGTCGTGAGATATAAACTAAAACACGTAAAATGATATACACATATAGTTGTTTGAGCAAAACATGAAGTTAAAACAGATTGAGTTATCAGGAAATATAGACTCTAGCTTGTGAATGTAAAGGGAGTATAACACGTCTATTGGTTATGTGGAAAGTACTTTGTAAAGGAATGGAAATGCTACTACGGTTTTAAAAGAGTTTACATAAGTTGAAAATTTGTCGATTCTTATGAAGTTTCCTTGCCCACGTGTTTTGAATTTAATTTACGTATCGAGTGAGGTTTTGAAAAGGTTCTAGAGAGTAATAAGTTTGCATCGTTTTAAGTAACTTTGTGTTAGAAATTTTGAAACTTACAGCTTCTTGTGAAAAAGTTGATCCCTAGAGAAAGGAATTTGGTACATGAACTTAGTGATTGTTGAAAAATGTTTCTTTGGTTTTGAAAAGGAATTTTAGTAAATCATTGAATAATATTGATAGTAATTTATAGGTGTGTGCGAAAAAGTTGATTTGATTCTTAATTGAGAATAACAATCTCTAGTTTAATGGTGTGAGAGGAGCGTGTTTCAATGTTTACGTTGATTGGTGAATTTGTGGGCAACGGATTTATTAAACCGACTAGGTTGACAAGTAGTATTTCGTGAAATTTTGAAAATCGAGGGACACGCGTTTATGGTAACATTAAAATTTTTGTGTATGCGAGTGATGTGAAGATAGGTTATAGAATAAGAGGTACGTTTAAATAAATGAAACATTTTGAAATACATGATAAATGATTTAGGTATAAGCATGATCATGTTTACATAATATAGCCTATTAAAAGAAAGTGTGGTAACGATCACCTAGGTAAGGGAATCACCCCAAATCCGTTGGTGAGGTCTTTGTAAGATGAGAAAAGAAGCGGAGTTAATCGTCAAGGTAAGGATATCAGTCATATCTCGATGATATGTCTCTACTCGTTTACAAAGCATAAATAAAATTACGTGAAATCATGCATGCTAATAACATATAATCGTATGAAAAGTAAGAGTATGATGTTGCGCAAAAACGAAATCTTGAAAAATTGTTCAAAATTGACAAAAGATCGAAAATAATAAAGCGTGTAAGCTCAAATAAACTTGGATGGTTCCAAATTGAACATTGACTAACCAAAGTGGTCGAAAGGTCTTTTGAAATTAACAACATGCTTTGGCCTAATAGGTGAAATACTCTCGCCGACAAGTCGGTTAACGGTATTTACCCTTCCGGTTACTACATGTCCCAAATCAATTGAAATTTCGAGACTTGGCGGGATTTATGAAAATCAAAGAGTGGAACCAGTCGACAAGGTGCGGGTTTCACCCCTAACTTGGTGATTTAGTATCCTAAGTGTGGTTGGTACTCGTCGGGTCAAAATTTGATTTCAACACTTTGACGAGGGTCCACCAGAATTCAAAATTTGAATTTCTCCATCAAGGTGAGGATTTCACTCCTAAATTGGTGGTGAATTTCGTGTAAGAAAAGAAAGGTAGAAGGATCGAGAGTCATTCACCAAATTGTGGGTTTCACGCCTATTTTGGTGAAGTCGTCTCGTTTGTGTATTATGAGTGTTTTTGGATTTAGAAATATCGAGTAAAATGCGTGAGGGAAGTGTATGTCAAAGGAATACGCAAACAAGTATAAACACGTAAGAGGGCATATCAATAATGGTACATAAATAATGAAATGATAAATCAAGTATTAACACATAGATAAATAGGTCAAGAATAATACGTAAAGGATCGAACAACGAATCAAGTATTAACACATATTAAGACAAGCATTAATGCATAAGAATAACATGTCGAATATTACCAACGAGTGATATACATGTTTAAAAGAGCATAAATAAGAAACAAATAAAGTATCATGTAATAGTTCAAGCAAAACATACGAATAAGGCTCTAAAACTATAGACTAGGTAAAAGCATTCCTACTTTTCCTAATTCCCTATAGTTATGGCTCTGATACCAATCTGTCACACCCCAACTGATAGCGGAAACATCGGGATGAGACGAACAAATTGCTCAAAACATCATAACACTATGTGGCAATATAAATTAAAAATTGGATTTCATAAATTGCTAAAGTATAATACAAGAAATCAACATAACTGTTTCAAATGTACAACAACAAAATAGTTTAATCTAGGTGTGTTTATAAGTCCACCTAAATCTTGTTTCATCTTGTAACATCACTTCATCAATTAACCTGCAACATGTATTAAAATAGTGTTCAATGAAAAAGCAAAGGCGAGTATACAAGTTTGACTTCATAGCATAATAGAATAAAAACTCATATCCAACATGTTACATAATGAATAAATTTACTAGCAATGCAATTTTTGCCGTACAATATGATCAAACCCATGAATACAACCCATCCAATAGCCTAATCCCAATAGTTTAGCGGGGTGGTATGTTTAACTTAACAATACCTAATAGAATAACGGGTGGGGCGTTAATCCTATAGCGCTATAATTGTTAAGGTGGGCTAGCAAAGTTAATGAGCATATAACGTTCCAAATCGTTCATAGAGCATACAAGCATAGCAAAAATTCACAATAGTTTCATGTCTAGTTCATAGATAGAGTATGTTTTGTTTAAGCATAAAAGTTGTTTTGAATAGGCATACATGTTGCATTCCAAAGTGTAAAGGGGAAAAAGGGATCGAGTATACTCACAATATTGCAAATTCTTCCGATTATCCGATTGTTGACGAGTGAAAGGGATATGGAAGATGGAACACCGACGTCACCGTGAACTGCTGTCGTCCGTCATCGTCGGTCACGGATGTGGACGGTCGGACCCGAGAACGAGGTGAGAACGAGGGGGTGCCGTTTTCAGCCATCCACATCCACCATCACCGCGAGCGGCGGCGCCACTCTTTTGTTCGTCGCGGTTGTAGTGAGGGAACGAGAGGAAGCAAAAGGGTGTTTCACCAGAGAAAGGAAAGGGCTGGTGAGTTGTGGATTGGAGGATGTTGGTGCTTGCCGAAAATCCGACCGGAGAAGATGAGGGGTCGAGGGGGTGAGCTCAGATGGTTGTTTTGTGTGTGTAACTTAGAGAAAGGAGGAGGGTGTTGTGTGTGATTTGTTGCAAATGCTCAGTATGTGTGCTTTGGAAAGAGGTGAGTTCTCTATGTTTTTTTGATTCAGTTGTAGAGAATCAAAGGGAAAGGAAGGAGGATACGGTCTAGACACAAAAGAGAGGGAGAGAAGTTGCTGAACGGCTGTCACAAATTTATTTAGGGTTTTACTAGCTATATATACTTAGGGTTTAATTAGTGGGTTTGGGCTTGGGCCCAAGGCTGACAAGCCCAATCCCCGTGTTTAGTGGCCTGAATTCTCTTTTGAACTCGTTTTTAAAATATGAGCACTCCGTAACGTCGTAAGATGATGGTTTAGTATTTTTAAAACACATAAAAAATTTGGTCGGTTGCGTAAAAAGCGCTGTTTTCCGTTTTTAATCCATTCTTCGATCTGATTTTCGACCGCGATTCTAAAAACAGAAAAACAATCAAGTCATTTCTAAAATGAAAAAAAAAACGGAAAGAGCGGAGCGTTACAGTTATTCTATCCTACTTCCATACTGTTAGTTCTTTTTGTTGCAATAATCCAACAGGCTTTTGATGTTTAACTTTTATTTGAAGGCAAGTCAAACACAACTCTATGTATTGAGCAATAGATCTTTTCATTCTAGAACACCAATAATGACTTTTCAGGTTCTTGTACATCTTATCTGATCCTGGATGTATTGTATATTTGGACCTATGGGCTTCGTCTAACAACTTATTTTGGATATCACCAATCTTTGGTATCCAAATTCTTTTATCAAACCTTAGAATTCCATCTTCCCCTTTGTCATCAACTTAAATTTCCCTTCATATGTTCTTTCTTGAGATGGTCATCTTTTAAAGCTTTAATTTGAATCTGATTTAAACAATTGATTTTAATATCCAATCTTAAGGCTTTTACCATTGGTTTGATTCTCTCCTTCGTGCGTAATGCATCATCGACTACATTAGCTTTGCCTGGATGGGATTCTAAATCCCTTGAAATTATACCAACAAAACACACTTAATTTTACAATTTTAGTCCTTAATTAATTCCATCCACCTTCTTTGTCTCATGTTTAACATTTTCTGGTCGAATATGTGTTATCGTCTATATATATCACACATTTGGTACCATATAAATAGTGTCTCCATATCTTAAGAGCAAACACTATGGCACCAAGTTCGTGGTCGTATGTGTAATTCTTTTCATGAATTTTTAGTTGTCGTGATGCATATGCTATTACCTTTTCCGTTTGCATCAACACACACAACCTAGACCAATATAAGATGCATAACAGTAAATTACAAAATCTTCATATCCTTCAAGTAGTGATAGGATCGCAATAGTGCTTAGCTTCTATTTGAGGGTATTGAAGGATTCTTCTTGCTTGGGACCCAATGGAATTTTGCTATTTTATGTGTTAAGCCTGTCAATGGAGTAGCAATCTTTGAGAAGCCTTGAATAAATCTTCACTAGTATCCCGCTAGCCCAAGAAAACTCCCAATCTCCATAGGCGTCTTTGAAGCTTCCCATTTGGATCTTGCTTCAATCTTTGTTGGATTAACTTGTATCCCCTTTTTGTTTATTATGTGCCCTAGGAATTGAACTTTTTTCTTTTGAGAATTCACACTTAGAAAATCTGGCATATAGTTTCTCTTTTCTTAAGATTTCTAGAATTATCGTTAGATGCTTAGCATGATCTTCTTGAGTTTTAGAATAGATAAGTATGTCATCTATAAAGACAATGACAAACCTATCTGGATACATTCTATAGACACTATTTATTAGGTTCTTGAATGGCCGTATCTAGTTCTAAAAGCAGTCTTAGGTACATTTTCTTCTTGAACCTTTAGCTGATGATATCCTAATCTAAGATCGATTTTAGAAAAATGACTCGCTACCTGAAGTTGATCAAACAAATCATCTATTCTGGGCAATGGATATTTGTTTTTAATGGTGATCTTATTCAGCTTGCGGTAATCAATGCACATACGCATCGTTCCGTCTTTCTTCTTAACAAACAGTACTCTAGCTTCGCAGGGTGATGACTTGGACGTAGAAAGCATTTATCTAATAGTTCCTGGAGTTGCTTCATTAACTCCTTCATTTCCCAAGGTGCTAAATGGTACGATGATTTAGCTACCGGCTTAGCTCCCGGTCTTAAATCAACTTTAAATTTTATATGTCGATCTGGTGGAAGACCAGACAACTCTTCTGGAAACACGTCTAGAGAGAGTGGTGTAGCGATGGCGGTGGTGGTGTGATGGTGATGGTGGTTCGATGGAGGTGCTGCCAAACCAGATTGTAAAGAGAGTTTGTAGAGAGAGAGAGAGAGAGAGAGAGAGAGAGTTTGTAGAGACAGAGAGAGTTTGTGAGTTTTATTTCTATTTATTTATTTAAGCGTATGTGGTAAAAGGACCAAAATATCCTTATGTGGGTCCACTTGTTCAGATTTAACCATGAAAACTAAGTTATAGCTAAAGGACGTAACGTGTAAAAGGACCAAAATATCCTTATATTTCTACATATACCCATTATATAATTTTGTACTACACAGTCGAAATTTATCCTACACACCTCGAAATATATCCTACACAACTCGTAATTTATCCTACAACTAGTAATTTATTCTACACTTTAAATTAGGTTGTTTTTTTAATTTGGAAAAAGTATATATATTTTGAAAATGAATTACAAATTTAATTTAGTTAGTTATTAAAGGGGAATAATACAAATTAATGATTTTTGTAAGTTACCTATATATCCTTGTATTAAAATTAAATGCAAATATTAAATGAAGTAAAATGAAGCATTCTTATTGGTTGAAACTTTTTTCTTTTTTCTTCTTACAAAAAATTATTCTCATATGAACCCTTCATTATATTATAAACCTTTTTTAAACAATGAAGATAAACATTATTTAAAATATTTATACATGAGGATCTTAGTTATTGAAATATATATATATATATATATTTTTTTTAAATCGTTATCATGATGTAGGTCTGAAAAGAAAGTTATCCACTTAATCAATCACAACCGCTAATAAAGTTTAGAAATGTTAATCAAGATCAAGAATTACAAAAGAAAAAGTTGGATATTAAAGTGTTTAGAGCATTCATATTGGTAAAAAAGAATTGGATATTTAAGTGTTTAGAGCATTCATATTGGAACCTCTATATCTATCTATATAATTTAATTAAAAACACATTTTACTGGTATATTTAGTCGGGATAGGCGGGAAAACTCTATGAAGATCATCACATGACGCTTCATATGTCCTCAATTTTATTTACTTTATTATATAATATAGATAGATATATAGTTTTTATAACATTTTTTTCCATATAATTGCTTACAAATACAACGTCCTAATACCACCCAAGTTATTGCTAAACCAGAGAAAGAATTGGAACTTTGATTAACACATAAAATTCTAATAAGACCCTCAATGTTTTTCCTTTCATTGTTCTATTATATCAATTCAACTTATCCGGTTTAACTCCCAACTTGGTTATAAATATATGAGTAAATTTCAAATTTTGTCCTTTATCTATATACCTAATTTCAAACGATGTTCTTTATCTTTAAAATTGACGAGTTTTATACTTATTGTTATAAGATATTACATGGTATGTCCATCACCCCTAACAAGTATTTTGAGTAAATTGCCATTTTAGTCCCTGAGTTTTGTCCAAATTTGCCATTTTAGTCCAAATAGTTTTTTTTGCCTCTGGGTCCCTGACTTTTCCCTTTTGTTGCCATTTTGGTTACATACACTAACTCCATCCAAAAACTCCATCTTTAACCAGGGTTATTTTGGGGATTTTCATTTTAAATGTTTTCTATTGCCATTTTGATCCAATTCCAAAACATCAAAAAAATTCCAAAAAATCAAAAAAATTCCAAAAAAATCTAAAAAATAATAAAATTCTAATAAATCATAAAAATTCTAAAAAAATACAAAAAATCCGTTTCGGCGCGAACCGTTTCGAGCTGAACGGTTTCGACGCGAACCGTTTCGACCCGTACCGATTCGACCCGAACCGTTTCGAGTTGAGCCGTTTAGACCCGTATCGTTTCGACCCGAACCGTTTCGAGCTGAATCGTTTCGACCCGAACCGTTTCGAGCTGAATCGTTTCGACCCGAACCGTTTCGAGCTGAATCGTTTCGACCCGAACCGTTTCGACACCTACCGTTTCGACCCGAACCGTTTCGAGCTGAGCCATTTTGACGCGAACCGTTTCGACCCGTACCGTTTCGAGCCGAACCGTTTCGAGCTGAATCGTTTCGACGCGAACCGTTTCGAGCTGAATCGTTTCGACCCAAACCGTTTCGACACGTACCGTTTCGACCCGAACCGTTTCGAGCTGAGCCGTTTTGACGCGTACCGTTTCGACCCGTACTGTTTCGAGCTGAACCGTTTCGACCCGTACCGTTTCGAGCTGATCCGTTACGAGCTGAACCGTTTCGAGCGGAACCGTTTCGAGCTGAACCGTTTCGAACCGAACCGTTTCTAGCTCAACCGTTTCGAGCCGTACCGTTTCGAGCTGAACCGTTTCGAACCGAACCGTTTCAAGCTGAACCGTTTCGAACCGAACCGTTTCGAGCTGAACCGTTTCGAGCTGAACCGTTTCGAGCTGAACTGTTTCGACGCGAACCGTTTCGACCCGTACCGTTTCGAGCCGAACCGTTTCGACCCGTACCGTTTCGAGCTGAACCGTTTCGACCCGTGCCGTTTCGAGGCACGGTTCGCGTCGAAACGATTCAGCTCGAAACGGTTCGGCTCGAAACGGTCGGCTCGAAACGGTTCGGCTCGAAACGGTTCGGCTCGAAACGGTTCGGCTCGAAACGGTACGGGTCGAAACGGTTCGGGTCGAAACGATTCAGCTCGAAATAGTACGGGTCGAAACGGTTCAGCTCGAAACGGTACGGGTCGAAACGGTTCGTGTCGAAACGGTTTAGCTCGAAACGGTTCGAGTCGAAACGGTACGGGTACGGGTCGAAACGGCTCAGCTCGAAACGGTGCGGGTCAAAACGGTTCGCGTCGAAACGGTTCAGCTCGAAACGGTTCGGGTTCGAAATGGTTCGCGCCGAAAAGGATTTTTTGTATTTTTTTAGAATTTTTAGAATTTTATTATTTTTTGGAATTTTTTTGATTTTTTGGAGTTGGATCAAAATGGCATTTGAAAACATTTAAAATGAAAATCCCCAAAATACCCCTGGTTAAAGATGGAGTTTTTGGATGAAGTTAGTGTATGTGATCAAAATGGCAACAAAAGGGAAAAGTTAGGGACTCAGAGGCAAAAAATTTGGACTAAAATGGCAAATTTAAACAAAACTCAGGGACTAAAATGGCAATTTACTCAAGTATTTTTTTTCTATGTTAAATCAGGTAACACAAGGGTATATTAGTCTTTCTATCCGTTAATATAAAAATATTTTAAATAAATAAAACAAAATTGAATTTAAAAAATTAATATAATAGTATATATATACGCACACATAGTATACACCTACTTCTCTCTCTACTCATCTCTTTCATTAGTTCTACACCATCAAGCACCACTGCCACAATTAGCCACCACCAACCACCATCGCCACCATCATCCACCACCACCTCCACCTGTCACCACCAAGAACCCTAATTCCCAAATTTCCAGATCACCATTATTGCCTCTTCTATACATATATGCATACACAACCAACCATTACCGCCTCTTCCAAAGTCAGATATGCGGTTAAGTTTGGGATTAGTCGTAGATCTAAATCACGTTGGTGTGGGATAGGCGGTGGATTAGCGGTGAGGTTGGTCGCAGATCAAAATGGCGATGGTGTAGGATGGGGGTTTGAATCCTAGGGTGGGATTTGGTTAAAATCTATTGTAACTGATAGCGATTTTGTAAGTATATATCATCTAGGGCAAACAATATAAGGACTTCACATATTTACGTTGCTAAAACAGAAAATATTGACAATGAGTTTGACATGTATAATGTTTGAACCCCAATTTGTAAGATAAAAAACAAAAACCCTTGTATTATTTTCACAGAGTAATAGTGCCATCGATTAAGCTTTTGGTATATGGATTTGCAGAGATGGATATGGTTCATGAGAGAGAGAAAGAGAGTTGAGAGAGTGAAAGAGAGAGAGAGGTGTTTCTTAATAAAATGGATAGGTTTTTAAGTTATTCATATAATTTGTCCTTCAAAAGGTGAAATGATAAAATTGTCCTTATGTGCAAATTACATGATCAAAATTAACGTAACAGAAAAAAATTAACTAGGTTAGGGTTAAGGACATACCGTGCAAGATTTTGAAATAATAAATACAAAACTCGTCAATTATATAGAAAAATGATACCGCCTGAAATTAGGTATGTAGATAAAGAACATAATTTGCAATTCACTCTAAATATATTTAATAGAAATAAAATATAACCTAATTTATTAAGGATATCCATGAAATCATAGAAGTTTATATACGGTCTACCATAAAGTTACGTGACAAAGGGATGAGCTCGGTTCCAAATATGCTGATACCGAAAGTACCAATCCTGAAAATCTTAAAAAACAAAAAGTTTTCGGTACGGAACGGTGTTTGAAGGAAATCAACCAAAAATACCAGTACCGAACCGAAAGCACCAATCCTCAAAAACGCAAAAAGTCGGTAATTGGCGCAAAAAATTGTTCAGTACGGTACATTGACCAGCACCTGTTCGGTTTCGGTACTTGATACTATTTGCTGACACCTAAAATAACAGAAAAGAATAAATAGTTAAATAGTTTAGAGTTCGCATACATGATGTAAATAGTTAACAAATACTATTTGCTTATCCCAAAAAAATCACCTCGTATATGAAATTAATTGAATGTTTCAAGCTTTAATGCCTTCGAGTTTAAAAAATAACGTAACTAATGGAAAATTCAACTCTTAGACTTATTGGTGAAAGGTGGAGGGGGGGGGGGGGGTGTTCAAATAAGTCTCACACTACAAAGGTTGCGGGATTATTGGGACCTTATGTGATATGTGGTATTGGGTATCATCAAAGAGCCCCCCGCCCGCCATCCACACCAAGCCCCTGCCCCATGCCCGCTATCCCCACCAAGCGCGCCCACCCATCGCGATGTTTGCGACCCTCTTGTGGCTAATGTGACACCATTGGCGCCCCCAATGGAGCCCCATAACACATATTACCTTGAAATCAAAAACGAAAAAAAAGGTATATTAAACTAACATGTAAGTTCTCTTATTCTTATTAAGTTAAGTTGTCTTACAAAATGCTTGCTGCTATACGTTATCATCTAATTATTTATAACATCTAATTTTTCATTTGATTTATGAAACAAGCTAAATACGTTAAATAATTTCAAGTGTTACAACAGATACTTCCTAAACTTCCCTTTACAGTTTATGATTTAATTTTATTTAAATTACATAAAGATTAACATATATAATCCTCTTTCTTACCAACAATTAACTTAATTAGTTGGTCTAGTAACTGATTTCACTTCAATAACACTAAGGCAACACATATTATTAACAACAATATATAATTTTAGCAAATCTATTCTTAGGCCTATTATAGGCAACGAACAATTAATTTGACCAAGCTTAACCCAGAAGATTTATATTGTTCTCATATTATCACTCAATATATGGGCTTTATTTACTTATTGAGCTAACTATAAATGATTTGTGGGCTTGTAAAAACGTGGTGGGCTGGACCATTGTAAGGCAACCAAATGTGAAACTAGGGCACATGAAATAGAAGCAAAGCAGGGGTCGTCTGGTTTCCAGAGTCGAGTGACGGACATTTGCTTACCTCAAATCTGGCTGGAACTTTCACTGTCATGCGAAGAGGGTGGAATTAGATGGATATTAGCTTCATCTGAAGAGATATTAACTATTCAATTTCTTTCAGTTCCCTTCTCGTTTTTCTATCTTAGCTGTAACTCTCTTGTCACGTATTTAATTTGCAGGTGGGGAAGAACTTGGAACACTTGAAGATTCCTCTCACTCATATTCAATCAGCAACCCATTATTTCTCAAACCAATACAGAATTGCAAATTTCACAGATGGCCATGCTTTCTACAGAGCAGAACTCGAGCATTATGATAAAGAGAATCCATCATCCAAGAGACACAAAACTGTACTTATCAAACGTTACCCCCCTTCTGGAAATAAGTTTTTTGGAGAAAAAGAGTTTCTCACAGAAATAGAAATTCTTTCCGGTGGAATTAAGCATCCCAACATAGTCAATTTGCTTGGATTTTGTTTTGAAGAGTCTGAGATGATCCTTGTCAATCAAGAAGACGAAGCTCTCTATCTCGGTGAGTATTTGGGAAACTTCAAAGACAAGCGTGTTTTGACTTGGGAGAAACGTTTGAAAATTTGCATTGATGTTGCACACGCATTGAAGTACATTCACTATGAGATGGAAGACCAAAAGACAATAATACACCGTGATATACGCAGTTACCACATTGGGTTGGATGAGAATTTGGAGGCAAAGATTGTTAGCTTTAGGTGGTCCGTATTCTTGCCTCCAAATCAAGAAGACGAAGCTCTCTATCTCGACTGGATTGGCGGAGACAACTACATAGATCCAGAATATAAGAAGACAGACAAGGTAAAAAGAGAATCAGATGTTTATGGTTTTGGCGTAGTCTTGTTTGAAATTCTATGTGGGAGATTAGCCTTTGACCCAATTTACCTTAAGGAGAGTGACATAGGGCTGGCCCATGTAGCAAGACAAAGCTTCAGCACAAGATCACTAGAAGAGATGATAGATCCTCTAATAAAGGAAGAAATTGGTGAAAACAAATTTGTTCTAAATAGAGGACCCAACAAGGATTCTTTGCACACGTTTATTTCAATTGCACACCAATGTGTGGCGGAAACTCAAGACCAACGCCCAACAATGAAAGTCGTAGTCAAGGAACTTGAGAAAGCATTATTCTTTCAGGTAAGTCACTATTCTAAATTCAGTTTATCAATGCCTAGAAGTAATATGTGTGATGGTTCACTGTTATATAGAAAACAAATTAGAATGCCTTATGAGGTTGGGTTCAAAATATATAAAATTCATTGTTAAAAATCCTTTCCAACTTATAATGTATAGGATCAACCTATCAAGTTTACATTTTAGACATTGTGGGAATTCATCAATCCTATCTTTTAGACTATTAAGTTAGGACCTTGCTAGAATTGCTTATACGTAAGTATAATAATAAATAAAAGTTCAATCCAAAACCTTTAGAAAACACAATACACTGCATATTTATAAGGGACATTTATCATCATATTAAAATCATGTTGTTCAGTGTTTGTGATCAATGATGTGACCCAATTATCAATTTACTCATCATTTATAGTTTTTCATAATATTTAGAAAAAGATAATACCAATTTAGTTTTCTATTACCACTTTATTGAAGTTATTAATATATTTATTTTATTTGGTGTGTCATGTTTGACAGAACAACAACAAGGATAACCCCAAAATGTCACTTGAAGACATAAAACGGGTGACACAAAACTTTCATGATGACAATTTCATCGGTGGGGGAGGATTTGGTAAAGTTTATAAAGGAAACCTTCAAGATGGAGATGGATTTAAAACCATTGTTGCAAAGCGATTGGATACAAGGTTTGGTCAAGGAGAACAACAATTCTTTAGTGAGCTCCAAATTCTTTTGGATTATAAACATGAGAATGTCGTTCGTCTTGTAGGCTACTGTGATGAAAATGATGAAAAAGTCCTTATCTATGAGTATTTGTCCAGGGGAAGTCTTGATAGGTATTTGAATGATACTTCTCTTACATGGGTGAAACGACTTAATATATGCATTGATGTTGCAAGAGCGTTGGATTTCCTACACAGAGGAGTAGGAAAACAAGCAAAGGTGATACATAGGGACATCAAAACTGAAAACATCCTGTTAAACAATGATTGGAAAGCAAAACTGGCTGATTTTGGGCTTTCGCTAATATGTTCAATAAATCAGGAAACAGACTATATCATCGATCATGCGTGTGGCACAAAAGGATATGTGGACCCACTTTATAGACAATCGGGATTCCTAACCATAGAATCCGATATTTACTCGTTTGGTGTTGTTTTATTTGAGATTTTGTGCGGGAGATCAACGTTTGCAATCCACAAACATGAGGGTTACTATCTACCGGATTTCATTAAAAACAACTTTGAAGAAGGAAAACATGCTGAGGTGGTGTTCGAACAAATAAGGGAACAAATCGTGCCACAATCGTTGACTACATTTCAAGAGATTGCCTACCAATGCCTACATCTTGAACGAGAAAAAAGACCGACAACAAAAGAAGTTTTGGTAGAACTTAAGAAGGCATTGGAATTTCAAGTAAGTTAATGATCATAGTTATTATGTAATCTAGCCATGTTTGTTTAATGCATAAACCAAAGCTTTAACTTGTGTTCATTTAATACAATAAAAATTATGTCTGGTAACTTTTTATACCATTATCCGAATCGAATTAGAAAGCCCAGACACAGTTTCCTGGGGCTGCCAATCCTATTCTGTCATTTTCTAATCTCGATTTTAATTTTCGTTTGGCTTTCCCATTGCCCCAGTTGAATTCGGATGTTTCCATAACTGAGACACAAGTAGTTGAGCTATCCAGTGAATTGCACGATATGAACATGACTGGCAAATCTGAAAATTCTGAAATACGTAAGAAGGAAAAGATGTTACTTGACCAAACCGATGACTAAGCTGAATCTGACTGTTGTAAGTCTGCTTTGTTATAAATATTTAAAATGATTTTATCATGTGGAATTGTGGAGTTTTAAGCTGCTGACAACCTTGATATGTGAGTTCAGGAAGATTCTTAGGAAGACTGCTACACCTTCTCGGCTGAATATCTCATGAACAAATGCACGTATATGAAAGGAGGCTTAGTTGCAGGTACTTTTGGTTGGTGTATTAGGTGGGGTGGGTTGAATAACAGATTCGCATTCATATGGGTCTTGTTTCGTATAGGTTTAAACAGGCAAGTTGGATTGAGTTGTTCTGTTTCTTTTTTTTTTTTCTTTTTTTGCATATAACTTAATTTGTTTGTATAAATGAATGTCATGTTGATGCTTTTTTAGATATAATGAATTTTCATTTAGTAAAAAAGGCATCAAATTTCGTTGTTGGCCCCGAAATAGAACTGGACGCCCCTGAACTTTCTCATAATAATCTAGATTTTATCAGTGAATGTTTTGCCTGATAAATGTAGTTAAGAAATATGTAATCACGTGTAGATATCAGAAGGTGATTGAGCTTCAAGCACAAGTACTTTTAGAACTTGAAAGTCAACCAGGTCCTGCACATATAATTAGTGTATTCTTGTGAATTTGAAACCTGTAATAGTTACGAAAGAACGGTGAGCTTCAGCCAATGTAAGAATACACATATCAGAAAATATACTGCTAAAATATAATTAATCTAGGCTATGCGTGTTATTATTATTAGATACTATAGGTTAACGGAATTATATAACCAAGTGCTTCCTCCAAAGCATATAGTTGAGAATAAAAAACAACACCAGTGTTTACCTACAAAAACATAATGGGATTTTTAAGGTTTGTTTTCATTGAATCAGCTTCCCTTGGTACAATTATCATGAAAACGTCTCAGAAGCCAGTTCTGGCCCGAACCAAAAGAAACCCTTAGTTTAAATAACCGGTTCCAACTTGAACTCATCGCGGCCCCAACTCGTTCTGACCCGTCACCGCACCTCACACGACCGTCCGTTTTCCTAGATTTAATTTTATCCACATGCTTTCAATTTCATCAGGATCCTTTGTGGGTTTTTATTCAAGAGTAAATTGCCATTTTAGTCCCTGTGGTTTGACCAAAATTCCCACTTTAGTCCAAATAGTTTTTTTCGTGCCATTTTAGTCCAAATAGTTTTTTTTCCTGCTATTTTAGTCCCTGACTTTTGTCATTTTTTTGCCATTTTCATCTAACCCACTAACTCCATTCAAAAAATTTAGTTAACTTAGGTAAATTTTGGTCAAACCACATTTTTCTTTCTCTTTTTTCAAGTGCGATGGTATGTGGATGGTGGTGTGCCGGTTTACAGCGAAGATGATGGCGGTGGTTGCTGGTTTATGATGATGGCACCCACGTCTCCATTACCAAAAAAGTCAATATAGTCAACAGCAGGTCAGCAGCAAAAGATGTTTTGATAATATGCTACAAGCACCCACGTCTCCATTACCACTACGTGCAACTTTATTCCATTTTTATCTAAGCATGTTTAATGCAGTTGATTTCAAAGCTTTCATAGTTGTACTTTCAGCATCTTCTGTAGTACTTTAATTAGTTTCAGTTCTTAAAGGTGTTTTACTAGGACATGAGCGGTCAAGATCTCCTATATGTGCTAAGCAAAGTTGTGATGACATGCTAAACTTCCAAGCAAGGCCCTATAGCGAAGTGATGAGGGCAATGAAGGAGGTGAAGATTGGTGAATGGAAGAATGCAGTGAAGTTGTTCGACGTAAAGCCCAACAAAACTAATAACATCATATCTTGTCATTGGAGGGTTTTTGAAAACTCGGGAATTGGATCAACCGCACAGAAAGGTGTTTGTTGCAGACGACTGGGTCAACACAACCTGGTGTTTTGACCAGCTAACAACTTAAATGTTCAGCTTGCTCCACAGTGCACATCCGTTTTACTCGGTCAAGCTACACCAATTTTGCAACAACGTAACCGACCCGTTAATGCTAAACTCGGTTTCGACCCATACCCATTCACCCAACTTTGACCCGATCAAGATTATACCCAACAGTGTTGACCCGTTTAGCTAAAGGTATTCACATAGTTGACACAAGACTAACCCGAACCAGTTTAGACTTTAAACTAGTCACTAACCCACCTATTTTGTAATGGATTCGTATTTTGTTGTTTTGAGTCAAGAAATTGCTGGCATTAATCTGAAAAACTAAAATGCAAATTTTGTTGAAAAAAGTGACCGAAAGTCGGCAACTAAGTAGCCCAAAACTGAGTGATTCAGTTCATTTCAAGTCAAAATGAGTGGCTGCTGAAAAAAATAGTTTTCCATCACTTCTTTATTTCTCTTCCTTCATATGCATTGTTGACATTGGTCATCGTTGGGAACTACATTTGACTTCCCACAGTTCACTTTTGTTTTTTTTTTTTTTTTTGGACGGCAAAAAATACTTTATTCAATCACCATAACAGTACATACAAAATTGCACCAGCAAGGTGCTAGCACAAAGTTACAGAACACCAATTTGCCCAGCTTAAGCCTTGTTCTTTCGCCCTGTGCTTCATCCACATAAATGGCATCGCCTGCGTTTCCCCGAAAATCCGATCGATTGATGCCCGCTTGCCTGAGAATATTAACTCATTACGTGTTTTCCATATCGCCCAACATGACGCTATAAAAATCAGTCTTAGCAGACTACTTTTGTGACCCGAAACATCGCCAGCCTTGTATAAATTGAGCAGATCCCTTACATTAGAAATTGGATTCCAAGGGACCTTGCACCAGGTGCACACCTTATGTCTCACCACTGTAGCAACGTAGCAAGATACCAAAAGATGGTCCGCGTCTTCCTCCGCTTCACCGCAAAATCTGCCTAACGTCGAGCCACAATGAACATTACGTCTTTGCAAACCTTTAAGTGTCGCCAATCGGTTTTGTTCAGCCCGACATGCAAAAATATGTTGACTTTCTTCGGGGCCCATTTAACCCAATCGAAGGGGGCAAACGAGACCGAAAACCTGCACATCAAATCTCTACACCACAAAACCAAGAACATACAATCTGAAACCCTTTCCCACACCCAGCGGTCCTTATTATTGGTATGTAAAACAGATCCCAAAACAGTGTTGAGCTGGCCAAACTGATCCACTTCCACAACAGTCAAAGGCGCCCGCTTCCAATCCCAATGAGACTTTCTCACAGTTGACTTTTGTTATCTTTTCTTTTTGGTGCCGCTGGTGTCATAAATGATGTAGGCTAGAAAATGTCAGATGTTGCTACATTTGACTTTCCACAGTTGACTTTTGACTTTTTTTGTCAATTGTAAAGTTTCGCCATCAGTGGAAGCTATTGTGAGCACTGAAAATGGCCGTTGTTGACTTTTTGTTGTATAAGTTGATGTTTTGAGCACTTTTTCCAACTTGTGTGCACCAAGATCCTCCCTCCTTTTCACTCATAACTGAATCAGCTTCTTCAACAATGTATTTGGAATTTTGGATGCACCAATATCCTATTTTTCAGTCAAAACCGTGTCAGGTTCGTTCAGGCTTTCCTACAACTTCTTCGGTGTGATCGATTGATTGTGTTTCTCAATCTGGGGCCCCCCAAGATCCTCCTTTTCAATCAAAATTGCAACGTGTTCATCACAGCTTCTTCGAACCTGTTCTCTTGAGCCTGTTCTCTAATTCGGGTACTTCAAGATCCTTTTTTCGGTCAAAACTGCAACAGGTTCCTTGACAGCTTCACGAATCTGTTCGCTTGGTGCACCAAGATCCACATTTTCATTTAAAACTGAAACGGTTTTATCAATTTTCATGCTTGATGTCTTCACTGACACCACCTGAATCAGAAATGATCTCCTGCCTGATTTTATCACCAACAAAATCAACAAACGATAGTTTTTGTGATATATAAAACCAAGAAATAAAAACTGGGGCTGGTGTGTGTGGTCCGATCTTGGACATCCATACAAGCCCTATAACGAAGTGATGAGGGCAATGAAGGACGTGAAGATTGGTGAATGGAAGAATGCAGTGAAGTTGTTCTACGTAATGGCCAACAAAAATAACACCATGTCTTGTCAATGGAGGGTTTCTGCAAACTGAGGAATTGGAACGACCATGCAGCAAGGTGTTTGTTGCAGACGACTGGGTCAACACAACCTGGTGTTGACCCGTTTAGCTAAACGTATTCACATAGTTGACACAAGTTGTAAAATGGTATAGATCTAACACTAACAGAATAATCACACAAGATGTAGCGACAAAAAACGTGACAAAATCTATTATTAACCCAAACCAAAAAAGTACCCAACCAAACCCTAGATCTCAAATATCTGAGATCTGTGTAATACAAAGTACAGATTCAACAGATTACATAATCTGTTGAATATTAACGAAGAAATACAAACAAAAAATACAAAAGAAACAAACAGAGATCAACAAGATCTCAAATACAACTATGATCTCTTTAACAGAGATCTATAAAACTGATGAAACTCTTCAACAGCTTGAAGACAGCTTGATGATCAGATCTTCACACGAACAACCCAGATCACCGATGAACTAAGCGAATACGGAGAGATGTGATGAAACCCTAAGAAATATCTAGAACAACTGAACTGATCTTTCTCTCACATCCATTATATATCAAGGCAAATAGAATGTTTCATATAAGCCCCTGAACTTCTCATAAGATCTCACATGGCCCTTGGCCCACAACAACCTGAACAACAAACCAACAACTTTGCAACAACTTGAACCGGACCCAAAGGCCCAACAGATATACAAAGCCCAATAAGAATAAATAACAATACATCAGCCCAATATGAATAACAATATGAATAATATGTTAATGACATGAATTAGATATAGAATCATTACTTTTAACACCCCCCCCCCCATAATTCATGCACTAAACATATTATACATACCCAATTTTTCACATAAAGACTCATGTTGAGCAACACTTAAATCTTTAGTAAAAATGTCTGCAATCTGATTTTCAGATGCAATTTTTTGTGGGTCAACAATGCCACTTGCAATTTTTTCTCTCAAAAAATGCAAGTCCAACTCAAAATGTTTAGTTCTTTCATGGAACACAGGATTTTGTGAAATTGAGATAGCAGATTTGCTATCACAAAACAGTGAAACAGGTAATGTACAATTAATTCCTAATTCAGACAAAACATTTTTAATCCACATCACTTCACAAGTAGCAGAACACATTGCCCTGTACTCAGCCTCAGCTGTAGACCTTGAAACAAACCCTTGTTTCTTGCTTTTCCAAGACACAAGAGTATTTCCAAGAAATATGCCAAAACCAGTAACTGACTTCCTGGTTGACAAACACTTAGCCCAATCTGAATCAACAAAACCTGATATATCAAAATTACCTGTTTTCCTGAACATAACACCTTTTCCTGGACATTGCTTTAAGTATCTTAACAGTCTTAAAGCAATGTCTAAATGTGACTGACATGGTTTGTGCATGTATTGACTCAAGAACTGCACTGCATAACTTATGTCAGGACGAGTTAAAGACAAATATATCAGCTTACCTATTAACTTTTGAAAACCAGTGATATTTTCTAAATAACTTTTGTCCTTCTCAATTTTGTTAGTAATAACATGAGACAATTCAATAGGAGTCCCAACAGGTTTACATCCAAGATATCCAAACTCATTTAAAAGCTCAAGACAATATTTTCGTTGGGACAAACAAACAGAGTCACCTGAATATAAAACTTCAATACCCAGGAAATATTTAAGCACACCCAAGTCTTTTATTAAGAAACTCTCACTTAAACACCTTTTAACCCTAGCAACTTCAGTAGAACTGTTACCAGTAACTACTATATCATCAACATAAACTAAAAGAATAACAAGAATATCACCTTTGTTCATAATGAACAAAGAGTGATCACATAAACTTTGGGTAAAACCCATATCAAGCAACACAAAAGACAGTTTTACATTCCATTTCCTAGGTGCTTGTTTAAGTCCATAAAGGGACTTAACAAGCTTACACACCTTATTTTTATCTTCATTGAAATAACCTAAAGGTAATGTCATATACACATCTTCAGATAAAGAACCATACAAGAAGGCATTGTTTATATCAAGCTGATACAAAGGCCACCCATTATTTACAGCTATTATCAAAACAATTCTAACAGTTACCATTTTAACTACTGGAGAAAAGGTTTCTCCAAAATCAATTCCCTCCTTTTGGTTGAAACCCTTTGCAACCAGCCTGGCCTTATATCTCTCAACCTCCCCATTGGCCTTATATTTTATTTTGTATACCCATTTACAGCCTATGGGTTTCCTACCTTTAGGTAAATCAACAACAACCCATGTATTATTTCTATTAAGAGCTTCCATCTCTTGATTCATAGCTTCTATCCACCTAGGATCTCTAATAGCCTCATTATAAGAGTTAGGCTCAACAGACTTGTTTAAAGAAGAAACTAAACACAAATTGTCAACAGATAAACAAGCATAGTTAACAACCTTTTCAATTCCATATTTTACTTTTCCTTCAACAACAAACTCATTAAACCTTTGTGGAAAAACAACTTTCCTAGAAGATTTCCTAACTGACTGTCCCTCAGATAGGTTGGTCTCATCATGAACTACAGTGTCCTCTGCCCTGCCAACATTACCTACACTACTACTACCCAACTGCCCACTTTCAGAATTAACATTCTCAACATTTTGGGCAGTGGCAGATGTAGAAGGTGACACTGGCTGCTGATCATCATTGCAGTGATCTTGAGCACCAGTTGTACCCTCTTCATCATTGGGAACATTAGGAACTTCAGGTATATTTGTTTCAGTTAAGTCAAAAAAATTTATATGGTTTAAATCTGTTGTATTTATTAATTCTTGACTTTTAACCAAATTAGATTTGAAAGGGTACACATTCTCATAAAATTTTACATCTCTAGAAAAAAAATACTTTTCTATTATCTAAACTCAGTAATTTGTAACCCTTTTTCATGTTTGAATAACCAACAAATACACACTTATCAGCATGAATTTATCAGTTTCAGACAAGACAGTACTAAAACAAAGACATCCAAAGTTCCTTAAGTGATCAAATGAGGGCTTAAAACCATAAACTACTTCATAAGGACTCTTACCACCTAACACAGAAGAGGGTAACCTGTTAATCAAATAAACAGCAGTCAATACACAATCAGACCGGTACTTCAAAGGTAAACCACTTTGAAACATTAAAGTTCTAGCTGTGTTCAAAAGATGCCTATGTTTCCTTTCCACCACACCATTTTGTTGTGGTGTATAAGGACATGAAGTTTGATGTAATATTCCTTTGTTTTTACAAAACACATTCATTTGATTATTTACAAACTCAGTACCATTATCACTCCTAAACACCTTAATTTTTTTCTCAAACGAGTTAAAACAAGTTCATAAAAACTACACAGATTTTCAAAAACTTCTGTTTTACTTGTTAACATGTAGCACCAGACAGTTCTTGGAAAATCATCAACAATGGTTAGAAAATATTTATAGCCTTCATAACTTGAAACTTTATATGGTCCCCATACATCAAGATGAACTAAATCTCCTATAGATGTTGACTTATGTTCACTAAGAGGAAATGGCACTCTAACTTGTTTAGCCCTGTGACACACATCACACAGACCATGATCAACATTTTTAACACCAAACTTATCTTTTAACACAGCTAGCACTTGATCAGATGGATGACCCAATCTACTATGCCATAACCCAGACTTAACAAAACTATTAAAACAAACATTCACAGAATTACCATATTTTCCCACAAAATACAGACCACTATCTTGACTACCAGTCACCAGGATTCTCCTTGATTTGGAATCCTGTAATACACAACTATCTTCTTTAAACACAACAGTAATATTATTATCCTTAGCTAGCCTATGAACAGATAACAAGTTGACATGATAACCTGGGACATAGAAAACATCTTGTAGAATAACACCATTCATTAACTTGACATTTCCTATTTTCAAAACCTTAACATTTGTTCCATTAGGATGACCTACTGTAAGGTCAAAGTCAGAAACATCAATTGTGTTAAACATATCTTTATCACTGTTTACCATATGTTGACTAGCCCCAGAGTCAACTATCCAACTCATTATCCCTTCAAAAAACATAGAGCTAGAACAGCTAACACCACTATTAACAAAGCAGGACTCACCCCCTACATTTGTTGACTCCACTCCAGAACTAGCAACATTTGCAGACTTATCACCAACTAAGTTTAACAACTTAGCTATCTGTTCAAGTGTAAAAGGCAAACCAGAAGTAGACATACTAGAAGATGACCCAATAGCAGCATGAGATTTACCATTTACACTAGCTTTACCAGAAGTATTATTAGTTCTTTTTCTAAAATTAGGAGGATAACCAACTAGTTCAAAACATCTATCAACAGTGTGACCTAACATATTACAATGTGTACATTTTAAAGCAGGGTTAGGTCCTCTTTGATTAGATGTTTTTTTTCTTGATTCAAAAGACTGGTTTGACTTAGAAGCAAAAGAAACACTTTGACCTTTTGATCCACTACCACTTGACATTCTATGTGACTCCTCTCTAGACACAACAGAAAATGCAACCTTGACAGATGGAAAAACTTCTCTGGTTAACAGATTTGTTCTTACTGGTTGATAAACATCATCCAACCCCATAAGAAATTGCATTAGTTTTATTAGCATTGAGAAATCATTATAATCTTTTGCAGCCTTACATGAACATGTGGGCAGTTTGAGCATAGCATCAAATTGTTTCCACATAGTAGTAAGCCTGTTATAATATTCAGCCACAGTTGAACCATTTTGAGAAATACAGTTAATTTTTTTGAACAAATCATAAACCACAGAACCATCTATCTTGTCATAGGTTTCTTTTAAATCTTCCCAAACCTCTGAGGCAAGTGTAGAAAACACTTGACCCAAAAATAACTCCTCAGAAACAGAATTCAAAAGCCAAGTTAAAACAACTGAGTTACACCTATCCCACTGACTAGCAAGAACATGATCCTCTGTGGATCTTTCACATTTACCATCAACAAAACCAAACTTATTCTTGGCTTCTAAAGCTAATTTCATAGAAGTAGACCACACAGAATAGTTTTCAGTACCCTTCAACTTAACACTAACAATAGTAAGAGCACTAGAATCACTAGGATGAAGATACAAAGGATCTCCAATATCCAACTTACTAATCAAAGTCTGAGATGCGCCAGCGTTTGAATCTGGTTCTCCCATGACAACAATATTCTACAAATAACTAGCAATCAAAATCAACACAGAACAGATACACAGATAATGAATCAAGAACAAAAGACAACACACAACCCTAAGGCGAAGCTGTATCAGTGTCCAGATTCCAGGTTCATCACTTATAGTGCCTGGACAGGTCTTAATACAGGAGCCAATCTAGATAATCACCACCACAATCAAAACATAGACCACAAGAACCAACAAGAAACAAACCAAATGAGACAAATACCAATATCAAATAAAAGTGCCGGTCCTCACTACCCCGACTTCAACTAATCAACCAACAAAAACAGTAAACTACAGAGAAGGAAAGATCTCACAGTGGGTGCAAAGTCTTCACACAAGATGAAGACTGTAACCTTCTAGGGTTACACGTCAATCACCAACAACAATGAACAAACACTGGTTGGTTTGCTCTGAATCCTTCTAGGGTTTCAGAGACCAACGCAGTCTTCTCACAAATCCCAAGAACAGTGTCAAGATCCACACCGATTCACTCCCAAGATCAGATAACACAAACACCACAGATCTACAAGAACAAACAAAATATCAGAACAGATCAAACAAACAAGATCTAACAGCGGAAGTCTTAGATCTGTATACAAGAGCTTGAAAGCTCTGATACCATGTAAAATGGTATAGATCTAACACTAACAGAATAATCACACAAGATGTAGCGACAAAAAACGTGACAAAATCTATTATTAACCCAAACCAAAAAAGTACCCAACCAAACCCTAGATCTCTAATATCTGAGATCTGTGTAATACAAAGTACAGATTCAACAGATTAGATAATCTGTTGAATATGAACGAAGAAATACAAACAAAAAATACAAAAGAAACAAACAGAGATCAACAAGATCTCAAATACAACTATGATCTCTTTAACAGAGATCTATAAAACTGATGAAACTCTTCAACAGCTTGAAGACAGCTTGATGATCAGATCTTCACACGAACAACCCAGATCACCGATGAACTAAGCGAATACGGAGAGATGTGATGAAACCCTAAGAAATATCTAGAACAACTGAACTGATCTTTCTCTCACATCCATTATATATCAAGGCAAATAGAATGTTTCATATAAGCCCCTGAACTTCTCATAAGATCTCACATGGCCCTTGGCCCACAACAACCTGAACAACAAACCAACAACTTTGCAACAACTTGAACCGGACCCAAAGGCCCAACAGATATACAAAGCCCAATAAGAATAAATAACAATACATCAGCCCAATATGAATAACAATATGAATAATATGTTAATGACATGAATTAGATATAGAACCATTACTTTTAACACAAGTCTAACGCGAACCCGTTTAGGATTTAGACTAGTCACTAACCCGCATATTTCGTAATGGATTCGTGTTGTGTTGTGTCAACAAATTGCCGGTCCTAATCTGAAAAATTAAAATGCAAATTTTGTTGAAAAAAGTGAACCGAAGTTATCAACTAAATAATTGTTTAAACGTTGAGCAAAACAACAATCATCAGTGTCTAACAATTAAACAAATCTAGAACTTTCAACCCATTCACTGAAGAAAAATACAAATACAAATCTAGAACTTACAATTAAATATAAAGATGACGCCTCTAAAACAAATAAATAAGTTAAGATTAAGAAATTGAAGATGTACTTACAAACAGTATCCGTCATCATTGTTACTTCAAAGTTCATGAGATCATCTTTAGCATTTTCGAAAGAAACGCTACACGTCTCGGGTAAGTCCGATTCACAGTTATATCTACAACTAAAAACATAATGGAACAAAGCAAAAGAGTAATCACTTTATAACAATATATCACAATATACAGTTATGTTACAACTTCAAACAGCAAAAGGATACACAAAACACTATCTTGTACAGTCACTATCACATTGTCACTTCGGTTCCACCACGGGAGTAAGCGCTATCTTACACACCCAAACATCCCAAAACACTTTTTTTCATTGCGAATTATGTTATAAGAGGCACCACACTACCGGTTCCACAGGGATAAGCAATAAGCACAAAATGAATTAATATAAGAAACTGCAAAAACTACTGTTCCAATGACACATAGAGCTAGGAATCAATGGGTGGAGGGTCAAAGTCAACAACAGTTGGAATAGTCAAAATCATATTGCTGCTAGCCAACATCTGATCTATGTGGCAGGAAACCTTAATGTTGATATGGTAAATTCAGGTTAGAAGCAAAAGTCAACTAGGAAATCAAATTGGGCTTATTATTTGATTCACAAAAGTCTTGGTTATTCTTTTGTTAGGCCATCCGTAGTCATAACGCCCCTTTGTGGGCGTTATGCGACACGTGGCGCGCCACGTCAGCGTGTGGGCGTTATGGGGCCTTATGCATTTAAGCCCGTAGTCATAAAGCCCCCGCCTAATCATTACCCAATTAATTAATAAACCCTTAAACTATACATATATATGTATATATATATATGTATGTGTGAGTGGAGAGAAAAGAAACAACAAACATGGCGCCGCGAAATATATAACGGGAGGAGAAATTTTTTACCCCATAACGCCCCCCGTAGTGGTGTTCGGGGCGCTATGGGGGCGTTATGAAGGAAAAGGGCGCCATATACAGCCCCATTACACATGCTCTTAGACAAAATGCAAGGCATTGTGTCACCTGCCAGGTTGGCAATCCGGATTATAGGATGTTAATCCACCTCAGTGATCCATGTGATGCATTACGCTGTGGCGATCTATGTGCTGTTAAAGCAAAAAAGAGTCATCTATCAGTCGTCATCGGTGCCACCACAGCAGTAGCCATGCCGCCAACACAACCATCGCCACTAACCTCCATAAAAACAAACATAGCATGCGAACCCGCTCTGACCCAACCTGTTTTGACTCGAATCCATTTGACATGTTTTTCAAAGAGCTGCCCATTCAGAGACGAACCCAATTTGATACTTTACACAACCCAACCCAACCCAACCCAACCCAACCCAACACAACACAACACAACCCAACCCAACCCAACCCAACCCAACCTGCCCTGTTAGTTTTGACCTGTTACACAACCTGACCCAACCCACCATTTTCTAGTCATAAAAATGAAATAGACCATTAAATACACATAAAATCAGTGCGAACAACTTGGAAATAGCATCCTCCAACTATTTTCTTAGATAATCGACATGTGACAAATCATAAAATTACATAGAACTGATTGACAAATCATCAACAATAACTGTGATATAAAAAAAAACAAAGAAATAAAAAAGGTCGCAGAGGGCTGGTGTGTGTGGTCTGATCTTGGACATCCATACAGGCCCTATAGCCAAGTGATGAGGGCTGGGGAATTGGATCAACCATGCAGCAAGGTGTTTGTTGCAGACGACTGGGTCAACACAACCTGGTGTTGACCCGTTTAGCTAAACGTATTCACATAGTTGACACAAGACTAACGCGAACCCGTTTAGGCTTTAGACTAGTCACTAACCCGCATCTATACTATGTTTACATACCATATGACTCCTACAACATGTCAGAATCGTTCCCATAAAAATAATTGTTCATATGTTGACCAAAACAACAATCATTAGTGTCTAACAATTAAACAAATCTAGAACTTACATTAACCCATTCACTGAAGAGAAATACAAATACGAATTTTCTTTTGATCTCACATTTAAAGCAAACAAATAACACAAATTAAAATCAGTAAGATGGATCATCTAATATTCATCATCATCATCCTCCACATAGTATGCCTCCGGGTTAACCGGCTTAAACTTCTTTCCAACCATACTCACTCCGACATGCTCCTGTTGTTGATTATCATTATCCCCCTCAGCTTCATCCGATTCTCCCTTGTTACTCTGATCTCGTTCAACAATAGGGGTGAACGTGGGCGCTTTTGCTTCACTAGCAACTTTGCTGGCGACTTCATTTGCAGACATGTTATTGTGCACTTCACCTGAACGCCCCGGTGGTTGACTATAACTGGTTGAATTCAACCCACTGTCGCTAATCTGATTAGCTGACTTCATCGGTTGGCGTACATCTTCTTGTCCCGGAGGCACCAAGCTCTGACTAGTTGCGGTCAACTGAGGTTCGGAGTGTCCATTATGAACAGATGAGGCGATCGGAGCTGTTGGCTTGGATATGTAGCTGACGTGCTTCGTGGGATCGATGCTGGGCGAGCGTTCGAATGTTGCCGAGGGAGCTGGAGAGTAGCCGCTGTAACTCATTTTTAGCCGGAGAAGAAGGTTCTCCGGTAGAATAGGGTCTGATGAGTTTGGATGATATGAGTGTATATATTGTGAGTAAGCTATGAGAAGTCAAGGTCAACTTAACGTTTAGTCTTTTTATATTTGAAAAATTGAAGTAATTGTTACAAGAAGCTTCCTATTATATAGTGTAACGCGTAGTCTTTTTTATAGTTGAACACTAGAAGTATTATTAGAAACTTCCTAGTTCTTACATGTTCATATAATCATTTATGAAAAATAATAATAAGAGAAAACACGTTATAATTATAATTTGCATGAATATTTTATTTGATATGTAGTGGATACATCTTATAATTTATAAGAATTTTTACAATGTCTTTGATTTGTATCAAATTAACATTGTTTGGTTTGATTTTTGACGAATGTGTGATTTTGGTTTTAGTATATAAATTAAAACGATAAATGTGAGGGAAAGTGGGTTTGATGTGAAAGGAAGAGGGGAGATCAACATTAACATTAAAACAAAAATAAAACAATAAAGGAAGAGGAAGAGGAAGAGGGGAGATCAACATTAATATTAACACAAAAATAAAACAATAATAATATTATTTGATCAATGTGTGAAAAGAAAATAAACTCCATGTATGATGTTACTTGTAATTAACAACTAAAATTGATGGATAAATATATTCAGTTATTGCTTTCATTTTCTAAGATGAATTTAAATTACTTATTCAACAAACCAAACATGATCCACATTCATTCACTTAAAACAAGGTGTATGCTACAAAATCGTTATATCATAAGTTCCTGTTGATATTCTATGTAGGTAACACCTAATGGAGTTTACTCGGCTATAGAGATGTGTCTAATTGAACCGAATTCAACCAACTAAACCGATAAACGATTGAACGATTAAAACACTTATAATTCTGTGTACTCGATTGAATTTGGGTCGCTTATCTAGGTAAGCAAGAGTTGCGGTACTGATAACTGAACCAAAAACCGAATAACACTTGGATACGGTTTGGAACCGAACCGATTATTTGAAAAACATTTCAGAACATTTTTTGGTTGTGAATACGGTTTGGACTTAGGTTGTTTTCGGTTATGGGTAATTTTGCACACCCCTAACCATATCCATGTTTCCGCACTTAAAATGAATGTGCATGCCCTAAAGAGTAAGTTACGAGCTTCTTATGCTTCATTGTAATGCATAAGTTAAAAGTGGAAAGATAATCGTAACACGATTTAAAGAAATATAAACCCTTAAATCTTCGGTGAAAGTTTGCCTCTTAAATGTGGCTAAGTATGTAATCACATGCAGATATCAGAAGGTGATTGAGCTTCACGCACAAGTACCAGGGAAGAAAGTCAATCATGAAGAGTTTATGGATGGACGGAGATTAACACCAGTTAAATTCAACACAGATAATGAGTGTATTCTTGTGAATTTTAAACTTTTAATAGTTTTGTAAGAATAAATATATCAGAAAATTTATATTATATACTGTCAAAAATATGTTTTGAGGACTTACTAAAAGATTACCAGGGAAGAAAGAGCAACATCAGTGTTTACCTACAGTAACAAACCCGTTCTGATAAGAACACATTTGTGTCAAAACCCGTTCTCACCAGAACCAAAAGAACCCCTTTCTTTAAATGACCTTTCTGACCCGAACTCATCTCGACCCAACCTGTTCTGACCCGTCACCTGATCACCTGACACGACCTGCCCAATTACCAGGTATAATTTTTATTCACACACCCTCGGTTTCATCTTTATCCAATTGTGGGTTTTTGGAAATGCACTTGAAAGCAAATCGATTTTCAAGCCATATATATACACAACAACTTTGTTATCACGTTTCTTCGTTTTATTCTTGTTGATTATTGGATGCAATTTGTGACACGACCTAAAAACACGACACGAACCTAACACGAAATCGCGGGTTTGGGTTTATTCTAAATGGGTTCTGGTCAGTTTCAGGATGAACCCGTCAACCCGTTTAGCTAAACAGGTCAGGTTCGGGTCATCCCGATCGGGTTGGCGGGTTGACCCGTTTAACCCATTTCTATAATATTATATTTTTTACAATATGTTTTATGTTATAAATTAAATTTGATGTCTATTTTATGCTATAGTTTATAAATTAAAAATAGAAATTGACATAAGATTTTATGATTTTAATGTAATTTTATTATCTAATTTGTGTTTTTTCGTAGTAGATGTTAATTTTAATGTATTAATTTGCTGGAAAAAAATAAAAATGATAAAAAAAATCAGGTTGAATGGGTCGGGTTCGGGTCAGTTTGCGAATATTCGGGTCAGGTTCGGGTTCATATGTATGAAACGATTTTCGGGTTCGGGTTTGTCTAAAATTTTCGGGTTCGGGTCGGGTTGAACCCGGCAACCTGCGAACACGACCCGTTTAGCACCCCTAGATGCAAACACATAATTTTAAGGAAGATTCTCGTTGGTCGCGGGTGCGGTTGACACCACTTTCGAATTTAAGATTTTTTTTCTCATTAGCATGTTATTTTTGAACTTTTCTTGAACTTCATCAACTTATAATCATGCACACCTCCTGTTTGATTAAATGCCTCTGTGAGTTCCTGTTTCCCATTTGGATTTACTTTTCACTTGTTCTCTTTTGAACGGGTCATATAAGAGTTAAATAATGGGTGAGAACTGTGATGAGATGGATTTACATCAATTCAAAGTTCAAAAGTTGGTTGTTACACTTTCAGAAATCAAACAGGTTTCATACCCTTATATTAACTTTTGGTGAATTGTATGTTATCAAGTCACCTGTTAGATAGTCTTTTGATTTTGTCTCCTGATTATATTGGTAATTTTGTGACATGGCGTGATTATCAGCGAAAACTAAGAGAAAAAAGTGATTTGAGCGTAAATAGATTTCATTAGACATGAGTATCATACATAGCTGAACCATTGACGTGTTTGAGCACCTACTAACCGACTTAACTACACTAACTAACTAGCTCACTTAGCTACTACCCGAAATATAGACACACATCACATTTTAAAGGGAGTGTTGTTAATTAGTGATTCAAAAGATACCAGAGTCACATATGTCACAGTTACAGAGCATGGTACAACTTTCATTGCATGAGGTACAATTACTCATATAAATGTAACCATAAAGAAATAATTTATGTCTATTCTGAATCAAAAGTGCTTGTATCTAGATGATTAATTTTCTGAATTACTCTATTTATGTATGATTCTTTAATAATATACGGTTGCCCTAACCCCTGAAAAAAATAAGAAATTAAATGATTTTGACCTGTGATACAGATTACTAGTCCCTACTTGAATGTCTTATTTAGTTCCAACACCAAGGACACAATGCATGCACCATAGTGACTTGACACATGCCCCGCTCGCAACTTTTGAAACCTATATGGGGATTTGTCCCAAAAGGATATTCTGCATTTTGTGCATAAATGTCATGGGTTCTTCGACACTGATCATGTCAATGTGAAAACCAGCTATGCACACCATCTATCTGTTTGATGAAATGCTTCAATGAAACCCACTTCTATGAGAAATGAAGTATGGTTTATATTGTTTTGAAACTGTTTAAAATCTACAATATGCCAATTAAGCAACAACGTAAAATAAGGTCTAGCATAACATGTATACCAGTCAAGAACGTCTGTTTATTCAATGTCTTACCTAGATCAGTAGCAAACATACAGTAACAATGATCAAGTGTTGTCAAATTGTAATTATTTGTACATGCTATATATTCTTGACAAAACTGTAAGGCATGCTAAATGATAAATCATGGATATAACACGAGAATTATATATGCGTAAAAACAGGCCTGGTTATATGCACTGTGGTGTTCAAGCTTCAGAAGTATAAATAATGTATACATCTAGTGACAATTGAAAACAGAGCTATGATATAGAATTCAAGTGACTTGAGTACTGTGGGTCATTACAATGTCAAGATGGTTTTCATAATGTTTTGATAATTTGTGTGTTCATAAACCCTCCAGCGTATGTTTTTAAGCATGTATCGCAAGAGATTGATACTCAACTGGTTGAAGAGACTTTTGTTTCTGAAGTTTCACTATATCTGTTTGTTTAGAAATTTTGCTTTAGTTCCCTTGTAAGTATAGGAACAATCATTATGTAATGTACCTACTGATGTAATTAATTTACTGTGTTGCTGTATAGGACTGTTATTGGGAAGAGAGAGGTGTTAGGTTATCCGGAAGTGGCGTACCGGTGATGAAAAAGTACCGTGAGATGTTGTATAGGCTGCCAAAACGGGTTAATATGAAAACAACCAAGAGAAAGTTTCAAGCAAGTGACTAAGCAAGAGCAAGAAACAAGTCGGATCTTTGTGAACCGATCAAGAAAGAGAAGAAGCAAGAAAGAAAGTTATTTTTCACCAAGAAAGAAAGAAGAAACAGGTAAAGGGTAAGGGAGGTGAGTGTAGGGTTAATCTTAACAGGTTCTAAGCAGGTCATGGATACGGGTCAAAAGTGGATGTTGGTCAGCAGGAAGTTTGTTTACTAAGTCACATATTTATTAGTGATTTTAAGTAGTCGTGTGTAGGTTTAGTGGGTCAAGAAAACGCGTCATAAATGTAGGAGTTTTAGGAGATAATGTGTTTCATGGTTAGTTTGTTAAGAGTCTATTTAATGTAAATTTGCAATGAATGAAAGGTGTGGGTTTTGAAGCAGTAATAATTTCATTTTAGTGAGGTTTTCATTTCCAGTGTTTGAAGCTTGAGACCATCGAATATTGTTGCTGTTTGTGTTATGTTCTTACAAGGACCGTTCAATCTTTTGAAAACAGATCATTTATATTCTTGAGATGAACTTGACGATCTAAACTATGCACGACCTGACCAATAAACTGTGTTAAATATTTTATTATTAAGTCAGTTCTAAGTTATGGCATGTTTATGTTTGAGATTTTGTATTCAAACTGATTTTGCAGTGCACATTTTTGTGCTCTATAATATTCTGCATGATACTTGTGGATTTGTAATATTAGAAGTCATAACTTGATAGAATTCATCATGTGTCAAGTTGATATCTAGTTTGGCTTTCAAATTTGTAGTTGTTGTTTTGCACTTGGCGGAAGTTGCACCGCCTTTAGTGCTTCTCTGGATTATATAAAAAACGTGTGTGATTGTGGCTTCTACTTCGATTGTGCTCTATCCAACTCAACTTTAATGTTTTCAAGATCAAGAGTCATCTTATTGAAGTTGTTGAGCTGACACCACCTGAAAGGGGTATAATGCTTCTTGAGATATATTACACCGGAAAGAAACTTGGCATTGTGCAAGCTTTCAAGCTTTGCTCAATGTTCAAGCACTGGCTGTAGTCGTCGCACTCGTCACTTCTCTAAGAACATAATCATCAAGACTAAGAATGATGGCACGGTGCGCTTGTTCCAAGATTTCTGACTTTCTCGATCAGGAAGGTCGTCTAATTAATTTAACCTCTTTAATCTCACCATCATCAGCAATGATCTTGAATCCAGTTTTAAGTCTTGTCCTAATGTTTTGGTCATTATACTGAGCATATTTAGTTTTGAATCATATCCATGTGCCTTCCTTAACCACCACATTTGTGCTCACTGTGACTTTAGGACTTGCATCATCTAATCTAAACAGTCTAAAACCATCAACACATCCATTCCTGTTTTCTTATAAATTGCTGATGATGGTGTTATGTTCACCGAATAAGTTATTGTGCTCGTAGCTGCAACCCTAAACATCTTAATTAATTTTTAACTGGACACGATATCCTTTAAAGGCCTTTGTTATGTACGTGTGACAAAATGCTCAAATGAATTTAGTAATGAGGATAAGAATATTATAGCCATATCTTTCTATATATATCTGGTACCACTTCTATATTCCCTAAATCAAGAACCCATTAATTAAATTCATCCAAATGGTCCTCAACAGACTTACAACAAGCCATTGAGAATGTTACTATATAATATTTTCTTACCTAGTTAGGTGTTTTTGTGCGCAGTGGCAGACCCAGAAAATTTTTATAGGGTGCAGAAATTTATAGAGGTCGTTTGTCTATTGCATATAATAATTTTTTCGGTCCGGTTCAAGTCGGATCGGGTCATAATTAAACCAAATTTAATATAATTAACAAAAGTACGACAACCGTTAGGTTGGTCACATAATAAATATATGATACAAAAATAAAAAAACATCATTACTATTATGGACAAATAAGCTGAACGATTAGAAAAATCCGTACACAATAACAGAGCCAAATTATGTATTTGTTACTTTTTTTACAATCAATTACTAAAATAAAATAACGACTATCAACTTGTAATAATAACTTGGACTTAGACTAATAAAGATTGATTATAACGTTTTTTTTTACCATATTATATTTTTAAAATACATCTTGATGATAAAAAACATTGTCTGATCATGTATATTTCTTGATCATAAAATGAAACTCTAAATTAACTTTTTTTTTGAACGGCAAGGTGTTATACAGTTTTTGGGTGCGAGACACCCCGCACCCCCCTCATTGGGGAGGTCGGTCGCCCCACTCCGGCCAGACGTGAGTGTCTTAACCGTGCCTCAGCTGGTATCAGAGAGTGGCCGACGTCCAAGAAAAAACCCCACAGATACCTCACCCCAACTATGGGGCTTGATGAGTTGAGAGCTACCTCGAGAGGGGATCGAACTCGGGTACCATGGGTAAAACCCAGGTGCATCAACCAGGTACTGGACTAGAATCATTTGCTAAAACTTTAAATTAATTAAACTGATTACAAATGAGGAAATAAAGTAAAGAAAAATAATATGAAGTACATTTCCTGTTTAGTACATCAAATAAAATAATAATAGAAAAGATATATTGTTCTAAAAAAATCGGTTTCTTTGTATTTGTTTTTTATTTTTTTAAATTGGATGATTACTAGACTCTTAGCCCACCGTTATAACCATGTATGATATGTATGATGACAGTTATAGGCTCATAGATATGGGCTTTTACTTGTTCAAGTAAAAGAAATGCTATTATAAGCCAATCTGTAGAAAATAGATATCAAAAGTTCAACTTCAAGCCCATCTGTTGTTTCTTCTTCACGTTCAACCCCTAATAACCAGACACCTTTGCAGCTGCCAAAAAACAAAGTCCAATGATGTTATATTTACTCCATTCTCTTCATACACGCAGGTCCTCCCCTATAGGGTTTGATAAGTTTAAGGGGTGCAATTACAAAATATCAAGGGGTGCGCTTGGGATTTTGACGTATTTACAACACTAAATCCTTTATTTTTCAAGGGGGTGGCCGCCCACCCTCTAACATAGGTAGGTCTGCCCTTATTTGTGCGAATGTGTTTTGATAATCTATGTGAACTTTAAATCAAAAGTCCCTTTATATACTTTTTTTAGAACAACAAAAACTCACTCACTAAATATACTCCTAATTTTTTTGAAGTTTAAGTTTCAAATATATATATATGTAAAGGGTAGGGTACAAATTACCTAATCATACATTACATACGCGACAATATTAGCCATACGCGTGTCCTGATTCATTTTTTCTTTAATAAGGTTAAATCAAACAATTAATTCAATTAATTAATCTGAGGGCAAATTCGTCTCTTCATTCAATCAGCGAAAAGTTCGTTACACTAATATCCCAGTAATTATCATTCGAATCAGTTTCAAATTTTCCATAATTATGATTCGTATCAGAGCGATGTTACTCAGTTCTTTTAATTCCCTTATGATCTGCAATTAAAAATTCGCATGTGTATAATAAAAATTTCGCATGTATATGTTTACGTGATAATAATAAATTCGCTTGTGTTTGTTACTTTTGGTTTACATGATAATAATAACTTTTGAATTCGCAGGTTCATATTACATTATAATAAGATTTCGCATGTGCATGTTTGATACATATGAAAATGCATCTTGACCAATGTAATGGGAATCGCATGTGCATGTTACTTTATAATATTTTTGCATGTGTTGATACAAATGAAAATTGCATGTTAGACTAATGAAATGTTTACAGATTATATTGAATCGCATGTGATATTGTGATCCAAGGAA
Source organism: Helianthus annuus (assembly GCF_002127325.2). Taxonomy (NCBI): domain Eukaryota; kingdom Viridiplantae; phylum Streptophyta; class Magnoliopsida; order Asterales; family Asteraceae; genus Helianthus; species Helianthus annuus. Next base: position 186,576,471 of record NC_035443.2, read on the forward strand.
ATGAAAATGGATGTTTACAAATTAAATGGAATCGCATGTGATATTGTGATCCAAGTAATGAAAATGCATGTTTACAAATTAAATGTAATCGCATGTGATATTGTGATCCAAGGAAATGAAAATGGATGTTTACAAATGAAATGGAATCGCATGTGATCAAAGGAAATGGAAATGCGTGTTGAAAAATAAAAATGGGAATCGCATGTGTTGCAAAAAACAATGTTCGCATGTTATTTTTAATGCAAAAATCGCATGTTGTAAAAAAAAATACCAACATCGCATGTTGTAAACAATGTTCGCATGTTATGTTACGCCCTAACACGTTTTACCTTAAAAATGACGCAGCGGAAAAGAGCTTTAAAAATTTACATTTCTAGACGTTATATATTTCAACTATATGGTCGATCTATCCGTGCAATCCTTGCTCTTGACTCGATTTACGTCCGCTTCACCTCCTAAGTAGTAGAAGAAGTCCGTGTATCACCTGTGGGCGTCACATACAACTTAGCCATTAGTCAACGAAAACATCATATAACATTAAAACTCATATAATTAAGGATTGAATAACGTTTGACAATTTAACTTTAGTTCATCCAACTATCCTTACTCATCCTCTTATTCCGGGTTGGGCTTAAATTTCATAAGAATCCGATGTACTCATTCCTGCATTACATACCGACCTCAAACGCATAATTAGTAACGTTAAAATTCGAACATATCAATTCATGCATGCATACGTACTTACATACAAACATACATACACATCTACATACACACATGCCTTTCCTACAACTTTACTTACGTGCATACCCTCATATATGTCCTTACACATACATACATACACAACTACATACGTACATACCTTTCCTACATCTTTACATAATCATACAATATTTACATGGGACTTAGACTTTGATTTATAGCCCATAAACATCTAAGGATCTATCAAATCATGTTTAGAAAACCCGCCGTAGTCCACGGGTAACAAACCGAAGCCTACGATACATAAATCAACTTAAATAACAAGATTTCAGCTTTTGAGACTTGGGGAGGCCGTCGGCGACGGCCCTAGAGGCTTCGGCGACGGGCCTTGCCTTTACCCGTAGCCAGAAACACCCGTAAACAGCTAAATAAGGCGTCTGGCAAAACTGATGTTGTTTTGTCGTTCGTACGCGCTAAAACGCGCATAACTTTTGAACCGTTTATCCGTTTAACCTCTCGTTTCTTCCTACATGCTTGTAAATTCACATTCTATCATATTAACTTAAAATCCTACCTCCGGATTAAGGAAATTCTTAACTTAGAATCCCACATTTAGGTACCATATTACTACATATTCTTTAGGATCCCACATTCAGGTACCATATTACTACATATTCTTTAGGATCCCACATTCAGGTACCATATTACTACATATTCTTTAGGATCCCACATTTAGGTACCATATTACTACATATTCTTTAGGATCCCACATTTAGGTACCATATTACTACATATTCTTTAGGATCCCACATTTAGGTACCATATTACTACATATTCTTTAGGATCCCACATTTAGGTACCATATTACTACATATTCTTTAGGATCCCACATCTAGTTTATTATTATTTATTGTGTCTTTTATCTTTGGGGTGTTACACGTTATGGGTATTCGTGCATATAAAGATCTATGACATACAAAACCCTATACTCCTCACTTTCATACTTGACCAAAACATTACACCAATCGATTAGCTTGTTTCTAAACTACTTTTAAGATCGTTTGCCCAATATACCCATCAAGGGCGTTTTGGTCAACTTTATTCCCATCATTTAAGACGAAGGACTTCATCACATATTTGATCTCAACATCATGTTTAATTAATTAAAACATTATATTACTTAAACAAACTAAGAAGTGATTACGGAAATCACTTACCTTGTGCATCCGTGTTCATACCCGCTTGCTTGCCTCATCTTGACCCGTTAGCCTTCCATGCTTGGTCCATGCTAGTGTGGTTCCTATTCTTTCATGCCGTCATGCCATAATAATGTTAGTATTCATGCTCATTCATATTAACACACATTTTCCAACTCTTATCTACATTGACTTTCACTAACACGCATACGACATGATTGGTCAACCACATAGTTTCAATATCCTTGAAATCTAAATTCGTTATCACACATAACACATAATTGATCTAACACATATTCCATGATCTCTCGATTCTTATATTTGTGTCAAAATGCCTAACCATGCTATGGATTCTCTGTTGACTTTCAGAAAGTCAACCTTCTAGCATATAACTTCCAATTTCGAACACGCATTTATGTTGATATAATAGACCATATTAATGACATCATATTAATTTCATACATAATGTTGTATAACACATACAACTACATGATCACCTAGTCACATACACAATATACACATACTTATGTTTTCATAACTCTACATTCGACAACCGCATTGTTCAACATTCACTTAATCAAAATTATCATCTTACATACGTACACGACATAACTCCAACATTATCACTTATCAATAAACTATTCATTTCACATTCGTACACATTCACTCTTAATCACCATAAATCAAGCGCATCAATTACATGGCGAGCATCACACCATTGAAGCATAAGGTACAAGTTCTTAATGCATAATTTTACCAAGGGAATATCTCACAGAATGGTAATCAAGTTTTAAGAGTGTTCTAATTAGGTCACTCATAAAAAAAATTGTTCTATTTAAGTCATTGAAGTTTATTTTATGTGCTAATCCTATATAAATGACCTGAATAGCAGGTAAACAATTATATATGGTAATTATCTAATTTTCATAAACATGCTAAAATAATTAATTAACAAAAGAGATCAAATAATCAAATCAAAACAACACCTACAATCGTCGATTGATGTTTCATATTAAAAAGAGTAAATTACGTTTTTGGCCCCTGTGGTTATATCACTTTTACTATATTAGCCTAAAATAAGAATTTTTAACATATCTGCCCCCATAGTCCCTATAACTAACTATTTTGGCCCCTAAGTCTAACCAAACCCTAACTCTGGTTAATTAATTTTGCACATGACTTGCACATGATGTCTAAAATTGTCATTTCCTCTCCCCCTTTTATGACTTTATAAATTAAAACCCTAGATTTTATTTTTGTCACTTCATCTTCTTCCTGTTCATCTTCTTTGTGATTTCTACAGAACCGCCGGTGTTGTCTAATTCTCACTGGAGAAATTTTCATTGATTTGCAGTGCAAATTTTCATTGTTTGATCAACATTTTCTTCCATATGCATTCATTTGTACGTTTATGATATGAGAGAATTGCAGAGATGTACATGTATAGAGACTCACGAAATGCATGTTCCTGAAGTACACTATCCCAATTACCAAATCACTAACTATTCCTTCTTCCCCATTTTGGGTTCCCACTCACTCCGTATTTAAACACACACACACAAACAAGTACCAGCTACAACATCAACTACTACTCAACAGGAACTAAAATTTACAAATCAATGAAAATGGACAATAACATAATTAATTTCAAGTTAACAAAAAATAATAATAAACCATAAATTAAACTGATCAAATACCACTACTACTGTACCTATGTTTCTAAATTCTAAATTTCAACTAATCAAATTCAGAATTCAGATATATGTATTCATAAGCAGATAATAAACCTATAACTAGCTTAATTATATTACTTGTATTTGAAACGGTTATGTGGCTGCAAAAAATTCTTCAAGTTCAGCGGCAGGTGGCGTCTTCTCCGGCGGAACTCTCCGGCGAGAATTAGTCAACCCCGGCGGTTACCATGAAAATTTACAAATCAATGAGAATTTATATACTCTCCGGCGAGAATTAGACAACACCGGCGGTTCTTAGAAATCACGAAGAAGATTAATAGGAAGGAGATGAAGTGACAAAAATAAAATCTAGGGTTTTAATTTATAAAGTCATAAAAGGGGGAGAGGAAATGACAATTTTAGACATCATGTGCAAGTCATGTGCAAAATTAATTAACCAGAGTTAGGGTTTGGTTAGACTTAGGGGCCAAAATAGTTAGTTATAGGGACTATGGGGGCAGATATGTTAAAAATTCTTATTTTGGGCTAATATAGTAAAAGTGATATAACCACAGGGGCCAAAAACATAATTTACTCTATTAAAAAACACCCTACATCATTAAAAAACACCCTACATCGATAACCTACCATTCTTGGGCATTGCATTGATATTGATGGAGCAATTAGTCAGCAAGTTTTAGAAATAAGAAAAGGGATTCTCAAAAGTAGGTAGCCAAAGTCTTAATATATGGTTTGTTGATCAATTTGGAATTTTGGATGATGCAAAGTTGCATGGATTATTAACAAGATGAGGGTTTTTATATGAGCATTTGGTTGTATTATTATTATTTAATTAATAAATAATTATTTTTTAACCACCTTAGCATATATTAATATTAGTATTAATAAATAAAAATAATAATAATACCTCAATAAATGAATATATATCTTTTTCTTAATTTTTAAACTCCCTTACAAATTTTTAAAAATTATTTTGTAATTTTTAGTCCATGTAGGCCATTATAAGTCATATTAACATATTTATAAAAAAAAAAGAAAAACTTAAATAAATGCCATATAAGATGGATAACCTTCTATTTAGGTAAAACATCTATGATTGAAACATCAAAATGAACTTTAATGACCTAATTGGAACAAAAAAGATTACGAGTAACCTAATTAGAACACTCATGAAACTTGGTTACTATTTAACAAAGTTACCCCTTTTACCAAACCATACATTCAAATCCGAATTCTCATATGGACTCCACCTTTAGCACACTTAACTTATTATTTTGCTAACGGCTACACCATAAGCACCTTCTATACATACTTACCCACAACTTTCATATAATTTCACAATTTTGCTCTCTTAGGCATTTCATCGAACACTTGGCGGGTGTACTACTAACAAAACATTATGTACAAGCATTCATTGCATATTCTTACTAGTTCATATCAACATCATCGAATTCCACTTGAATCATATAATTCTCATAATATACCCAAATTAACTAACAATTACTCATTACATACAATATCATACATAAACTTTACACAACAATTAAGCATACATGATTATCCATAACATCATCTTCACTACCACAAGTGGGTTTTCATCTCTAATCATATAATTAACCTAAACCACGTGTAATCTATGCTTTATATCATGATATTAATACATTCTCATGCTCAATTTCATACAAATTCGCGGGTTGATCAAAACCCACTTCATATCAAAATCACCAAATCAAAAATTACAACTTACTAAGTGATCTTTAGGGCTAGATGACTAAGAATTCGGGTACATGCATTAGATTTGGGTTGAATTCCCCTTTCAATTTGAGCAAATAAGCTTGAGCTAGGGTTTGGCTCCTTTGGGAGCTTCTGATCGACGTAGAACACACACGAATGTGTGTTTGTGGGTGTTGATATTTTCTTATAATATCCCAACTTCCCTTTTAACCCACATTAGTCCCTTATGATTGTAAATTAAACATAGTTGGCCCCATTGTTTTTCCACTCTCAATCTATAGCCAACACTATCAAACCAAGTTAGATAACTTGGTTGTTAGTGAAATAACCCACTTGAACAATAAATCCTACTTACTCATGCCAACCTAATAAAATGTCAAAATAAAATATTTAGACTCGAGTTTTGGGGCGTTACAAGTCCACCCTCCTTAAATGAGGTTTCGTCCCCGAAACCTTTCTCATTCAAACCAAACCAAACCAAATCTACTCTTAACCCTTTCAAGTTATTCGTTCACAATACTTATGTTAGATTCTGCTCCAGAGCTCTTATTAGTGCCTCTTACTTTATAATACCAGCACTTAGCACATATCATTACTAGCGTTTCATTTATCGAATTTTATTAGAATTGTATTCAATTATTAATCATACAAACCTAAGTCTGAGGCTTGTTTCTAACTTCCTATATAAGCATATTACCTTCATATATTTGCTAATCGAAATAAATCGATTTATTTATACCACTCATACCTCATATGCTATCTTTCATTTTCTTCACTATGAGCCATCCTCAACATTTCATTACTATCATTACTTCTGATTACCTTTAAGCTCTTTAGAAGGGGTCGATATACTATTATACACACACCATAATCATTCAAGGACTTCTATTACTACCAAAATCACCCTTCTCAAACATACTTATCCGTACTTACCATGGAGACTAAGCATTATTTCCATGGTTACTATCGTTATTTATGCCATACGTATCTTTTCTACAATGTTTTGTTCAAATGAACATGGCCAACAAGCCTAGCATCAAAGTTAGCATTTCTTGACAATATTTTCCGTCTCTTATATTTTATCAGGATTTCCACAGTTACGAGCATTCAAGTTCAATACCACTAGTTCGCATAGAAGTATTAATCAATACGTAACTTTCTATTTAACATCCACAAGTTAAACCAGTTACTAACCTCGCTAATTTGGGATTTACACATTTCATTCGATCTCATTCAGACATGTGGTTTATCACATCGCCTCATTTATATATCAATACTTTCTCAATTCCTTCTTAAGACATTAGTGGGTTAGATCTATTCATAACGGATCAATACATGGCCATTTCTTAATATATCATTCTTATTATTTATATATACATACGTATCGAAGTACATGTTTGTACTCCTTTTCAATTCAGACATGCTTACGATCTCTTCGCTTCACTGTTCCAGTGTTTCCTCGCAAACACTTGCCTTCCCGTTTTAAAAGTTAGTCATAATACTTCTTTCGCTTACAATACTTAACATTTTAGTTCCATTTGCTCATATACTTTCATTTCCTTTACACATTCGATTACCCAATTAAAGGGGTAATGGCATATACTCTCATAATGAGATTCAAGCATACCGCTTACGACCCGGTCACATCGGGTTAATTGCTTTCAACATAAATCTTTCGTTCTATCCGTATAACGGATTGAACTTCATACATTCGTTATTGCATTCACGATCACCCGTTCTAAACGGATGGTACCTTATCCTTACTCGACTCGTTCAACTTGAACCGGTCGACTTGCATAGCTTATTATAGCATTCGCTATCATAACCAAATCCGCAAGGGATTTGCATCATTCGTATCTTTCATTTCTTGAATCCGTCTCGCGGATTCAAGCATTGCATTCGCATATTTCAGTCCTTGAATCCGTCTCGCAGATTTAAGCATTGCATTTACATCTTTCATTCCTACAAAGTACTCTTAATCCCCCGAGAGTCCTACTACCCATTTCACCCACACGCCTAGCTGCTACCAAACTCTATCAGACATACCTGTGATAATTATCACGGTCTCACGAACGTCATACATTTCTTGTGTACTGGCCAGGTACACATTCCACGTACTAGTTTCGTGTCTTCGCGTAATCGCCACCTTATGTCCGAAGAATTTAGTTTCGGCTCGTGTAACATTTTCAAAACTTATTTACCACGTCGTTATCATAATTTGTTCAAATTTTTTCTTTCACTGGCTTAACCATACCATTTCATACGCCCATACGCTAGGTTTACATACCTGGGGTTAATTCGTTTCATTACTTGCCTCGATACCGGTCCTAGACCGCATTCACGGATCATCTCTTCCAACAATTGCGCTTTCCCTTCACAAAACATACTATTAGTTTCCTTCAAATACATAATCTAATACATACTTACATTCGCTTTTGCCTTTAGGCCTCGATCGAGTCTTGGATTGCACGGGTTCTTGGTCACGAGAGCACCGGTTTGAGTTCAAGTATTTACCTCCTGTTACTTGATTCTCTCAAACCAGGGCTCTGATACCAACTTGTTAAGCCCTAACACGTTTTACCTTAAAAATGACGCAGTGGAAAAGAGCTTTAAAAATTTACATTTCTAGACGTTATATATTTCAACTATATGGTCGATCTATCCATGCAATCCTTGCTCTTGACTCGATTTACGTCCGCTTCACCTCCTAAGTAGTAGAAGAAGTCTGTGTATCACCTGTGGGCGTCACATACAACTTAGCCATTAGTCAACGAAAACATCATATAACATTAAAACTCATATAATTAAGGATTGAATAACGTTTGACAATTTAACTTTAGTTCATCTAACTATCCTTACTCATCCTCTTATTCCGGGTTGGGCTTAAATTTCATAAGAATCCGATGTACTCATTCCTGCATTACATACCGACCTCAAACGCATAATTAGTAACGTTAAAATTCGAACATATCAATTCATGCATGCATACGTACTTACATACAAACATACATACACATCTACATACACACATGCCTTTCCTACAACTTTACTTACGTGCATACCCTCATATATGTCCTTACACATACATACATACATAACTACATACGTACATACCTTTCCTACATCTTTACATAATCATACAATATTTACATGGGACTTAGACTTTGATTTATAGCCCATAAACATCTAAGGATCGATCAAATCATGTTTAGAAAACCCGCCGTAGACCACGGGTAACAAACCGAAGCCTACGATACATAAATCATCTTAAATAACAAGATTTCAGCTTTTGAGACTTGGGGAGGCCGTCGGCGACGGCCCTAGAGGCGTCGGCGACGGGCCTTGCCTTTACCCGTAGCCAGAAACACCCGTAAACAGCTAAATAAGGCGTCTGGCAAAACTGATGTTGTTTTGTCGTTCGTACGCGCTAAAACGCGCATAACTTTTGAACCGTTTATCCGTTTAACCTCTCGTTTCTTCCTACATGCTTGTAAATTCACATTCTATCATATTAACTTAAAATCCTACCTCCGGATTAAGGAAATTCTTAACTTAGAATCCCACATTTAGGTACCATATTACTACATATTCTTTAGGATCCCACATTCAGGTACCATATTCCTACATATTCTTTAGGATCCCATATTCAGGTACCATATTACTACATATTCTTTAGGATCCCACATTCAGGTACCATATTACTACATATTCTTTAGGATCCCACATTTAGGTACCATATTACTACATATTCTTTAGGATCCCACATTTAGGTACCATATTACTACATATTCTTTAGGATCCCACATTTAGGTACCATATTACTACATATTCTTTAGGATCCCACATTTAGGTACCATATTACTACATATTCTTTAGGATCCCACATTTAGTTTATTATTATTTATTGTGTCTTTTATCTTTGGGGTGTTACACCTTATGGGTATTCGTGCATAAAAAGATCTACGACATACAAAACCCTATACTCCTCACTTTCATACTTGACCAAAACATTACACCAATCGATTAGCTTGTTTCTAAACTACTTTTAAGATCGTTTGCCCAATATACCCATCAAGGGCGTTTTGGTCAACTTTATTCCCATCATTTACGACGAAGGACTTCATCACATATTTGATCTCAACATCATGTTTAATTAATTAAAACATTATATTACTTAAACAAACTAAGAAGTGATTACGGAAATCACTTACCTTGTGCATCCGTGTTCATACCCGCTTGCTTGCCTCATCTTGACCCGTTAGCCTTCCATGCTTGGTCCATGCTAGTGTGGTTCCTATTCTTTCATGCCGTCATGCCATAATAATGTTAGTATTCATGCTCATTCATATTAACACACATTTTCCAACTCTTATCTACATTGACTTTCACTAACACGCATACGACATGATTGGTCAACCACATAGTTTCAATATCCTTGAAATCTAAATTCGTTATCACACATAACACATAATTGATCTAACACATATTCCATGATCTCTCGATTCTTATATTTGTGTCAAAATGCCTAACCATGCTATGGATTCTCTGTTGACTTTCAGAAAGTCAACCTTCTAGCATATAACTTCCAATTTCGAACACGCATTTATGTTGATATAATAGACCATATTAATGACATCATATTAATTTCATACATAATGTTGTATAACACATACAACTACATGATCACCTAGTCACATACACAATATACACATACTTATGTTTTCATAACTCTACATTCGACAACCACATTGTTCAACATTCACTTAATCAAAATTATCATCTTACATACGTACACGACATAACTCCAACATTATCACTTATCAATAAACTATTCATTTCACATTCGTACACATTCACTCTTAATCACCATAAATCAAGCGCATCAATTACATGGCGAGCATCACACCATTGAAGCATAAGGTACAAGTTCTTGATGCATTATTTTACCAAACCATACATTCAAATCCGAATTCTCATATGGACTCCACCTTTAGCACACTTAACTTATTATTTTGCTAACGGCTACACCATAAGCACCTTCTATACATACTTACCCACAACTTTCATATAATTTCACAATTTTGCTCTCTTAGGCATTTCATCGAACACTTGGCGGGTGTACTACTAACAAAACATTATGTACAAGCATTCATTGCATATTCTTACTAGTTCATATCAACATCATCGAATTCCACTTGAATCATATAATTCTCATAATATACCCAGATTAACTAACAATTACTCATTACATACAATATCATACATAAACTTTACACAACAATTAAGCATACATGATTATCCATAACATCATCTTCACTACCACAAGTGGGTTTTCATCTCTAATCATATAATTAACCTAAACCACGTGTAATCTATGCTTTATATCATGATATTAATACATTCTCATGCTCAATTTCATACAAATTCGCGGGTTGATCAAAACCCACTTCATATCAAAATCACCAAATCAAAAATTACAACTTACCAAGTGATCTTTAGGGCTAGATGACTAAGAATTCGGGTACATGCATTAGATTTGGGTTGAATTCCCCTTTCAATTTGAGCAAATAAGCTTGAGCTAGGGTTCGGCTCCTTTGGGAGCTTCTGATCGACGTAGAACACACACGAATGTGTGTTTTTGGGTGTTGATATTTTCTTATAATATCCCAACTTCCCTTTTAACCCACATTAGTCCCTTATGATTGTAAATTAAACATAGTTGGCCCCATTGTTTTTCCACTCTCAATCTATAGCCAACACTATCAAACCAAGTTAGATAACTTGGTTGTTAGTGAAATAACCCACTTGAACAATAAATCCTACTTACTCATGCCAACCTAATAAAATGTCAAAATAAAATATTTAGACTCGAGTTTTGGGGCGTTACATGTTATTTTTAATACAACATCACATGTTGATATTGAATTGTAGAAGAGTCGGTTGGAGAAGAAGAAGCTACCGAACGAAATTACCGGGAGTTTGATAGAGAAATTATCAATTTTATCCTTCGCGGATGATTTTATGTTCATTAATTTGATTAATTTAATGATATAAATTAGTTTCGCCAGCGTTTGATGGATTGAAGATCGTACGGCTGTGGGTATCGGGTACGTAATGTAGGATAAGAGGTATTGTACGTTAACCGGCCTATATATATATATATATATATATGTCGAATACCCAAATCCCTCATGACGTTCTATGGGTCTTCGCTGACGTCAAGATGTCGCGGTCTTCGTTGCTACAAAAAAGTAAACCGTTAGCCTTGTCACGGAGGGCCCCGGGAGGGGGATCCATGACCAAGCTCCGGCGTGAGAATAAGTAAACTTGCCGGAAAGTTTGAGGAGTTTATTCCGATGAGTGTGATCACCAGAATGTTCCTCTAAGGTGTGAATCCAATAGATGTGTGTGTGTTTAATGCAAGGGAATATTGGTCAGAAATAAATGAGAAAGCTCTTAATGCGATACCTTCAAGTCTGTCGAATAATCATTCTTTCTCCCCCTTATATAACCCCGAGACCTTATCTCCCATGTGAGATATTTTAATGAGATGATCCAACGGATTCCGAGAGTCTTCGGGGGGCTCAGACACGTGTCTGACCCCCAATGGTAAGATGGCAGCCTCATTTAATGTTTCCGGCTAGGAAGTACAGTTTCCAGCCAAAGATCCTTTTCTAATCAGACATTAAATGTTGCCTGTGTCTTCTGATCCTAGTTTCCCGCCCATTTTATGTAAGGAAAACCTTAATGGGCAAGGTAAGCTGCTGTTGGGCTTATATCCTATTGGGCCCACGCGATAGTAGCCCAAGACGGGTAAGTGGGGAAACCCATAGGCCCGTCGTCAAGTCATCTTTAGTCCCTGGTTTTGAGATTTAAATCGCATAAACCAGGGCTGAGTTATAATTACTCGTGAGAACAGTTACATTGGGCTAAGGATGTGGGCCCCTCCCTAGGTAATCATCGTGTGTTCCCTTTTCTCTTTCCAGGGTGCCACTAATTGTTAGTAATCGACGGCTGGGGTTTAATCCTATTGGAGCACGTGTTGTGCGGTTTTAATTTTGAAATAAAGTCGATGTGACGGTTTACTCCATTCTTGTCAGTTATTTCCCTTAAATACCCCCTTGGTTTCTTGAACCTTCCTTCAATTTCCGCCATAACCCCCTTTCTTCTGTTTTCCTTACACTCTTCCGATTACCATTTTTCCTAATCATGAGTCGCACCGGTCGCTCAATGATCTGTTCTATTTTGACAGCGAAGGACTTGGAGTCCTTTGTCGAGACTTACAAGATACCCAAGTGTTTTTCTCCAAGCGAAGGACTTGGAGTCCTTTGTCGGATTGCCCTTTACACCTTGGCATTCTCTTCCTGTGGAGTCCGGTATCCCCTTTCACCTTTCAAGATAGCTTTGTTGCGTTACTTCGGGGTTCATTTCTTTCAATTGCACCCCCTAGGGTTTATGAGAGTAGTACATTTTGAGTTATCCTGTGTGGCCGTCTCCGGCGAGCCGTCTGTCCCCTTGTTCTGCATGTTTTATAAACTGATCTCTGATGGGGATTGGTTCACCTTTGCCAAACGGCAGAACAGTGTGTCTCGGCCTTGCTATTCTTTTATGCCGACTTCCACTTACCCTAAAGAGTGGAAGAGTCGGTTTATCTTTGTTTCCGCTGCTATGATACTAGAGTCTCCACCGCTAAGAGACGCCGAGGCCACTATTGAAGACAGTATTCCTGCCTTGTCTGCCGACGAAACTGTCCAGTGGAAGCGTATGTGTGAGAACCCAACAAGGGCCTTTACTTTTTCTGAAGGGATTTTGGCTATGGGAGGTCTGAGCCCTTCTTACTCGGTTTGTCCCAGGGCCTTTTTTGGCAAAAAAGGTATTCTTGTGTTTCTTGCTTGTCATTTTTTGTTAAGATTTGTGTAGTCATCTTTAGCATTTCTCTTGTGTAGAGTTGACTCTGTGGAATTTGCTTCAGGGGGATTCCCGAAGTGTGAAGTTTGTGGTTGGTGATGAAGTTGAACCGGGTTTGAACCAGGATGTTGAGGTGCAGGTGGTTGGAGGGTCTGTTCAGACCGGGGGGCCTGTTGCTGTGGAAGAAGGTGAGGGGGCTTCCTCTGATGGGGAGCAGAGTTCCTCTGATCCTCTTCAAGTTGGGCACTCTGATCGCGATGATGAGGGGGACCTGGAGAGCCGTCTAGTTCGCATGAGGAAAGCTGTTAGCCCTAAGCCAGTTCCTGCCCCTCGTGACATCCGGCAGAGGCTCCGGAGTGCCAGCGGGCAAAAGGTCCCTCCTGCAACGAAAGTTGTTTCTGAACATCCCCCTATTAGGGTTAAAGGTTCTTTGTCTAATCACCTGCGGTCATCCAGCCTTGTGAGTGCACCCTTGTTGGTGAGTTTATTTTCTTTCTTTACCTGTTGCCTTACATTTGCTTTGTTTCGGGGAGGTTTTTGATGTTCTTTTTCTCTCTTTGTCTGAGTAGGGAAGTTCTCATGATCCAATAGAGATTCCTGCTGGCCCTTCCTCTTCCCGTGTTCGAGACAAGACTCTAGAAGTAAGCATTGCTCGTATTGCCTCAGCTTTTGAGGTTTCTCCTCATCATGCTATTAGGACCAGTAAACCTTCTCAATTTGAGGGTCTTGCTCGCTGGTCTCCTTTGGCTCCCCTGTTTGCTGATGCCTTCCCTTTCACCTATGTTCCTAAGTGGAAAATAACTCATTCTTCAGTGATAGGGACCCCTGAAACTGCCAGGGATTGTTTGAGTCATGTTGTTCCTCCCCCCCATAGGTTCATGAATTCTGCTTTGAGGGATGACCTTTTTGAGGATCAGTACAGCATGCCACTCTGTGAGAGCTTTTTTAGGGGTGTCGGCATGCTGCAGCGGGTTGATGATTTGAGGAAGGAGAATGAAGGACTCAAGGGTGAACTCAAGACTTCCCAATCTGTTGCTGCTGAACTTCGATGTCAAGTGGTTGAGGCTGGGTGAAAACTGCAATAAGAGAAGGTACATAGCCTTTCTCCCGCCCCCCTCTTTTTTTATTTATTTTTCAACTGCTTTTGGACTCTTTATGATGTCTTTTACTCAGGGGATGGAGCTATGTTGGAGCGAAGGGAGCGAGCTTGGGAGATGGCGGTGTTGGTAGAGGAAAAAGAGGAGTTAGCCGCTGAGCTGAAACATCTGAAGGAGGTTGGTTCCGTTTCTCAGGAGCAGCTGAACACTATGTATGCTGATTATGGGATAACTTCTGATGATAACCAGCGGTTGGCTAAAGAGAAGCATTGGTTGATTACTGAAGGCTTCGGAGCCTTTCTTACTGATGTCTCCCAATCGGAGGATTTCAAGAGTGGTCTTGAGGAGGTGTATAGGGCGTACCGGGACGTTAGGTACCAGGCAGGGCTGAAGGATGGGTATATTTACTCTGCTCAGGGTCTGGGCAGGAAGGAAACTCCACTTTACAATTCTAAATCTAAGAAGCGGCTATCTAAGTTGGACAAGGAGTTTGGGGGTAAAACCCCGGCCCTTCTTGAGAAGATCCTGGAGTATCCCATGATATCCATCGATGAATTGAAAGCCCTGTTTACCCCCGCTGGTCCTTCGTCTCTGAAATCTTTGTCTGGGGGTGACTCCCAGTAATTTCTGAACATTATCCCACTTCGATATGGTTGTAATCTGAATAACAATGTACTTCTAGGGTACCTTTAACTTATTGATGTTTTGGAAGGAAAACCATTGTGTGGGGGTTCTCCTTGTACTTAATCATATGACCTACGACTATATGTTGCTATCTTGTTTTTGCTTGTCTTTCGGTGTGTTTTTTCTTTTTGGCAGGAGCTTTTGCCGGGGATCAAGTTGGCGTTTTCCTGGAGGCTTTTGGTCGTTTGCAAGGAACCGCGTTTTAGCCTGTCCATCATGCTTTCTCGCTTGTGTAACAGCCTTTTCTTTTTGATGCCAATAGTGTTTTCTATTGTACATTCGTTTTGCGAATAAATAAAGAAAGACTTCTTTTTGTAGTTTGTTTACAGAAGTGTGTTGTGCTTATGGTTTGTTTGATAAACCAGGATTGCCTATTCGAGGACAATCGCTGGACAAGCTTATAATGTGAGATTATATTTTTGGTTTGTTTATCCGCTTTCTCTGGGTTAGCTAGACCCTATTCTGCCCCACAGCCGGGTGATTGGTATGTTTGATATACCTTGTGCACATGTGTTCGTTTGTTATTAGGCTTATAGTTCTACTAGGCACGTCTACCTCGATATAACACCTGTTATTTTGTCAAAAGGGGACAAATGAGTTGTCCGTTTACCATTCATTTCTTGGGGATTAAGTTTCCCCGGTACAAGTTTTTACAAAAGGTTTTCTTCTTGGGGGTAAGCCCCTGACTATCAGTTAATCATTACAAAAGTGGCTCCCTGGCCGTTTTTCCTAAAAGACTTTCTTCTGGTTCATATGTGATATTTCCTGAGCTGCATGAGGTTCCATGTTCTTAGGACCTCTTTGCCCTGAAGTGTCTCCAGTTTCAACTTCCTTTGCCATTTGCCCACGTGACCCGATACGGTCCTTCCCAGGTTGGCCCCAATTTCCAGGTGCTCTCCTGTAGGCTAGCTTCGTTTGCTCTTAAGACCAGGTCCCCCGGGACGAGGTTAAGCTTCTTCATCTTGGCGTTATAGTAACTTTCAAGCTGTTATTTGTACTTAGCCTCCCTGACTGCTGCCACTTCTCTCCTCTCCTCAAGCAAATTCAGGTTCATCAGGAGATCTTGTTCGTTCTCCGCCTCCCTAAGCGTCATTCTGGCAGTTAGGGACCCTATCTCAGCTGGGATGACTGCTTCCGTCCCGTAAGTTAAGCTGAAAGGGGTTTCCCTGTTGCAGTCCTTGGGTGTGGTCCTGTATGCCCACAACACAAATGGTAACTCCTCCAACCATCCTTTTTGTTTCCTTCCGAGTCTCTCTTTCATTCCCTTGATAATGCTCTGATTTGCTCTTTCCACCAATCCATTGCTTTGGGCATAGGTGACGGAGGTGAACACTTGGTGTATGTGCATCTGCTCGCACCATGGCCTGAAGGGTTTTCCAGCAAATTGGACACCATTGTCACTCACCAATTCCTTTAGGACCCCGTACCTGCAAATGATGTTGTCTAGCACAAATCGTCTCATTTGCTCCCAGGTTATTTTTGCCAAGGGTCTTGCTTCTATCCACTTGGTAAAATAATCAATGGCGACCACCACGTACTTGACCCCTCCTGGACCCTCTGGGAATGGCCCGATTATGTCGATGGCCCACTTCTGGAAGGAGCAGGACGTTGAGATGGGTATCATCGGGTATTTGTGGCGGTGCGTCATAGGTGCATGAATCTGGCAATTATCACATCTCTTGATTTTCTTTGATGTTGTTTCATACATTCGAGGCCAATAGAATCCCGCATTCATTGCCTTCGCCACTACCGTCCTCGGCCCCGAGTGCATTCCACAAATCCCCTCATGTATTTCTCTGATCACATACTTAGCTTCTTCGTTGTCCACGCACTTCAGGGATGGGCCCAGGTATGATCTTCGGTAAAGTTCTCCATCAATCAATTCATATTGTAGGGCTTTGACCCTTACCTTCCTGGCTGCCCAGTCTCCCTCGGGTAATGTTCCGTTTTTGAGGAATTTTACAATTGGTGTCATCCACGTCTCTTGCACGTTTTCGATCGCAGCTACCTCCCCTGTGCCGAGGGAGGGGGAAGTCAGGACTTCCACTTTGACTTCTCTCGCTAGGTGGTCAATGCCACGGAGGCCAGCTTGCTGAGGGCATCAGATTTCCTGTTTCTCCCGCAGGGGATGTATTCCAGCTTAAAGGTCTTGAAAGCCTCGGCTGTTTCTTTTACCTTTGCCACGTACTGAGCCATTGTGTTGTCTTTGCCCTCATACTCTCCTTGGTATTGTTTGACCACCAGCTGTGAGTCAGTACTAGCTTCCACATGTTTTGCTTTCATCTTTTTTGCTAGCCTCATCCCTGCTAAAAGGGCTTCGTATTCTGCAGTGTTGTTGGTATTCTCAAAGTCCAGCCTGATGGCATAGGTTAGCTCAACCCCCCCAGGACTGATCAGCGTAATGCCCGCCCCGCTACCTTCTTCGCTGGAGGCCTCGTCCGTAAGCAACTTCCACACTACCTCCTCTTCCTTCTCTTTCTCTTTCTTTTCTAAAGCTTCCCATTTTAAAAGTTGTTTTTCTTCATCCTCAGGGACTTCTGCCAAGAAGTCGGCCAGTATTTATCCCTTTATGGCAGTTCTGGCTTTGAATTACAAGGAGTGTTCTCCTAATTCGACTACCCACTTAGCCAGTCGGCCTGATAACTCCGGCCTTCTTAGTACTTTTTGGAGGGGTTGATCTGTCATTAGGGTAACCTTGTGTCCTTGGAAGTATCTTCTGAGTCTCCGGGACGCGAAAACGAGAGCTAAAGCTAACTTCTCCAGGGGCATATAGTGTTTCTCAGGACCTTTGAGGGTCCTGCTGATGAAGTAAATTGGTATCTGCTTCCCTTCCCGTTCCACCATCATAACCGCACTTATGGTTGTCTTTGAAGCATACAAATACAAAAGCAGATCTTCCCCGGGTA
The DNA here is from genome assembly GCF_002127325.2 of Helianthus annuus. Taxonomy (NCBI): domain Eukaryota; kingdom Viridiplantae; phylum Streptophyta; class Magnoliopsida; order Asterales; family Asteraceae; genus Helianthus; species Helianthus annuus. Next base: position 186,594,392 of record NC_035443.2, read on the forward strand.
CTGGGGTAGCTAGAGTTGGGAGTTTGCAGATGTGGGCCTTCATTTCTTGAAAAGCAGTTTCTCCCTTAGAGGTCCACTTAAACTTGTCCGTTTGAAGGCAGTCTTTCAGTACCTTCATGAAAGGAAGGGTCATGTCAGCTACCTTTGAAAAGAAGCGATTCAGAGCGATAAGCTTTCCATTCAGTTGTTGGATGTCTTTTAGGGACCTGGGGGATCGCATTTCGGCCACAGCCTGAGTCTTCTCCGGGTTAGCTTTGATTCCACCCTTAGTAACCACTACTCCCAGGAACCTCACTTCTTCTACCCCGAAGCAGCACTTCCTGGGGTTCAGCTTCATATTCACATCTTGCATGGTTCGAATAGTCTCGGCTATGTCATCTATCATGGCCATTTCGATCAAGCTTTTGATAACAATGTCATCAACATATACCTCCAGGTTTCGTCCCTGTTGTTCCCTAAAAAGGGCATTCATGAACCTTTGATAGGTGGCACCAGCATTTTTGAGTCCGAAGGGCATCTTGGTATAGCAAAATGTTCCTTCGTCTGTGATGAAGGCGGTCTTTTCCTCGTCTTCCATTGACATCTGTATTTGATGGTATCCTTTGTAGGCATCCAAGAAGCACTTCAGGGGATACTGAGATAAGGAGTCCACTTGGACGTCTATCTCTGGGAGGGGGTAGCAGTCCTTGGGACATGCTTTGTTCAGATCTAGAAAATCAATGCACATCCTCCACCCTCCGTCTTTCTTCTGGACCATAACCGGGTTAGCAACCCAAGATGGGTATTTCACTTCCCTTACTATTCCGGCTCTAAGCAACCTCCTGGTCTCTTCACAGGCGGCCATCCTCTTACTAGAGCCCATACTCCGTTTCTTTTGCCTGACTGGCTTTGCCCAGGTGCACGTATTGAGCCGGTGTTCAGTCAAGCTCCTCGGGATTCCTGTCATGTCTCCACGTTGAAATGCAAATATGTCTATGTTAAGGAGGAGCAGCTCCTTGAGAGCACTTTTACACTTGTCATTCTGGTGACTTCATACTTTGATTGTCTGTTCCAGGAACTTGTCAGAAAGGACCCATTCTTCGACCCCATCCTTTTGGGATTTCTCAGGTATCTTTCCCTCAGATACGGAGGAAATTACTTCATATGCAGATTTCACCCAAGCCAAGCCCTTTGGCGTTTGGAACACTAGAGCTCCGTGTAGGGTTGATGCCTGTGGTTGCAGATCTCCAATCCCGGGTCTTCCTAGGATTGCATTGTACTTTGAGGGTGCCCGGACCACTGTGAAAGTTAGGTTTATAGTTCGGACGCGATCCCTACCCCGACTATAAATGGGAGTCTGATTTTTCCCAGAGGGTGTGATACACTATTGTTGAAACCTGCTAGGGGATAGAATCCTCCTCGAGTCTATCCCTTACATCCATGTCAAATCTGAGGGAACAGTGCTCATATATAACTTCTACCCCGGGTCCCCCATCCACATGTATTCTGGCCACCTTGTGGCCTGCTATTATGGCTGAGATGTTGAGAGGGAGTCGTTGTACCTCGTTTTCCTCTAGGTGTAGCATCAAGATGGGAGCTTACATGCGGTTTGGGGAGCCCAGAATTCTGGCTTTTACACTTCTGGTGGTATAAAATTCATCCCTCCTTCGAATCATGTCTACATCTGCCCTTCCAGGCTCCCTCACATCTTTCCCTTTGCGGTCCCCCCTTCCTTAATTTCTTTAACCAAATGGGCCAGTTTGCCCGTTTTCACCGCGGCCTCTATTTCTTTCTTTAGATACATGCAATCATCGGTTTTGTGACCAAATCCTTTGTGGAAGTCACAATACTCGTTTGGTTGTGCCTTCAGCCCGGGCTTTATGGGTGGCGGTCTTGGGAAAGAGCTCTTCACCCTCTAACTGGCCAGTATTTCACTTGGGGTTTTAGTGAGAGGGGTGAAGCTGTCAGAGTAGGGGGATGGGCCTCTCCCCCGAGGCCTATATGGGGAATACGAGGGCCTCGTTCTATCATGCAACATTCTATCAAAAGCTGGTTTCCTTGAGTAAGGTGTACCTTTTTCGAGAGGTTTTGCAGCTGGGTTGACCCTTCGGGGTGGGGTGTTCATCTCCTTAGCTTTGCTAACTATGTCTTTGCCCCTGACAAAGGCTCCGACCCAGTCCATGAGATTGTCAAACGAGTCTGGGAACTCCTCCCCCAGCTTTTTGCACAGTTGTGCATGTTTTAACCCGTTGATGAAACTACTGATCTTCATGACCTCCGGGACGTCCTTAATGTTCATGATTTCCTTGACAAACCTCTTCATGTATTGATCTATTCGCTCATTGTCCCTCTGCCTTATGTGCAAGATCTCGTTTGGGTTCTTGACCACTTTTCTTTGCTGGCCAAAGTTTCTCATAAACTTTTCACTTAGCTCTTCATAACTGTTGATCCCTCCGGGGGGAAGGCTGTCAAACCAGAGCCTGGCTCCCTCCGTCAGGGTCTACACAAACATGTGGCACCAAACTGGCATGGGCCATCATCCCAGCTGCCCAGCACCTCTGAAGGCATGGAGATGATCCTCAGGATCTCTAGTTCCATCATACCTGTCGAAGTTTGGAGGTAGCTTTGTCTTAGGAGGCATGGGCGCTTCAACAATTCTTCTAGTGAACTTTGAAATTTCAGCTAAGTCCCTAGGGAGGTAGGGTTGATCCAGACCATCACCGCGTTGATTTTCTTTTTCCTTTTCTTTTCTTTTCTGCTTCTTCCCTGTAATGAGGTCCTCTCTTTCTTTTGAGGTCATTTGCCTGAGGGTTGTCATGAAGGTTTCAAGTGGATCATTGCCACTGCTTTTGTTTTGTGGATCCACCCCTTCCAGGTCAGAAGGTGTGTCGAAGGACAATCTAGCCCTGAGGCTGTCAAGTTTCTCTTGTCTTTCTACATCCTCTAGATACTTTTTTAACTTCTCCCTGTGCATGGCAACAAAATCTGGAGTAATGGCCTCCTCCTTTTCCAGAATTTCCACCTGGTTTTCGTTCTCTTCCTCATGAGTTATGTCTTCCATCGAAACCTTATCATGATCATTCTGCACCGTGTGGATGGTACGTGAGCTGGGCGGAGTTGTCATGTTGTTTCTTGTAAAACGTGTTATCTTAACGTCGAAGTTTCAGAGTGGAAACACCAGCTAGACTGCGGTCCCACGGATGGTGCCAATGTCGAATACCCAAATCCATCGTGACGTTCAACGGGTCTTCGCTGACGTCAAGATGTCCCGGTCTTCGTTGAAATGCAAATATGTCTATGTTAAGGAGGAGCAGCTCCTTGAGAGCAATTTTACACTTGTCACTCTGGTGACTTCCTACTTTGATTGTCTGCTCCGGGAACTTGTCAGAAAGGACCCATTCTTCGACCCCATCCTTTTGGGATTTCTCAGGTATCTTTCCCTCAGATACGGAGGAAATTACTTCATATGCAGATTTCACCCAAGCCAAGCCCTTTGGCGTTTGGAACACTAGAGCTCCGTGTAGGGTTGATGTCTGTGGTTGCAGATCTCCAATCCCAGGTCTTCCTAGGATTGCATTGTACTTTGAGGGTGCCCGGAACACTGTGAAAGTTAGGTTTATAGTTCGGACGCGATCCCTACCCCGACTATAAATGGGAGTCTAATTTTTCCCAGAGGGTGTGATACACTGTTGTTGAAACCTGCTAGGGGATAGAATCCTCCTCGAGTCTATCCCTTACATCCATGTCAAATCTGAGGGAACAGTGCTCATATATAACTTCTACCCCGGATCCCCCATCCACATGTATTCTGGCCACCTTGTGGCCTGCTATTATGGCTGAGATGTTGAGAGGGAGTCGTTGTACCTCGTTTTCCTCTAGGTGTGGCATCAAGATGGGAGCTTACATGCGGTTTGGGGAGCCCAGAATTCTGGCTTTTACACTTCTGGTGGTATCAAATTCATCCTTCCTTCGAATCATGTCTACATCTGCCCTTCCAGGCTCCCTCACGTCTTTCCCTTTGCGGTCCCCCCTTCCTTAATTTCTTTAGCCAAATGGGCCAGTTTGCCTGTTTTCACCGCGGCCTCTATTTCCTTCTTTAGATACATGCAATCATCGATTTTGTGACCAAATCCTTTGTGGAAGTCACAATACTCGTTTGGTTGTGCCTTCGGCCCGGGCTTTATGGGTGGCGGTCTTGGGAAAGAGCTCTTCACCCTCTAAGTGGCCAGTATTTCACTTGGGGTTTTAGTGAGAGGGGTGAAGTTGTCAGAGTAGGGGGATGGGCCTCTCCCCCGAGGCCTATATGGGGAATACGAGGGCCTCGTTCTATCATGCAACATTCTATCAAAAGCTGGTTTCCTTGAGTAAGGTGTACCTTTTTCGAGAGGTTTTGCAGCTGGGTTGACCCTTCGGGGTGGGGTGTTCATCTCCTTAGCTTTGATAACTATGTCTTTGCCCCTGACAAAGGCTCCGACCTAGTCCATGAGATTGTCAAACGAGTCTGGGAACTCCTCCCCCAGCTTTTTGCATAGTTGTGCATGTTTTAACCCGTTGATGAAACTACTGATCTTCATGACCTCCGGGACGTCCTTAATGTTCATGATTTCCTTGACAAACCTCTCCATGTACTGATCTATTCGCTCATTGTCCCTCTGCCTTATGTGCAAGATCTCGTTTGGGTTCTTGACCACTTTTCTTGGCTGGCCAAAGTTTCTCATAAACTTTTCATTTAGCTCTTCATAGCTGTCGATCCCTCCGGGGGGAAGGCTGTCAAACCAGAGCCTGGCTCCCTCCGTCAGGGTCTGCACAAACATGTGGCACCAAACTGGCATGGGCCATCATCCCAGCTGCCCAGCACCTCTGAAGGCATGGAGATGATCCTCAGGATCTCTAGTTCCATCATACCTGTCGAAGTTTGGAGGTAGCTTTGTCTTAGGAGGCATGGGCGCTTCAGCAATTCTTCTAGTGAACTTTGAAATTTCAGCTAAGTCCCTAGGGAGGTAGGGTTGATCCAGACCATCACCGCGTTGATTTTCCTTTTCCTTTTCTTTTCCTTTCTGCTTCTTCCCTGTAATGAGGTCCTCTCTTTCTTTTGAGGTCATTTGCCTGAGGGTTGTCATGAAGGTTTCAAGTGGATCATTGCCACTGCTTTTGTTTTGTGGATCCACCCCTTCCAGGTCAGAAGGTGTGTCGAAGGACAATCTAGCCCTGAGGTTGTCAAGTTTCTCTTGTCTTTCTAGATCCTCTAGATACTTTTTTAACTTCTCCCTGTGCATGGTAACAAAATCTGGAGTAATGGCCTCCTCCTTTTCCAGAATTTCCACCTGGTTTTCGTTCTCTTCCTCATGAGTTATGTCTTCCATCGTAACCTTATCATGATCATTCTGCACCGTCTGGATGGTACGTGAGCTGGGCGGAGTTGTCATGTTGTTTCTTGTAAAACGTGTTATCTTAACGTCGAAGTTTCAGAGTGGAAACACCAGCTAGACTGCGGTCCCACGGATGGTGCCAATGTCGAATACCCAAATCCATCGTGACGTTCAACGGGTCTTCGCTGACGTCAAGATGTCCCGGTCTTCGTTGCTACCAAAAAGTAAACCGTTAGCTTCGTCACGGAGGGCCCTGGGAGGTGGATCCGTGACCACGCTCCGGCGTGAGAATAAGTAAACTTGCCGGAAAGTTTGAGGAGTTTATTCCGATGCGTGTGATCACCGGAATGTTCCTCTAAGGTGTGAATCCAATAGATGTGTGTGTTTAATGCAAGGGAATATTGGTTGGTAATAAATGAGAGAGCTCTTAATGCGTTACCTTCAAGTCTGTCGAATGATCATTCTTTCTCCCCCTTATATAACCCCGAGACCTTATCTCCCATGTGAGATATTTTAATGAGATGATCCAACGGATTCCGAGAGTCTTCAGGGGGCTCAGACACGTGTCTGACCCCCAACAGTAAGATGGCAGCCTCATTTAATGTTTCCGGCTAGGAAGTACAGTTTCCAGCCAAAGATCCTTTTCTAATCCGACATTAAATGTTGCCTGTGTCTTCTGATCCTAGTTTCCAGCCCATTTTATGTAAGGAAAACCTTAATGGGCAAGGTAAGCTGCTATTGGGCTTATATCCTGTTGGGCCCACGCGATAGTAGCCCAAGATAGGTAAGTGGGGCAACCCATAGGCCCGTCATCTAACATAGGTAGGTCTGCCCACCCTCTAACATAGGTAGGTCTGCCCTTATTTGTGCAAATGTGTTTTGATAATCGATGTGAACTTTAAATCAAAAGTCCCTTTATATACTTTTTTTAGAACAACAAAAACTCACTCACTAAATATACTCCTAATTTTTTTGAAGTTTAAGTTTCAAATATATATATACACACTCCTAATTTTTTACACTAATATTCAACACTCCTTTATACCATTAGAGTCGTTGTTTTAACGCCAATGATCTCTAGATCAAGTGGTGGAGGGCTTGTATTTCTCTTGAGAGATGCAGGTTCGACTCTCACTTGGTGCAGAGTGAGGCACTGGTGGGCAATGATAGGAGACCCAGGGAACCCTGGGTTGGATCCTTGAGCCAAACGGGTTTTACCGGTAATTTCACTGTCGTGCCTACGGGCGGGTGGGTTACCGGGTTTTCCCCGGAATTGGTGGTGGACTCGGGTTACTCTCGGAGCACTCCGTTTGTCCAGTGGGTGCGCCGAGAGTGCTCGGGATTGAGTTTGTTGGCCGTTAAAAAAAAAAGAGTCGTTTTAACCGATGAAAATGATTTGGCATAGCATGGAATTAAATTTCAAGAATTTGAAGTGTTTAAGAAAATTAAATAAGACCAATTAAATCTCTCAACCACTAATCCATACTTAATATGGAAGCTCCATGGAGCATTATCCCCACTTCAACAAAAGGAATCATAACCTCTTTTTCTAAAACCAACTAGAAAGGATGATAATAATACAATGTTAGTGATCTATTTGTTAAATGTTATGTATATAATTATAGTATACTAAACTAAAATAAATATAGGCGTAGAAATCAATATTTACATAATTAAATTTAATGTATTAATTTATATTAGGTTTATCATCGTCACCACGTTGCGGCAAACTTCTTTTGTTATTTAGTTTGTGTTTACATATCTTTTGAAATCTCTATGAGCGCATTGCGCACGGAATCGCTCACAAGAATAAAAAATAAAATGTAGAAAAAACACTAAAAGATAACCGACAGAAAATCAACCAAAAAAGTTCTATGGTAATGATATTGTTCGTATGAAACCTATAGTCAGAGATGAGCAAATGGTAATGGGTACCGGTACCGAATTTCCCGAACTGAAAGATCTTAGGTACTAATTCGGTACCAACTTTTGGCACTCCTGGTACCGGTTCACTACCGGTTTTTATCTTTATGTACCGGTACCGTAACCAGTATTTTCGGTACCACTACTGATTCGGTATCGGTTGGCACCAAGCTCATCTCTATCCCTGAACCTAAAAAAAAGAAATCATTAAAAGTTGAAGAAAATCAACAAAAAAAAGTTGTATGAAAATCAACAAAAAAAAGTTGTATGTTACCTTTGTTGTTCGTACGGTACCCGTGATCAAGAATGAGCAAATGGTATCGGGTAGTGTTTATCCCAACCCGTGATAAAAAAGATCATTAAAGTTAAGAAAAATAATAAAGAAAATAATTATTGTTATAATATTAAAATATAGAGGCGTTAATATATATATATATATAGTATAATAGTAAAATTACTATTCGTTAGCTTTGTTTATTGGTATATATATATATATACACACACACACACATATATGAGAGTGTTATCTTGAGAATGCTAAATATTGCAAGAACCGTGAGAATAAATGAGAAAACCAATCAAAACCAATTTTTTTAATACAAACCTCGATGTAATTAAAATATAACATCAAAAAAAAAATTCCAACATCAATAATTCATTTTTACTCTCAAAATGACTCTTATTAAAATTTTTACACATGTGTAAATTTGTTATATACAACAAATTTAAATGTGTAAATGAGAAAATTTACACATGTATAAATTTTCAATATTTAGCAATATATGTAAATTTAAACGTGTAAATTTAATTTCTAATATTGTATTTAAATAATAATGATATGTGTAAAAAATTTCGAATTTGAATTGTTTGTGGTTTTTCAATTTGTTTTTACGGTTCTCATAATATTTATCGGTCAGAATTAAACATTCCCCTATATATAATTAAATGTCTCAACCACTAATCCATAAGTAATATAATATTAATCTTTTTAAAGACCAATACAAACATATATATTAAAAAAAACAGACTTCATTGTGGGATAACTCGATCATTTTCCTAATTTGGACTTATTTATTCGAGTAAAGTACTACGTATAAAATAGCAAAAGCGAAACAAAATCAATCATGACGATTTTGACAATGGGTGAGATAGCGTGATTGGTGAGATCAAAGACAAATTATTTCGGTTTCATACTTAACTAGCCTAAGATCCCGCGAGCTTCGCGGGTGGCTTAACTCAAACATATAACATCTACTGACATTGAAGCCCATGTAGATCATCATTTTTGTTCTAGACCTTTCCAAACTTAGGCTTCACGTCTAAGGGTTGAAACAGATCCCAAACCGAAAATTAATATGTATCAGCAACTTTTTCACCTTAAGATAATATACATTAACTTAACAACGAAATATAACTATTTTCGACTTTTGTCCAAATACATGAAAACTGAGACCAAATAGGCATCAAACAGTAAAACAAAATTTTCTAAATTCACTATAGTGAACAGTGATGCCACATTTCATTGAGTTAGCATCTACTTCATAGACACATTTTCAATTTGGTTCAACCATGCTTCTTAGAATGCTAAGAGTTCAGTTCTGTGAACTTCTTTTTAACAATATAAGCAAACTCCAATTCACCAACAGCAGCCAATCCATCAAACACTTTCTGTCTTGCCTTTATATACGGTATGAAACCTCTGTTCGTCATCCTCATAATAACTTTACCAGCCAAAACAAACAAGCTGGATTCTAAACACGTCTCAACAACCAACTCATAACTCTCGAACCCAATTTGTATATACATTTCTTCGAGAAAAATAACCATTTCAACAGCTTTATACACATCTTTATTAGCCCGCATTGACTTCAGAACCTTAACCACCAGTTATTTCCTAGGGGACAATCTGAACTTAGATACCATCTCCTTCATTAACTCTTCAATGTTTTTCGTCTGTCTATGTGGCAGAGTAGACCGATTACAGAACTGAAACTGTCGGCAATTTGACGGTAACTTTTGGCTTCGATGGCTGATTTAATTGATTGTTCAAGTAACTGTTGTGATGAAATTGTATGTATAGGGTATGAAAAACAAACGAAAGCGAAGGAAAACGAACAGATTGGTTTACATAGCTTTGCCACTGACATGGCCATTACTTGATTACTATAGCCTGCATATATAAATCATATGATCAAGCTTCCATTATGCATTCTACTTCAAAATGAACATCAACAAAATATCAAATACCTCAACATGTGTGTATTCTAGGGTTGGCGAAACATGCCTAATCATGTTAAACAGGCCAGAGACACGATGCAATTAACAACAATTTCATCAAACCATTTGAGCAGAGATAAGAAGCCAAACAATCACTTCATTATACTATTGAATATATACAAAGAACACCACATACTAATTTATAGAAAATTGTTGAATACAAAAATTAAACAAAGCTACCTGGTGGTTAAATAAGCCAATGATTACCGGTACATGAGCCGGTTTTGATGATGAAGCATAACACGATATCGTTGCAATTGCTTGATTTTGTTCAGGCTATAAACAATATAGCACACAAAGCAATAAGCCAAAGAGTCACAGACATTATGGAGGCGCAACACAACATAATATGTAACAGTAACGCTCACAAATCAATAAAGGCTTGAATTCTATTCGCTCCAACATTACACGTAGTGTTCATAACTTTACCAAACGACTTCCCGAGTTTAATTAATTCTTCTTTAGTTCATCAGTTCATATTACATTACTTACAAATGATCCGACTTATAACTGTGTATTCGACCTCTACTTTCTTGTATTCTAGTGCGGCACCAGAAACCTAGATTGACATTATTCAGCGTGTCACACCCCGATTTCCACGTGTCTCACCGGTGGGCCCGGTGGGGGATTACCGTGACGATGTTGGCAACAATATAGTCAAACCACACAATTATATAATGCACAGCGGAAGCATAAGATAAATATATAAATTTCAACCTCTGATTGTAATATCAAAATGTATTACAGAAGTTGAATATCCACAGTGGATCGTAAATACAGATAAAGTATTGTTCCATCAGATACTGCAATCAAGCTTGCGAGGCTTATCCCGACGCTAGGGAGCTAATACCAGCCAATTACGTTTAGGTACCCGCACTTAATCTTTTTGGGGAAAATACGTCAGTTTACACTGGTAAATACATTCAACTGACACATTTGAAAATGTTTATTAAAATTGATTTGAATGCACAAGGCACAAACTCTTTTATAACTTGGGAAATTCATAATGATCTTGTGAACGTTTTACATGTTCTTTTATGCGTTCAGTAGCCCGGGTCGTGCCGGGTTAAAGATTTATAGACACACCACGTTTGCGTAAAACCGTAGTACAGAAACCAACGGCTACGTCTTTTAGTTTTAATGTCGACACTTTATACCGGGTGTACGCCTACACCGGGATGTCGATGGTCGTGGCCATTTCGTAAAATGATGCCGAGGATATCCGGGACAACGGTCATTAAACCCCCCAAAGGCTTATAAGCAACAAAACTGTTTAAATGAGCCGATCATATTTAATCAATTAACCACCTAAGCGATGGAATTATATAATGCTCAATCAAGCGGTATTAATATACCGTAACCCAAGCCCATATAGGGGAAATAAGTCAAAAGTATTTACCTTTGCAAGTATTAATCCTTAATTTAGATCAAGTCACGGATAGCTTTTACTGGGGCTCCTAATCTGGAACGAAGGTTTTAATTAACCTCTTAGAATCCTAACGGTCCTTGTATTAGCCGTAGCTTAAACCGGTTGATTCCGATATATAGATATGGTTAATTCGCACGAAAAGGCGAAAACCGAGAATGGAGTATGATTTGGACCCAACAAGTTCAGTGACTTGTTTTATATGGGTTTATAGTTCATACTCTGGATTTTGGGGTTCAAATAATATAATTTGACCCGTATCGGCTATTGCACGAAAACTAGTTCCATGAGCCGTACCGTGTGCGCAAATAGGCGAAACGGTTAACCATAAGAGTCCTACGCTTATTTCCTAAGTCAATATGCCTTAAAAGTATTTTGGTATCAGTAGGATACCTTCCGTAATGCCCGTAACGAGTTTAGGTTTATATTAAGCCCCGTAGGGGCTTTTCGGTCATTTTAAAGACTTTAAAAGGGATTTTCGAGTTCTACAGGAAATCTGAGTTTCCCGAACAGCTTATAAAGCTTAAAATACTTTATTTATTATTTAAAATCAGTGGCAATTGGAATCGGGTCAAAAGACCTTGTAGAACTCCCGTTTTGGCCAAAAAGGGCATATTCGGTATTTACCGAACCGTAGCCATAACCGCAGGTTATGAGCAAGGTAAAAATTATTAAAAATCTTTAAAATTCCCAAAATATTATTTTACCACAGTGGGTAAAAGTTTTGGTGACGAAAACTTGGGTTAGATGGGCGTTATGCTAATTGCGCCGTTAATTATAAAACTTTCTTAAAAGTGCGCCTTTTAGCATAACTCTCATTCTAGACCTCGGATTGACGTGAAACTTCAAGGACATGCTTATAATTTTACAAGCAAGGTTTTGGTCCGTTCACGTGTTCGAAATACTCGTTTTAATTTTAAAAGGCCGTTACGGTCAACTTTTAGGCGAATGACGGAAATGCGCTAAAGACTCGGATAACTCATGAACCGACCACAGAGGCTTATACCAACATGTGACCTGGTCCTAAGAGAGTCCTAAGGTATATCTATACCTCACTAAAACGGGTCAGAACTGAAGTCAAAGTAAAAGTCAAACTTTTGCGACATTCGGCTCCGAACCGGTTCTATACAGTAAATGATCGATTCAAACGAGCGCAAACAGGTTTATATACTTATCATCAAGTTTTATGATTGTCAAAACAGGTTCCATAACATATATATTACAGATTATGCATAAATCGCCAAAATAGCTTTCTGTTGACTTTTTAACCGCACGTTTGACTCGATAATTGACATAGTTAGAGTGGTGATCAGGGGGAACCATTTTAGAGGTTTAATACCCACATAAATACCAACTCAAAACTACTTTTGGTTCGTCATAAGACTGAACCATCACTGAGTTATTTTAAAGTCAAACCGTAGTTACGACGGTTTGGTTTTTAGCTAAATACTAAGCATAAACTGAAGTATGAATGATCAAGGCAACTTACAGAAGTTAGGACTTGAATATGGAGCAAAGAAGAACACTTGGGAGCACTTAGAATAATCAGATGGAAGTTGTTTGAGTTGTGTGAATGATATGAGCTTAAGGTGGCTATTTATAGCCAATGCCAAGCATCTTTGATCATTACAACTCCTACAATCAGACCAGAGGTGATGGTAGGTGTCCCCTAAGTGTTATGGGTCGAGCATAGGGTGCCCATGCCCCATAATTATGTGCATGATCGTTCACAAGCTCCAAAAGTCAAGAAACTACAAGGTTTCTGCATCTGGGCACTTTACGCGGCCCGCATGGGAGTTCCCATGCTTTCTAATGCGGGTCGCCTAAAGGTTAAGAAATCAGACGCGAAATAGAGGAGGCTCGCGGCCCGCCTCAACTTATGTTTAAACCTTACGCGGGTCGCCTAAGGTTAAGATTTCAGGATTTTTAAATCTTTTTGTAATTATTACAGAATCGGGCCATTAATAACGAAATCTTTCGTAATGATTCACCTGACCTTTCGGTTCTGAAGGGGTAACTTTGCGGTTTGGCCCTCGGTTATTTACCGATAGGGGCCTCGTGTTAATTACCCGCATTATTAAGTCCCCGGTTTATTTATTAATTATATTGGAAAGCCTTAACTTTCACTGTTGACGCTTTTAACCCTTCTTCTACGAATTTGATCGTAACTTTCTCGTTTCATATCGAAACTTCGCGGAATTCATATATATTATTTTAGTGAGGGTATAATACCGTTACAAAGTCTTTGGGACGTTAAAGGGTCACTCAGAGGTATTATTAAACATGTTGACACAGTTAACCCCTGTAGTTTGTAATCTCTCACTTTCTTCCGCGTTTTATTTTTGTACGATCTGTAATTTATTCGATTGAAGGTTTAAGCATTATTTAGGGATACTATACCGTATATTTACCCTTGTTGACATTTATAACCCTCGAATTTATATACTTTCAAGGTTTGTCAAAATTAGTCCTTTATTTATTATAGATGCCACGTGTAAACAAATGACACGTGTTAACACATCATTGGACACAAAAATTCGAGGTGTTACACAGCGCTTCTAAATGCTAATACCAATTACTACGTACTTTTAGATTTGCAACCCGACCCATAGTAGATAACACCTCCCTGCCATTCCTATTTTTATCAACTCAAGTCACCCTAAATATTTAACCTATAAATACAACCCTGATGTAATTGTAATTCACCACCTCAAAAGAAATAAAATAGACTCGCTAGTGCAGTTATAGATGTAGGTCAAACCACGTAAATTCTTGTATCGTTTTTATTTAAGCTTTTGAGTGTTTAGTTGTATTTTTTGGTGCTCAGGATCATCAGCAGCTGCTATGATCATTTTACAACCCACTGCCGCTGCCGGTCCAAGTTGATTGGGTCAACCTACTGGTCAACAAAAGTCAACAGCAGCCGCTGTTTGACCAGGTCACCAGAAGCTGATTACAATCAGCAAAAATCAGAGTTTACCAGATTCAGTCAGGTTTGACCAAAAAGTCAAACAGAAAAGTAAACTGATTTGAATAGCCGTTATAACCGATCCTAACAGACACATCACACATAAGAATGATAAAGACGGATTTATAACCTTAATACGCAATAGCAAGCCTTCATGAAACTAATCAATAGATCATTTTGTCCTATTCATATCGCCGATCAAACTAACACGAATATAAGTCGGATCATTTGTAAATCAGTATACCAGTCCTTAACACGAATATATATCAATCCAGCAACTCGATATCAATCCTAACTGATATACATCAGTTCATCAAATCAGTATTAATAGTAAGTAATATATATTGTAACTAACATACATTAATCCATCAAATTCAAACTTCAAAATCTTCAAATCCACAGACTACAGATTGAAACGAATACTAACATACCAGATTGATGACTTCTATGATGGTTTGTTGAATGTCGTTTTTTGAAAAAAAAACCCTAAACGATTAACAAAGGAATGAAAAATCAAGATTTTAAAGACATGAAACACAAATCAACATAAGAAACTTACATGAATCAGGTTATGGTTATGGATTAAGAAAAAAAACTTACAGGGTACTTTTGATCGTAGAGAGATGAGATCTAGGGTTCTTTCAATTGAGGTGGTCAAGTTCATCTCGTAATCGAGCCTTTTCAATCCTGATATAGTGTTCATATATTGATATGTCTCCAACCGTTGCCTGTCCCCAAGATTTCCCTTTTTCATACCCTGAACTGCTGTTAAGCTTTTCCTACCATTTCTTTGCTGTATATGGATATGAACATACTCTTGCCTCTAACTCCAGCGCCTGAATCTTCCTCAATAACAACATATGGATAGAAAGCATATGGGATCCAAAGTTCTATATCAACCATGAATTTCATCTGAATGATAATAACTTACTGTTCACAAAAACAAAATCAAACATTCAGCTTCAAAAAATATAGATTAAAATTATATTTCACTTTCAATAAACAGATCTAGGGTTTAGTTCATAAATATTGTAAGATATAAATCACGAAATCAACCTAAAGCATATCAAGTTAAGGATAATCAAATCAAGAAAATGATGGAAGAATCCCCGATTCACTATAAAACGAATCAGTATTAATCTAATTAAGATTAAGAAAACACGTTCAAATGAAACCCTAATTAAGATAATTTACGGTTTACAATAACAAAATCACAATTCAGCCTCCAAAAACCAAAAATCTAACACCAAAATTGAAAGAAGTGATCGCGATTAGGGCTTGCGACAATTAGATGAAGAAGAAAAAGAAAATCTTTGAATATGATTACCAACATTAGTTAGATTCTTCATTGAAAATAATCCATGGATCCAAGTTTGATTTGAAGAGGATGTAGAGTGAAGCCAGAGAGAAACCGTTGAAAGAATGATTTAGGGTTTGGGTGGATAACGATTTCAATTGATTGAGAGAATTGATTAGTTTCCAAAATTCTGGCGGTTTCAAAAACAAAAAGAGCGTAGGAAGGAAGAAATATTTGCCGCTCAAAGGAAAAAAAGAGGAGAGGATGAGATGCCACGTGTCATCAAGCAACCTAAGCAAATGCCAAATGGCACCAAAGTGTTTTGTTCTAATATAGATAATAGATTTCTAGTTTTGTAGAAAGGCTAAACTTGATCATTAAAGTTTCCTTTTCACTAAAGACGAGGGCTCAACACACATATATAAATGCGATAACATCAAAACCTACATTTAATAATTTGATTACTGACTCAACTTTATAGTGATTAATAACATCTTCGGCCAATGGTTTCTTGGTTTAGTGACACCAATTGTTTATCACCGTTAAAATTACACTTTCAAAATAGATTTTAAGGGAGCGTGTGTTTGTCGTTAAAAATACTTTAATCATTAGTTAAAATTTAAAAGAAAATAAACAAATAAACTAAAAGTAACATAGATCTTTTATATAATTTATTCCATGACTACTAATCATAATTTTCTCCTCATCTCTCTAAAAATCTTATTTATTTAATAAGATTTCTTGGATGATGATATTCGTATTTTCTACTTTTCTTCATCCTTAAATTCCGTAGCAGTTGCCGAACACGACCAAACAAATGATTATATATTTTCTTTTTGAACTGCTTAAAGATTTTCACCAATGGAATTTAAATATGTGATATGGAAAGGCAAAGCTTTATCCAACACCTTATACCATTAGACCAAAGATCTTTTGATAGATGGCCATGGGTAAACATTTGTGGCCGGTGAGATAAACATATTAAACCATTCATTAGGTTTCTTTTAATCGCCTTAAATAGTTATTAAATTCTATAAACAATCAACTTTTTTAAGATACTAATGGATTAAAAACTAGGGAATGTTCTTACCAAGAATGGTGTTTTTGTGTGAATGTGTTTTCATAATCTATGTCAATATTGAATTAAAGTTGCTTCTATAGTTCTAGTTATTTTTTTACGACAACATGCACATACCTATTATATACCAATGTTTCCCATGGTTCTCGTACCATAATTATTATGGAAAACACCTTACTATACTCCTTGTCACCACAAGACTATGGCTACTTTAACCATAATTTGCCATATCAAAAAAATCAGAATTTAGGAAATTAAAGGTGTTCAACACATAAGAAGTTGTTATAAGAATAATGAAAGGTGAACATTCTTTAGTGATTTTCTAGATTATACAAAAAAAAAAAAATAAGGGTAATCATGTGTTTAACTTGTTTATGACCTGGAAACAATATTGGTCAAAAAAAGTCATCTTTGTCAACGTGGCTTCTTATTTCTTTTGTACATATTAAGTTATTAACCCGGGTACAAAATTATTTGCAGCCCCATTGAGCATGATCCCCACATGGCCACTTGTACCAAAGGAGCCATAACCTTTTTAATTATAGAACCAATTTATTCCCTCAACCACTAATCCATGGGTGATATAATATTAATCTTTTTAAAGACAAAATCAAACATATATTATTAAAAAATAGACCTTACTGTGGCATGAGTACTCGTTTTTCCACTATGGAATTATTTATTCGACTAAAGTAGTACTTATAGAAATATAAAATAGCAAAAGCGAAAACTGATTACGATGAGTTTGGCAGTCGTGAGATAGTGTGTTTGGTGAGATTGAAGACTAAAATTCTCTTGTTTTCACATTTTTATTTCTGGTTTTCAAGAAAGGTTTAATTTAAGAAAGGTTAATTTTGATTAAAGATTCGTTCAACTAGTTATTTTGAATAGGAGGGCTCCTTACACATTATATAAATGTGACAACATCAAAAACCCATTTAATCATAATTGATTACTGGCTCAACTTATCAACTTAATTTGATTACTGGCTCAACTTATCAACTTAATAATAAATAATATTTAATGATATCTTACGCCAATGGTCTCTTGGTTTACCTGCACCAGTTGTTTATCTCTATTTTAATTGGTACCAGTTTAAGTCTTGCAAAGTAGATAATGAGATTTAAGGAATTTTTTTAACTCGGTGTGTATGTTTACCATTAAAAAGTATGAAATATTTAAATAAAGTTAATTAAAATGTTAAAGAGGTTAAATAAAAGTAATATAGATATTTTGATATCATTAATTTATTCCTGACTTCTAATCATAATTTTCTCCCCGTCTCTCTAAAAGATATTTGCTCGTTTAATAAGAATTCATGGGTGATGATATCCTTATTTTATCCTCATCTTAAACCCTATATTTCGTATGAGTTGCAAAACATGATTACACGAGTGATTATATATTTAAGTAATATTTTTTCTAGTTTTCTATTTCACAACCGTTATTTTTTTTTATTTTTTTATTTTTTTTAGCATAATTATAGGTTTCTTTTATATCATTCCACATGAAAAAGGGCAATTACAAAGCAATGGCAGGTAGTCGGGCAACAAGTTGCGCCGCCACCCCCTTTTGAATAGAAAAACCAATTCTACTAAATACAAAGTTTGAAACCTTTAGCGACGAAGAATTACTATTAACGACTTTTTGAACCCGATTCAAGAGTCGTACAGCGTCAGGAGCGAGACCACCAAAGGTATCAAACGCAAACGGGAAAAACACATGTTGATTCTCCCGGCAAGCTTTGTCATGTTTTGCCACTTTGCTCGCCTCTGCCTTGAGCACCGCTTGCCCTACGACAAAGCCCTTGTCCTTGAGTCCGACAAGGGGGGAGACTCCAGTTAGATCTACAAAAGCGTGTTTCCCCCCTTCCCATCCAAACACAAGGATGTCCGCCGGGCGTAAAGTGGACCTCCCCTCTAAGGGGTCAGTAAGGAAATTTACTGGAGCCTCCTTTTTGGCAGAGATCCCGGCCCGCTTAAGAACATCACATAACACATCTCTCACCCAATCATGCCGATATTTAAACCCTGGTAGCTCTTTACAGTGGATCGCGTGCTCGCCGTAAGAATCCAAACACGCTTTGCGGCATACCGGACATGGCTCGTCAACTGGGAACAAAGGAATCATCAGTCGGTATCTAAGGATAGCACGGTATTCCACAGCCGACATGTGTTGCCCCAAGCCTTCAATTGGTGTGACAGACAGAAAATCCTGAGCATGTGGGGCACGTAGACATTCAGAGAAGTCCTACCTCAATAATAGAAGGTGGATGGGTAGACATTTGTGGCCGGTGAAAGAATGTTGTATGCCCAAGATACAACCAACCTTCCGTTTTGTATGCTTTTGAAAAACTGGAAGGCAAATCGAAACTAGCTTACTCGTGTGGTTGTACTCACCTTCTATACTTCCGTGTAGTGGCGGAGCTTGAACGTAAACTTCATGGGGGCAGACTCTAAAAAATCCAAATCGGTGGGGACCCTACTCTTAAAAATCCAAATCGGTGGGGGCGTACTCTTAAAAATCCAATATTGTATAGTAAAAAAAACAAAATTTTGGTAAAATTAACACCAAGCGCGACAAATCGGTGAGGGCAGGGGCACCCCGGGCCTCCATTATGCCCTGTCCATGCTTCCGTGTCAATTACACTCGGGGAGCTACATTATGTATACAACTAGAATTTTGACCTGTGACGCGCACTGCGGCGGCAACATCGCTTCTGTCACTTCATTACACGCGTAATGATGATCACATTAACATGTGGTGCCCACAAATGACGTTACGCGTTTTTGGCTTTGTTACGCATGTTACTTCTATGACATTAACGTCATTAGACATAGATAAAAAAAGTTCAATGTCTCGGATGTTGCGCTGTAACGTTGTAAAAGTAATTTAGACACTAGTGTAAGTCGTAAAAATAATTTAGACATTAACGTGGTTAAGCATAAATATAAAAAGTATAACAATGTGATGTATGTTACGGTGTAAAGTCATAAAAGTAATTTAAATAAAATGAGGTGTCAAGTTATTAAGGAGAAAATGTTGGTGGGTCAAATTTTGTCAATTACCAAAAGTTAGAAATGAATGTGTAATAGATAAAGGCTAATAGTGTTTTTTTGTCAAAGGTTCAAAGGTGTGAAGTGAAAAACAAAGGTCGGAATCACCCACCTTTCTTTTTAAGAGTATACTAGTAATATGACCCACGGGCGACGCGCCGCCGGGCCCGTTGCAAACATCGAATGGATTAGTCCAGGCGTTATGTAATGCGCCAACCATCGTGTTTCAACATATCCGATCTAACTAAATGTAACCTATAAGCATTGCGGTTGGATAAAAAAGTAAAGTAAATGGAATCTGTACTGTATAAAAGAAAGGGATCGAACGCGTGTTGGTTCGTTTAGTGGGGTTCCATCTAACCACTACACTATCCTTACATTTGCATCAAAACTTAGCGGCGTCAAAATCTGCAATTATTCGTACGTCAAAACGTAGACCAGTTGAAAACGCACATAAAAGTAAGCATCAAAACCTATTGCATTTGATCAGATTCATTTCTATTTTTTTTTACCACGAAACATGAATTTATGTTTTTTTGCGTTGAAACGTGAATTTATACGGACATGTACATAAAAATAAGCCCATGAGTAAATAGCATTTTTTTAACTGACATTCAATAAACCACAAGAACCATCTGTGTAATCAACTCTAAAACAATATAAAAACTCATTATATTTGTAAAAAGTAATATTATAGAATATGCTACATGAAAATATTTAATAATTATATTTCTAAAATTAATATACATAAAACTACTAAACGTCTATTACCAGAAAAAACACTATAATAGGGACAATGTTTAGTTTTTTAATAATTTTGATATAACTATTTTCAAAAAAAAAATATGATAAATATAAAACTCATGCATATTATCTCAAATATAGTATACACACATTTTTTCTCTTTTATTATATTTGAACCAACAATTTTTTATTACGTTTATTTGTGTTGTTTAGTTAATATTATATTATATAAATATTATGTTGTGTTATATTATGTCATGGTATACTATATATGGATAATGCTCTAGAGAAAACCCTTTAAAATGAGAAAACTATGAAAACTCATCACATGGTCTAGAATTACCCACGTGTCCCAGCCATCTCCATCTTTTCTTTTGCTTTTGAGGGCACATTTGTAAATTCAACAATATCCTACCCAACTCAAAAGATCTCTTGACTTTTTGTCTACTATGATTTGACAACATTTATTACACCCTTATATTCTCAATGTGTCTCTCTCTCTCCCTCTTTCAAATCCATTTGAAAATCAAAATCACAGATCTTCTTCTCCCTTTCTTCCATACCACGTTGATCATGTATATGTATATACATATACGGCTCCATATGGAACGTGTGTGCATTCAGGAGACTACTTATATCCATCCACGTACAACTTAATTCCTAAATCAATTCCAACTTTCTTCTCAAATCAATAAGCTGTGTGATTCATCGGTTCTCTGAGGGTTTATATCCAAATTTCATTCGTAAAATCGTTAGTTACAGTCACCGATGGAGGTTGGAGTCGCTATTTCTCCGGAGAACGGCGGAGTTGCCATGGAGTTTTCGGCCGTTGATGGTGCCGCTCTATCATCGCCGCCAACTTTGCCGCCGAGGCTCCGTCAGAGACTCACGGAAACGAAGGCGTCTCCGTTAAGTGTTGAAGAAATTGAAGCTAAGCTTCGTGATGCAGATCTTCGTCGACAGGTTGTTGTTGTTGTCATATATGATTAATTCGTTTGATTATCAGGATTTTGGTTATTGTTTTGTATGTGATTTGTTTGAAATAATTTGTTGCAATTGTAAGGTGTTAAGAGTTGTTAAATCTGTGAGTTTTTTTTTTTTTTTTTTGTTAATGTTGTGTAAGATTAATTTTACTAAACATGTGATTAATTTTACTAATTGCTGATTAGGTGTTGCTGAATTAATTGCTGAAATTGTAAGGTGTTACTGATTATATGTTAAAGAGTTTTTAGTTCTGTGTACTTTGTTAGTTGTTGTTTCAGTTGTGTAAGATTAATTTTATTAAACAGGTGTTATTGATTAATTTTATTAAACATGTGATTAGTTTTACTAATTAATTTTACATCGTCATACCCTAATACATGTTACACTTTATCCTATTAGACATAGCCATACAGTTTAAATTATTATAGTTATGCCGTGTTTAACACATGCCCGATTTTTTTATTTTTAGACGTCTAATAATAGGCACGTCTGTTTTTAGAAACGAAAAGCCAAGTTTGTCTTACAGCACAACCAACATAACACGTGTTATAGTCTGAACTTCTGGCTATGAATGTGTTAATATTTATGTCTGGTTAACGACTTAACGGTTATCTTATCTTTTTGTTATTAGGACGGTGATGGATTCAAGGGAAATAAGAACCAATTCTCGGGACCGTTGGTTTCGTCAAACGTGGATCAGATGCTCAAGAATCATGACCATGTTTATGTTATAGCACAACACAACTAACACGTGTTATAGGTTGAACTTCTCGGACATGCATGTGTTACATGTGACATAAAACCCATATACAACGTAACACGTGTTACGTGTGACATGAAAACACATTTTTATAACTTCCCTGGCATACGCACACCCACATGTTTACAAACCGTTTCAAGACCGACCCAAACAATAAAGCAAGGGTAGCCGTTGAAAAGCTAAGGCAGCAAAGGTAGCCGCTGAAAAGCTAAGGCAGACTGTAAAAGGAAACTCCACCATTTTCTTAGTGCTATGTATTTTCGTTTACTAGTAATATGTAATGTGAGACTCTTATTTGTTTTGTCTAGTACATGATGTTAAAACGGTATGGACTTAACACATTCTGGAAGTCTTAACACACGTTATAAAAGAGGCTTAACACACGTTATATCAGGTATACTATGTTGTTATTAAGTTACTATTGGAGTTTATGCATCCATTCTGGAAGTCTTAACACACGCTATAATAGAGGCTTAACACACGTTATACATGTCAGGCGCGTAACACATGTTACAGTATGTATATACAAATCATGGTGTTTTGGAAACCACTAGCTTATACATGACACCATGTTGGGTTAGACCAAGATTATAATTCCATATTAACTTGTACACGTGTTACGATCAGTATATGCACATCATGGTGTTTTGCAAACCACTTTCATATACATGAATACAAGTCGGGTTATAATGGATGCTTACATGTTATCATATGTATACAAGTGGGGTTACAACAAGATTACGATATTAACTAAGCTCACCATTAAACTCATCGCCCCCGTCGACTGTTTTCACCCTTGTCACATGTTAAGAAATTACATGTTCCGAACAGACAAATTGTAACACATGTTAGATCAGTATATACACATCATGGTGTTTTGTAAACCACTAGCTTATACATGAATACATGTCAGGTTACAAAAAGATTATAACAGAGGCTTAACACATGTTATACATTCCAAAATATGCAAAACAAATGACCCGTTTCATATTATATATTCCAAAATTACCGGTACATGTGTTACCATAAATGGCTTGTTTCATATTACACGTTACATACTAGCTTGTACATTTATTACTTGTACAAGTTTTACGCTCAGCATCCACATTATCGGATATTTTAAACATCAACAAAAATAAAATAGATATTACTTGTTTTTTTTAACTAACAATAGGTTAACACACGTTATATATCATTCTAACATGGGCTTAACACATGTTATACATGAACACATGTCAGGTTACATCATGGTGTTCTGTTACAGCATGAACCACTATCACATGTTATAAATGAACGAACAGTTCTTTCCCAAAGGGTGTGACTTATTCAATGTCCCCGCATTAACGTCGCCTACATCCATCCAGCTTGTCAATTGAATATCTTTTATGCATCTGTTTCTGTAAATCAACACACGTTATATAACATTCTAACAGTTGGCTTAACACATGTTATGGGTCTGAGTCTGTGAATCAAGCAACTCAACAAAAAAACACTTACTGTTTAGATCAAAAACCCAAACAAGCAACCCAAACCAACAAAAAAAAACAGCTACTGTTAAGATCAAAAGCCCCTAACAAGCAACCAAACCAACAAAAAAAAACCCGTTCAAAATCTCATCCTAAAGTTTTTTGATTTATTCAAGAACACTTACCGGATCTAGAACCGTCCGATGAACACGAAGAAGATCTTCAAACCTTCTTCTCACACACACACTCGTGCTTAACCTTTTCTTTGAATTCTTGAACATTTCTCTTCGGACTTTGAATTTTGGGTTTCTTCATTAAACTTGGATCTTTGAGAAGATTCTGACTCGTACTTGCCGTATCATCTATCAGTTCACCTCTTTTTAGATCCCTACCCGCAAAATTCTTTATTCCAGTCATGTTATCTTGTGTACCAGAACTTGCTATCTTGAGGTTGATCTTGTACAAACGGTTCTTGGTCCTTGTCACCTTCATCATAAGTTTTCCTGTATCATCATGAATGGTTAGCAAATCACGTTTCATGTGAATGTCGCATCCACCTTCCGTTGCTTGACCAAGACTTATGATATTGCTTTGCAAACTCGGTATGTAGTAAACATCGGTTAACAGGTGCTTCTCCCCTGTTTTCCCTTCAAGTAATACCGATCCCTTTCCCCGTATGTCAATACAAGATCCATATCCAAACTTCACCTTTCCCGTGACACGCTCATTAAGTTCAAATAAATAAGCTCGATTACCCGTCATGTGATTCGATGCTCCGTTGTCGAGATACCAAGTGTCTTTCTCCATTGGCTCAGTCTCGAAACGCTTTGGATTCACCCATTCTTCATTTAGAAAAACCGTCTCTTGATCACATCTCATCATGAATAATGATGGATCAAAGTCATCGGATTTAGCTAAGTTAGCTTCATCGTGTTTCTTCATACGATCCAGACATCCTGACGCGAAGTGACCAAATTTATCACAACGGTAACACTGAACCTGTGATCTATCTTTCCTTCCTTTTTGGCAATCATTGGTTCTTCTTTGACCCGTTTGCTTTGACCCATGATCTTGACCATCTCGACTTTGACTTCCATTTTGGCCCTCATCATCTTGGCCTTGACGTCTGCCTCGGTAACTAGAACCGCCTCGCCCACGCCCACGCGTATTTTCATAGGATTTGGATTTCGAGGATGACTCACCATTGGCAAACATTAGATTACCTTGATTTCTGCTAAAGACTCGATACCCTTAATCCTATCTTCTAACGTCTTCAGTCTACCGATCGCTTCCTGAAATGTCATGGCCTTCAAATTTGCGAATTGTTCAGTTGATGCGACAATTGGAACATACTTTGCTGGAACAGAGCCTAATAACTTTCTGGTTAGCTTTTTGTTTTCGTAGGTGGTTCCCAAACTGGCTGCTTTGGTAACCAACTGACTTATCCTGCCCGCGAAAGAACCAACTGTCTTTGTTTCTTTCATTTTCAAGTATTCGAACTCATTTTCCAGTTGCTCAAGCTTTGCCTCTCGAACCCGTTCAACCCCAACATACCGTGTCTTCAACGCTTCCCAAATTTCCTTTGCAGTCTGAAACTGAGCTACTTGAAACACGAGCTCTTCGGGTATTGCCTGAAGTAGAAGTGCAACCGCCATGTCATCCTTTTTTGCCTCTACCTCCTTTTCGCCTGGTTCTAAAGCTTGCTGTATTCTATGAACCTTGAATACTGCCTTGATACGAATCGCCCAGATGTTGTAATTTGTTTCGGTTAACATTGGACATTGTAAAGTTGTGGTACTTTGATCCTTAACCACAACCGGTAGTCGTCTGGCCCCGTCTGTCATTGGTTTCTGAACAACTTTTCAGAACCGAACCTGCTTGCTTGCAAAAACTATATTCTTTTCTTTGAATTTTTTTTCTTTTTGAGTTCCTCATCACCAACAAAATAAAATAAAACCACCTTTACGACTCTTCTAGAATTCTACTCACACTACACTGGGTATATATCTCCTTGAATTTCAAGACACCAACAAAGAATTCAAACAAGATTTCTTACAAGCTCTTTTATTTACAGAAGAAACCAAAAATGTCCTCTTTATTTCCCTCGCAAATCCTTTATGTGTACGCAAAACAAAACAAGAAGTCCACAAAAGACAGATAGCCTAAAAACGGAAACGTTGTCTCTCGTAATGCACAATCTGGGACTACTCGTGCACAATAACTAAATCGAAGGAACCTGCTTGTTTCCTCGATTGTCGCAGTCGGACTACAGAAACCACCACCGTGGATTTCGATCACGTCTTGTCTGCCGCCATCGCTATACAAGTTTCACCGCCGTTGATCCTCCTGATCAGCAATGTCTATGATCTTGTCTCCTCCGGTGTCAAGTTCGTCGCTCAGCTGTATTGAACTTGGATCACAAGCCTGAGCTCGCTTGTTGATTTCGAACAACCTTCGAAACAACTCCTATCGGGAACCTGCTATTTTCGAGTTGTCGTCGCATGAACAACCTTCTCATTGTCGGCTACCGTAACAGTACCATGCCACTGCTCCGACGAACCGGTACCGCCGGGCTCGACCTTCTTGATCGTCGGCCCGTTAGACTTCTTAGCCGCCGATTAAGAACCCGAGTACCGTTTGATATCAACGATTGAACTTGGCTTTGATACCAATTCAAGTCCCAGTCGATAATCAAACTGAATAGAAAAGATTAAGAAGAGAATTTAGATCGAATAACTCTCAATCTTATTAATCAGAAAATAACTCAAAACTGATTACAGACTCTCAAACCATAACTCGGTTTCTCTCTAGTCTTGTCTCTTAACTTCATAATAATGCCTAACCCTACCTTGGTTTATATAGGCTAACCCTAACTTGGTGACCAAGACATTACCAAATAACCTTAACTTGGTGACCTAGACATTACCAAATATAATTATAATGTAATTAGGAAACTTAATCAATTATGACCAACTTGTCAACATTGATCCCTCAAGTTCACCGACTTGTGACTTAAACTCCTTTGTCACCCTTTTACATCACCGAATTGTGATGAGTCAGGAATTACCGCCAACAGAACATTTCTTAGTGTTTGACTTCTTTTATTAGTGATATTAGGGTAACACTTTGTGAAGTACTAATGACAGCAGGTGAATCTACTCCTAAAAGACAAAAGGGAATCCAAAAACCACTTAACCGGAGTGATACAACACACAAAGTGTTAAGTTAGGAGTGGTAGGGGTCAAGGTGATGGTGATAGTTGAGAGTGGTAGCGACCAATACACAATAGTTGAGAGTGATAAAATCCAATAACCCAAAAAACAAACAAGGTTATAAAATTAATAAACCGACAATGACACTAAAGTTGTATTATTCTTTAAAGCCACAATGATCATGATCCCCACTTGAACAAAAGAAACCATAATCTTTTATTATATAACTAATTAATGCCCTCAACCACTAATTCATTTTTTTTTTTTTTTTTTTTTTTTTTTGAACGACAAATTTGGATCACTGACGGACCACTGGAGTATCATCGTGCCACCAGCAGAACCACCCGATCATATCCATCTCCACTAGGCAATAATGCCTATACACCAATTCAGGAGGAAACCCAATAAATCTGGGAAAACCCCCTTTGTGGGAATCGAACCCATGACCTAATGGTCATAAGCCTTACCCCACCACCAAGATACCACTAGGCTATAATGCCATGGGTTCAACCACTAATTCATACTTACAAGTTTTTTTATTCAAGACAAAATGAAACATGTATTTATTTATAAAAATCGCACTTGTAAAATTATGCCTTGATAAAAAGGAGGAAACTGAATATAATCATACCTGAAAAACCCAAACCGAAAATTATAAAACCAGAATATTTTTCTTTCTTATTTGGTTTTTTTCGGTTCGGCTATCGGTCCTACAAATCTTGGTAAGATAAACTGCATAATTCGGTTTCATTGGATAGCCTAACTGAATAAGCCGTTTAAACAATTGAATATGGTTCAGTTATACATATTTCTAATTTGAATCAGTTCAGTTTTTTGTTAGAATAAAAAGATGTTTTAAACCGAATAAACCATTGATTTTGGCAATCCATGTGAGTGTACACACACGACTATATAATAGAGGTCTCTTTCAAGGAAAATTCTTGAAAACTTCACTGACAATCCCACTTACACCTGAGGAAGAAAACAAACAAAATGTAAGTGTCACTAAAATATAACATTATTTGTATCAACCCATACGTGATATAATATTTCTCTTTCTAAAGGCAAAAAGAAACATATATATTTAGAAAAACGTACTTCATTGTGGTATTACTCATCTTCCCACTTTGGAATAATTTATACGACTAAAGAATAACGTATATAATAGAAAAAGTGAAAGTAACAATAATTTTGGCAATCAGTGAGATAGCGTGATTGTTTCTATTATTGTTTTCCATCTTGTAATTGTTTTGTTTCTTCCCAAATAGTTGCTTGCTATTCTTTTCTTTTAATGAAATTCAGCCATTCAAAGAAAAAGGTTACGTGATTAAAGGAAATCGTTTTCATTTTTAGTTTCACATTCAAAGAAGTGATGCCTCGATAATGGATCAAAAATCCAGAAGGTGGATTAAAAGTTAAAACCATACATTAGCTTCTTTTTTTAATTGCATTACATAGTTAAATACTATAATTAACTTACGCACGCAAATGGGAAGTGGGTTCCTAAGAAAGTTAACATTCTGGCCTGGCGCGCGCAAATGGGTCGGATAGCTACCTTAGACGCCCTTACCAAACGGAACTGTTTTAATGGCGACAATACTTGTGTCATGTGCGGAGATGGTAACGAGACTGCAGAACATCTGTTCTGTTCTTGTGCGGTAGCTTCGGAGGTTTGGTTTCTTATAAGTCGTTGGCTCAAGATTAGTCCGATCTTTGCCTTTTCTCTTACCGAGATGCTTGATATTCATGAATTTTCTGGCTTGGGATCTAAGGCGAAGGACATTTTTAAAGGTATTATCATGGTTGGTTGGTGGTGTATTTGGAGAGCGAGGAACGAAACTAGATTTTCCAATAGGCATTTTTCGGCCATAAGCATTGCTGAAGATATTAAGTCCCTAGGTTTCTTATGGTATAGTAACAGATCTAAAAGTAAAGATGTATCTTGGGCGAATTGGGTTTCTTTCTCTCTGATGTAATTGGGTGTTGTTGTTGTTGTTTGGCGGCCCTTGCTTTCGAGGGTTGGCCGTTGTGAATAAATGACTTACGCACGCAAATGTAGAATATAAAAAGTAAATAAATTAAATATATACTCATCTCCGTCGTTGAGTGTGTAAATTTACATCAAAGTTACCGATACAAAAAAAAAAAAAAAAAAAAAACTTTATTTTGAAAGCAATTCAATTTTCAATAAAGCAATTCAATTTTCAATAAAGTTTATATCAAAATGTTCATAAAATAAAAAAAAAAAAAACCCCGATAATGTGTATTTAGATTTTCTAAAAAGTAAATAGCACAAGTTATCAATGAAATCAAATTAACTAATAAATGAAATGTTATTAAAGAAAAAAATCGTCCCCAACTACTTCACGCCAATGGGTCGTGATGTCCCATCTGTAGCTACCCTACCACATCATCTCTTGCGGGAGTCGTGATAACCGCATCAGATAGCCTACCATATACTGTATATTGGAAAACAAAAACACCATCAAAATTAATGACGATATATAAATTTCTACAACCATGCACTAAAACCAAGTATTTGCATCTTAGGGTGAGAAAGGTGGTTAGTGAGGAGTGGTAAACTCTTCCAGGTCTTCCAAAGCCAATCACGTCATGCCATGTTAAGTTCTCTCTCCAATTCTCATATTTCCATTCAAACATAAGGGGTGGTCATCTCAGGTCGAGTTCTTTATTTTTTCTATAAATTATGCAACAATAATTAAAACATATTTTAAACAAAATAAAAATACATTAAACTAAAAAAAGGCATTACAATAAATTATAATTCAAAAAACATTACATTAAATTAAAATTAAAAAAATTACATAAAATTAAAACTAGGAAAATAAAACTGAAAATTTGAAATTGCATGACCAATTTTGGCGAACTTGCGTTTTCGGGCTAGAGTGAATGACAACATCTTCAGTGAAACCTTGTTGTGTGGCTTAGTAAACGTCACCAAATCCCGATCACACAAAAGTGTTCTCTCCGCATCGCATTGTTCTGCCACCGAACCGGATCCCGAACATTTTTTCTTGCCCTCGCCTTTGTTTTATTTATCCATGGTGGAGAGGTTTTTAGTTTGTAGTTGTGAGAAAAAAGAAATTGTAAAATGCGGTATTTAAATAAAGAAATTATTTCTTAAAACACAACATTATAGCCATTACATGCCCCTCTAATGTTCGAAAATTACAATCACTGCATGCGGTGAATAGCTACCACATTCATCAACAACACCGCGTGGACAAGGGATCGGCAGCGGTTTTACCATGCGGTAACTCGACTCACCACCCCAACTCCACCCGACAACCCCGTTCACCCTTTGTTTAGAGGAAGAAATTAAATTACCTTTTTGAATTAATATACCCAACCATCACTCATAACTGCCAACCATTCAATTGTTATGTTCTATTGCATCTCATTTCCCCTCTGCGTAAGGCTGCTTGTAAGGATGTAGGGACATACAGGGATGATGATTTGGAGGTTGAGTACTGATGGCAATAACGTTGCATGGTGTGTGGTGCCAAACAAAACCATCTGGATTCAGGATGGCCATCATGGCAATAGTGACATCGGCACGTGCATCGGTTCTTGTTAATGGCTCCCCGACTCAAGAGTTATCATGTTCGAGGGGTTTGCGACAAGATGATCCGTTATCTTCTTTCCTATTCATGCTCGCCATGGAAGTTAACTGGTGTAATGAAGAAAGCTCGCACCGAAAGAAATTTTCAAGGTTTGTCTATCTCTTCTAACTGTCACACTCCAACCGATAGCGGAAACATCGGGGCGCGGCACTAAGCAAATTAGATTGCGCAAGAGAGTCCGCAACACTAATTGTTTCGATAATTGATTAATCCAATTTCATAAATTGTCTAAAACATCCGCCAAAACTTCACAACCACAAAGTATCAAATAACATAAACATTTAAACACTGTTCAATTTCCTGAATTAACTAAGATGAGTTTCTAAGCATCATCCTAGCTTGTTTCTTGAATCCCAGCTACTATCAACCTGTAACATGTATTAAAATACTATCAACAAAATTGTTGGCTAGCATACAAGTTTGAATACGTAGCATAATGGTTTAAAAGAACTCATATCCATCATAAAACATATAATAAGTTTCACTATGCGAGTTTACGCAGTCCAAGTGATAGCCCAAGTTTCCAACGCGTTAAATGCCTTTCCCAAAGACTAGGGGTGTTCATCGAATCGAATATCGAATTTTCGAATTATTCGAATCGAATTGTTCGAATAATTTTTATTTTTCCTTGAATTCGTATTCGATTTCGATTAAAACCTATCGAATTCGATTCGAATTCGAATTCGAATAAAAAACCCAATTCGTATTCGATTCGTATTCGATTA
The DNA here is from genome assembly GCF_002127325.2 of Helianthus annuus. Lineage (NCBI taxonomy): Eukaryota > Viridiplantae > Streptophyta > Magnoliopsida > Asterales > Asteraceae > Helianthus > Helianthus annuus. Next base: position 186,625,300 of record NC_035443.2, read on the forward strand.
AAGTTTCGAATTCGAATCGAATTCGAATAAGTTCGATTTAATTCAGATTCTTTAAAACATGTAAAAAACTATCAAAATGAAACATAAATTTTAAAGCAGCCATAAAGCACGATATCACTCCACATTACAAGTTAATATTTTTATGGTTAGAAATCTATTGATAGATACTTAGGTTTTACTTATGGGTCATGTAGTGGGTTTGGTAATGGATAATTTTAATACTTGGAAAAATTTTGAAAATAATTTATAGTATAACTTAATAAAAGTTATATATGTATTATATATAAAAATAATAAATAAAAATGTATAACTTTTATTCGAATTTCGAATCGAATCGAATTTGAAATTATAAATTCGTATTCGATTTAGTTGACTCGAATTGAATCGAATTCGAATTCGAATTCTTATAATCGAAACGAATTCTTGATAATCGAATCGAATTTAAACGAATTTCGAATTTTTCGAATTCGAAACGAATCCTGAACACCCCTACCAAAGACTAACGGGAGGTTAAATGTCTCATCCTAACAATACCCCAAAGACTAACGGGGAGGTGCATTACCCCTATAGCGCTACCATTGTTAAGGCGGAACTACACACAAGGATTAAACATTCACATAGCATAAAAGTCTCAAGTATCAAGTTTCAAGTTCCATGTTAATGAGGATAGAGCATGTTTCCAAATAAGTTTCAACTGTCTTGGTAATAGAATATATGTTGCATCCCAAAAGTGTTTAAAACAAAAAGGGATCGAGTATACTCACAGTGGGTGCTTAGAACCAAACACTGTTAGATTGGATCGAAGGGAGCGCTGGATCAGCCTGCGTGTGGGGAACAGAGCATAAGTCCTCTAAGTACTGACCCGGTCGAGAACAGAGTGTCGAACGGTGCAAAAAATCGAGTAAAAATGTCTGATAGGATACCTAAGCGGATGGTCATCTGGACGGATGGTCATCCGGTCGGATGACCATTCGAACAGATGGGCTCCATCCGATCAGATGACCATTCGAACGGATGGCCATTTGAACAGTGGGTAAAGTTTGCGAACTATTAAAGTTTCAAACGTTGTGATCATAGTGTCCTATAAAACAAACAAGTGTCAACATAATCAGATCATCTGGACAAATGGTCATCCAATCGGATGGCCATTCGGACAGACGATCAGTGTGTGAACTTTTGTGAAATTTTCTAAGTTCCAAGTTAACGGAGACGGTGTAACGACGTGTCAAACAACGGAAACATTCCCAAACCCAGCTCGTCCAGTCGGTTGGGAACCACCCCTTCTTGAACCGACGAACTGTTTATGGTGAGGTTTCATGTTTGGACCCGTCAATCGACCCATTTTCCGGTGGGAATTCAGTTCTCAAGCCACCTCTTGACTAAAGAATGAGTCAATAGCATGTTTGAGTCCGATTCCACTACTGTTTTGTATAGAAATTTAAGAAAAGTCTGAAAGTAGTAGTAAAACGTGATGTTCATCAGATCTGAGCCTAAAACCATGTGAAATTCCGTCAGATCTGATGTAAAAGTATGAGATTCTTAAGTTTTTGTACAAAAGTTGTGAAAATCTGTTAGATCTAGGGCCGTTCTTGCTTAAATGGTGCTCCACAATAGTTTGTACCAATTTCTGAGTGGAAAACACCTCCAAGAGACCCCAAATCTGTCGATTTTCGTGAAAATATTGAAGTGTTTGTGTTATTTTGATGAAGAATCTTGTGTAGAAGTGACAATTGAGGAAAGGTGTACAAGAATCAGAGAAGAATACCTACGATTTGCCTTGAATCTTGCTTAAATGACTGAGAGTGCGTGTGGTCGGATGGCGGAGAGTGAAAGGTGAGAATGAGAGCACAAGAAACCTATTTGTAGATGATGTTGACAGCTAAGGCGGTGTAAGTGTGCAAGGGGTCGGATGGTCATCCGATCGGATGTCCATCGGGACAGCCGAGACTCGTTTGCTTGTTTTTAAATTTTGGTTCGTTTTGCGAGCTAGATTAAGTGTTGCGTTGCGTATAATTGTGTTTAATTACTACATGATAATTTTATATAATTAACACAAAAGTTTCCGTGTTTTAAGTTGCGTTCAAGCTAGTTTCACGTCTGATAAGTATCAAGCTTCTCGCGTAATAAGCATCAAGTTTCTCGTTCAACCAAGTATCAATGTTTCTTGTTCAATAAGTGTCAAGTATCGAAATCTCTCGTTCAATAAAGAATCAAGTTTCCCGTTCGATAAGCATCAAGTTTCTTGTTTAATAAGTATCAAGCATAGCAAGTGTCAAGTTTCAAGACTCGAGTTTCAAAGTATCACGAGAGTCTAGTATAACAAGAGTCAAGTATCACAAGAGTCAAGATTCATGCATAAAGTATCAAAAAAGAATTATAGAGTAAAAGTTTCACGTAGTTTAACATAGTTACGTCTTAAATAAGTATCATTAAATATTTACGGGGACTAGACTTGCCAAAAGATAAAAGTTTCAATATGCAGGGCGTTACAGTCTCCCCTCTTTTAGGAGATTTTGTCCCCGAAATCTAAGAGGAGGACTTCTCGAAGAGCTGCGGATATTTGGTTTTCATTTCACTCTCGAGTTCCCAAGTGAATTTGGCGCCACGCTTTCCTTCCCATCGCACCTTAACTATGGAAATTTTGCTGTGCCTCAGCCGCTTGGTACCTCGGTCCATTATTTCGACCGGTTTCTCCACAAAATGAAGAGTCTTGTTTATTTGCAAGTCATCGATGGGAACCTGAAGTTCCTCGTCTGCTAAGCACTTCCGAAGATTAGATACGTGGAATGTCGGATGTACATTGCTAAGCTCTTGAGGAAAATCGAGTCGGTAAGCCACCTTGCCAATCCTTTCGAGAATCTTGAAAGGACCCACATAGCGAGGGCAAGCTTTCCCTTTTTTACCAAAACGTATCACTTCTTTCCTAGGAGATACTTTGAGCACAACGTGATCTCCAACATTGAATTCCAGAGGCTTACGCCTTTTGTCAGCATAGCTCTTTTGTCTGCTCTTAGCCTTGATCAAGTTATCGCGGATCTGAAGAATCTAATCCCTCGTCTCTTGAATGATTTTAGGGCCAGTAAGTTGCTTGTCACCAATCTCATGCCAATTGAGAGGAGATCAGCACTTGCGACCATATAGAGCTTCGAAAGGAGCTATCTGAATACTGGATTGATAGCTGTTGTTGTATGAGAACTCGATCAATGGTAAATGTGCATCCCAATTACCACCAAAGTCGATAACACAAGAACGGAGCATATCCTCTAGGGGTTGTATAGTGCGTTCAGTCTGTACTTCCGTTTGAGGATAAAAGGTTGTACTAAGATTCAAGTGAGAACCCAAAGCGGTCTGAAAAGTTTGCCAAAGACGTGAAGTAAAATGACCATCACGGTCAGAGATAATGTTAATGGGTATACCATAACGACATATGATTTCATCTGTGTAGATTGTAGCAAGTCTTTCCACTTTGAAATCTTCACGAATAGGGAGAAAGTGGGCTGATTTGGTCAAATGGTCAATGATTACCCATATACTATCATGACCGGCAGGTGTACAAGGTAGTTTAGTTATAAAGTCCATAGCGATACTATCCCATTTCCAAACAGGGATTTTGGGTTGTTCAAGAAGACCTGAAGGACGTTGATGTTCGGCTTTAACCTTTGAACAAGTAAGACATTTCGCGACGTATGCGGCGATTTCCTTCTTCATACCAGGCCACCAATAAGTCGTACGCAAGTCATGGTACATCTTATCAGCACCAGGATGAATAGAGTATCAGGATTTGCGAGCCTCGTTCAAAATGAGCTCACGAAGATTGTCGCGATCTGGCACCCAAATGCGATTGAGATAGTCCTGAAGTCCATCAAACTTCGTTTCAAGTTGATCGATCGAAGCACCTCGTATTTCAACGATTAGACTACCTTCGTTAGCTGACGAGTATTGTGCCTCACGAATGCATGCATGAAGATCACTAGTGATCTGAGTACAGAGGATGCTACTAACATGCGTCTTACGACTAAGAGCATCGGCCACGACATTCGCCTTGCCAGGATGGTAATGAATCTCACAGTCGTTGAGCAACTCCACCCATCGTCGCTGACACATATTCAGTTCCTTCTGGTTAAAGATGTGCTGCAGGCTCTTATGGTCAGTGAAAACCACACACTAAGTACCATATAGGTAGTGTCGCCATATCTTTAATGCTAAAACAACTGCGCCAAGCTCCAAATCATGCGTTATGTATTATAAAAAGGAGTTCTAAACATTTGTGGTTGAACTCTATAGGCAAGGAAACCGAGACGTCAAGTGGACAAGCCGGTGGTGATACACGTTTGAAAGGAAAGCTTTGAAGATATGTAACCTTGGTATTGTTACATTATGTTTGATTTGAATTTTAGTTGCTTAAAATTGTGTTATGAGAATTGTAGCGTTTGGTAGAAGTGATGAAGTTCACTAATTAATTAAACGGGTCAAAGATTGGTTAGGATATGTTTAAAACTCCAGGTGTCCTAGGACGTGTCTAAAACCAGCCATGAGCCCCTGGTATCGATTTGCAGGTGTTATGGTGGTTTGTGTGGTGAACAAGGAAAAATGCAGCAGCTATTCAACACTTTTTGCCAATTCTACCCCGTCGCGCCTCGCGACAAGAAAGAAGGTGGGCTTTTAATTTTCAGAAGTTGGTAGCTTTAGTCCCTTGCCATCAAAACTCTTAAATACTTTCATTCTTGGCACTTTTAACCCCTCTAAGCCAGTATTAGGTATACCCGGGAGTATAACTGAACATCATTAAGCTCCGGGATCGTTAAAAGGTCACTCAGAGGTATAAATTAACATGTTGACGCTTTTAACCCTTCAATTCACCAACTTTTGAATTAAATTACAAACGGTTTCGTTCGTCCAACAAGTAGCTCGTTAAGAGAATACGAACATTGTATAAGTTCACTTAGAGGCATAGTTTAAGCATGTTGACACTTTTAGTCCCTCCACATTCATTATTTCATTGTTTGGCAAAAATAGTGCCTCATAGCCAACGTTTGACATTATTAGGATTAGGGACACGTGTCAGTACATTATTGGACACAATTTTACAAGGTGTTACAAAATGTGGTGAACCTAAAACGCCTTCTTATATGCTTCTCTCTAACTGCAGGGCTTCCGGTAAATCTAAAACAAAGTAGCCTTTATGGGGTAGGGGTGGAGGACACACATGTACAACTTACGGCGAATGTGATGGGAAGCATGAGAGGGGAATTTCCGGTTAAATATTTGGGACTACAAGTAGGCGCAAACATGAACCTAATTAAAAAATGGGATCTGGTTGTGGAGTCTTCAAAAAAGGGCTATTATTGTAGAGGGCAAATACGTTATCCTTTGGTGGCCACTTTGGTCTGGTCCATTTTAAACGTGCTCCCGACATATTATTTCTCATTATACAAAGCTCAAGTTTGGGTTATTAAGAAGTTAGAAAAGTTGTGTAGGGACTTTTTATGGGTTCGACTCCGGATAAAGACAAGATGAATTGGGCTTCGTGGAAGAATATAATGACACCGAAGGATCTAGGAGGGATGGGGGTCGGTTCGCTTCGGTTGGCAAACTTGGCCATGCTATCCAAATGGTGGTGGAGGATCAATGTAGATAGGGCCAGTTTACAGAGGAAAGTAGTGTGGGGTGTGCATAACAACTCGAGGACGTGGAGTTTTATCACGGCAAAATTGTCATTGGCGGGTCGTTGGAAGCAAATCCACAACTTATCGGTTGAATTTGGGGGCGTGGGAGTAAACTTGGAGGCCTTTTTTTATGTGTATCCGAGGCAGGATAAAAATGTATAATTTTGGTAAGAAAGGTGGCTTTTTGATGAGGCGCTTTGTGACGGGTTCCATTCTCTATACCAGCTGGAGAGTCAAAAAGTGTATTGTTGAAGGATCGAGTGAACATTGAAGCAAGTGCGTCGGAGCTAGTCACCTCTTGGACCAGACCTCCAGAGCGTCGTCTGATTTGGAGTTAACATAGCTCGGCTTCCTTGTGGCAGCGTTGCAGGCCTTCGATTTTGGGTAGGGTGGATAAGTGGGGCTGGGTTTTGGATGTTTCTTGTTCATTTCGGTCAGAAGTATCAAGGATTTTCTTCACAAACAAGCGTTTCCAGATCTAGGTTTAGAGAATGTATGGAATAATTGGGCTCCAATTAAGGTAAATTTTCTGTTATGGAAGGTTATACAAGACAAGGTTCTTACGGTTGCGACCCTAGCAAGAAGAAATATTATGGTGCAAAACATTTGGTGTAAACTTTGTAATAGGCAGAAGAATCAACCTTGCATCTCTTCGGTTCGTGTCATGTAACAGAGAAGATTTGGGACCTAGTTTTGGGTGGTATAGGCTAAACTCTGTTTATATTCTGGAATTAAAGGATCTTGCAAGCATCCATAATCAAAATAGAGGATCGGGAAAGTGGCAGCACGTAATATCTTTGGTGATTTAAACAGTAGTCTGGGTTATATGGAGAACGCGAAATGAAGCTACTTTCAATGCTAAGTGAATGTATTTGACAAGGATGAAAGAAGAGATAAAAATGAAAGGCGAACACCCCTAGTCTCGCCTAGAGAATTGGTGTTGATTTGATTAGTTTGGGGTTATAAATGTATTTGGTGTATGAGCTGTATGAACTTTGGTGAATCCTTCTGCTTAACAATGGGTTAACCTGAAGAACTAATAGATTTTGTTAGCCTTTCAAAAAAATTGTTAAAAAGATGGTTTGAGAACGAGTGAGATTGCGAGTACCCACTTCCATGATTTAAGGATGAAAAGGATGGAAAAATAGCTTAGTGGAGCTGATGTGACCTAAAGATGGCGATGATGATTCCGTCTATCCTAACAAGTAGCACTCACCTACAAGAAATTAAAGAAAATGACAATTCCATAGTCTTGTCAACAACTTTGAATTAATCCAAAAAAATCAAACCAACCGCTCTAGATTTATTGTTCTTGTTGGACATGTCGTACTTATTATCTATATTCTTAAAGTAAAAGGTGGCTATGTCACCAACAAATTACAAGAATGCCCTTAGTCATGAAATTATAATAATGCCTTTCACTGTTGGTTACAATTTACACACAATGGTCTCTCTCTTCCCGTCTAATTATGAAATGTCATCAGCTCTCACCTCAGGTGGAGTCACCGACGGTCATTATTTTCCGACCGGTTTATCGGTGTTTTCTCTCTACCTTCAATGTCAGGTCGGAATACTTGGTTACGATCATCGTCGTCTGTTCCGGTATGGCCGGTGTGGAGTTCTCATAGAGTGAGTAAGGTCGGGATATCGAAGTAGAAGGAGAAGGAGACATGGGTTGAATTTTATCCTAAAGTAAGGATGATAAGGTTGCTTAGATGTTTGCAAACATCTGAGAATTTTTTCTGTTAGAAATGTTAGATGTCACTATGAGGGTGACGTCAGCTGATCTCATAATAGAGCTTTCGTACTTGTATAAATAGATCACACCTGTTAGTAATCTATTTATCACACACATCAAATTTACTCTTGTACAAACTGATTTGTTTGTGTGATCAGCTGAGGGGGAGTTTGTAGAGTCAATCGAGTTGTAAAACATTTAAATCTTGACGATTAATGAAAAACAATCGTTGATGATAACTCCCAGTTTGTGTTTGCAACGAAGAAACTCAGTTTCTAACATTCCGAGTAATTCTTGTCTCTTTCAAGACTTGAACCTTGTACCTCTCCCTGACCACCAGACTAGTTTCATTATTGTGCCCAACTCTACTAGACCATCATTGGCAAAAAGTTGGATGGTTAGGGGTGGGTTAGGTTTGGTTCATTGTATATCAAGGCCTTTGTTTTATATTATCAGCCTAAAACATGGTTATTATTTTAGCAGCTGATTATCTATGTCAAATAAAGAAAAAGAGTGGTTACCAGCATATCAAGATTTGCAATAAAACATACATGTTGATTTAAAATAAGACGATGGGTTTTACATTTGGTAAAAAATGAATATAAAAGGTTTGTAAAAAAGGATAAGAATTCATAGGGCATCAATTAAGTATACGCTATGAATACTGTAAAAATAATATAAACAACATTGTTGCCGTGTGGGTCGGAACAAAGTTTGTTAAAAACAGAGTTGTATTCGCAATTAGAAATTTTTTTGGTATGATAATTTATGTACTTATGTAAGGACGGTTTTTTTTGCGGTTTAACGTACCTTCATAATTTATGTAAAGGATAAAAACACCTATAATTAATCTAAAAAAACATAAAGGTCAATGGGACTTTAGATTGGGCCACATGACCTGTCTTATTGGACCGGTATTTAATTCTCTCTCTTTTTTTCTTTTATGGTTTTACAAAAAAAGTGTGTTTATATATTTTTTTAATTGTTATAATAACAGTAAGGTTGGGTGGTTAACTGACTAACTTGTTCAACTTGCAACCAAGACATTTGGGTTTGACTTTGGTCTTTCACTTTTTTTTTTGACATTTTTTTCCTTTTAGTTTTTATTTTTATTCCTGTTCTTTTTTAAATTACATTTATGAGTTCACACCGTAACGTATGACACATAATACACTTTTTTTATCTATTTCTAACCACATTAATGTCATGATCTTAATGAACGTAATGAAGTCGTAAATGTGTCGTGTTAAGCAAGTGTAGTACATGTTAATGCCATTAGTGTAACGAATAACGAATTGAGTCAAATATAATACATTTTTATTGGACGCTATAAATTCGAGTACTACACGTTGTGACGCCGCCCAACGCGCGTCCATGGGCAAATAACTAGTTTTAAAAAGTGTTCCATATTGATAAATAATCAAAAATAAATAATGAAAATTAAATTTAGAAAAACGGAGAACACAAAATGTAAATTCATAAAATACAAATAGCTACCTACCCTTTCCCTTTCCTGACAATTAGTCTGCAACACTCCCAAATTTCCACTGCTTTTTCATCGACCAACTTTTGCCTTGTTCCCATCCTTCCTTTCCCTCCAACAGTCCAATAGTCCAACATCCTCTCACATCCATCCGGCTCCCATTAGATCACTTGCTTGCCACTGCACTTTTACATCCGGCTGTTGCTTGCTTTGCTTTGCTGCTGCTACTATTATTATCTACATCTCTTTCACCACCGATCGCTCGCTGCTACTCTTCGGATCACCAGGTTCGACCTTTGTAAAGTTTTATGAATCAAGAACAATAACAACACAACACAAGAAAATAGCGACAAAACGGTGACAAAATCTTATTTATCCAACCCAAAGATGTTTGTCCCCCAAATACCCAGAAGATCTTACAACTGTAAGATCAAACAATACAACAATACAAAACCAGTACAAAGATGATCATCTGCTGATGATCATCAACACAAAAGTACAAAGAAAAATACAGAATGAACTCTCAGATACAGGTGAGAGTTATTCTCAACAAACTTTGGGTACAAAACCCTAACTCGGTGAACAGAGAGAAGACTACGATCAAAACTAAACCAATAATGAAGATGAAGAAGCCTTTTATAGTCTGAAACTTTCAAGTTTCAGAATAACCCAGAGACTTCCAAGAAAGTACAAGAGCAGCCCCCAATGTTACAATATACACCCTTAGATATTTGTTAATGTTGGGCCAAGTTGTTGAGACGGGCCAAACCTGTAACAAGAATCTTAACAACCCAATTAGTAGAAATAAATAAATATAAACCCACTAATGAAAGCCCAAACCAAGTTGAATGAGAAATAATCCAACCATTTTAACATCCCCCCTTCATTCAACTGGTTTAAACAAATCAACAAGTCCCAATTTTTCACAAAATGTATCATGTTGTTCAACACTTAAGCCTTTTGTGAAAATATCAGCAAGTTGACTTTCTGAGTCAACTTTAATGGGATTAATAACACCATTGCCAACTTTCTCTCGCAAGAAATGCAAATCTAACTCAAAATGTTTGGTTCTTTCGTGAAACACTGGGTTAGCTGCTATAGACAGAGCAGCTTGACTATCACAACTTAGCTGCATAGGCAACTTGCAATCAACATTCAACTCAAACAATAAATTTTTTAACCAAATCAACTCACAAGTTGCAGAACACATAGAACGATATTCTGCTTCTGCTGTAGACCTTGAAACTGTACTTTGTTTCTTGCTTTTCCAAGACACAAGGCACTGTCCCAAGAATATACAAAAACCAGTAACTGATTTTCGAGTGGACAAACATTTTGCCCAATCTGAATCAGCAAATCCATACAAAATTAGATCATCAGACTTCTTAAAAGACAGTCCTTTACCAGGACTTTTCTTTAAGTACCTTAAAAGTCTCAAAGCTAAACTTAAGTGCACTTCTTTTGGCTTGTGCATAAACTGACTTAAAAATTGAACAGTATAACTAATGTCAGGCCTTGTCAGAGACAAATATATCAATTTTCCTATGAGTTTTTGAAAGCCAGTTATATTTTTTAAATCTTGTTGATTTTTTTCAAGCTTAGAAGAGATCAAATAATTTTGTTCAATAGGAACATTAACTGGCTTACAACCTAAATAACCAAAGTCATTTAAAAGCTCTAAACAGTATTTTCTTTGATTAAGGCAGACACTATTGTCATTATATAACACCTCAATACCAAGAAAATATTTTAATATTCCTAAATCTTTTATTCTAAAAGTTTCATGCAACACTTGTTTAATTCTCTGAATTTCCTCTTCAGAATTTCCAGTAACAACCACATCATCAACATATACTAACAAAAACACAGTAGTATGCAACTTAGACAATATGAATAAGGAATGATCACATTTACTTTGCACATAACCATTAGCAATTAAAACATCAGTTAATCTTTCATTCCACTTCCTAGGAGCTTGTTTAAGTCCATACAAAGACTTAACAAGCTTGCACACTTTTGTCTCATTTTTAGAATAATAGCCTTGAGGAAGTTTCATATAAACATCCTCTGTAATTGTACCATGCAGAAACGCATTGTCCACATCTAATTGGTACAATGGCCAACCATAGAAAACAGCAAGTGATATAATAACTCTAACAGTAACCATCTTGACAACAGGAGAGAAGGTCTCTCCAAAATCAAGACCTTCTCTTTGATTAAAGCCCTTAGCAACTAACCTGGCTTTAAATCTTTCTACTTCTCCATTTGACTTATACTTAACCCTATACACCCATTTACATCCAATGGGTTTTCTTCCTTGAGGAAGATCAGTTAAGACCCAGGTATTGTTTCTGAACAAAGCATCCATCTCTTTGTTCATTGCTTCTACCCATCTTGGATCACAAACTGCTTCCTCATAGGTAGAAGGTTCAACAGTTTTATTAAGAGAAGATGTAAAGCACATATTTTCAACAGATAAACAAGCATAACTAACTACTTTATCCAAACTGTACTTAGCTTTACTGTTTAAGACAAAATTTTCAAATTTTTTAGGTAAAACAGATTTCCTACTAGACCTTCTAAATGAAGGATTTGTTCCCTCAGATGGGTTAATCTCAGCATTTGGACTACTGGTGTCCTCTGCCCTATCAAATCCTTCACTACTACTACTACTTTCAATTCCAGAAGTTGAAGACTGAGTTTCAGTTGAAGACTGATGTTCAGCACTATCACTTCTATGAATGGCAGATGTAGAGGGGATTGATTGCTGATCAACACCAGTAATCTCATGAGATTTATGACTCCCCTCTTCATCATTGGGAATAGTAGGATTGGTTGTCAATGTTTCAACATTGTCAAAAAAATTTAAATGATTCAAATTATGTTGTAAATTTTTATCAAAAACACTTAACTGAGAAGCTTTAAAAGGAAACACAGATTCATAGAACTTAACATCTCTAGAATAGAATTCTTTTTTATTATCTAAACTCCATAACTTGTATCCTTTTTTAACATTTGAATATCCAATTAACACACACTTCTCAGCATTAAAAGACAACTTATCTGAATCATTTAGAATAGTGCTAAAACAAAGACATCCAAAAATCCTAATATGTGAAAGAGAGGGTCTAAAACCAAACATCAACTCATATGGACTTTTACCTAACAGCACAGAAGAGGGTAACCTGTTGATTATATAGACAGCAGTTAATACACAATCAGCCCAGAAATTTAAAGGAACACCACTTTGAAACAACAGTGATCTGGACAGATTTAAAAGATGACGATGCTTTCTTTCCACAACACCATTTTGTTGTGGTGTATAAGCACAAGTAGTTTGTTGTAAAATACCTTTAGACTTACAAAAACTTTCCATTTTACTATTAACAAACTCAGTTCCATTATCACTCCTGAATATTTTAATCCTTTTTTTAAACTGAGTTAGAACAAGTTCATAAAACCCAACAATATTATCAAAAACTTCCATTTTGCTTTTCAACATATAACACCACACAGACCTAGAGTAATCATCAACAACTGTTAAGAAATATTTAAAACCATCTCTACTTGTGACTTTATATGGACCCCAAACATCTAAGTGAACAATATCACCAACACTACTTGTTTTATGTTCACTTAATGGGAATGGACTCCTAACTTGTTTAGCCCTATGACAGATTTCACAAGCATGTTTCTTAACATCAACAATACCTAGATCATCTTTTAAAATAGACAAGACTTGATCAGCAGGATGACCAAGTCTGCTATGCCACAGATTACTGTTGTTTAGACTATTAAAACAGAAGTTTATAGAATTACCATCTTTTTTTAAAAAATATAGCCCATTATCCTGTTTACCAGTCACCAGGACTCTCCCTGATTTCGAATCCTGTAGTAAACAAGTATTTTCATTAAAAACAACAGTAATCTTATTGTCCTTAGACAACTTGTAAACAGACAAAAGGTTCACACTATAAGTGGGAACAAAGAAAACATCATGTAAGATAACACCCTCAGCAAGTGCTATGCTTCCTATTTTTGATACTTTAGCTTTAGTTCCATTAGGATGAGATACAGTTAAATCAAATTCAGACACATCTATACAATTAAACATGTCCTTATCAGTTTTGACCATATGTTGGTTTGCACCAGAATCACAAATCCAATTACAATCAAAACCAAAATTAATCAGACTAGAACAGCACATAAATTCTCCTGAGACATTAAAACTACAACTAGACTCACCTCCCATATTAGAAGCCTGTGAGTCAGAACTGGTTTTTTCACCTACAAGACTCAAAAGTTTTGCAACCTGTTCTGGAGAAAAAGGAGAAAAGGAAGGAGCAGAAGACACATTTGTTTTATTATTCGAAAAGTTTTTACCACTTTGACCCCCAGGTTTCTTTTTGAAACCTGAAGGATAACCAACTAATTCATAGCACCTATCAATAGTATGACCCAGTTTATTACAATGGTTACACTTGAAGTTAGGATTAGGTCCTTTAAACTCTTTCCTTCTTTGTTCAAAATTCTGATTAGTTTTAGAAACAAAAGAAACATTTTGACTCTTAGTATTACCACTTGAATTTCTATGTGATTCTTCTCTGGATATTATTGAAAAAGCAACTTTGACAGAAGGTAATGGCTCTCTTGTTAATAAATTTGTTCTAACAGGCTGATAAACATCATCTAACCCCATTAGAAACTGCATGAGTTTTATTAATGTTGAAAAATCATTATAGTCTTTTGCAGCTTGACATGAGCAAGAAGGCAGTTGAAGAACTGCATCAAACTGCTTCCACATAGTGTTCAGTTTGTGATAATATTCAGAAACTGAACTCCCATTTTGTGAAATACCATTTATTTTTTTATACAAATCATAAACTATTGAGCCATCAACTTTATCATAAGTTTCTTTCAAGTCTATCCAAACATCAGAAGCAAATTTTGAAAAAACTTGACCTAAGTATAACTCTTCTGAGACAGAATTTAGCAACCAACTTAACACAACAGAATTGCATCTGTCCCACTGATTACTTAACACTTCATCATCAGTATTTTTCTTACACTTACCATCAATAAAACCAAATTTGTTTTTAGCTTCTAATGCAAGTTTCATAGCACTAGACCAAACCCTATAATTCTCAGTTCCTTTCAATTTTATACCAATTATAGTCAAAGCACTTGAATCACTTGGATGAAGAAATAGTGGATCTCCTATATCCAACTTACTAATCAAGGTCTGAGAAGACCCAGAACTATCACCTTTATCACTCATTTAGACAAAAAACAAACACACAGCAACAACTCAAGCAATCAGGACAACAAAGCAGAACAAATATACAACAATAACAAACCCTAACAGGCGAAGCTGAGTCAGTGTCAAGACTCCAGGTTCATCACTCACAGGTGCCTGGACATGTCTTAACTCAGGAGCCTTAATTCTAATACCAACAATACTACCCAAGATATACCAAAAAAAAACAAACAAAATATCACTAACAAAAACAACAGCTATACAACAAATAACAGAAAGCAAACAACAAACAAGATCAAAACAATCAAATAATAACAAACAAGTGCCGGTCCTCACTACCCCGACTTCAACTAGATCAACCAACAGAAATATGAAGAGAGGAGTTAGAAGGATCTCACAGCGGGTGCAAGTAATCCAAGATCACAACAGATCTAAACAGATCTGAAGTTAACACAATATCAACAACACTGGTTGGTTTGCCCTAAATCTTCAAGGATTTAGAGACCAACGCAGTTCTTCTCCACAAAATAAGAAACCCTAGCTAGGGTTTGTAAAACTCCAAAAACCTCCTCAGATCTAGAAGATCTATCGACAAAGAACCAGATCTGCTTCTTTATGCAGACCTACACACAACCAAGATCTAATGTCAGATTAAAGCAGCGGAAACAAGATCGGATCAAGAGCCAAGAAGCTCTGATACCATGTAAAGTTTTATGAATCAAGAACAATAACAACACAACACAAGAAAATAGCGACAAAACGGTGACAAAATCTTATTTATCCAACCCAAAGATGTTTGTCCCCCAAATACCCAGAAGATCTTACAACTGTAAGATCAAACAATACAACAATACAAAACCAGTACAAAGATGATCATCTGCTGATGATCATCAACACAAAAGTACAAAGAAAAATACAGAATGAACTCTCAGATACAGGTGAGAGTTATTCTCAACAAACTTTGGGTACAAAACCCTAACTCGGTGAACAGAGAGAAGACTACGATCAAAACTAAACCAATAATGAAGATGAAGAAGCCTTTTATAGTCTGAAACTTTCAAGTTTCAGAATAACCCAGAGACTTCCAAGAAAGTACAAGAGCAGCCCCCAATGTTACAATATACACCCTTAGATATTTGTTAATGTTGGGCCAAGTTGTTGAGACGGGCCAAACCTGTAACAAGAATCTTAACAACCCAATTAGTAGAAATAAATAAATATAAACCCACTAATGAAAGCCCAAACCAAGTTGAATGAGAAATAATCCAACCATTTTAACAACCTTTCAACCCATTTTTACAAAATGTTTGTTGTTGAGGTCGATTTGGTAAATCAACGAGACCAGAACCCACCCGGTTACAATACTTTTGAAATCTAGAAGAAAAGGACTTCATTTTTTAACAGCCTTTAAATTTTCTTATATAGTCTGATTGCTCATATGTTTAAGTTACATTCTCTCATTCATTTGTAAGTTGTAGTAACCCACTCACTGATTTTTCACTCTTTTTTTTTTTTACTTTATAAACAGAATCATGACAACAACAATCGCCAGGTTTGCTCACTTACAAATCCCACTTCAAGACGTACTAAACGCCACCAACAACTTTCATCATGATAACATCATCGGACGCGGTGGATTGGGACATGTATACAAAGGACAGCTCCAGCGGTCCGGGGAGTTGATCACGATTTCTGCGCTGAGGTTAGATGGTAAGCACGGTGGAGGAGTTGTCGAGTTCTGGACTGAAGTTTCAATGCTTTCTGATCTCAAGCATCCAAATATAGTCTCTATTGTCGGATTTTGTGATGACAAACATGAGAAGATCATTGTGACCACGTATGAGGCCAAAAATGGAAGTCTCAAGGAGCATCTAAGCAACCCGAACCTCACATGGACGCAAAGATTGAAGATATGTGTAGGCGTTGCTCGTGCGTTGAGTTACCTCCATTATGACCAGCGCCGTGGTTATGGTGTTATACATCTTAACGTCAACAGCTCCACAATTTTATTAGACGAGAACTGGGAACCCAAGTTATCCGGTTTTAAAGTTTCCATCAAACAATCACTTAACCGAATGGACCAGGTCGTCCTTTCTGAACCTATTGGCACAATAGGCTACGTGGACCCAGAAATTGGAAAGTCCAAAGGTGTGACCTGTAAGTCGGATGTCTACGCATTCGGTGTTGTTTTATTTGAAATATTGTGCGGGAGGAGAGCATATATTAGGAACGATGCTAATAGATTACTAGCTCCATTGGTCATGCAACATTATGAGAATGAAACATTGCATGATATTGTCCATCCTGATCTAAGGAATCAAATATCCATGGGAGCACTTAGAAGATACTCAGAAACGGCACATTTTTGCTTAAAAGAAGATAAGATACAACGCCCGAGTATGCTCACTCTCATTGATGAACTTCAGAAAACACTTGAGAAAGCATTGAAGTTTCAGCAGCGACGTGAATATTTTGTAAGACCTTCTTTATTATTTTTCTTTTTTTTTTATGTCAATTACTTCCCATGGTTTTAATTTGTTTATTTTAGAAAATAGCACTTTAAGAAAGAAAAAATAAAGTAAAGTTATAACATTTGTTAACTTTAACAAATGGATATTGTTAATTATACTTAAAAATTCACTGTTAGTTACAGTAAAGTTTCCATATAACAGTTGGTTACTATAAAAAAAAAAGTTAAATGCTTGGTTGATCCCGATGGTTTGTAAATATTACAGACTTGGTCTTAGTGGTTTAATAATTACATACTTGGTCCCAATGTTTGTTATTTTTGCACTCGGGTGGTCCTTATCATTATCCTAGGTTAGATTTTTTAGTTAACTATATGTGAAATGACATATTTGCCCCTCAACAATTAAGAAAACTAAAAATATATGAATTACAGTTATTTAATAAATTCAAGTAGGTACCATTTCCTACCCCTACCCAATCCCCACCCCCATCTTCTTCTCCATCTTTGTCTGCAAAGAACAATAACGTTCCACCACCATAACTAGTTTAATACCCGTCCGTTGGACGGCTTACGCTAACAACGTAACAAACAAAGATAATGTATATTGAGGGTGTTCGGGAACGCTTCTCCTTTTCTTGTTTTCCATATCCTTTTTCGAAAAGGTTGCAACCATCTAACTTTTCCTTTTCTTCTTTTCAAACCACTAAAACTTATTCTCAAAACACATTATCCAAACACTACAAAAATGACCTATTAACTTTTAAGAAGTCAAAAACTTAAAAGGAGCTCAAAATAAGCAATCCCAAACACCCACATTAAGTGGACACAAGTCTAAACAACATTATAAACAAAAGAACCATTTTTATTTTTAATTTATAAAAGGAAAACGAACGTGAACAGTTGTAATGAAGAAAGTTTTATTTATAATTATATGTATAATATAATATGAACTCATGCAGTCAAAGAATTGTTGTGAAAATGATGACCACCCTTTTCCTTAGAATGCTTGTGATTTCTTAAATTTTACTTCCCATGACTTCAAAATACCGGCCAATTCTTTGCTCATTATCACTATTTGGATCAAGCTCACCTTGATTCATCAACATAACTCTCAAGGCAAAACAACAAACATCTATAATGCCACCCAACAATTGACACCGCATATACTTCCCTGCAAAAAGTAAAGAAAGTATATTAAAAGAAATACTATACGTTTACTCAAAACCCCCCTAAACCATTATATTAAAAAAATAGATTATAACCGGAATAACATATGTTTTCTATTCTTATTTAATTATTTATATAAAAAATAAAGAAATTTGGCTCAGTGGTTATGTAAATGAAGGAAGACTTCTGACCGTATGGTCTTGAGTTCGATTCCCGATCCGCCCGAGTTTTACCGGCTTTGCATTGTCGTACCCTCGGGCGGGAGCAGGGTCGGGTTTTCCCCGGAACTTGTGGCATGGTGGGCTAGGGGCTCCGTGCGTGCCGGTTGGGCTGCCGCGGGCTACCTTTCGGCCAATGGGTGCCGCGTACGGAGTACCCGGCGATTCTTATGTTGGACATTAAAAAAAAGGGGGAAAGGGTGGCTCAAGTCAACCTGACATGCCAGTTTTGACACTTTCGGTGGACAGGTATTTTTAAGGTCATCATGACATTTTCGTCAAACAACAATACTATCACAAAAAGTAACAGATAGCTTGAAGATACGAAGTATTCCAATCGGTACGTTACTTTGAGTGCGGAGACCTGTAGCAATCGAAAAGAATGGAGGTTGAAACTTCCGTGACCGCTGAAAAAACAACGATGGCAGTACCCAACAACTATCCAAGTTGAGCCAAACTCTATTCAAGACATAATACCCCTTCTCCCATCACTCTGATTATTATGTTTAATTAGAGAGTAAGTATGGAGATGTCAATCCATTAGCAATCTCTATGTCAGAGCTGCATGAAGTACAGAAATAAAGATTTATAAATGAAAACGACATGCTAAATATTTATAATAGACAAGAAATTTCCAGATAAATAAATATTATAGAAAAATAAAGCAATTAGGTACACCAACCTTTGGAAGTATGGGTTATAGACCTGAAACATTTTATGTACGAAAAAATAATTACTAAAAGCATCGTTCAGACATGTAGCTTCATAGTTCAGACATGTAGCTTCATATTGATGATATCAAGTAACCTGGTCTCTCGTCGTCTAATTTGGTCACCATCTGCGCTCTTTCTTCCTAGCCGCCAGCAGTTAGTGTTCCTGCTCCTCGCCCTTCCTTTCACCGTCAAAGCGCGGAAGAGGAACCAAGCAACCAAAGTTTGTAAACTTCATACACTCTGGAGGCCTAAAAAGGATTCTAACTGGATCAGTTCCAATGACATCAACTAAGACATGACTCAAAAAGAATATTCAGTTGATTTTATAGTTGGTGTTGCTACAATCACCATCTTGCTATTTGCATATTCATCACCAGTTGCAAAAAAACAACACTAACTGCAGTGGAAACAACAAAAATAATAAATAGATGTTGTATTACCAATGTCGCCTTTTCTCTGTGAACTCTAATTGAAATATGTACTTCAAAACATGGCATTCTTCTTGATATTTCTTCTTTAAAGCCTCACGTTCCTCACCTTATAGCCACATCATAATTGCAAACAAAATTAGCAAACATGTAGAGAACCAAGAACAAATTGAAAGCATAATCAAAGATCTTACCGAGACTCCGAAGGGATGTTACAACCTCAGATCCAGGAAAAGAACCAACAGTTAATGTTTTAACTTCATACGGGGACCGCAATTTCGTCTTTTTCCAAATTCTGAAACAAAATATTTGCTAAAACTTATATAATCAAGTATAAGAAAACTAATTAAGAAAATTATTTGAGTAACAAAAAGAACAAAGGGTTTGTAATTAATACCATCACTTAGTTGCTTAAGTATTCAAATCTGCACATATAGGAAGGGCTTGCTGCTCATGTTCAGACTGCACTACACTGTTTGCATTCAATGTGTTCTGAAATTGAAACCGGAAGCCAAAACATCCAATTTGACAACAATTAATTACAAAGAATATAACAGCTAAGGCGTTTTATCTTACCTTGAGTTATATTAATGATAATAAGAAACACATTGAATATGATTAAATAACTATATAATTACAATGACAATACCCAATTGACCCGTTCAACCCATTTTCATTTTATCAAACTACTAAAATCCGTTCGTTTGACGGATTAGAAGGATATCAGAAGTAAAAGTTAAGGATTGTTAAAAGAAACAAAGACATGAGCAGGGCCGGCTCAACTCCTTTAGAGGCCCAAAGCGAAATGAAAACCTGAGGCCCTTATCCATCTTTAAAGAAGGAGTTTAACCAATGTCAAGTCTAGATGATTAATAGAAGACTTGCATAACAAGAACTGAAAACTAGTAGTTATTCTC
This sequence comes from Helianthus annuus, assembly GCF_002127325.2. Lineage (NCBI taxonomy): Eukaryota > Viridiplantae > Streptophyta > Magnoliopsida > Asterales > Asteraceae > Helianthus > Helianthus annuus. The sequence goes on from NC_035443.2 coordinate 186,645,357, forward strand.
CTGAAAAATAAAATCCAAATCAAAATGAATATCAGTGAAAAAAAAGAAAGATGTTACATGATGATCATCCTTGGACCTCATTTGGGTTGATGAAATGTGTTATTAAAAAAGATTTTGCTGCACAAGTAAAATAAATCATGATGATAGTTGATTTTGATCATCGATTTTACCCAACAATTTTAATAAATCAAAATAACAGAACACAACTAATTCATTTCATTGATGATTTTAACGGCCAACTAAACCCAACAATTTGAACAAATATAAACAAGATATATATATAGATTAGCAAGAAATACTTAACAACCAGTGATTTGAGGTCTGTCCAATTTAGAAAATAGGTAAAAAATGTAAAAACATAAGAATCCACTGTTGGTGCTTGGATTCGAACTTTGCTCTTCATGAAAAAAAGATGGATTTCTTACCACTAAGCTACTTAGCTACAACAACACTAAGCAATAAAATTACATATTAATATACAAGCTAAATTTATATATATATATATATATATATATATATATATTTTTTCCAATTGGGCCCTAAATTTTTGGAGGCCTAAAGCCTTGCTTCACTTAAATGGCCATTGGGCCGGCCCTGGACATGAGAAAGTGTATAATGTGTACCTTATGTAACCTTTGCTTCTCAACTCGTAAGCTATTCCATTTGACCCTATTGAGCATTGAGAGTTAAAAGCTAGAAACAAAAAAAAAAAAAAAAAAAAAAAAAAAGCACAAAATGAAACCATGTAAAGATTGGAATGTTGAGAGAAACCCTGAGAAATATATTTGTCCACATCAATTCTCTTAAGAAATAAAATTGCATGCCTTGTGAGATTAGCTACTTGATCACTAACCACAACTGCATCACCAAGTTCTACAAGGAGGAGCCTAACCTTAATGAAGGGATCTTTGGCTGGGACAATGTCCAAAGCGACACATGAATCATGGTTAGATTAGATTGCAATGCTTACAAGTTAAACAATATGAGGGCATCCAATAATCAAGTTAGACATAAATTTAACAGATATTGAGAATGCATAGGTATCTAATCTTCAGTTCTCCCAAATTAAAGACAACAAAACGGTGAGATTGCAAATTCAATTTCAGATTAGTTACCGAGATTCAACAAAATACGAACCATAATCCCCGTTTTCAATCGAGAAAGCTACGAGATAAAGAGTTGAGACATGACCGACGAACATCTGGGTGATGGATTCGAGTGGGTACTGATCGGAGGGATATATCTTCACCGTCGCCAGAGAACTAAGACACGCTTGTGACACATTTGGAAGTAACATGTGGTGATTGAAACCAAGCCCTAAATCCAAACACTCAAGTCGGTGTGTTTCTTTTAAGGTTAAAAGGGGACGGGAAGGCAGTTGGAGGGAAGCAGGTAACCACTAAACCGCATCACGTATAACTATTTTTGTGCTAACTGCTGCTTTATTTCGCTAACCGCATATGGATAGGAGAGAGATTGTGGAATCGCCGTTAACTGCCAGATTTTCAGTTTTTTTTAATGAGTTTATACCGCTGTGATTTAACCTTACCACCACTACCCATTTTTTTAGGAACTGAGTAGTTAAATCCACCACTACCCATTTTTTTAGGTGCTGAACTGCATAAAATATGGACAGAAAAACTGCTGAGAACATAGGATGGTGCTGATAGAGTTCAAGGAACATGGACAGAAAAACATGCTTGCTGCAAGTAACCGTTCAGAGCTGCCAAGACAGCGGTTAAAATTAAGAGTTTACATGGTAGATTTAATCTTAGCATAATCGAGCGGATGATATTGATTTCAAAGGTAACTTCCACTTAATGGGTTCCATATATATATATATATATATGATAGCACCCACCACCATAACAGATCCACCCCACCATCGCCGGAAAAACGCCCCTCCATAACAACTCCACCACGCCACCACCATCTCACCCGGACATCGCCGGAAAACCCACAACCGTAACACCTCCACCCCGCTGCCATCACCTCATTCACCTCTAAATCATCAACCGATTCGATCGGAACCAACTGATTCCCACTACAATCAAACAAAAACTCAAGATCTTGAGTTGGTGATTCAGATTTTTTACTCTTCCCTCTTTTCAAACTCAATCAAATCACCTGTTTCCTCTGTTTCGTTCTCAAGAACTTGAACTTCATATTCATGATTCACATTTTCCCCTAAATCACCACTCACTAACCCTGATCCAATCAATTCGGCAACCAAATTACCATTTTTCTCAAACCCAACAAAATCCCATGAAGAATTTTCATTAAATTCAAACCCTTTTCTTTTAAACTCAACCCCACAACAAGAACACTTCAAACCCACCTCATCTTTCTCACAAAATTCAATCTTTTTCTCACAAACCACAAAAAAAAAAAAAAAAAAATTCACCTACCTCAGATGAGCAATTGCCACACATAACATGAATGTCTCCTAACTTTCCATGTTCTGAACAAAACTTTAAGTCAGAAACTTCTTTAGAATGGTTTTTGCATAGAAGTTGTCTGTGTGAATTCTTGTTTGTGGGTTGAAGAATCGGTCGAGGTTGGGTAACAGAAGAGAGAGAGGAGAAGAAGGTGGGGGTTGGGTAAAGGTAGTAAATGGGACCCATTTGAATTTATTATATACTTTTAGTTTTCTTAATTGTTGTGGGACAAATATGTCATTTCACATTCACTTAACTGAAAAATCTAACTTAGGTTAATAATAAGGACCACCCGAGTGTAAAAATTACAAACACTGGGACCAAGTGTGTAATTATTAAACCACTAGGACAAGTCTGCAATATTTGGAAACCACAGGGACCAACCAAGCATTTAATTGTTGAGGGGCAAATATGTCATTTCACATTCACTTAACTGAAAAATCTAACTTAGGTTAATAATAAGGACCATCTGAGTGCAAAAATTACAAACACTGGGACTAAGTGTGTAATTATTAAACCACTAGGATCAAGTCTGCAATATTTGAAAACCACATAGACCAACCAAGCATTTAACTCTAAAAAAATGTTTTTATCTTTAATTCTTTAGTTACCAGTATTGATATTGCTTCTCTTTATTATGAAAAAATGTGTTTGGTACCCATATAACAACCACCTCACCACCGTCACTTACTACTACAAACAAATAGAATCAAAACACATTATTTTTATGACAAAATTACACAATTTCATTCTATATTAATAAATGTACCTTTTGTTTACTAACTTGAACAATTATCCTTATTGTACTTTTACGTTTAGTTTGGTAGATGGACTTTTGAAGGTGATGTTAAATGCTTTCCGTAATTTTCACTTAAAATTTCAACAACACTACTTTCCTTATTGCACCATTTCCCCCTTGCTACAGGCCTACCATTAAAAAAATTATACTTAAGAAACCTCAACCCAATCGGAAAAACTAAACGAAAGTAACACCACCTTCTGTCGAAGTTAATAAGAAACACTTGGTCAGGAAGTTTCATATTATTTGAATTTGAATTAATTGTTTGGAATTCAAATTGTTTAGTTTTTATCTTTTGAATATTGGTAGGATAAGGATATGTAATTTGCGTCTTGGTAGAATTAGGATTATTTAATTGGTACTTTAAGGTCAAGGAATAGGTTTTGTAAATACCTGGCCAATAGTCGATTTATGGGTATCTTTACTAAAGTTCTTTTTGTTGCTCATTAAGGGTGTAGAGAGTGGTTAAACACTTGAAAGTGATAAGCTTCAAAATCAACCAATGAGAGTGTGCCATGTCCTTTAACCTTAAGAGTTTAAAATATGTTGAAAAGTGTTGGCAATAGTTAGACACTTCATGAATTGGTAAACTTAAAAAAAAAAAAAAAAAAAAAAAAACTAGCATATTTAATCATGTGCAAAAGGTCAGAAATCCAAAAGGTGAAGTAGCGGCAAACGTTTACCGCCTACCTTCATTTGCCGATAGGCAAAACCCACCGGCGGCGGTGTTACCGCGCGGTAAACCGCTTTGCGAGTGGGTTTGCCGCCCGCATCGTATACCCTAATAATAAAAAGTGTCGCAGAAGGTTTCTGCAAGTGTGTGTGTGGTGGTATTATTTGTTTCGTTGAAACCCACTTGTAATCTCAACACCTTCACCATCCATGGAATCACTCATTTCTTTTATATATATCTTAGCTGTGATACGAACTAACGAATGCGAGTACGAACCCGTATAGCGGCGGCGGTGACCGGTGGCGGTGGCGGTGGCGTGGGGCGGCGACAGCAAGCGGGCGGCGTCGTCTGACAGCGGCGGAGATGGCGACGGCGGCCCACGGTGGTGGCAGTTGTGGCCGGTTGTGGATGTGGGTGCTTTAAGAGTTTTGCAAAATCTTCCAACCTCACAAAGCTTGCCCATACACTCCTTTAAATAATATATGGAGATCCATGCATGTGCGACAAATGGCGGGCATGCATATGGAAGATGGACAAGTGTCGAGAAGCTTATGCATGTCCAACAAGTGGCCATGCAAGATTGCATGCGCCACATGTGGCAGTAGGTGGGTGCATGTGCGACATATGGCGCAGCAAAGGTACATGAGCGACAAGTGGCGTAGCATGAGTATACCCGTCTCACCCGGTCTATGTACCTGTCTCTCGGTTAATACCCGCAACAAGTTTATCAATTAAGATAAACAATTATATTATTAATAACGAGTATTAATAATATAAATCCGCTCATGATCATAAATATAATTATGATATGTTTCATATCGTTCATAATTACCAGTTAAACCAGTTAAGTGGATTTTAGTTTGTTGCCTAAGGTGTAACTCTTACGAGTCAAGACCCGGTCAGCAGCGTTGACTTATTGAACCAGACATAATATCCAACAGCTCCCACTGTCACACCCCCAAAAATACCACAAGCGGAAACCCCGCGAGGCGTGTGACGTACCAGGATCTAGCCACTAATCACATTGAACCATATACATATAATATAAAATAAAACCTTTCATTAAATGTAAATGTATCATTCAAACACCATTTAGTAAAATCAACATGTTCAATGGAAGCATAATAGTTTGTTTAAATAAAGTGTTTAACAATGCAAGATTGAGAAGCTTTCCAAATGCCACGACCCATGATCACTCCAGCTTCCCAGACAGCAAGTTCCATAACCGTGTACCTAAGGTCCTGCAAACATGCAGAAAAAGTGTGTCAGACAGGCTGGTGAGTTCATAGTTTGCTTTAACCGTTTAATACCAAGTAGTGATTTATGTTTTGTTATGTTGATAATAACTCGATACCGCAGACGACCCTTTTTGCCCTTCTCCAATGATCTATCAAACATTGGTCACGCCCGTCCTATCCAGGTACGTCATGAGGGTGCCAAACCTAATAGCGCTATCAACTAATAACCCCGTTGCCCTACAAGCAACAACCCGGTAGTATGATGGGACTTAAGTGATAGAGAGTGAGTGTATTATCCAACATCAACGTTTACTGAAAACCGTTGCATATCCCCTGCAGGGATATGCGTTTGTGAAATCCGTCTCACATCCCCTGCAAGGATGTGGGTATTTGAAAACCGCCTCATATCCCCTACAAGGATATGGGTTTACGAAAATCCACTTACAAGTTTTGTCTGTTTGATTGTCCCCACCGGACGCATGCTTGTTTTGAGAGAAGTGAACTCACCTTGGTTTGCTCGGTATGATTAGTTACTTGTTCACAGTTAATCAATCAAAGCCTGTGGTATTCATGTGCACGAAATCAGTTTACATCCACTAGGTTCACGTATAAGTTTATAACAGCAATGTGCATTCAAGCAATGATCACCAAATCACACTTAGCAGCTACTCAAACTCATGCAAGACAACACCTCATGTGTAAGTTTCTTATCAGCACCTAACAGTTAATTGTGCCATTCATATATAAATCAATTCATATATTCTCGATCATAACTAACACCCTTAACAAGCAGTGACATATTCATCTCATACCATGCACAGGCTAGACTACAGTAGGTTGGTCAGGGCGGCGAAATACCAAGATATTTCGTCGGTATGGAAGGTGACGAAATACCAAAGTGTTTTGTCGATGAGGAAGGTGACGAAACATTACAGTATTTCGTCAATGTGTATGTGACGAAACATCAATATGTTTTGTCAATATGTTTCGTCGTTGTGTGTGTAGGACGAAACATCAATATGTTTCGTTGGCGGCCTTGACAGTTTCCATATTTCCTAGCAGTTTTCATGTTCCTCAACCCTAATCATGTCAATCGATAGTTTGCAACTAATACTTAATCATGAGCACCCTAACCAATCATCACGTATTATGCCACAATCTCGATCATTCCGTAACTGTTTACACAATTAACATCATATACATATGGCAACAAGATCATCAGATCCATGTAGTGAATCATGAACGAATACGAGACGCCGAATTCTCTTTATGCAGGATCTAATCTATTTGATACAAAATATCCAAACCCTAACTAATTGCAACACAAGATTACAGTATCTCATAAAACCCTACATTCACAAACAACATAAGGTTACAATTATCAATCAGCAACTGAAACCAATCGTGGCGATAACGGATATTTACACAAACAGCATAACAAGTAGATCGAGTCGGGTTATCTCAACTAACCGGATGCGACATGGGACCAGAAAGAACTTCTAGAGAGATGGGGACTGCCCCCGCGTGCAAGGGATAGGAAGGAGAGTTTAGGGTTTCGTCGATTATGATCATACGTATTGTTATGCGGGTGTACATTTAATATAACGTTTGGGTCTCACTTGGGCCGAAAGCCCATTTCGGCGAATCATGGCCTTGATGAAAGACCATCTTTTGCCGTGTTGTTGATGGCGAAACATCTAGTGTTTCGTCGAGTAGAGGTATGTGACAAGGATCCAGTGTTTCATCGAGTGTGCAGTTAATTAGTTTCAATACCTTAATCATATTCAATAATTATAAGACCAAATAATATCACAGTAATCATTCATATGCCAACCATGCACAAATACAATGCAAACAATTACGAAAACACCGGTGTGAAACAAGTAACGTGTCGAGGAAAGACCTTGAGAGTTCGGGTTGTCACATCATCCCCAACTTGAAAGAAATTTCGTCCCGAAATTAGATAAGTAAACCCACAACGGCAAGGTGTTAGATCAGGATGACTGTGGGTTTTCCGCAGGTGCCACATCATCCCCAACTTGAATGGGAATTTCGTCCCAAAATTCACTAGGTGCATCAGGTTTAGATTTGCCAGACTTGGACTTGTCATCTGGGAATAAATGTGGGTACTTTAGCTTCATTTGATCCTCGCATTCCCATGTGAACTCCGGTCTACGCCTTGAGTTCCAACGAACTCTCACAATCGGAATTTGGCTATGCTTGCAGACTTTAACTTCCTGGTCCATGATTTCAATTGGTTCTTTGATAAATTGCAACTTGTCATCAATTCTCAGCTCTTGAAACGGTACCACAAGTGTCTCATCAGACAAACACTTCTTCAGCTGTGACACGTGGAAAACATCATGAACGTTACCCAACTCAGCAGGTAACTCTAGCTTGTAGGCCACTTTACCAATTCGCTCCAGAATTTTGAATGGCCCTACATAACGGGGGTTAAGCTTTCCGCGTTTCCCAAATCGCACCACACCCTTCCAGGGTGAGACCTTCAACATAACGGGTCACCAACTGCGAACTCCAAAGGTTTTCTATGCTTATCGGCGTAGCTTTTCTGACAATCACGCACTGCTGCCATACGATTCCTGATCTAAACAATTTTCTCAGAGGTTTCAAGTACCAGTTTCGGGCCTGTAATCTGGCTGTCACCCACCTTAGCCCAACAGAGAGCTGAACAACATTTTCGTCCGTACAATGCTTCGAATGGAGCTGCTTGAATGCTGGTATGGTAACTGTTGTTGTAAGAATACTCTATCAGCGACAAGTGTTTCTCTCAACCCTTGCCAAAATCAATTAAGCATGCTCGTAATATATCCTCAAGTGTCTGGATGGTTCACTCACTTTGACCATCCGTCTGTGGGTGATAAGTAGTGCTCATGTTGAGACGTGAGCTGAATGATTTGTGCATCGACTGCCACAAATCTGAGATGAATCGCGGGTCACGATCAGAGATAATAGAGGTCGGCACCCCGTGCCTAGAAACCACCTCCTTGAGGTAAACTGCGCTGACTTCGTGAGACGATCAACGATCGCCCAAATGGTATCGTTCCCGCTTTGAGTACTAGGTAGCCCAGTGACAAAATCCATCGCAATTTGTTCCCATTTCCACATGGGTATTTCTGGTTGCTGAAGTAGGTCTGAGGGTTTTTGGTACTCCACCTTGACTTTTGAACACGTCAAACGTTTACTTACATAAGTCACGATGTGAGCCTTCATCTTCGGCCACCAATACAAAACCTTGAGATCCTGATACATTTTATCCGAACCCGGATGAACAGAGTATCGAGACTTGTGCGCTTCGTCCATCACATGCTCCCTAAGGTTACCAAACAATGGAATCCATGCACGCTCCATGAAGTAAAGAATACCATCCGATCTCTCCTCAAGTCGTTTTTCCATACCCCTTAAATACTCAGCTTCAATGTTTTCTTCTTTCAGTGCTTCAGTTTGTGCAGAACGAATCTGATTTGGGAGGTTTGAGTGAATGGTACGCTGCAGGGCGCGAACACGTTTGGGTTTCGTTTCCTTTCGACTAAGGGCATCAGCTACCACGTTAGCCTTACCTGGATGGTACTTGATGGTGCAATCGTAGTGGTTTAAGAGTTCTACCCAGCGGCGCTGTCACATATTCAAATCCTTCTGGTCGAAAATATGCTGGAGGCTCTTGTGGTCGGTATAAAAAAATAGTGCATTTAGTACCGTACAAGTAATGCCTCCAGATTTTGAGTGCAAACACAACGGCCCCCAACTCCAAGTCGTGAGTCGTATAATTCTTTTCATGAACATTCAGTTGTCGAGAAGTATAGGCGATCACATTGTTGCGTTGCATCAACACGCAACCAAGACCCTGAATAGAAGCATCACAGTAAACCACAAAATCCTCGGTACCTTCAGGTAGAGACAAGATCGGTGTACTGCAGAGTTTCTGTTTCAAAAGTTGGAACACATCCTCCTGCTTGTTTCCCTAAGAATACACAACGCCTTTCTGGGTCAACGAGGTAAGAGGTTGAGCGATCTTCGAGAAATCCTTGATAAATCTTCGATAATACCCGGCGAGACCAAGAAATTATCGCACCTCCAAAGGATTCTTTGGTGCCGCCCAATTCTTTATAGCATCCACCTTAGCAGGATCCACGTGTATCCCTGATTCATTAACAATGTGGCCAAGGAAGTGCACTTCTCGTATCCGGAAGTCACACTTAGAAAACTTCGCGTAGAGCTGCTCCTTCCTTAGGAGTTCCAAAATAAGACGCAAATGACGCTCGTGATCCTCCTTGCTCTTTGAGTAGATCAGGATGTCGTCGATGAACACAATAACGAAATCATCAAGGTATGGCTTGCATACACGCTTTATGAGGTCCATGAAGACCGCTGGTGTGTTTGTCAACCCAAATGGCATAACTAAAAACTCGTAGTGGCAATATCGTGTTCGAAAAGCTGTCTTAGGGACATCCTCCTCTCGGACTCTCATCTGATGGTAGCCTGATCTTAAGTCAATCTTCGAGTAGAAACTTGACCCTTGCAACTGGTCAAACAAACCGGGCAAACGTTCATCCGAGCGGAAGTCACCGAAAAATTTAGCCGCTCATGCTTGTCTTCACGGCACCGGTTGTCATCCTGAATCATTTCGACATTCTTGAATAATTGATTGATTAAAAAGAATGATGAAAAAGTAACCCAATTCGTACCTCCTATTCACGAAAGTCGGTTGCCATTGATTAATTATCAAAAGTATCCCCGAAACCTTATGTTAGCAAACTTTTTATAACATTCCATCATGTATGCCGGCTCATGGAATAATAATTTCTCAATGTGATTTTAGAGATCCAATAATTAATGATGATTTCATCCTCTTTTCCTCATATGTCGGTTGCAATATTTAATAGGAACGTGATAACTTAACACACAAGTTTGGTTGGCTGTAAACAATTTCCCGTAATGTGCATCGACCCAAAACCTCTACCGCGTGTCGATTAGCTCATACACGTTGATTTTCTTTTATTATACGTTCCGTGTCAACCCATAGAACCCATCTTTCTACTCGGTACTCTCCTTAACTTGTTTCAAGACCTGTTAAACCACAAAATAACAAAACACATTAAATATATATACACGACATGACTTAACTAATTCACATACTAAAAACCAATATAATTTACTATGAAACATACATATTTTAACCCGAAATCAATAATTTAGAATACAAGATTCATGGATTAAACTATCAAAATCGAACACAGTTGTAAGATTCAAACTTTGCATTTAGCCAGTAAATCAAAGGTGAATTCAAAAGGTACAATTGTTTGAATGTTTGTACATCCAAATACTAAATCAAAACAAATGGTTATCCAATCTAAGACCGATAGCTTTCCCATGCTTGTCCTGAGACATCCGCTTAGTGAACGGGTCTGCTAAGTTTTAATCTGTGTCTATTTTGCTTATTAAGATGTCTCCTCTTCCAGTATTTCCCGTATATAGTGGAACTTTCTTAGAATGTGCTTAACCCTGTGATCTGGGCTCCTTGGTTTGAGTAATGGTTCCTGTGTTATCACAGAACACCTAGATTGGTTTCTGAATAATTGAAACCACATCGAGGTCATTGATGAACTACTTCATCCAAGCAGATTCTTTCGCAGCATCTGATCCAGCTATTCATTCGGATTTGGTGGCTGAATCCGCCACTACACTCTGTTTGGAGCTTTTCCAATAGACAACTCCTTCATTGAGAGTGAATACGAATCCTAATTGTGAGCGAGAATCATCTTGGTCACTTTGGAAGCCAGCATCAGTGTAACACCTTACAGTGAGCTCCTCTTCCACTCCTCCAAACACCAAGAACATATCTTTGGTTCTTCTGAAGTATCTCAGAATGTTCTTTACTACAGTCCAATGAGCAATGCCAGGACTATATTGAAAACGACTGGTCATGCTTAAAGCATATGAGACGTCAAGTCTAGTACATAGCATAGTACACATGATCGAACCAATCGCTGAAGCATATATAACTGCTTCCATTTGCTTAATTTCAATGTCCATTGAAGGAGATTGTGATTTGTTCAACACGGTTCCTTTAGTCATATGAACATCTCCTTTCTTGGAGTTTTCATCTTGAAGCGTGTCATCGTTATGTCTATGTACGTTCTTTGACTTAGCCCTAGAAGCCGCTTAGATCTATCCCTATAGATCTTCATTCCTAGAATGTAAGCAGCTTCTCCAAAATCTCTCATTGCGAAGCAAGATCCCAAATAGTGTTTAAGTTTGTTAGGCATAGGGATGATATTTCCAATGATTAGTATATCATCCACATATAGGATGAGGAATGACATGGTGCTCCCACTAGCCTTTCTGTAAACACAAGCCTCATCTTCATTCTTGACAAAACCAAACTCTTTGATCTTCTAGTCAAAATGAAGATTCCAGGATGCTTGCTTGAGTCCATAAATGGACTTATTTAGTTTGCACACCTCAGTTGGATATTCAGGATTGACGAAACCTTCAGGCCGAACCATATAGACATCTTCAGAGAGATGTCTATTAAGAAAGGCGATTTTGACATCCATTTGCCATATTTCGTAATCACAGTACGCAATTATGGCAAGCAATATCCTAATTGATTTAATCATAGCAACGGGCGAGAGGGTCTCATCATAGTCAATACCTTGAGTTTGAGTGAAACCCTTCGTAACTAGCTGTGCTTTATAGGTGTGTACATTTCCATGCATATCAGTTTCTCTCTTGAAAATCCATTTGCTCCCTACTGCCTGAGATTCAGGGGTAGCTCAACCAAGTCCCATACTTGATTGTCATGCATAGATTGCATCTCGATGTTCATGGCTTCTTGCCATTTCTCATATTCCAAATCTAAGATTGCAGATTTGTAGTTAGTAGGTTCGTCATTAGACTCAGCTACTAATAAGACTTCAGGACTTTTTAGACGATATAGACATCTATCAGATTCTTGCAAATTCTACTACTTCTACAAACGCTTGTGTTTTATGTCTGATTCATTGGCAACAACTACTTGTTGATCAGACAGTCCCAGTCCGACTACGTTAGCTAGCGGTTGTTTGTGGTTCTTGAATTTCTTCAAGATCAACCACATTATTTCCAGTTTCTCGATTAAGAAGTTCTTCCTCGAGAAAGTGTCCCTTCTGTTTGATGGAAATCACATTTGCATCAGGATGGTAGAGAAAATACTCGCTTCTTTTATAGTATCTGATAAAAACAACCTTTTTTCCTTGAGGATCGAGCTTATCATCAGAATCACTTGTGATGTATGCATCACATCCCCATACTCTAAGGTATTCCAAATCGGGTTTACGCCTAAGCCATAGCTCATATGGCATTTTTTGTTTACCTTTTTGTCGGAGCTAAATTGAAAATGCGGGAAGCGATCATAAGAGCATGTCCCCAAAAGGAGTGAGGCAAGTTAGTTATACACATCATCGATCGAACCATATTAAGTAGAGTTCGATTTCACCTTTCACTCACGCCATTAAGTTGGGGTGTGCCAGGTGGAGAGGGTTGTGAAACTATTCCACACTCTTTCAGATGATTGAGAAATTCAAAGCTAAGGTATTCACCACTTCGATCTAGCTGGTTTTTAGTCATGGTTTCAAGTCATGGTTCTGAAAGGGCCATATACATCATGTGAATGAGTTCTAGAAGACCATTGATCCGTTCACCAACATCGGTGAAGGGGTGTTTTGTGAGTTTTCCAGCTAAGCAAGATTCGCAACCATCAAAGGAGTCCTGTCTAGTGGATTCAAGAATCCCCTCGGACTGGAGACATTTATGCATGCCTTACTTATCTGGCCAAGTCTACAATTCCATAAATATGTTTCATTTATGCCAGCTTTGTTGTATTTAGAAAGATGATATATGTTATCACTTGTTTGAACATCAATCTCATAAAATACCATTTCGAGGTTTAGCTTTAAAATAAAAGACATCATTCAAGTAGGCTAAAATAGAAAAAACCATTAAAACGTACTTGAATCCTTGTTCAAACAGTGAAGAAACTGAAATAATGTTTCTGGTCAAACCAAGTGCATATAAACAATTATTTAAAGTAACTACAAGGCCAGGGGAACATGAAAAACAAAATGTTCCAGTTCTGGCCAGAACTGGAACTCTCTTTCCATTACCAACTATGAGTTCCAGGTGGCCTTGTTTCAGTTTCTTCTACTTTTCAGGCTCCTGCAAGACATTAACGAGGTGGTAACCACATCCGGTATCAAATACCCATGTGTTGCTAGAAACAGTGAAAAGTTCGATAACATAAGTGAGAATATTAGAAGAAGTGCCAATGTTATTGGCCTTGTTCATCTTCAGCTTGGCTAGATACTGTGGGTAGTTTCCCTTCCAGTGCCCATTTGGTTGCATTTAAAGCACTGACGCTCCTAGGAGGGTGTGGTTTTGCATCATGCTTGTTGTTGGTGGCATTTCTGGCAGCAACAACAACTTTTCTTTTGCCCTTGCTCTTATGTTTCCTTTTCTTGTTACTGGGCTTCTTAACACCACCAGACTTGACCATTAGAACTTGGTTGGTTTTGTGGAATAACCAAGTTTGTTCATCTGGTCAATGTATCCTTTCATCTTTAGCACATGAGTATTGATACATGATCCTTCCAGCATTTTACAGCTTATGAGCTGTTTCATGGTGTCATATCGCTCCTGTCGGGCTTGTTTCTAGAACATGCCTTTCAATTGCTGGACCATGTCATAAGCATCCTTATCTTCCATGTTCTTCTGAAGTTCAAGAGACATGGTGGCTTTCATAAGGTAGGCTACCTCAACGGCATCCTCATTATGTTTCTGCAGTGCCTTGCGAGAAGTAGTAGAATTACTTTCAGGCTCGGTAGGGACTGGGCCATCTAAGATATACAACTTTTCATCCAGCTTAAGAACTATTCTCAGATTGCGGTGCCATTTGAGAAGGTTGGTGTTATTCAAGTTTTATTTCTTTTCCTTTTCAAGTATAGACTTGAAAATGAAGGAGTTGTTTTCATTAGACATCTGTTATATAAGCAAGGTGATTTCAATTAGTATTTTCAATGTATATCTCATTATTTCGTGAGGTGAGACGATAAGGAATGAGAATCCGGTTAGAAACTCTTTCTAAAGGCAGCTGGGGCACACAACATTATCAAAAGGTTCAAGCGGACTGACAACGATTGTTAATTGTGAGAAAAGCACAACTCCCGAGGTTTATGAAGCTGCGAGGATAACCTATTGTCCTTGCATTGATACGTTTGGCCTCATCTATGCCACTTTTGTTCTCGAGATAGCTGGGGCACGTAAACATGAGAATAAAAGTAATAGTTGTCCTAAAACGGTCACATGTGGAAGGGTCGGATGTGTCGACGAAAGCCCTTACACCTTGGAAGGATAAACTAGACACCAAGTGTCGTGCTGTGGCTCCAACACTGATGGTTCGCATTATGCCCCAAGTGTTACGAGTAATAGGATGGCATAGGCCATTGATTTTAATTTTTACCAAATACGGTCGTTATAGTCAGTTTTAATTTAGATATTAAATTTACGACATAACCAAAAGGACCCTTTCACCTCTCAGACAATTAGTTTTAGATAACCTATAAAACTAAGTTTGTCGCGACTTGGAATAAGCAATTTTAAGTTAATAGAAAACTATTAAGCTAACAGTTTTGGAAAATTAAAACTAGTTTAATTTGCAAAACTTAATTGGTTATTGTTTGTTTCAAAAACAACCTTTATTTTATAACAAAAACTTTAACAAGTTGTAAAAACAATTTAGAACTTGTTTTAGTGTGATTGTTTTACTATTTTAAAAACTCCTTCTAAAATCATGTTGGTATTAGGTTGGTTATGTTATAACAACTTATAAGATAAAACCAACCACAATAGCAAGACAAATATGTAAATCCATATGGCCAAAAAAATTTGTTCGATCTTACTAGAGCCTAATAGCAAGATAAAACGGGTCACGGGGTCACAACACACAAACAACCACAAGGAAGGACTTGAGTGCATCCAGTCGTCTCGAGCAACTCCCACTGACTTCATAACTCCTGTTTAGCGTCCTCGGTTTTGTCTCCAGCTCTTCGTTTATTACAATATTTACAAAAATATAATAAAGGAAAGAACCCTATCTATTACAACTTTGAACCATCTCGGTGGCCAAAAACCATAATAACAAAACCGAATAAAAATATACAACTACAAAACAAGGTCGGACCGGATTTACATATCGCACAACAATCACAAAATAAACCGGGCAATGTTTCGGTCAAGCAAAACAAATAAAATATTGACCAAAATTAAAGTGACCTAAAAAATACTTAGATGAGAACCTTTAAATAAATAAAGTTTGTGTTCTAATTCCGGTTAAAAGACCGGTACCGACTCGTATGTTGTAATCAAGGCTCTGATACCACTGTTGGGTTTCCATGGTGATCGGTCAAATTTTATTTATCAAAAACGCGGTATTTATCAAAAACGCGGTTCAATAAATAATGGTTAATTAATTAAGTGAGTTAATTAATAAAACGCAGCGGAAAAATAAACAAGTGATCAACAAAACGGAACCCGACAGGATCCTGTTACATGCAAATACGAGCACAGTGAAAAGAGTATATTTAACTACCGATGAGAAAGATATACCTCAGTTAATGACTAACCGGTTGAGACACCGAGGTTCAACGAACAAGTGCTAGTGATACGAACTAACGAATGTGAGTGCGAACCCGTATAGCGGCGGCGGTGACCGGCGGCGAGCGGTGGTGACCGGTGGTGGCGGCGTGGGGCGGCGACAGCAGGCGGGCGGCGGCGTCCGACAGCGGCGACGACAGCCCGCAGTGGTGGCGGTTGTGGCCGGTTGTAGATGTGGGTGCTTTGAGAGTTTTGCAAAATCTTCCAACCTCACAAAGCTTGTCCATACACTCCTTTAAATAATATACGGAGATCCATGCATGTGCGACAAATGGCGGACATGCATAGGGAAGATGGATAAGTGTGGAGAAGCTTATACATGTCCAACAAGTGGTCATGCAAGATTGCATGCGCGACAAGTGGCGGTAGGTGGGTGCATGTGCGACATATGGTGCAACAAAGGTGCATGAGCGACAAGTGGCGTAGGATGAGTATACCCGTCTCACCTGGTCCATGTACCCGTCTTTCAGTTAATACCCGCAACAAGTTATCAGTTAAGATAAACAATTATATTATTAATAACGAGTATTAATAATATAAATCCGCTCATGATCATAAATATAACTATGATCTGTTTCATATGGTTCGTAATTACCAGTTAAACCAGTTAAGTGGATTTTAGTTCGTTGCCCAAGGTGTAACTCTTACGGGTCAAGACCCGGCCGGTAGCATTGACTTATCGAACTGGACATAATATCCAACAGTTATGGTTCACTTATATTATTCTATAGGTCATTCTAAGCTATGAATATTGATTAAAATGGTTAAGAACAACAAAGATTCTAACCTAATTGTTTCCCGATGAAAAATAGTGAAGCTGATTAGGACAATGCTCCACGTATGGCTGTTTGGATGTGTGGTTAACTGATTAAGCTGCAATAATCAGTTTTGAGGAAAAGTGATTATAATCATGCAATTTTTTTAGTGAACTTTCTAACTGAAACTAATTATTCGGTAGCTTTAGTGAACTGCTTATCTGGTTATGATTCTTGAAGTTAAAATGATCACATATAAAATACACATCCAAACCCAAGCGCATCGCGTGAGGTGGAACGCATAGCGTGGGGAACCCCGGAGCAACGTGCCGCTTTTGAAACCACTAGCTGCTGTTAAATGTGCAACTAAGAACTTGCAACAACTATTTATGTTTGACAAATTTCTTTTATTAAAATTAGTTATTTTACAGGTTTTTTTTTTTTTTTTTGTAAACTTTATTAATTATAATAACATGTATACATTCTTGTTAATATTTATCAAAATTTACATATTAAACATGAACTTCAGAAAGATTTTATAATAACTTGTTTGCTTTCATTTCTTTATTATGCAAAAAAGTGACCCAAAAATAAAACATTTATCAGACACAAAACTAACAGAACATAAAATCTTCGAGAAGAATATATATATTGAGAAAATAAGCCACACCCAGCGGTAAATTCGAATGTCGTCTATAGGTTTTCTATATAGACAAAAAATAAATTAACCACAAAATTTCGTTGTCGTATATATGTTTTATAATTTGCAATTCTCTGTTCTTGTCATATGTTTGCAGGGGAAGAACTTAGAACACTTGAAGATTCAACTCCGTGATATAAAATTGGCCACTCATTATTTTTCTGACACATACGAAACCAATTCTGACATATACATTACTTGGTATACAACAGAACTTGGCCATTTTGATAAAGAAAAACCTTCCTCTATAGAAGTGAAGAGTAAAAATGAATTACCCAAGGGACATAACATTGTAGAAATAAAACGCTTCCTTCCTAGAGATGACGAGCATGAAGAAGAAGAATTATTTTTTACTGAACTTGAAATGCTTAGTAGCATTAAGCATCACAACATTGTCACTCTTATAGGATTCTGTGTTGAAGATTTTGAGATGCTGCTTGTCATCGAGAAAATTACTAATGGACACCTTGAGAATTATTTTGGAAACATCAATGAAATGTGTATTTTGACGTGGGAAATACGTTTGAAAATCTGCATTGATGTTGCACGGGCATTGATTTACCTCCACTCTCAGATGGATGACAAAAGATTCATAATACATAATAACATACATAGTGGGGCAATTAGGATGTACGAGAATTGGGAGGCAAAGATTGCAGACTTTGAATGGGCGGTAATCCAGCATCTAAATCAAAAGGACGAAACTCCGTATAAAAGAACATATTTTGTGTCAGATTATCATGTGGATCCGGAATATGCAAAGACCGGTAAGCCAAAAAAAGAGTCGGATGTGTATAGCTTTGGAGTAGTTATGTTTGAAATTCTTTGCGGAAGAGATGCTTATGACGAAATTTACCTTACGGAGAGTGAGGAAGGGCTCGTTCATGTTGCAAGACGAAAATTCTGCAATGGAACAATAGAGGACATCATAGATCCTACACTAAAGGAAGAAACCGGTAAAAAGAGCAATAGTCCAATTAGAGGAGCCAACGAGGATTCTTTGTACATATTTTCAAAAGTTGCAAACCAGTGTGTGGCGGAGACTCAAGACCAGCGCCCAACAATGAAAGTTGTTCTCAACGAACTTGAGAAAGCATTGGTCTTTCAAGAAAGTCGGGTATGTTTGTGTGTGTGTATAATCATGGGGTGCATATTATCTTAATGCATAAGGAATAAGTATTATGCGTATACAATGATACAATTTCTTTTGGCTAAAATATAACATAGAAAGCGTCCTGAAAATATTCAAATAAGACACAATTGAAGAGAAGAATCATGTCATTTAAACACAAAACCTTTCAAAGATTAAAGCCAACCTATGATAATGCTATTTAAAGTTAAACTGTATGTCCATACTTTTTTTCAGATAAAGTAAATTTCTAGTTTATAAGAACCCAATCTAGTGATTCTATTTAAAGAATTGGTTAGGGAGGCTGCCCCTTGGTTGAGGCTTATGGGACTTAGTTGGGGACCTCCTTTGATGAAGGTCATACTCTAGCTGATTGGCACCCCTTGGGGCAAATAATAATGTGTTTTTGTCACTTTCTCACCTTTTTATTTGGATTTGAAATATTGCATGTTCTATAACATTATATGCATTGTTCAACGCAAAAAAAAAAAAAAAAAAAAAAAAAAAAAAAAAAAAAAACTAATCTTCAGTTTACATCCATGTCCCTTGATGAATTCTCACCACCAATCGTTTTCGTGTATAGAAGTTACAATGGAACGCCCACTTTCTTTGATATTCATTATTTTGTTTCCAAATTTGACTTGTATATGGTATTAAATCTATATATTGTTAATTTCCTTTTCATATTCATTTTTTTTTACCAAATTTAAATGGTAATTTATTCTTGGATTTATTTGATGGTTTTTAAGGTATCATCTTTAGATACCAATTTCATTGACATCTTATCATCTAAATACTTCAATGTTTTATAGTTTTTCTTAGCCAATAACTTTTAGAGCCAATTTGTAGTTTTTCACAAATTTATAGTTTTGAGCATTAATATCTTTCTCAAATACATTATTTCAAAGGAGGAGCAAGTACATGAGCCAAATAAGGACCAAGTTGTCGACGAACTTCAGATAGCAACTTTTCAAATTCGTGTAAGTCCTTCCTTTTTTACTTCATCTTTTTGTTCGTAAAGTTTTTTTATAAATGAAACAAAATTATAATTTGATAAAATAGAGATAACGTGTCGTTGTAAACTAGTAAGGCGCAATCCGCGCTGAATCGCGTGGAGAACGTGAAAAAAATTTAAAGTATATAGTATATTCGGCACATGTTTTACATCAATATAAAACCATAAGAATAAAACAGTACTACGTATGTAATTATACGATGCGAAATAATATTTTCTCATATGATCAAATACAAAGGACAACATAAATAGAAAGTGTAAGAAGGATTATAGTCCATTAATATTAGATTTGGAAGGTTGAGATTTAGAGACAAGAAAATAATGGAAGAGCATAAATGGAATCATTCTCTCTCTGCATGTAAGACACATGACAATTCACCGTTAACTTAAAAAGTTCATAATTTTTTGTATGATATTTGTTTTAAAAAAATTTCACGGTACTAATAATGAGCGTTTTATATCTTTAATATGAGTATGATATTACAAAAAAGTGTATCGTACAATATGCCTTAACGTACGACGCGTACGCGATGGCAAATCGCACGTTTATAACAAGAAATCACATGTTGAAAATTCAGAAGTTCGCATGTTCAAAAGTATATATAAATCGCATGTGTATTTATATAAATGGCATGTGTGTATAAAAACCATGTTCGCATGTTATAAAAGATAACCCAAATCGCATGATGTTCAATAATACCAAAATCGCATGTTGATAATGCCTTGCGTACACGTCGTACGTTAAGTCATTTTGTACATTAACTGACATCATGATATTACTATATAAAAATAAAATAAAAAGATCACTTTTATTAGGATTTCTTTGTACTGTGTTAAAGATTGTGGTCACTGTGAACTGGGTTTTACTTCTTATGTTTTTTACTAAAGTTTCGATACATTGTGTTATTATCAAAACTTATAACACAATGTTAATTTAGATTTTGTCTATTGCATTTTTATCAGAATTTATAACACAATGTATGACACAATGAAGATGATGTTATATTTGGGTTTCTATACATTGTGTTATAGGTTTCGGTTATTGTGTTTATTCTGCTATCCATTTTGTTCTAATCTGTTGTCCATTGTGTTTATGTTTTGTTGTTAATTGTGTTTTAATCTATTGTTCGTTGTATTTTAGGTTATGTCCATTGTGTTTAGTCTGCTGTCTATTATGTCTTTTGTCCATTGTGTAACACACAACGGGTTTTTCTCATTGTATGTTATGTCCATTGTGTAATACGCAACTGGGTTTTTGATTTTTTTAAAGTATAACAATAGAGTACTCATATTAAAGATAAAAGACGCTCGATTTTATGGTATAATTTTTTTAAAAAAGTAAATGACGTATAAAGAAGTTACGAACGTTTCAAAAATGGGGGGAATAGCATGTGCCTTGCATGTGCATAATCTTTTTATTCTCTTTGACCAAACTACCCTTCCCACTTGATTCCTTCTTAGACACATGTTACTCTATAGTGTCTTTTTACACTTCTTATTTTTAAACCTCTCTCCACTATAACTCAACCTATATAAACATATGTAAATAACAGTTAAAGTGAAACTTATGATATATATATATATATATATATATATATATATATATATATATATATATATATATATATATATATATATATATATATATATATATATATATATGGTAATGCTAGACAGAAAACCCTTAAATTTTTAGAAAACTCTGTAAACTCAAATCTCTCCCCATTTTTACCCAACCTCCCTTTTTTTTTTGAAAAAAATAACACATGTAATATACATGTTTTAAAGTGTTTTGGGCCAAAAAAAACAAAAAAGCGCCGAAGGGATTTTTTTTTTAAAAATAAACAAATTTCAGCAATGTCCGGTTGCCTAACATGTGTTAGACAAAAGTGCTGAAAGTTGCTGAAATTTGTTTTTTTTTTTTTTTTTAAAAAACCCTTCCGCGCTTTTTTGATTTTTTTGGCCCAAAACTCTTAAAAACATGTATATTACATGTGTTATTTTTTTCAAAAAAAAAAAAGTCGGGAGCTTTGAGTTTTCCGGGTTTCTTAAATATTTAGGGTTTTCTATATAGCCCAACCCTATATATATATATATATATATATACATATATATATATATATATAGGGGGAGGTTCATTTAAGAAGAATATTCTTGTAAGAAGAAAACTAAATTAATCTAGGCCCTATATTTTTTTGATCAATGGTTGTGAATCAAGATATTATTGTTGTCCACTTTCAGTTAATGTTTTAATCAATAAGGGTAGAATAGACAATTTAATGTATAACACTATTAAATATTGTAAAAGGTTAGTCCAATCTCATTAATGCCACCATAATTTTCTCCTTCACCATCATTAATGTGTTGGGTCCTACACGTATTGTGTCCTACACATATATTATTATATGTCAGAAAATTATTTAAAAGTGTTGGGAACCTACACATTTTGTACCCTACACCAAAACATTGTTTTCTTGGTGTAGGAAACGTTGTTATTATGGTGTAGAAAACGTTGAATATTTAGGAGCATGTGCATGAATGTTTTTATTGTGTAAGTTGCATAACTATTTTGTAGGATAGACTCATACCGTAATACCCTTTTATTCTTTTAATTCTTAATTTGTGATTCTTCTTATTTGAACTCTCCACTATATATATATATATATATATATATATATATATATATATATATATATATATATATGTGTGTGTGTGTGTGTGTAGGGGAAGGTTCATTGTGGAACACCTAAAAAGTGGATAACCGAGGAAACTTGCATTTAACATGTTAAAAATTCAACTTAACATGTTAAAATTCAAATTTTTAATTTTTTTTCAAAGCTTCCACATATAAATACATGTAGAATCGTTTTTAATAAAAAAATCAAACACTAAAAAGAAAAAAAAGTAAAAAAGTAAAAAAAAAAGGTAAAAAAAAATTTACAAAAATGATTATTTTATTGGAATAGCTTCTTGGTATCTTTATATGCAAAAGTTTCAAAAAAATTTGAAAAAAAAATATCCACACTATATATGTATATAATATAATATAACTAAATAAAAAATTAAAATATATATAATACAACTAGGTTATAGACACAAGTATTACACAGGGTTGCATAATAGAAATTAAATAATTGTATAATTTGTACATAACTGATTTGTTTTTTTATTAAATATAACAAAAATAAATAAATCATTAAAATAAATTGATTAAATATACACATTGCTTGTTCCTTAGGTCATGTGTAATAGGGCATTATAAGGTCTTAATAACACCCTCAACAACAACCCCCCCCCCCCCCCCCCCCCCGCGGTTGTTGTAGGGGCATGAAGAGTGAGGGACGTTTCTAGTATAATGTCCCATAGAGAGAAAACAAAACGAAAAGTAACGATTGAAAGGGCATTAAGGGGCGTTAACCATTACAAATTTTTAAGGGGCGTTAATGCTGATGTGGCGAGGAAATGCCCATAGGGGACATTAAGACCATGAGTAATGAGCATTACATGGGCGTGAAGCGGCTTGATAATGCACCCAACACCACCCTCGTGGGCTTATATGAGCATGAAGAGAAAGTGGCTTTTCTAGTATAATGCCCAATAAGGATAACAAAATTGGAAAGTAATGATGGAATGGGGGCAATAAGGGGGGGGGGGGGGGGGTTAACCCTTACACATTTTTTAAAGGGCAATATAATGTTGATATGATGGAAAATGATCCTTACGAGGCATTAACCATTACGTATGACCTAACTATTACGGATGGTCTTAGTAGATTAACACACCCCTTTTATAAAATTACCAAAAGCATTTAATACATCACTAATAAGCAAAAACCAAGTCTAAATTTTCTCCTGAACATGTATACACGCTGCTTCAATTTTCGAAACTAAACACACATCTATACACCTACTGAAATTCGTCCCAACAGTATGCACCAGAACACTTAAGCCGATTTCCAAACGGTTCGAATCGGAACTCCTAAGCTGGTCCCATACGCTAAGCAGTAAGCACCTCTTGAAACATCTCATGGATTAACCCTTTTGTTTAAACACAAAACCTTTCAAATATTAAAAGCCATAGTCTATGACAATGGTATGGAAACTTAAGCTAGACTTGATATAAAGATATCAATGTTGATACACAACTAAAGCTATTTATTTCAAATAAGTAAAATTCTACTTATAGGAAACCGGATCTTCGCTTTAAAGAACTTGTTTGGGAGGCTGGGCCTTTGGCCCGAAGCTTATGGGATTCGGATGGCGGACATCCTTTGATGAAGTTAGTTACAATGGAACATCAAATTTCTTTGATAGAATGTATCTGCATATATCATTTAATAGGACAAAGCATACCATATTGACCTGTTATTATTGTTAAATTTATTTGATGAATTTTGAGGTATCATCTTTGAATACGAGCTTTCATCAACATCTTATCATCTGTTATATTATCAATTGGCTCATTGTTTTATAGTTTTTTTTTTCTAATTAGTAAATAGTTTTTTATCACTAGTTTGTAGTTTCATCATGTAGGTCCCTGTTTCGCGGAGGATTACGAACCTAAACCTTGTTATACAAACCTACTAGCGAGTGCGGAATCCAAGCTAGCAAGCAAACCGAGTTAGTAGCAAGTAGAGAAACAAACACACAAAGATTCACCGATTAACACTAGTCGTATTAATGCAATGAGGGTTTCGGTTACAAGCTCAATGTTTACAGAAGTGTTCTATAAACTCTCTAAGTGTGTGAGTGAGTTCTGGGCAGAATGCTCTCTAAGCTTCTATCTCTCGGGTGTGTGAAAATGGCAGAACTTCAGAACTCCAGAACTAACTCACACTCAACACATGCATGGGTATATATACCCAGCTCAGCAGGTCTGCTCGAAGGATTCGACAGATGGTCCGAAGGATCATCTGTCGACCACATGTTACACGAAAGATCAGCATGGACCTCGAAGGATCATCCTTCGAGGTCTAATGGTCGAACCATGGTCGAACCATATCTTTCGATCACCTCGAAGGATCAGGTGTATCCTTCGAGGCTATCCTTCGATCAGAACATCTTTCAAATGTTGTCCAAGTCAAACCGGAGGATGGTTGACTTGGTCAACTTACAGACTACTAAGGACATCGTTTACATACAGACCCAATACAGACAAAGTACAGACACAAGTGCACCAACAAACTCCCCCTTGGCTGTAGCTTTGTCTTTGATCTCTAATCTTTGTCTTGTTCTTCTAAAAGTGTAGACTCGTCTTGAACTTCGACGGTCTTTGGTCTTCAAGTCTTCAAGACTCTGATGTCCTATCATGTCTTCAATGTCGGAGGATCTTCAAAGTCTTCACGTCTTGAAAGTAGAGAGTGTATCAACAAACTACCCGTATCATGTAGGAAGTGTGTTGACAAACTCCCCCTTAACATAAGCTCCCCCTTGAGTTATGCTCGTGAAAAGACTTTATCTTTATGAAGTGAGATCCTTGTGGTGTTGATGATGGCCAGCGGCAACTCGATCATCTTCATTCATTGAGTGCCTTCGTGTCTTCATTCCAAAGCTCGTCAACGACCATGTTCTCCTAGCCTTTAGAATCTGCACATGCAAGAAATCTAAACGCGTAATGAGAACAATTGCTTGGAATATAGTATAAACAAATGACACACGAATGACCATGTCATAATCAAACACCGTCCGACAGTTTGAAAGTTTAATAAAATTTGTCAATTTTAGTTTTTAACTTTCAAAACATGCAAATTTCGACCGTTTATGAAGATTTAGTCAGTTCGGTTTTCAGTCAAGTTTCAGGTAACGAAGACTTGAGCTCCAACATCGTACGATCGAAAATAAAGCAGAAATAAAATCTTTTTGGCTTTTATAAAGTTTATATTAAAACAAGCCTAAAATCTTTTTGGTATTTTTGAAATTAAAAGACAACAATTTAAAATCCTTTGAGTGTTATCAAACGACATCACCGCTAATGTCGTGCTGATATGCACCAAACGACGAAACTGTTTAAAAGAAAAACAATAAAAGTTAAGCAGTAAATAAATAAATATATACAAACATTCTTTTTGCGAGTTTCGAGGGTAAGAGAATCATATCAGTGTACGGTCATGCCAAAACACTCTTGTTGTTTAGTTAGTTAACATTAAGATAAGCATCCTATAACAATTATTGGTATTGTTGTCCACTTAAGCTCAACTTATCAGATGTAATCATGTTTAGAGGATACGTTAATGTATGATTTATACTTACCGACCGGTGTTCATCCACATCACGACACATTCCCGTATCAAGGTATGCACGAGAGTTCATCTTACCAGTGAGTATACCGATTATCATCTGTTTGACCGTATAAATTGTGAGATACTCACTTATTTTGATTTGAAAACAAGTCCTATGTGATATAATCACTTATTGATGAGGAACTTGATTTTCGTATGCATGAGGGCACAGGTGCAAGTCCGTGAACAGGTCAGTACTTCCGTACAGCAGAGAGACGAACTTGACACCCGGATAGATGTGATATTTTATCACTTATTTGATATGGACATGTGATTGTTTATCACTTATTGAGGTCGAATGCAGTATGCAATATGTACACGTATGTATAGTATCATGGAAGATCTAGACTTGCGTCCCCGTTATTTTTCGGTAAAAGATACAACCATGATACCCAGATGATAAGCAGCATAAAGACCGAATATCTCAGAACCTCGGCAATCTATCAAACGAAATTTCGGTACTAAGACCATATGCCAATGAATGGTTCCCACCTGATCTTCAGTCGATTAAGATTTATATCACCCTGCACACTTTAAAATGATTGTGAGCCTACCGATACATCTTATATAGAGCTGCTTATCGTTTTGCATTTTAAGGTTTAAAGAGGTTTGGATAGACCACTGATGTACTATCATTTTCTCTTTTGCTCGCCAGGAAACTCATTTTTGTTTTTCTATTGTTTTTGTGTTTTTGAATTTTTCGATGTTTTTGGATTTTCCGATTTTTGGATTTACTCCCCCTAAAATCAACAAACTAAGATAAATTTAAAAACACAAAGGTATTTACAAAAATGATTTTCCGATGTTGGTTTTACTCTTGCTTGACCTTAATGCCGTTTACCAAAATTAAGTTTTATCAGAAAAGATTTAGCAAATTTTGGAAAAATGAGTTGGCATGTCGGTAAGCGGTGCGGACCATGACAACATTGATGAGTTTCATATTGAAACAATCACTTGTGAGGTGATATCCGAGATCAACGTGTCAGGTCAAAGAGTGCTGTACGAGATAATAACAATTCACAAAGCAGTTAAAATATCGACAAGTATAGGAGAGATTAAGAATTTAAAGGCGTATCCTGCAACTGTTCCGTGCATTGCAAGGAATCTAAGCACTCTCCCAACTGGATATCCACCCGGTGTGGACTTCAAGGTCGAATTTGCAACTACTGAAAAATCTCTTGACAGCAACAAGCTCATAAACCTCCGGGTCCGGCTGGTCTTCCACATTTCACCAGCGAAGGTCTTTGACTTTCTCTTTCAGAAATGGTGTGCGGATGTTCAATGCACTCCAAGGCATCGACACACATTTCACTTCATTCGTTCCTGTGGACCCGATCAAAACCAGAAAGACCAAATTTTTGGCACGTTCTTCATTTGGTCAAATTTTGCAACTTCATTCAGCCACATTCTCTTTTTCTTTTCTCTCTCTCCATCAAAGGCAACAATTTCTTCTGTCGCCTATCTTGTGCAAGGACATTCCACTATCAACAATCCTAAGACTATCAATAGTTCCTCCTGGAACTTCCTGCACACTCACTCAGAGATTAGTTGGAGAGAGGGACCCAAGCCTTCACAGACTTGGGTCGTCCGTCATCATCGAGAATTGTAACATCCATTTCCCGATGATTCGGAATTGATGTAGCTCCCCCTGAAACAGTTACCGGTTTTGGTATCCAAATCTCTTTCTGTTTTTCATGTTTAACATCTGATTTAACAGATTTTGTTTGGATAATCTCCGGTTTTAAAAACTTTTCAACTTCTTTTCTTTGTTTCTTTTTCTGTTTCTTTGCTCGTTGTTTAACAAGACGAGGGTCCTGTTTTGGTGAAACAGATCTTTTATGGTAATTGTTACCATGGGGGGCATCAATTTTTGTCTTTCTTTTGGTGAGATATGGACAATTCTTAATGATGTGCCCATACTCACAGCATTCAAAGCATGATCTCCGCTCAACAAACCTCGGAGTATCATAACTGCAATAGCCGGATGATGAACTTCGTGATCTTGAGGTACTTGGTCCTACATCACAACCGTTTGTGTGTTGTGTATAGTTGTTTTGACTGTTTCTTTTCAAAATTTTACTTTGTTTAACAAAATCCTTGTTGGATTTGTTTTTGGAAGTATCAATTTTATCAGTCCCTCTTGATTTCACGAGGTTTATCTTCCGAACCTTTTTCTTGTTTTCGCCCTGTTTGCCTTTACTATTCTCTTGGGCGGCACGATTTTGTTCACGGGGATCATCAACCTTTGCTTTCAGCTTATGAAGATATGGACAATTTCGAATGATATGTCCAATTGTTCCACACTCAAAACAATATCTTCGTTCAACAATCCCCGAAGCATCATGTGTTCTCTTAGCCGATGATGTTGAACTTTGTGAACCCGAGGTACTAGGCTGTGAACTGTTTTGTTCATTTCTTTTCAAAACAGTAGCTTTCTTGACAAAATCTAAGTTAGATTTATTTTCAAACGTTTCAATTTTGTCTGTTCCCGTCGATTTCACAAAGTTAACATTTTTCTTCTTCTTTTGATTCGGCTTCTTCTGGACTTGAGCCGGTGCCTTTCCTTTGGGCTTGGTGTGATTTTGCTGTTTTGGCATTGCTGGTAATTTCTTGTTGCCAAATTGTTTTCGAACTTCAGCCCTTGGGATTGGAGGACACTGTGTAACTGTAACACGTGGTCCTGTCTTTCCCAAAAACTTACTTGTCGAATCTTCAAAGACTTTACTTATTAAAGATTGATTAACATTTTTAATAGGAAAATCTTTGTCAGAGTAGATTTTATCATTACCAACGAGAGTGTACAGCAAGTTCACACCCTCCGACTCTTTTTCAGACGAGGACTCGATTGCAACAGTCTTAGCGGGTTTTGCAGGGGGATCACATAGAATGTGATTCTCAAGAGGTATGTCCTCATTTTTGACTACCGCATCAGACTTTGCTGGGACAGCATTATCAGATTCATCATCAGACGAATCAGCATCCTCAATCACAACTGGAGGATCCTGTTTCTGTTCAGCAGTTACAGATGTATCTGCTGACACATTTGAATCTGAGGATACTTCTTTCTGGTATCCGAGTCCTGCTGCAAACTCCTTCACATCAAGAGGAACAGATTGTTCGAAGAACACTCTATCCTCCTCGTCAGGCATCGCATCATAATTGTGTCTCACAGGTGGTGGACATTTCTTATATCCTATGCATGTGACATCCCGTTTTTCTTTCTGAACGTCAATGATGTGATCCAACACATAGCTAGAGCTCAAATAACTATCTAGCTTAAGTTGGATCGCATCACTTTCGGTTTTCACACAAGCCATTTCTTTTTGCATTGTCTCAAGACGTGAGATATACAAATTAATTTCCGTTTGTTTTCTGGAAACCATTTTAGTCAATTCAGTTTTATCTTTCTTTAACGTCTCAATCATTGACTTAAATTCTTTTTCATGGTTTTCATAAAACATATTGGCTTCTGTGCATTTTGAAAGATCCACGGTCAGCTTCTGGTTGTGGATAAATGTCACATCATATTTCTCTTGCAAAGCTTCGTGTTTGCTTTGCAATTCACACCACTTGGCATTCAATGAAACATGTTTGTCTTGCAAGTCAAACAAACTAGCTTGTAAAGCATCATGTTTGCCTTGCAACTCAGACATGTTTGCCTTTAATCTAGCACAATTATCACAATCTACAGCAGTTGGTTCATCAACACATACCTGACTGGAATTACTCTCAGGTGTTGGCCTTTCTGCATCAGAATCAACAATCTCTCTTGATGATTCACATTCAGATCCATCCTCACTTGAACTTGAAGTTGTATCACCTTCCACTGAAGTTGAAACATCTTCACCTGAACTTCTAACATGTTCAGAACTGTCATCATTCCCCGAGGATCCACCCTTGCCGACATCTTTGACAATTTCAGCATACAACGCCGTTTTTGTCTGACTACTGTTCTTGGGATTAAGAAATGACGATTCTACAGTAGAATAATGGTGTTGCACTGCAACTGGGGGTAATGGATTTCCATACATGTCTGTGGTGGGAGCTGGCTTTACAGGAACTAGTTTTGGATTGCCAAAACAATCTGTGATTGTGACGTACTCCGTTTTTAATGGAGCATGTGAAACGGGTCTTGCAAACGAAGTACTGGAAGTTCCAAAATACATATCAGAATTGCATGGCACACTGGATCTTGCAGAAAACGTACTGCTCTCTGCAGTTGACGGATTACCCCATGCTGGATTCATTTTTGATCAGAAAAATGAAAACTATATCAATGTCTCAAAGGATAATAGCCACCCGAAAGATCACACAGCCGAAGGATCCTGGTTGCAAGATCTGAGATCACAGAAACTTGTTAACAATAAACTGACCACAATCGAAAGATCAACTATTGTTCGAAGGATCAACAGTACTCGAAAGATTACTGTTGAGTCTTGAACAATAATACCGAAAGATTCAAGAACTCGAAGGATTCCCTTTTGAAAGATCCTTATCTTTCGAGTCAAATCCCTATCTTTCGGACACTTATCTTTCGAATAGCTAACTTCCGAAGGATCACACTTGTTCGAATGATCAACAGTGTTCGAAGGATCACTGTTGACTTTCGAGCACTGGCTTCGAAAGACTCAAAATCTCGAAAGATTCACACTTGAAAGGTCCTTATCTTTCGAGATAAAACAACTATCTTTCGAAAAGATTCCCTGATCGAAAGATATATTTCGAACTTCGAGGGACTACTCGAAAGATGTTTATCTATCGAGCTGTCACTGATCGAAGGATGGTCTTTCGATGTCGAAGGATATCTTTCGAAGTCGAAGGATATCTTTCGAATGTGCACTGACACACTGACACAGATGTGACGGGTTGGTGAAAAGGTGATGGGTAGGTAAGGTCAACTTTCGGCAAAAGGTATGGTCAGACGTACTTTCCCACCAACTTTGAAAATTTTGCCAAAAATGAAATCCTTATCTTCAACACCAGTCACCGGAATGTTAACCGGAGACTTAACCGGAAAATACAAAATCACTTAAAACAATTTTTCAAGTTACCCAACCCCACTTAAAACACTCCCGGTTAGTTTAGACACGTTTTTACTCAAAGAAAAAGCAAGAAAACAAGTAAAAACAGGTGCAAAACCAAGTGTTTCAACACACCACAACTTGTAAAAACCCGGTTTTAAACAAGGTAAAGAGCGAGGCTCTGATACCACTTGTAGGTCCCTGTTTCGCGGAGGATTACGAACCTAAACCTTGTTATACAAACCTACTAGCGAGTGCGGAATCCAAGCTAGCAAGCAAACCGAGTTAGTAGCAAGTAGAGAAACAAACACACAAAGATTCACCGATTAACACTAGTCGTATTAATGCAATGAGGGTTTCGGTTACAAGCTCAATGTTTACAGAAGTGTTCTATAAACTCTCTAAGTGTGTGAGTGAGTTCTGGGCAGAATGCTCTCTAAGCTTCTATCTCTCGGGTGTGTGAAAATGGCAGAACTTCAGAACTCCAGAACTAACTCACACTCAACACATGCATGGGTATATATACCCAGCTCAGCAGGTCTGCTCGAAGGATTCGACAGATGGTCCGAAGGATCATCTGTCGACCACATGTTACACGAAAGATCAGCATGGACCTCGAAGGATCATCCTTCGAGGTCTAATGGTCGAACCATGGTCGAACCATATCTTTCGATCACCTCGAAGGATCAGGTGTATCCTTCGAGGCTATCCTTCGATCAGAACATCTTTCAAATGTTGTCCAAGTCAAACCGGAGGATGGTTGACTTGGTCAACTTACAGACTACTAAGGACATCGTTTACATACAGACCCAATACAGACAAAGTACAGACACAAGTGCACCAACACATCACAATTATATATTTTTGAGCATTAACTTACTTTTTAATTATCTGATATTATGCCTTAAAGGAGGAGCCAGTACAACAACTTGCCAAGGACCAAGTTATCAACGAATCTGAGAAAGCAACACATGAAATTCCTGTAAGACATTTTTTTTTTACTTCATCTTTTTTGTTAGTAAAATGTTTTTAATCTATAAATTAGAGTTTGATAAAGCTTAAATAGGATAAATATGGGGAACACTAACATTTATGTGTTACTATTTATAGAACAATAGAGATGATGAATTGTTATGAAAATAGTTTTTGAATACAACAATATAAAACAATAATAATAACTATATAGTTTATATAACTAACTATAATAATAATAATAATAATAGTAAAATGATTTAGTTTGAAGTTACCGTGACCTTTTATTTGAATTATGAATAAACATTTAGAAGTTAATAATAGTAAAAAACATGTTATAATAAATTTACATGAGAATGCTAATATATAATTATTTATTTCATAAAATACCCCCTTTTTAAAGGTGTAATTCACAACAGACGGTTAATACACGCCCGCAAGTCGCAGGCCCGCCCCATTTCTGTCCCAATGACTATGTTGTCTTTACGGGGCCTACGCCTCGGTAGAAATGGGACATAGCTTCCCCCGAGAAAATTTCCGACCCCCTACCACTTGACAGGAGTTGCACCCTCCACACGAATCGACCGCCTGTTGTGACAGAGCGACCCGCTGGAGTAAATGCGTCGTAATAGAAAACTCGGGTTCCCTCAGGCTTGAACCGGAGTCCTTGCCATCCTTGCCATAAAATACCCCTTTGAAAACGTCATTTAAGTTAATATACCTTCTTAATGTTTAAAAGTAACAATTAATGTCATTTGTGTTTATATTTTTGTTGCATGATACGTCCTATACTAAAAAACGAATTAAATGTTAGGGTTAGATGACATCACATGTTTTACATGTAACAACCCTTTTAAACGCTTCTCTCTGTATGATTCAAATCCGTGTACTTCATTAACAATTAAACTCGTAAATCATAAAATGATTTCGTTGTTTAGACTGCCCAGTGAACATCCACCCCATCACTAACTTTTTATTTTATTTAAACTATATATATTTTGTATAATCAATTTTTATTTTATTTAATTAATAATTATAACTATCTTTAATATTAAATAAATTAAAAAATAAATAAAACTCATAATAACTGTTTTTATGATTAAATAAATTAAAAAATTAAACTCGTAAATCATAAATTTTTTTATTATTTATTTAATTTTAATAACGTTCCAACGACTCTTTTTTCAAACAGTTACTGTTCCAAAGGCTCTTTCCGGCGCTATTTTCAAACGACTAGCTTTCTAGTCCCTATAAATAGAAGCCACCAATCACTGCAACTAGTACATTTACATCTCACAATTTACAAATCATTGCAAGTACCAAACTAATTTGAAGATATAGGTGGTGGTGGAATCGGACAGTAACACCTCAAGCGATCTTCTCGTCAACGTTCTAACCCTCAACCCATTCCACCTGCAGCAGTATACCAGCCAGCCATCGACAATAGTTTACCAACCACCGGCAGCAAGACCACGATGATCACCCGTTTAAATCCTCATACTTTTAACCCTCCACCTCCACATGAGTATGATTGGGATGGTTTCACCGGTGATGAAGCCAACTTCGTGTACGATTGCACCATGGCACAACTCCAATCTAACTATCTGCGAATGAGGGGGGGGGGTCAAACAACTTCAACACAAATCTTCCACCCATAAACCCTCCACCTACAAACCCTCCACCCACAAATCCTCCACTCCGCCCAACACAAGCCTTACCCAACTGGGCTATAGGGTACGAAACCTACCCGAAGAGGAATACCTATCACCGTTGCACGATGAACAATCTCTTCCAAATCTTGACTGGGATGTATACCTCAAGATTATAGTCGGACAGTCGTGATAGCGGTTGCAGTGTGTCACCTCCACCGTACAACCCTTTTCTTTGGGATTTTTAGTGCTTTTATGTGCTTAATTAGGAATTGTGTGCTTAGGTTTAATTGTGTGGTGTAATATTATAACTAGTTACGCAAAAGAATCTTGAAGCTTCTCGTATCAGATTCCCCCCCCCCCTCAAAATAGGCATATGCGTGTTAAGCGTTGTGTTGTGTCCCAACAAGGCATCATTGTCTGATCTTCCACTGATCTTCCAATACTCCAACTAGTATTTGATAAATGTAAGAAAGTTACCTGAAAGATGTCGCTTAGCTGGTTGATCCGATGAAGAGTGACCTGATCTCCGATCTGCAAAACAGAACACCGTTAGGACTCGTTACAGGAATGGGGTTATTCATGTAACCACCTTCCGGCGTGAGAATAAGAACTCGTTTGTGGGAGAAAAAGAGAATGTAATACGAGAGAACAATGTGTCTTAACTTCATCACGACATCTCTATTTATAGTTATGGGTAAGCTTAGGGTTTCCCCTTAAGTCGGGAAGTCGGTTAGGCGACATCTCCTATTTTGTCGGAGATTATTTCGTACGTAGATTTGCATGGAGTTATCCTCCGTATTTATTTATTTCCATTTATTCGACAGTTAATATTCGACCTGGAATGACCGGGTCAGGTCATTCCTCCACAGTTCCGTCTTCACAATCTATATCAAGTCTCGACCTTGTCAAGAAAACTCCATTCCATATCAAAGTATAGTGCTTTGGTAAAGTTTTCCAGTGAAATATCATCTATAAACCATCTTTATGGAGGCGACCAAGTAATGCACTTTGATCTTTAGCATCAATACTCAGGACATCAGTTAGAGTAAGTATAACATTTGCAAGTTCAACCAGCACACTTAGCTGAACTACATCCGGATCTCATTGTCTTGCCTTTGTGAAGTCGACCACGTAATGCACTACGGATCTTCAGGATCAGTACTCAGGATGTCAGCTTGACCAAGTACATCATTTACAAATTCAACTAGTTGAATTACAATCAAATCTCTCTGTAAAATCCCAATGAAAACAACAAACCCAATACTGAGTCCGACAAATTCCCCCTCAACTGTAACCTCAACTGTATTAAGTTTCAATCAACAATCTCCCTCCACAAAGTGTGATCCATAACCTAACCGGTATATTATAGAGTCGAAATCCACACTCGTCTGCCTCAAACTATCAGCTCTCATAAAGATTTCCCAAGTCTTTAGTGAACAACGTTATGCAAAACTACTGCCGACTTTAGATACATGTATGTTTCTATGCAAAACTCTTCACGTTGGCTAGAGGATTAATTAAGATCCTCCAATATATGTATATGTAAAACATTCCATGCAGACCCTTAGGTTAGACACTTTTAGACTAGACCAATTCAAGCTTATTTGAGTTAACATCCAAACAAGTTTTGGGTAAAATAAAAAAGAGTAAAATGCCAAAATGGTCCTTGAGTTTAGACCAAAATCCTCAAATATATGTATGTGCAAAACGTTCCACGCAGACCCTTAGATTAGGCACTTTTAGACTAGATCAATTCAATCTTATTTGAGTTAACAAATCCAAATAAGATCTGGGTAAAATAAAAAAGAGTAAAATGCCAAAATGGTCCTTGAGTTTAGGCCACTTTTGTTATTTCAGTCCAAAAATCCTGTCATGAAACTCTTTCAGAAAATATAGAAAATATATGACTCGTAGTTGAATTTACGTTACTTAGAACCTTATTGATTGATAAACAAATACAAATACGACATTCCCAAATTTTCTCATGCGGAAATAAATTTGACGTTTTTGGCACATAATAGTCACATCAGCAAGTTGGAACACCAATAATATTTTGCTGCTAAGGATCTCGAAACACCTTTGTATTCTCTAGTCCCGTAACTACCCCACATTCTTCAATATCATGTGTTTTCATCATCCCAAACTGACCTGAGGCACTCCTGAAACCGCATTACAGACATGTAAAATTCCCGAAAAATTATTTTACCACAATTTTTTCCAACAATCATTCCCTTATATTATTTTTTTAGTATGAATAAGGTCTTGGTCTCATACGGTGAAATTAAGGAAGTGGCTCAGTTTAGATCGGTCAAAATCAATTTCAAGCAACAAAGGTCAAACCATACTACTTTGGTCAAACAACACCACTTTGGTCAAACAACAAGGGTGTCTTTTGGAAAAGTCAAACAACAAGGGTTGTCGTTTGGAAAAGTCAAACAACAAGGGTTGTTATTTGGAAATGTGGGTTGTCATTTGGAGCTTGGACTGTGAATCTGATGTCATTTGGATCTCTCCAAAACTCCTCCAAACCATTGAATAGATGATGAAAACTTACTTCAATTTGTGTGAAAATAGAAACCTAACACTCATCCATGTTTCATTCATCCTAGATCCATGTTTTGAGCTACGATTTTCAGATCTATGGTTTTCACACCATTTTTACATCTTGAACAAAAACTCACAAAAATCTTTAATCAAGGCTCATGTGACCTAGAAAATGATCAGATTCTCTAAGTCTAGTACCATGGCTCTAATACCAGCTGAAATTCTGTTTTTAGAACCGTTAATCGTGGATTAGTGCAAAATTAGTTCACAAATCGAAGGTTAGAGATAAATAAACACTTTCGTGTATAAATTTGGGCAGCATAATGTTACAATAAGTCATATGATAAGCTATCCAACATAACATACCGAAAGTACAAAGATCGTGGAAATTGGACGAGACCAAGTGGTGGTCTCTCCCTAAACCATAGTAATAAATGAAACAAGAACAAGCTTATATAAGTCCCATGCCATTTTGAAGTTCTAAACAACACCTACTATTTTGTTTGCAATAGTCAAACAACCATTGTTGTTAGAACTTACTTGTCTAACTTGCAAACACACAAATTCAAACAAAAAACCCTCTCATTTGGCCACTTCAAACGAATGTGTCTATACACATTCGTTTGACCACTCTCTAACAATTACATATTTAGCCAAAAACACAATCTATTTTATTCACACAACGGATACAAAACTGCATTAACAGATCCGCCTATGCGTAACACACTATTTTTACTATTTTAATTGTTAAACATGGAACGTTACATCCTAACTATGGCGAACAAATTGAAAGCCAAATAATATAACAAAACAAATATAGGGAAATTTTTTATGATAAGCAAGTAACATATTTGGTAACATTTTATATCACATTGATCTTTTATTTGTTTGATTTACTAATTGGAAGATGATGAAATATGAGACTACAACTATACTTTGGTCGTACAATTTCCATTGATGTTAGTTGGAAAATTTAATTAAATTTGTGGTTGGCTACTTGTAGAAAAGTTCGAGTTCACTTTTTTTTAAAGGTAAAGTTCATTCAACACGGCCCCCTAGAAGAAAAAAAGGGGCAACAAAAACACGCCAAGGTATACTACATCAAAAACTATACAATCATAAAGTTACACCAGTCTTTCCCATTAGACGGACTAAAACTTGGTCCTATGTTTGAACAAAAAAAGCCAAGGCTTTTGATCTCGTCCATATTCTGCTCCACTTAGACATCCTTGTTCGAAAACCGTTTCTTGTTCCTTACTTTCCATATACACAAACATGCAACAACCACACCATAAAAGAATTTTACATCAATAGGAGAGTGTGGAAAGTTTCAGTTATTAGTAATTTCTAATTTTATCAACAATTTATAGTTTTTAATTTTTTATAGCTATTTTTTTCCTTCATATTATTGCTAAAAGGAGGAGCAAACACAACGCCCAAATACAACCCAAGTTATTGCTAAACCTAAGAAAGCATTGGAACTATGGAATTCTAGTGTCTAAATTACAAAACTCGTCCTTTATGTTGACACCAGATTGCAAAGTGTGTCCTTTATCTTCAAAAAATACAAAAAACGTACTCGATGTTTGCAAACCCTTGCACGTTATGTCCTTTAGTCCCAA
Organism: Helianthus annuus; assembly: GCF_002127325.2. Classification (NCBI taxonomy): domain Eukaryota; kingdom Viridiplantae; phylum Streptophyta; class Magnoliopsida; order Asterales; family Asteraceae; genus Helianthus; species Helianthus annuus. Next base: position 186,682,899 of record NC_035443.2, read on the forward strand.
CTCAGTTATTTTTCATGGTTAAATTTGACCAAGTTTACCCCACATGAGGGCAAATTACACTTTTTACCCATTTATTTATATAAAACATTTTACCATTTATTCAATTCTATCTATTCTCTTTCTCGCCCCCCCTTTCTCTCACACACACCCACCACCTACCACCAACACTTGCCACCGTCAACCACCCCCACCACCACAACCACCACCACAACCATCACACCACCACTAACGTATTTAACCATAGCACTCACCGTGAAAAAAAAACCCATATTCAAAAAGGAGAAAAGAAAGGTACCCATTTAATATTTAATAATCTGGTTTCTTCATCAATCCTATGGACAAACTCCATTTAAAAAAAAAAGGAAGCTTCGGCTCACAAAATGCACAGTCTAGAAAGATTAATCAATCAGTGATCTTCTTCATCAACGCCACAACACTCGTCATCACTCTCCAAATCAGATCGATCCTGAACCATCTCTCCCTACTCATTATCACCGATTTTGACCAGGGGCGGAACCAATTAAGAATGAGCCGTAGCACGGGCTACGGCTCAACCCCGTATTCGTGTTCGCAGTGTAATTTTTTTCCATTTATACATAGCCTACCCAAAAATATATACGAGGATACCCCTAAGAGAAAATTAGGAAACTTGATATTATTCATTAAGCCCAAAATATGCAACCGCAACCGCTGAAAGATGTTTTTTGAAAATTGAAGATTATCAAGACGGATTTACGCAATCGAATGGGCCCGTAATTTATTGAACAATGTCATGTTTGTGCGATCGAAAAGGATTTTTTTCATAAAGTAAAAGATGATGATGTGATGGAACGATTTCAAGCTATGAAAAAAAAAAGAACATAACAAATCTATTGAGTATTTGTTTACTTTATTTATTTATTGTTTTTTTTTTAATATTGTATGATTGTACGGTAAAAAAATTAGGATACCCTGATTTAATGGGCTAGTTCCGCCACTAATTTTGACCTTATTCAAAAACTTTTCAGAACCAATTTTGACTTGTTCAAAGTCAACTCTGTCAAAACGATCACTCACACTTTCCCTCCTACAATAATATTTCATGAATCATAGCAACCACCCTCTTTTCCAACCTCTTTTGAGCCCGACCACGGTGGAGAAACCCGACCACCATCCTCTCATCCCTCTCTCTAAACCCGATCACGATGGAGAAACCCAACCACCGCCTACGGATCTAGAGTTCAGATCTAGATTTGTTTTGGGTTTGTTTGAATCCGAAATTGGGTTTGTTTGGGAGCGATGGAATCAAGTGGGTGGTGGTGGTAGGGGCAGGTGGTGGTGGCGGTGGCGGTGGTGGTAGGGGTAGGTGGTGGTCATCTGGTGGTGGTGATGGCCGGTGAGGGTAGGTGATTCCTGATGTTAGAGTGAAAGAGAGAGATAGAGAAAGTTGATATAGAGAGGGAGATTATGTGTGTTGGATATATATTTATAATGTATTTAGAGTACAATGACCAAAATACCCTTATGTGGGGTCCACTTGAACAGATTTAACCATTAAAAATAACTGAGTTAGGGCTAAAGGACATAACATGCAATAGTTTGCAAACATCGAGTACGTTTTTTGTACTTTTTGAAGGGACACACTTTGCAATCTGAGGACACACATTGCAATCTGGTGTCAACATAAAGGACGGGTTTTGTAATTTACTCAATTCTAGTAAAACTCTCATGTTTTTCCTTTCATCATTATTCTTTGATTTATTAATAGGAAGGGGAAGAAATATGAGACTACAACTATACTTTGGTTGTACAATTTGCATTGATGTTCGTTGGAAAATTTTATTAATTTTGTAGTTGGCTACTTGTACACGAAAAGTTCAAGTTTACTTTTTTAAGGTAAATTTCATTCACAACCCCCTAAAAGAAAAAAGAGAGGGGCAACAAAAACATGCGGAGGTAAACTACAACAAAACCTATACAATCTCAAATCTACACCAATGGTTCCCATTAGACGGACTTATACTTCCACCTATGTTTGAACCAAAAAAAACCAAGACTTTTGTTCTCATCCATAATTTGTTCCGTGTTTGAAAACCGTTTCTTGTTTCTTGTTTTCCATATACACCAACACACAACAACCATACAAAAAAATATACATCAATAGCAGAGTGTGGAAAGCTTCAGTTATTAGTAATTTATAATTTTATCAACAATTTATAGTTTTTATAGCTAATTTTTTTCCCTTCATGTTATTTGCCTAAAGGAGGAGCATACGACCCAAGTTATTGCTAAACCTGAGAAAGCATTGGAACTTCCATCCACGCATGAAATTGTAGTAAGACCCTCATGTTTTTCCATATTAACACACAAGTTGGTTATAAATATATTTGAAAGATATAAAATGTTACATAATTTATTAAGGATATCCATGAAATCATAAAGGTTTATATATATGATCTATACTAAAGTTAAGTAATGCAACAGAATATATAGTTAATAGGTTGTGTGTATATGTCTAGGTTACATGCAGTAAAAATCTGGTCCGTAAAGCTCTTTTAATCTTTTATACGACATGTATATGAAGTCCAGGAACCCACATTTTAATCGTTTAATCAATCCGTTGCTTCCCATTCATATTACCGGTTGATAATATTATACAGGGTTTTAGGGTAAAACATTTTGGATTATAAAGTTTTACCTCTCGTGTTGGTGACTCAGCTCGGGTTTGCCTCGATATCCCACCGCATTCACAACCGAAACTCATCACCTTAGCCTCCATTTACCGCCAAACAACATATATGAATTAGTATATGTCGATCAGCTAGGCTTTGTTTGGTTTGCTACAGTAGTACAGTTTAGTTTAATCAGATGGTAGTGAGGTGGAGATGGGTTGCTACAGTTTAGAATCAATGTAATTTATAGTTTTTCTAAAAAAATTAAGAACACATATAAATTCATCCTGATGAAACAAAATATCAATTAAACAATATATACTTAGAGAAAGTAAATATAATGGTCACGATATTATTGTTTCTAACCTTAAATCTAACTATATTAATCTTTATCTCTTTTTATTTACAGTATAATTTTCTTCATTCTTCATAGAATAATCTTTTTGAAGATGCAATTGTATCATTTTAACTCAAAATTCAACGACCAACAAAATATAAAAACCGATTAAAACAATACAATTTGTATAAATATTATTTATATAATAATTATTTAAAATAATGTGTATCTAAAATGCACCAATGGCATATATAATCATCCTTTCTTACTAACAATTAACTTAATTAGTTACTCCAACAACTTATTTCACTTTAATAACACTAACGAAATATATATTATTAACAACAATTTATAATTTTAGCAAATTTATAATCAGGCCTATTATAAGCAATGAAACATTAATTTGATTAAGCTAACACATAGGATTTAGTTTTGTTTCTTAATATCTTGTAATATCCAGCAAACTATCCTTAAATTAATTTGGTTTAACTAATTATAACTTTATGTATTTGGGCCTTATTCACATCCTGGCTAAGTACTAACCATAAATGGCTTGTGGGCATGGAAATACATTGGGTTGGCCCTTAGTAAGCCCAACCTTGATGTCATAAAGAATAATTAGGGCACATGAAAAATAAGGGAAGAAGAAGCAGGGTCCGGCAAATTTTATTTTCAGTGGTTTGCGACTTTCACACAATTCCCTTCTCATTCTTGATTCTTCTACCTGTAACTCTCTTTTCAAATTTGAATCAGGTAAATAACTTGGAACACTTGAAGATTCCTCTCGGTCGTATTCTATCAGCTACCAATGATTTTTCAGAAACATACAGAATTGCAATTGTTGAGGACGTTCAATTTTACAGAGCAGAACTAGAGCATTATGATAAAGACAATCATTCATCAAAGAGACAAAACACTGTAATTATAAAACGCTATCCTTCTGATAGACGTCACAAGTACTCTGGAGAAAAACACTTTCTTACAGAAATTGAAATTCTTTCCAGTGGAGTTAAGCATCCCAACATAGTCACTCTGTTTGGATTTTGTGTTGAAGATTCAGAGATGATCCTTGTGATTGACAATTTTTCAAATGGATTCCTTGATGATTATTTGGGAAACCTCAAAGACAAACATCTTTTGACTTGGGAACAACGTTTGAAAATCTGCATTGATGTTGCACACGGGTTACATTATATTCACTCTCAGATAGAAGATCAAAAGATGATAATAAATCGTGATATATGTAGCTACAGCATTGGCTTGGATGAGAAATTGGGGGCAAAGATTGTTTACTTTGGCAACTCTGTATTCTTGCCTCCAGATCAAAAAGATGAAGCCCTCTATCTCAAATGGATTGGCACAGAATACTACACAGATCCAGAATACATGAACACTGATAAGGTAAAAAGAGAATCGGATGTTTATGGTTTTGGAGTAATCTTGTTTGAAATTCTATGTGGGAGATTAGCCAATGACCCAGTATACCTTACTGAGAGTGACGAAGGGCTAGCCGCTGTAGCAAGACGAAGCTTCAAAACAAGAACACTAGAAGAGATGATAGATCCTATAATAAAGGAAGAAATTGGCGAAAACAATTTTGTTCTAAATAGAGGACCCAACAAGGATTCTTTGCACACGTTTATTACAATTGCACACCAATGTGTTGCGGAAACTCAAGACCCACGCCCAACAATGAAAGTCGTAGTCAATGAACTTGAGAAAGCATTATTATTTCAAGTAAGTCATTGTTCTAACTTCATAATTTGGATACCTATAAGTAAAATAGTTTGATGATTCACTATAAGTCTACAATATAAAAAAACAAATGTGGATTGGTTGATGAGGTTAGATTCAAACTAATAAAACACAAACTGTTGGGTTTACACTGCTAAAACTCCTTTCCATTGTCTAACATATTGCATTCAACCTCTTAAGTTTACTTTATAGGCATTATAGAGATTCTCAATCCTCCCTTTTAGACTATCAGTTTAGGACTTTGCTGATATACTTATATAGAAGTATAACAGAAATGATAAAAGTTCAATTTAAACCTTCCATGATATCACCAAATTACCAATTCATCAAAATTTTATAGTTTTTACCATATTAAAAAAATTATCAATTTAGTTTTTATCAATATATGTATTTTACTTGGTGTGTCATATTTAACAGACAAACAACAAGGACAACCCCAAACTGTTACTTGAAGACATAAAACAGGCGACACAAAACTTTCATAATGATAATTGGATCGGGGGAGGAGGATTTGGTGAAGTCTATAAAGGAAATCTTCAAGATGGTGATGGATTTAAAACCATTGTTGCAAAGCGATTGGATACGAGGTTTGGTCAAGGGGAACAACAATTCTTGAGTGAGCTACAAATTCTTTTGGATTATAAGCACGAGAATGTGATTGGTCTTGTAGGCTACTGTGATGAAAATGATGAAAAAGTCATTGTTTATGAGTATGCGTCCAGAGGAAGTCTTGATAGGTATTTGAATGATTCTTCTCTTACATGGGTGAAACGACTTAATATATGCATTGATGTTGCAAGGGCGTTAGATTTCCTACACGGAGGAGGTGGAAAAAAAGCAAAGGTGATACATAGAGACATCAAATCTGATAACATATAACTAAACCATGATTGGAAAGCAAAACTTGCTGATTTTGGGCTTTCTTTAATAAGTCCATTAACTCATGAAACAGACTATGTCATTGATCATGCATGTGGCACACTAGGATACTTGGACCCGGGTTATAGAAAATCAGGATTCTTAACGATAGAATCTGATATTTATTCATTTGGTGTGGTATTATTTGAGATGTTGTGCGGGAGATCAACGTTTATAACCCACAAGCATGAGGGTCACTATCTATCAGATTTCATTAGAAACAAATTTGATAAAGGAATGCAAGATGAGGTAGTGTTCCTGCAAATAAGGGAACAAATGGAGCCAAAATCATTAACTACATTCCAAAAGATTGCCTATCGGTGCCTACATCATGAAAGAGAAGAAAGACCGACAACAAAAGAAGTTTTAAGGCAACTTAACAAAGCATTGGCATTACAAGTAAGTTATCTCAATTATAGAGGTGAGCAGCAAACCGAAATAACGAACCGTAAGGGAAATAACCGAGAAAACTGAACCAAAACAAAAACCGACGGTTCGGTTTTCGGATTTTTAATAACCGAAAGGTTCAGTTTTCGGATAACCATTTTTAAACCAGAAAAACCGAATGGAACCGATAAGTTACAATAGTAGGCCTAGTCCATATAATTTTATGTTTAAGTTTAAATTGTTTAAGTGTTTAACCCATGCTAGTAGTAATTATTAATTTATTTTTGAATGTTAAGTATTTAGTATAAAATTAAATGATATTCAAAGTATTTTAAAAGAAAATGTCTTAATAAAATTTTTGAGGAAACATAAAAATAGATTAGAAGGTTAGGTTTATGTGAATAATTTTAATTAAAAATGTTAAATATAATAACTTAAATGTAAACATATAAGAAAGATTCTTAAATTTTAAATTATATTTTTTATTTATTGAATCTTACATAATTTTGTTTCAAAAACTGAAATAACCGAGAAAAACCGAATTGAACGGGTGGAAAAACCGAAACCGAACGGTTTAAGAAACAGAAGAACCGACATTTCGGATTTGGTTTTGACCAAAAAACTGAACCGAACCGAACCGTGCACACCCCTGCTCAATTATATGAAACAAGTTCCTTCAAATACATTAGTATTGTTGCTCCAACGAATACAAGACCAAGGCATATAGCGATATCTCCGGGTAAAAGGGTTCAAGGTTTCGATTAGCCTAACGCAGGTCGTGGGGTCCCCCCACGTTTGCAAGATGTGGAGAGAGGTTCACTAGTATTGTTGTTATTCTCCTTGAATTCTGAACTAATAAGGATTCAGCCCGGAATGCGAACGGTGGAGAAGTTGTATTATTTGAAGTGAAGAAGAGAAGCAAGCATGAAGCTAGTTCTCGAGAGGGAGAAGAAGAATCAGAGAGTTAGAATGATCTCTGCTGATCCTAGAGTGATTTGCATGGTGGTATGGCCTGCATTTTATAGGGGAAGGTGTTTCTCAAAGGAGAAATCTTTAACTAGTGAATCTGTGCTTGCAGTGAGGGACTTGCCCATTTGGAGGTTGAAGGGTTTGGACCTGCGGGTAAAAGGGTGTGCTCTCCCACATGCTCTTGTTGCGGCTGGGCAGGAGGTTTCACACGCAAAGGGTGATGTGATAAGACTCTGACTTGTCTTTTTTACTGTTCATGACAGCTGACCATTTTCGAACCTTTTAACCTTTTAAGCTGTTGTGTACTCTAATCAGTTTATTAAGGTTTGAGCTACCTACGTCATCAGCCCCCAAGTCAGAGGTGTTTGAGGTGTAGGCTCAAAGGCTTCTGACTTTTGTACACTACTTTTATTGCTTAAAGGCTTCGAGGCTTTGAAGGTTTGTGGGCGGTTGAGTTTTGAGATTTGAATTTTGAAATGACAGTCGATGTGATTCATAGCAGTTTTTTGCCTGTTGCGTGATAATAACTTCCTAGATTTCACTTTCTTTTTTCTTTCGATCATCTCTCATGGGTGCTAGCAAAGATCTGTATGTGAGTTATTTTTGTCTCACTCGAGAGGAAGTTGAGGCTTTTTGTAAAGAATGGGGGATCGATCTAAAGTTTAATCCGATGGCTCTGGGTTTTAGATAAATCGATCGATCAGTGTCCCGCTGGTTCAATTGCTATTTATTGCTGTCATTTTGAGTTTTCCAACTTGTGTCATCCGTTTTCGGTCTTTGTTCTGAATATTTTAGAGTATTATCGTGTGTCGTTAGGTCAGTTGCGTCCTTAAGGTCTTGCTAGGATTTTACACTTTGAGGTTTTGTGATAGGGTATGACCCATCGTTGTTGTTCCGATGTTTCTTTCGGTTGACCAAGAACGACGACTGGGTCACGTTTGAGACATCCCATGTTGATGTTTATTTGATTTCCTCAATGGTTACTACCTTTGGTTCTTGGAAGGACCGTTTTTTTCTGGATTTCTTAGTCCATTGTTCCCTTCAAGCTTGTTTCGAGGCACCCTGATGCTATGTTAAACAAGCTTGAGCCATTTGAGTCTGAACTAGATAGTTGGTTGTTAAAAGCCATTAGGAAATGTCCTCCGAGGCTTCGTCCCTTTCCTGAACACCTTTTAGTGTTGATGGGTGTGAGCACCTTGAGGGACAAGCCAGATCGTGACCCTGTGCTCATGAGGGATGATCAGGGTATGATGTTTTGCTTTATCAAGAGTGATGGTACCTCTGATGTTCAAGCCTTGAAGCCTCTGAGGCAGTGGGTGCAACAGGGATGAAAAAGAGGAAGGCTAAAAAGACCCAAGATGATGGAGGTTCTAAGAAGGATGATGCAGCAAAGTCTACCATCCCTGATGTTGCTAAGTGAAGAAGAAACCTTAATTCATAGCTTTCTTAGCATGTCGAACAATGTTATGGGTTGTTTATTTGAACATCTTTTTATTTTAAGGGAACCGTCTAGGTCCCTTGTTGGTTAAAGCCTGGAAGGCTTGTGGGCAATGTTTTATGTTTGATGGCCAATATGGCCTTTGATATGTCTACCTTGCTATGCTTAACTTGTTATGTTTGCTTTGTTTATCTTGATGTGTTGTTCTATTTACTCCCCTGAGTTTTCATTGGTTTGGTATGTTGTCTTTACTTTAGGCGGTACATCTTATGTTATTTATACCTTGAAGGGGTCAGTGCTGCAGTCACTTAGCCTTAGGATATTTTTAACAAGAAGATGCAACCTCTATCCTATGTATGACATTCACTTAGAGTCTTTTTGGTTCGTAGGCCAATGTTGAGGCCCAAGGAACATTTGGTGTAGACTGCTCAAACCCGTCTATGAGACATATATTTGTTGAAGAAATTTCTATGTCTCATGGAGTTTTATTGATTTAGGAACTCTCCACTTATATAGGTCCATTCAACCCTTGAACCTATTGAGCAATATGGCCTGGGAGCTCATCCCCTTACATGGCCCTTGCCATGGAGTTTCTTGCTAGGTTCTCAACCTGATTATAGGATAGAAAGACAAATTTTGATTAAAATTCATCGTTCAGTCATTTCACAGTAAGGGGAATAGAACAACTTTTTGGAATTCTTTGTAACACATTTTGGCTAAACATGGAACCTTTTGAGGTTTTTTCCATTCCAATGGCGGGGAAGCTTTTTGCCTTGTGACCCTGCCAGCTTGTATGATTCCCCTTTGTGGGCTTCAAGGGTAGCGTATGGCCATTCCCACTTAGGGCCAAGCTTTCCTTGGCTTTATTTCTTGCTGGCCTCATTGTTTCAAAGCACAAGGTCCTCGGGCTTTTAACGTTCATGCTTCACCCGTGTATTGTAATATGATTCCTTTTTTTGCTTGTACCTTGGTTTTTGTATGACTGCTTGATCACGAGCTTCTTCGAGGGGTTCCAAATCCAACATCGTCTCTTTCTTATTTGACTCGAGGTCGATGTTAAATGTTCCTTGTGTTGTTACTCTGATTTCAGCTGGGATTACAGCCTCTGATCCAAACACTAGTTTTTAGGGTGTTTTCTTATGGCTCGTCTTCTTGGTTGTTCCAATTGCCCATAGCACATTGGGAAGTTCTTCGAGCCAGTTGTTGTCGTATCTTCACAATCGAGATTTAATTCCTTCAACAATGTTGCGGTTTGTCCTATCAACCTGGCCATTGGATTGTGGGTAAGCTACCAAGCCAAATACTTGAGTTATTCTGAACTCCTTACACCAGGAGCTAGAAGGCTTCTCGGTAAACTACTTCCCGTTATCCGTGACTAGTACCCCTACGAGCCCAAAAAGATAGATTATGCTTTCCTAAACGAAATCAGTGACCTGTTTCCATGAGATTTTTGCCAATGGTTTTACTTCTGGCCACTTGCTGAAGTAATCCATGGCTACCAATAAGAGCTTGACTCCTCCTTTGGCTGGGGGGAATGGACCAACAATGTTCATTCCCTACTTGTGAAATGGCCAAGCCGAGGAGATGGGAATGGGGTCATGTTTAGGGCTTTTGGGTACCAGAGCATGTAACTGACAAGCTTCACATTTTCGCAGTTGTTTGGAGGTATCTGGATGCATGGAAGGCCAAAAGTGTCCGAGGTTCATCAACTTTGACACTACCGATCTTGGGCCACAGTGAGCCCCCTATATCCCTTCGTGAATCTCTTTGATCAGGTATTGGCTTTTTTCTGGGCCAACGCATCGAAGTAGTGGTGCAAGGTATCCTTTTTTGTAAAGGGTATCTCCATGTAACACATACTGCCTTGACTTGATACGAACCCTTTCAGCCTCAGTCTGGTCATCAGGTAATTCACCATTTTTGGGGAACTTTTCTATGGGAGTCATCCAATTTGGCCCCTCTTTAGTGATAACATCCTGAACCTCAAGTTTTTGGATGGATTGGGTTTTTAATACCTCAACTAGTACCTTCTTGGTAAGGTGGGCAAATGTAAGAGATGCAAGCTTGCTTAGTGCATCAGCACTCTTGCTTTGAGATCTTGGAACTTATTTGATGGCAAATGTTTAAAATGTGTTCATCAATTCCTTTGATTTCTCTCAGTACTTCTTTCATGTTGGTTCTTTTGTTATATAGTTGTTATTGACTTGGCTTGAGAGAGTCTGAGAGGACTTGAAGCTTTTGAACCCTATTTCTTTGGCTAGCTTTAGCCCAACGATTAATGCTTCGTACTCGGCTTCATTATTGGTAGTCTGAAATTCAAGCCGAAGAGCATATGTAAATTCTAGCCCTTCAGAGTCGATTATGACTAGACCAGCCCCTGACACTTCGATACTGGAAGCCTCATCGTTAAAAAGCTTCCAGGTATCAGGGTTGTAGGGTTCAGCTGTAGTTGTATTAACTTCTGTTTTGGCTTCTTTATGGACTTACAAGATGAAGTCAGCCAAGGTTTGAGCTTTGACAGCTTTTCTCAGGACATAGGTGATTTTGTGTTCACCTAGTTTCACAACCCATTTGGCTAATCGTCTGGAATTTTCTTGTTTTTCAAGCACATTATTAATAGGTTAGTCAGTGACCACTTGTATTGGTTGTGCCTGAAGGTACCTTCGAAGCCTTCTAGCTATTTGGACTAAGGCTAGAGCAAGTTTTTCCAAAGGAGGATATTTGATTTCTGCTAGTTTTGAAGATTTGAAAAAGTAAACAGGTATCTGAACTTTATTTTGTATAATGATCAGAGCCGTACTTATGGCCTTTTCAGCAACCGAAAGGTAGACAGAGATCATTCCTCTTGTTTCCGGAGCCGAAATGGCTGGGAGTGAAACCAAGTGTTGCTTCATTTGGTTGAAGGCTTCCTTTTGAGGTAAAACGCTTCAAAGCTGTAAGCTTTCAATCGAAAGTCTTTCTTGTTAGCAGATCCCTTGAAGGTTGTCTTTTATGCTTTGTTACCTCACGATGTGCCCTGGAAATGAGCACTTGACTGGATTAAGCTTCATGTTGATCTTTCTCGAGTTTTTGAAGGTTTCTTGTATGTCATCGAGCATTTGGTATTCCGTTTTGCTCTAGATCACCAAATCGTCAACATAAGGTTCAATGTTCTTGTTGATTTGTCCGGCAAACGCTTTGTCAACCAGACGTTGATAAGTGGCACCTGCATTTCTTAAACCAAAAGGCATTTTTTGATAGCAAGATATACCTAATGTGGTTTTTTCTGTCTTCTTTTTCATTAGGATCTGATGGTAACCCTTTTAGGCGTCAAGAAAACACTTGAGCGGGAAGCATGTGAGCGAGTTATCCTTGAGGTCTATCTAGGGTAGTGGGTAGCAATCCTTTGGGAATGTTTTGTTCAATTCTTTAAAATCGATACACATTATCCAAGACTTGTCGGGTTTTCGAACCATTACCGAATTGGCCACCCATTCTTGATACTTGACCTCTCGAAGGATTCCGGCTAGAACAATCTTTTCCATCTCTTGGCATTCTGCATGGCTTCTTTCAGGGGTTTGACTCTGTTTCCTTTGTATAATGGGCTTAACATCAGGTGGGATCCATAACTCATGTTCAACAATGCTATGAGCGGTGCCGGTCATATCTTCCGGGCATCAACCAAAGACATAGTGCAAGAGCAACTTTTCAAGGTATGGGAGGGTTTCATTGGAAAGGTTAGTGTTTACCCTTATCCCCTCTTGAGGATATTTTGGGTTTATGTCCAACCCTTGTTCATCGTCTTCGTCCTTTCTTAAGCTTTCCCCTTCAACTACAAAAACTTCTTGGGTAGGTTGAAGGGTTGCTATCCCTTTTGCAGTGGAAAACTTCACAGTGCCTTGACCAACTGAAACTACCATTCCGAACACACTTTACCCTGCCCTTCCTATGATGATTTCATAGTTGGAAGGGATATTGATCACCGCGAAAGTAAGTTGTTTGGTTCGTCCCTTTGTTCTCTCGCTAAACAAACATTAAGGGTTATTTGGCCTAAAGGCCTGATAGGTATGTCCGCGATACCTTTGATGGAGGATTCAGACTATTGAAACTTTGAACGTTCATCGTTGCTGAGAGGGTTAAATAATTTCTCAAACATGATTTTGGTGGTTGCACCGGTGTCAATGTAAGCCTTTTGTGTATTGATGGTTCCTATGTTGGATTCCATCACAAGGGGGTTTGAATGCAACTCTCCTTCCGGTGGTGGGAAGCAAACATATTGACATTCCCATGCCTTGAAATGATGTCGTTTGTGGGAAGCTTTGTTTTCAAGGTCGACCATTTTCACTTCCTATTTTTTTTAACCATCTTGTCCTTGACCCCTTTAACCAAGTGAGCCAGTTCGGACTTGACGGCTTCTTCGATCCTATTTTTGAGGTGGAAGCAATCATTGGTATGGTGACCTTTTTGTTCGTGAAACTCATAATACTGGCTTGATTTTTCCAATCTTTTTTTTTTGGGCAAAGGTTGAGGAGGGTGGAAGCTGTGTTTTACCTCTTCTGTTACCAAGATCTCTTGTGGAGTCTTGGTTAAAGCTGTGAAGTTTATGTTTTTTTTCTCGGCTTGTAGGGTTTCGGCCTTCAGGCCTTCTGGAATCCGAACCTTTGAACAGTTTGTCATAAGAGCCATACTGGAAGCTCCAGTTAGGAGTTCTCTCTCTCTTTTTTTTTTGTTTTGTTCTTTGACGTCTACAGCTTATTCTCCTCGAATGTGGGCTTCAGCCCTTTTGAGTGCTTCTTCAAGGGTTTTGGGCAGGCTTTTATTTAGTCTCTTGTGGGATATTTGGAATTTATAGCATTCATGAACCCTGATTAATTTTGAAAATTGTGAAGAAGAATGAGTAGAAGTAAGAAATTCTGGCGAAAACAAGCTGAATCGGTATGAACTCTTCTTACTGAGCTCTTATACCACTTGTTGGATCGTCGTGCGACCTGAATGAGTCGATCAGAAGAGTTTTTAATCCATATCAAAGGCAGAGTCAATGATATAGACTTGATTATAGTTTGATTCTCCTTAATTCACTTGTTTTTATTGATTTCAAAGCAATACAGATCAGTTGACAGTTCGGCAGCACCTCGGCTCTGAAATCCGGATCGTTACAAATGACAAGACCATGCTCAGTATTTATAGACATCCCATTTCGTACGAAATGGTTAAAGCTCATTTCGTGCGAAATGATTAATCCCCACTAAAAACCTAATTTCCCGACAACTGAGCACTGGTTTATCCTATCTAGCTACAAAACTCGATAAAAACAAAGTTAAGAGACATTAATGCACCAACATCTATCTTGGCCCTATCCACCTCTATCCCCTCTCTAGACACATTATGACCTAAGACTATCCCCTCTGTCACCATAAAGTGACACTTCTCCCAATTAAGTATAAGGTTTATCTCTATACATAACTTAAGCATCCTATCAAGATTAAGGAGACACTGATCGAAGGTGGTACCATAAACTGAGAAGTCATCCATGAAGACCTCCATAGAAGTCTCAAGCATGTCTTGGAATATAGCGACCATGCATCTTTGGAATATAGCCGGAGCATTGCGTAACCCGAAAGGCATGCGGCGATACGCACAAGTGTCGTAGGGGCATGTGAATGTCATTTTATCTTCATCCTCTGGTGCAATGGGGATCTGAAAATAACCCGAGAATCCATCGAGAAAACAGTAAAACTGTTGACCCACTAGACGCTCCAACATTTGGTCAATGAATGGCAAAGGGAAATGGTCTTTCCGGGTGGCGTCATTCAAGTTGCGGTAGTCAATGCACACACGCCAACCGGTAACGGTACGAGACAGGATTAATTCATTCTTTTCATTCATGATCACCGTCATCCCACCCTTCTTTGGGACAACTTGGGTCGGACTAACCCACGGTGAGTCGGAAATAGGGTATATCACCCCGGCATCTAACAACTTGAGCACTTCCTTCTTAACAACCTCTTGCATTTTCGGATTAAGGCATCGTTGAGGTTGCACCACCAGCTTATAGTCATCTTCCATGAGTATATGATAGGTACAATAGGCGGGGCTTATGCCTTTGATGTCCGAAAGTCGCCACGCAATGGCCTCCCTATTCTCTCTCAACACCCCTAATAACCTACCCTTTTCCCCTCCACTAACTTAGATGAAATGATGACGGGAAAATCTGATCCCTCACCAAGGAAAGCATATTCTAAGTGGGATGGAAGAACCTTAAGCTCTAATGGGGCGGGTTTCTCTACGGGTGTACTCTCGATCCCGCTCTTACCTCACTCAACTCCAACACTTCGGGGACCCAATTGGTCACGTCCCCTTCCTCACTCTCACTCACAATTTCCTCTACTTCCTCGACTACTTCATCTACCCTATCCTCTACTAGATCGGCTCCACTAATATAGTCAAAACAATGGTCGACACATGATAGGAAAGACTCTATGAAATAGACCGAATGACAAGGACTACTATGATCGTCGGAACTGCTAGGATGTTCCATAGAACGTGATTTCTCGAAAGTGACTCTCTCCTTACCGACTTGGAGTGTGATCTTACCGTCAAAGAAATCAATAATGACCTTGGTGGTGCACAAGAGTGGGCGTCCTATAATGATAGGAACTCTCTCATCAGCTTCCATATCAATAATGACAAAGTCTACGGGAAAGACAAACTTCTCAACTTTAACTAGGAGGTTTTCGACTATGCCACGTGGATACTTCACTGATCTATCGTCTAAGGACAAAGACATGCGGGTAGGGGACAATTATCCTAGGCCTAACCCCTCGTACATGGAATATGGCATGAGGTTTATACTCGCTCCTAAATCGGATAAGGCCCTACACTCGGTATCACTCGCGAACAAGCATGGAATGGTGAAAAGGCCCGGATCCGTCAATTTTTCCGGGACCTTGTTCAAAACTACGATAGAACATCCTCCACTAAGGGGATGTTAGAGACCTCTCCTAACCTATCCTTACGCTTTAAAAGGTCCTTTAGGAATTTGGCGTACTTAGGCATGGATTGAAGGGCTTCTATGAACTGAAGGTTGATCCTAAGTTGCTAAAAGATCTCTAAGAATTTCCCATACTCTTTAGAGTAAGTTTGTTTTCTAAGACGGGATGGGTATGGAGCACGAGAAAGATCAACGATGGGTGATGGAACGATTCGAGTGGGTCGTTTTTCTACAATACTCTCGACTTGAGGCTCCTCGGTGTGTGCGGTACTTGCTAGGCTTAACCTAGGTTGCACTTTACCGGGAGTCTCCATCTCAATCTCTTCATCTACGGGCTCCTCATCCTCTACCTCTATACTCTCGGGTCTCACTACCTCTCCTAAACTCCTACCACTATGGGTCGAAATTGCCTTTAACTGGCCGGACGGGTTCAGCTTTGTGTTGCCCGAAAATTGACCAGGAGGTCGTTCTTGCAGCTGGCGTGCAATGTCCCCGACCTGCCTTTGAAGGTCCAAGAAATTAGAATGGTTAATCTTGAGGAGTGTAGCATGTTCTTCTAAGGTTCGTTGGGTGGCCTGGTCCTTAACTACTAGCTGGGAAAGAAGGTCCTCTATCCTAGATAAACTACCACTTGACCCATCACTCCTAAGCTGACCCTCTTGATTTGACCCCCCACTACTGAACTACCCCCTGAACCATAACTAGCAAACTGACCTGACTGACCTGAACCCCCACTAGAATAGAGACATGGCCCCCTGCTTTGATATTGGCCTGATGGAAATCCATAGGGATTACCGGAGCAGTGGAAATTATTACTATGCCAGTTAGAGTTATTATTATTAAATGGGTTATTTTTACCTCGGTTTTGACCTACGATGTACTCTACCTGTTCTAGGGTAAGTGTTGGACAGTCTACGGTATCATGACCTCCCCTACAAACCTCACACCTATCGACCTTTTTCTTAATCTCAAACAACTCTTTGGTGATATAATCAAGTTGAGATGCTACCTTTGAATCCAAGCCAACTTGTTTAACTCCTCGGACATATGAGGAAGCAGTAGTAACAGGAATAGAAGTCCTGCTGGTAGCACAATGATCAATATCAGCATGAGCAAAACTCTCAAAGAGATCATTGCAGTCGGCCACAGATTTCTTTCGATATGAGATGGCCTCCTACAGAGGTGTCGAATCGAGCCTTACATTCGGGGGTGAGACCATTGTAGAATTTCTCTACAAGTGCCTAATCAGACAACCCGTGTTGGGAACAACGTGAGAGTAGGGTTTGAAACCTCTCCCAAGCTAAGTGATAAGGTTCGTCAGGCTCCATCTGGAATGAATGGATCTGATCACGAAGGCAAGATGCCTTAGCAGGTGGAAAATACATAGCTAGGAAGACATCCCTAAGTCCAGCCCAAGTGGTAAAAGTACCTACCGGCTGTGAATCAAGCCAAGTGGCTGCGCGGCCAGCAAGTGAGAATGGGAAGACTTGGAGATAGCAGGCATCAAGATTAACACCTTCAATACCGAAGGTGCTGCAAAGGCGGGTGAGACGGTTGATGTGGGCGGGCGCATCCTCGCCATCACGACCGTGAAACTAACAAGAGTTGTTAATGGCGATTGATGTGGACGGTTGATATAGGACAGGATTTGCCAAGATTTGTCATTTCTGATTTCAAGAAAGGTGATGGGTGAGTTTGTGGTAAAACCCGCGGTGGAGCGTTGGTGGACAGTTTGATTTTGGGCCATTTGGAAAACAGGTGGTGGGCTAGGTGTACGGGAACGGGATGGTGGTGGGGAGTTATGAGGTGATGACCTCGGTGTGAAGTCGAAGGCTGGTGGTTTAGATTGGAGTGTAGAGTCAGAAAGCAGCAGAAGATGAAGTGGAAGATTTACTAACCTTTAAACTAGAAGACGAGAAGGCAGACTTGTCGATCGGCGGCTTCGGTGGTCTCTGAGAACGTGTATGGGCCATTCACTGTAAAAACCGGAAATAGACAAGTAAGACGACTCTAACAAAAGACTCTAAAAAATAAACAAACACTAAAATTACTTAGACTCCTATGACTCGAAAAGACACAATTAGCACGTAAAAATATCAGATGAAGTCCAAACAAAGTAATCAAGGCAATTGCTAAGATTCCCCGGTAACGGCGCCAAAAACTTGATGTGCTAAAAGTAGTTTAATTAAAACAACTAATATTAACCTAAATCTAGACTCAAAGTAATACTCTAGACTCACTAAGACACACTAAACTACTAACTGGCAAGTGAACCGATTAACTCTAGTAAAGCTAATGCAAGTCTGGATATCGAACCCACGGGACTCTAACTAACTACGCTAATGACCTTATTTAGACTGACTCTGACACGACACTTAACTAATTTTATGTTTTATGGGGTGGGGGGGTTTCTAAAAATCCTAAAGTTGAAATTAAAGTAAAACTAGACTACGACACGAATGAGAACTAAGGTTTCTTACGGTACTAAATTGGTATGGAACCGGGATATGTGTGTGCTAAACCCTAAGAAATCTCTACTAAGACCTCCTGACCCTTCTTAGGAAGAAACCTGTGAGACTCTACAAGGCTGTTATAAACACCGGTTGTTAGACTTCCTCTCAATCCTCTAACGTCTCTAAAAGTGCACTAATACGACCATCTACCTCTCAGCGCGAAAGTCTAAGGCAACAATAGATTCTAACTTGGTTAATAGACACAGGTGTGATTAGGGAACCAAGACCGACTTCTCTCAAAATCTATCTTAGATACATATCAAACCGAGACCTACTAACAAACTCGAGCCTCTCAGCGACAAGTTAAGCAGAATATATAGTTCTAATTATGTTTTAATTACTATTTCTAAGGCTATTGGCCAATTTACCCAAAGATTCCCGGAACCCGCAAAGACTGGAACAATCAACACAAACTTATTATGTGAAAGACATCCACCAAAGTTCATGTGAAGTAGCAATTAATCAACAATCAAATCTAAATACGCATATGCACCAAATTAAAGGTTCCAAAGTTCTTTACTTTCAAAGATTAACCCATACACACAATAGAAAACCGTTAAAAATCCAAACTGTATTAAACTTTCATCTATCCTAGGTAGTAACAAAGGTTCTAGCCAGAAAACAAACATGGTGTCTAAAATAAAAACACAAGTTTCAAAATAAGAATTCATGATCAAAGTAATTAAAAACAAGAAAATAGTGAAAACTGGGAGATAAAACCCAAATGATCTTCTTTCCTATGCTCCAAGCTTCAACCGAATGATTCCCGTGTGCCAAAACGCTCTGAAGAACCGAAAATCTGTTGCTGAGTTCGCCTATGGGTTCTTTTATTCGTAACTTAGGGTTTTGTGTTGCATAATGATGTTTATATATGTTTGGGAGAATCATACAGCAACTAAAATCAACATTTTCCAGATTATACCCAGTCGCGTCGCGCGATGGGTCTTGCACATGGCTGTCGCGTAGCGCGGCGCCTAGGTTTTTCTGGAACTCAACTTCCCTACCTTGGCATCGCGCGTAGCATCTTTAGTATATGTGTCGCGTAGCGCCAAGGCCCAATTTTTCCAGAGAGTTTCATTTTTCTCAAGTGTTTCAGCTCCAGTAATCTCCAACTCTCACCCTTAGCTTCTTCTAAGCATATTTCCAACGATTTTTAGCACTTTTCCACAACAAGCACCTGTACACAAACAAAGTATGAAACTTCTACGGAATAACTGTAGGTCCCTGTTTCGCGGAGGATTACGAACCTAAACCTTGTTATACAAACCTACTAGCGAGTGCGGAATCCAAGCTAGCAAGCAAACCGAGTTAGTAGCAAGTAGAGAAACAAACACACAAGTTCACCGATTAACACAACTTGTATTAATGCAATGAGGGTTCGGTTACAAGCTCAATGTTTACAGAAGTGTTCTATAAACTCTCTAAGATGTGTGTGTGAGTTTGGACAGAATGCTCTCAAAGAATACTCTCTCTTTCTGTCTGTGTGTCTGTCTGCCGAAACTCAACACATGCATGGGTATATATACCCAGCTCAGCAGGTCTGGTCGAAGGATCCGAAAGATGGGCCGAAGGATCATCTTTCGGATACAATGCTTTCGAAGGATAAGCAGGGACCTCGAAGGATAGTCTTTCGAGGTCTATCGTTCGAAGCATATCTTTCGATGAGATCGAAGGATCCAAATTATCCTTCGATCTCTACATCATCCTTCGATCAGAACATCTCTCAACATACAATCTGTTGTCCAAGTCAAACCGGAGGATGGTTGACTTGGTCAACTTACAACACAAATCAGGACATCGTTACATAAGACCGAATACAGACAAAGTACAGACACAAGTGCACCAACAAACTCCCCCTTGGCTGTAGCTTTGTCTTTGATCTCTAAGCTTTGTCTTGTTCTTCTAAAAGTGTAGACTCGTCTTGAACTTCGACGGTCTTTGGTCTTCAGGTTTTCAAAACTCTGATGTCCTATCATGTCTTCAATGTCGGAGGATCTTCAAAGTCTTCACGTCTTGAAAGTAGAAAGTGTATCAACAAACTACCCGTATCATGTAGGAAGTGTGTTGACAAACTCCCCCTTAACATAAGCTCCCCCTTGAGTTATGCTCGTGAAAAGACTTTATCTTTATGAAGTGAGATCCTTGTGGTGTTGATGATGGCCAGCGGCAACTCGATCATCTTCATCTTTTGAGCGCCTTCTCGTCGTGTCTTCATTCCAAGGCTTGTCATCGACCATGTTCTCCTAGCCTTTAGAATCTGCACATGCAAGAAATCTAAACGCGTAATGAGAACAACTGCTTGGAATAGTATAAACAAATGACACACGAGTGACCATGTCAAAATCAAACACCGTCCGACAGTTTGAAAGTTTAATAAAATTTGTCAATTTTAGTTTTTAACTTTCAAAACATGCAAATTTCGACCGTTTATGAAGATTTAGTCAGTTTGGTTTTCAGTCAGGTTTCAGGTAACGAAGACTTGAGCTCCAACATCGTACGATCGAAAATAAAGCAGAAATAAAATCTTTTTGGCTTTTATAAAGTTTATATTAAAACAAGCCTAAAATCTTTTTGGTATTTTTGAAATTAAAAGACAACAATTTAAAATCCTTTGAGTGTTATCAAACGACATCACCGCTAATGTCGTGCTGATATGCACCAAACGACGAAACTGTTTAAAAGAAATAATAAAAGTTAAGCAGTAAATAAATATATACAAACATTCTTTTTGCGAGTTTCGAGGGTAAGAGAATCATATCAGTGTACGGTCATGCCAAAACACTCTTGTTGTTTAGTTAGTTAACATTAAGATAAGCATCCTATAACAATTATCGGTATTGTTGTCCACTTAAGCTCAACTTATCAGATGTAATCATGTTTAGAGGATACGTTAAGGTATGATTTATACTTACCGACCGGTGTTCATCCACATCACGACACATTCCCGTATCAAGGTATGCACGAGTGTTCATCTTACCGGTGAGTATACCGATTATCATCTGTTTGACCGTATAAAATTGTGAGATACTCACTTATTTTGTTTTGAAAACAAGTCCTATGTGATATAATCACTTATTGATGAGGAACTTGATTTTCGTATGCATGAGGGCACAGGTGCAAGTCCGTGAACAGGTCAGTACTTCCGTACAGCAGAGAGACGAACTTGACACCCGGATAAATGTGATATTTTATCACTTATTTGATATGGACATGTGATTGTTTATCACTTATTGAGGTCGAATGCAGTATGCAATATGTACACGTATGTATAGTATCATGGAAGATCTAGACTTGCGTCCCCGTTATTTTTCGGTAAAAGATACAACCATGATACCCAGATGATAAGCAGCATAAAGACCGAATATCTCAGAACCTCGGCAATCTATCAAACGAAATTTCGGTACTAAGACCATATGCCAATGAATGGTTCCCACCTGATCTTCAGTCGATTAAGATTTATATCACCCTGCACACTTTAAAATGATTGTGAGCCTACCGATACATCTTATATAGAGCTGCTTATCGTTTTGCATTTTAAGGTTTAAAGAGGTTTGGATAGACCACTGATGTACTATCATTTTCTCTTTTGCTCGCCAGGAAACTCATTTTTGTTTTTCTATTGTTTTTGTGTTTTTGAATTTTTCGATGTTTTTGGATTTTCCGATTTTTGGATTTACTCCCCCTAAAATCAACAAACTAAGATAAATTTAAAAACACAAAGGTATTTACAAAAATGATTTTCCGATGTTGGTTTTACTCTTGCTTGACCTTAATGCCGTTTACCAATAATAAAAAGTCAAATCTTGATTTGTCAAAAGCTTTGGTAAATAAGTCGGCACGTTGGTCATCGGTGTGGACCTTAACAACATCGATTAGCCTTTTCTCAAAGCAATCACGTATGAAGTGATATTTGATTTCGATGTGTTTGGTCTTTGAATGCTGCACAGGATTTCTAGTGATATCTAAAGCAGCAGAATTATCAACGTAAATAGGAGTAGTTAGGAATTCAAAACCGTAGTCCCGCATTTGTTGTTGGATCCAAAGAACTTGGGAGCAACAACTTGAGGCAGCAATGTATTCAGCTTCGCATGTTGATGTAGCTACACACGTCTGCTTCTTGCACTGCCATGTGACTAGGCGATTTCCTAAAAACTGACATCCAGCCGTTGTGGACTTGCCGTCGATTTTACATCCGCCAAAATCAGAATCACTGAAGGCTACCAATTCAAAGTTATTATCCCTAGGGTACCACAGACCGGTGTCAGGGTACGCCTTCAAATAACGAAAAATCCTTTTAACAGCAGCAAGATGTGAGGCCTTCGGGTTAACTTGATATCTAGCAAGCAGGCACGTTGGGTACATTATGTCTGGCCTTGATGCTGTGAGGTACATGAGAGATCCGATCATGGCGCGATAGATAGAAGGGCTAACAGCTTCTCCCTTCAAGTCTGGAGTAATTCCGTGATTAGTTGGCAATGGGGTACCAATGGGCGTTGCATCAGACATCTGGAACCGGCTCAAGATGTCACCAACATATTTAGTCTGATGGATGAATATCCCAGACTCCGTTTGTTGTACTTGTAGGCCCAAGAAGAAGGTCATTTCCCCCATAGCACTCATCTCGAATTTATCCTGCATAATGCGCTCGAATTCCCTACACAAGACATCATTAGTAGAACCAAAAATAATGTCATCAACGTATACCTGTACCAGAAGAAGATCTCCATCTTGTTCCTTGATGAAAAGAGTACAGTCGATAAGACCTCTACGAAAACCGTTCTCCAGCAGATAGTGAGATAAGGTTGCATACCAAGCTCGTGGGGCTTGATGAAGACCATAAAGAGCTTTGTTGAGCAACCAAACCCGATCGGGATGAATAGGATCTTCAAAACCTGGAGGCTGTTCGACGTACACCTCTTCTTCAACCACACCATGTAAAAATGCACTTTTCACGTCCATCTGATAAACCTTGAATCCTTTGAAGGACGCATAGGCTAGAAAGATTCGAATTGCTTCGAGACGTGCCACTGGTGCATAGACTTCGTTGTAGTCGATCCCTTCAATCTGACGAAAACCTTGAACGACTAAACGAGCTTTGTTTCGGATAACAACTCCGCGGTCATCCTTTTTGCATTTGAAAACCCAACGGGTACCAATCTTCTTGTATCCAGCAGGTTTCTCTACTAGTTTCCAGACACCCAGCTTCTGGAATTGTTGCAGTTCTTCCTGCATTGCTTCAACCCAAGCATTATCTTTCAAGGCTTCTTTCCACGTTCTTGGTTCTTCTTGTGAGACATAACACGCGAAGGACCAGTCGTTTTGTTGCCCGGATTCTCGAATAGCTGCATACAAGCCTGCATTGTTGTTGTTTCGCAACATGTTTCTTGTTTGTACGCCACTTTGCACATTTCCAATGATGTTTTGTTGAGGATGGGTATTATGAATCCTTGTTTCTGGATTGTCTGGAACTGGAACATTTATACCCAGGTTGTTAAGATTAAGATCAACAACCAATTCAAGACCCGGAATTGACGAAGAGGATGATGCAGTAGTCTCAGCTGTTCTATGTGTTTCCACTGGAGGAGTACCCTCTGAAGTACCATGAACTGCTGTTGTAGGAGCTTCTTGATCTGCATCTAGAAATTCATCATCCTCTGAAGATTCGTTCAATTCGTTAGCATCATGAAAATCCTCATTGTTGAGAGTATTGTTGTTCACCGAAGAAGATGGTTCTTGATTAACAAGAATCGGACGAACCACCGGTGAATCTGTTGCATTGTTACTCTCGAAAAACATCCTAGCCGCAGCATTTTCTTCAACGGCTTCAACATGGATCGAATTGAAGAAGTCATCGTACTCAAACATCCAAGGTTGACCCGGATTTTTGACTGGCAAAGTGTGCCTTTGTACTCTGACCTCAGACCATTCCTCGACCCTTTTAGTCTCTAGATTCCAGACTCGTAAGTTGGGAGTGGCATACCCAAGAAAGTATCCATCAATTGCTCTTGCCCCAAACTTTCCATTAGGATCGATGATAGTGCATGGAGCTCCAAACGGTTCTAGATAAGACAAATCTGGTTTCCGTTTTTGAAGAAGCTCAAAGCAGGTCTTGTTGTGTCTTTTGACTGTAAGGACTCTGTTCAATGTGTAACATGCAGAGGCCACAGCTTCAGTCCAGAATGGAATGGGTAACTGTGACTCTACCAACATTGTCCTAGCAGTCTCGATCAATGTGCGGTTCTTACGTTCAGCGACACCATTCTGTTGGGGAGTATAAGCTGCACTAAACTCATGAAGAATACCTTTTGAAGTGCAGAACTCCGTCATGGAATGATTTTTAAATTCAGTACCATTGTCGCTACGTATCCGCCTAACCTTCAACTTATATAAATTCTCAATCTGAATGATCAAGTTTTTGATAATGCCGAAGGTTTCACTCTTGTGTGCCATGAACGCAACCCAAGAAAATCTTGAATAATCATCAGTAACCACGAGGCAGTATTGATCACCCCGAATACTCTTGTGCTTGACAGGACCGAACAAATCCATGTGCAAACGTTCAAGAGGAACTGCCACTGTGTTGATCTTCTTTGTAGGGTGCTTCTTCTTTGTTTGCTTTCCTTTCTGGCACGAAACACAGATGTCTTGAAGATGGAAATTTTTGAGGGGAACACCATTCACCAATTCATTTGAAACCAAATGATTCATTTTGCGTAAGTGAATGTGACCCATTCGTCTGTGCCAAGAGATAGTGTCTTTTTCTGTGGCTTTGGAAACGAAACAAGTTGCTTGTGCAGACGTAGTAATAGCCTGGCTCATGTCAAGGACGTACAAATCATTTATCCTTGGAGCCGATAAGAGAATCCATTCTTTTGGAATTTTGAAGCCGGGTTTCAGCACATAACATCCATTAGCATCAAAGTGTACTGAAAATTTCTTGTCACAAATTTGAGAAACACTAAGAAGATTGTGATCAAGTTGTTGCACAAAATTGATCTTGTCAAAGCTGACAATCCCGTTAGATATCATTCCTTCACCCGTTATGTATCCACCTTTATCTCCAGCAAAAGCAACATAACCTCCTCTAATAGATTTAACGTCGTAGAGAAGCTTCATGTCGCCTGTCATGTGCCTGGATGCCCCACTATCAACAATCCAATGACTACTGATAGTTCCTCCTGAAGCACCCTGCACATGAACTCAAATGAATTAGTTGGAGATGGGGACCCAAGCCATTGTGGTCTTGGGTCTTCCATTTTCATCAATGACAATAACTTCTTGTCTTTGATGGTTGGTGAATTGTGATGGTCCCCCTGATTCAACAACCGTTTTTGGTTTCCAAGTCTGTTTGGTTTCACCAGTGTTTTTCTTTAAAATTTTAACTTCTTGATGATTTGAAGTTTTAGAATTTTCTGGTTTTACAACAACAGATTGTTTATGAACCACATCGGTTTTAATCGCTTTTTCAATTTTCTTGACCTGTTGCCGTTTCTGTTTCTTTTCCCTTTCTTTTACAAGTCGGGGATCTTGTTTTGTGGAAACAGATGGCTTACGGTCAGTCTTACCACGGGGATCATCAACCTTTCCTTTCTGCTTATGAAGATATGGGCAGTTTCTAATAATGTGCCCAATGGTTCCACACTCAAAACATGATCTTCGTTCTACAAACCCCGAAGAATCATGTGATCGTCTAGCCGATGATGTTGAACTTTGTGAACCCGAGGTACTAGGTTTTGAACTACTTGGTTCATTTCTTTTCTCGACAAAAGCTTTCTTGACAAAATCTAAGTTAGATTGATTTTCAAACTTTTCAATTTTGTCTGTTCCCGTCGATTTCACAAAGTTAACATTTTTCTTCTTCTTTTGGTTCGGCTTCTTGTTAGCTTGAGCCGGTGTTTTACCTTTGGGTTTGGTGTGATTTTGCTGTGTTGGTACTGTTGGCAGTTTCTTGTTACCAAATTGCTTTCGAATTTCAGCTTTTGGAATAGGAGGACACTGTGTAACTGTAACTTTAGGTCCTGCCTTTCCCAAGAACTTACTCGTCGAATTCTCAAAGACTTTGCAGATTAAGGATTGATTAACATTCTTAATGGGAAAATCTTTGTCTGAGTAAATTTTATCATCACCAACTAGAGTGTACAGCAAATTCACACTCTCCGACTTCTTCTCAGACGAGGACTCAGTTGCAACAGTCTTAGCGGGTTTGACAGGGGGATCACATAGAATGTGATTCTCAAGAGGTATGTCCTCATTTTTGACTACCGCATCAGACTTTGCTGGGACAGTATCATCAGATTCATCATCAGACGAATCAGCATCCTCAATCACAACTGGAGGATCTTGATTCTGTTCAGCACTCACAAATGTATCTGCTGACACATCTGAATCTGAGGATACTTCCTTTTGGTATCCAAGTCCTGCAGCAAACTCCTTAACATCTAGAGGCACAGAAGGTTCAAAGAAAACTCTGTCCTCTTCATCAGGCATGGCGTCATAATTATGTCTCACTGGTGGTGGACACTTCTTGTACCCTATGCATGTGACATCTCTCTTTTCCTTCTGAACGTCAATGATGTGATCTAACACATAGCTAGAACTCAAATAACTGTCTAGCTTGAGTTGGATCGCATCACTTTCGGTTTTCACACAAGCCATCTCTTTTTGCATACTCTCAAGGCGAGATATATACAAATTAATATCAGTTTGTTTTCTTGAAACCATTTTAGTCAGTTCAGTTTTATCCTTCTTTAACGTTTCAATTACTGACTTAAATTCTTTTTCATGGTTTTCATAAAACATGTTGGCTTCTGTGCATTTAGAGAGGTCCACAGTCAATTTCTGATTGTGGAGAAAGGTCACATCATATTTTTCTTGCAAAGCGTCATGCTTACTTTGCAAGTCACTCAGATTCTCATTCACAGTAGTATGTTTGTCTTGCAAGTCAAACAAACTAGCTTGTAAAGCATCATGTTTGCCTTGCAACTCAGACATACTTTTCTCCATTTCAGCACATCTAGCATGCATCCTAGCACATTCATCACAATTAACAGCAGTGGGTTCATCGACACATACCTGACTTGATGAACCGTCGACATTAGCCATAAAGGCTGAATGGAGAGAAGACGAAGTATAAGCAGCTTGATCCACCAGAATAGATCTTCTTTGAGTTTCTGCTGCAGCTTCCTCCAAGAGTTCATCAATATCTGCATCGATAGCTGCATTCGATGTCTCACCCACATGATCATCACCAGAATTGGATGATTCTTCATCAACACTTCTGCTGTACCCAGAAGAGTCTTCATCTTCAGACGATTCACCACCACTGGCAGAAGATTCTCCACCACTGGTGTGAACTAGCTCCTTCACAATCTGAGCAAAACATGCTGTTCCATCTGGAGCATCACCACCCAACTGGATTGACCAGTCACAACCTTCATCTACCTGAACCGCAAGTGCCCGGTTGGTTTGGTTGTTGACGGGTACCATGGTACGATCATTGTTTCTGTTCTGCCGATTGCCTTGGTTTCTGAAGGGATTTTGATTTCCGTGCTGGGCTGGCTTTGTACATTCCCGTTTAAAGTGACCCCGTTCACCACAGTTGAAGCATTTAACGGCCTGCTTATCGAACCCATACTTGGTATCTCGCTTACTTTCCAAGCTGGTTCTTCCAGTACTCTCCATCCAATCCTTTGCTCTTCTCACAGCACTCGCAAAGGCCCACTTGATGTCCATCAAGTCCATCTCCTCTTTATCAATCTGCCTGTAATCTTCTTGTGTCAGATTAATGTTGCCAATCTGACCTTCTATCAACCCACAGTACGCGCTCACTACAGTGTTAAGCAGCTCCATGTGTTCCTTAGCCACTTCTACACTGATTTTAGAGAAGCTTGACGTGTCGAGCTGTACTGTACTTGACTTTGATTGTTGACCAGCAGATGATGTTCCTCCATAACATGCACGTTGTTGTTGTTGAGCAGGAGGAGGTGGAGGTGGTTGGATTGGATTTCCATACATGTCTGTGGTGGGAGGTGGCTTAACAGGAACTTGTATTGGATTGCCAAAACAATCTGTGCTTGTGACAAACGCTGTTTGAAGTGGAGCATGTGAACCGGTTCTTGCAGACGAAGAATTGGAAGTTCCACAGTACATTTCTGGATTCTGTGGCAATGGAACTCTCTTCGCCTTCAATGTTTCCTCCTGATCCTTGTTTTCCAACAGTTGAACGAATTCGTTGATATTAGTGGTCCTCAACACCCCGTTGTACTTCAGGATTTCCAAGAAACTACTCCATTGAGGAGGCAAAGCATCAGCAAACTTCTTCACAACTTCAGCTTGAGTTGTCACTACACTGTAATTATCCAATTCCGTAAGCAGATGATAAAATCGGCTTGTCATATCTCCCAAGGACTCCTTATCCATACAAGTGAAGCCTTCGAATTCTTTCTTGAGAAGATCATGACGCATTTGACGTGTTGCTGCATTTCCCACTCCTCTGTTTTTCAATCCATCCCATAACTTCTTTGTTGTCTTGAAGCTGACAAACTGATGGTAGATATCCTTGCTCAACGCCTGAGTGAGAATGGCGTATGCCTTCTTTTCCAGATCATAGGTTTTCTTTTTATCTTCTGGAAGATCAGCAAACGTAGTAGAATCTGAAGCAGCAACCTCTATGGCTTGATCGAAATCTGTGGTGAAACGTATCCACAGTTCCGTATTTTGACCAAGAACATATGTTTTAAATCTCTCAACCCATCCTGGATATTCATTCAAATGCATCAACTTTGGAGGTCGATTCAAACTTCCTGATTCACTTTCGCTTAGTAGAATACTTTGAATGCTCGGAGTTTGATTCGATACCAAAGCCCATTGATTTCCCTGAGAAGATGTCGATACCGGCGACTCGGCCCATAAAGGAGATGACCTGGTATTCGTGTATTTTCCATCGTCTGAAGCCGATGTACCCCACCATGAAGGAGTGACATTTGATCTTGTATATTCACCATTGTCTGGAGCCGGAGTTCCCCACCAACTCGGATTCATGATAGATAAGCAAAATAAATGCTAAGTAAGAAAGATCCGAAAGATACACAACCGAAAGATCCTGGTCGAAAGATCTGAAATCACAGAAAATTGTTAACAATAAACAGATCACAATCGAAAGATATAATCTTGTTCGAAGGATCAACAGTACTCGAAGGATTACTGTTGACTCTCGAACAATGATCTCGAAAGACTCAAGAACACGAAGGATTCCCCTTTTGAAAGATCCTTATCTTTCGTGTTAAATCCCTATCTTTCGGACACTTATCTTTCGAATAGCTAACTTCCGAAGGATCACACTTGTTCGAATGATCAACAGTGTTCGAAGGATCACTGTTGACTTTCGAGCACTGGCTTCGAAAGACTCAAAATCTCGAAAGATTCACACTTGAAAGGTCCTTATCTTTCGAGATAAAACAACTATCTTTCGAAAAGATTCCCTGATCGAAAGATATATTTCGAACTTCGAGGGACGGGTCGAAGGATATAAATCTTTCGAGCCCTTCTTGATCGAAAGATATCGAAGGATGATCTTTCGATGTCGAAAGATATCTTTCGATATGTTCTGACACACTGACACAAAGTGATGGGTTGGTGAAAAGGTGACAGGTTGGTAAGGTCAACTTTCGGCAAAAGGTATGGTCAGACGTACTTTCCCACCAACTTTGAAAATTTTGCCAAAAATGAAATCCTTATCTTCAACACCAGTCACCGGAATGTTAACCGGAGACTTAACCGGAAAATACAAAATCACTTAAAACAATTTTTCAAGTTACCCAACCCCACTTAAAACACTCCCGGTTAGTTTAGACACGTTTTTACTCAAAGAAAAAGCAAGAAAACAAGTAAAAACAGGTGCAAAACCAAGTGTTTCAACACACCACAACTTGTAAAAACCCGGTTTTAAACAAGGTAAAGAGCGTGGCTCTGATACCACTTGTAGGTCCCTGTTTCGCGGAGGATTACGAACCTAAACCTTGTTATACAAACCTACTAGCGAGTGCGGAATCCAAGCTAGCAAGCAAACCGAGTTAGTAGCAAGTAGAGAAACAAACACACAAGTTCACCGATTAACACAACTTGTATTAATGCAATGAGGGTTCGGTTACAAGCTCAATGTTTACAGAAGTGTTCTATAAACTCTCTAAGATGTGTGTGTGAGTTTGGACAGAATGCTCTCAAAGAATACTCTCTCTTTCTGTCTGTGTGTCTGTCTGCCGAAACTCAACACATGCATGGGTATATATACCCAGCTCAGCAGGTCTGGTCGAAGGATCCGAAAGATGGGCCGAAGGATCATCTTTCGGATACAATGCTTTCGAAGGATAAGCAGGGACCTCGAAGGATAGTCTTTCGAGGTCTATCGTTCGAAGCATATCTTTCGATGAGATCGAAGGATCCAAATTATCCTTCGATCTCTACATCATCCTTCGATCAGAACATCTCTCAACATACAATCTGTTGTCCAAGTCAAACCGGAGGATGGTTGACTTGGTCAACTTACAACACAAATCAGGACATCGTTACATAAGACCGAATACAGACAAAGTACAGACACAAGTGCACCAACAATAACTACCAAAACTAAATGAAACAACGCGAAAACTATACAAACTGTACACGATATAAGTATGTATTTTGCAATACATCATTGCTCTTACATCTTATAAGATCTTGCCTTCTCATTCATTTGTAACCTGTTGTTTCTACACTAATTTATACTTGATAACAGAACATGACATCAACAATGACCATGTTCGCTTCCTTACGAATTCCACTTGAAGATGTAGTAAAGGCCACAAACAACTTTCATGAGGATTACATTATCCAACACGATGGAATTAGTACCACATATAAAGGACGGCTCTTGTGGTCTGGAAAGGAGGTGAAGATTGCTGCACGGAGGTATGATTGTAAGCACGCAGAAGGAGACCTCAAGTTCTTAAATGAAATTTCAGTGCTTTCTGATTTCAAGCATACAAACCTGGTCTCTATAATTGGGTTCTCTGATGAGAAAGATGAAAAGATCATCATAACCACGTATGAGGCCACCGGAAGTCTCGGGCAGTATATAAACAGCCCGAACCTTACATGGAAGCAAATATTGAGGATATGTGTAGGTCTGGCTCAGGCATTGAGTTACCTCCATTATGACGAGGGATGTGATTATGGTATTATACACTGTAACATCACTAGCAACACAATTCTATTGGATGAGAATGGGGAAGCCAAGTTATCCGGTTTTGAACTTTCCATCAAACAATCTGTAAACTATAAGGACCAGGTGGGCCCTTGTGAACACACTGGCACAATGGGGTGTGTGGACCCAGCAATTGAAAAGACGGGAGGTGTGACCCACAAGTCGGACATTTACTCATTTGGTGTTGTTTTATTCGAAATATTGTGCGACAGGAAGGCATTAATTCATAACGAGGCTGATAGGTCTCTAGCTCAGTTGGCCAAGCATCATTATGAAAAGGGAACATTGCATGACATAATCCGTCCTCCTCTATTAAATCAAATATTGTCTCCGCAATCACTCCTCATATACTCAAAGGTAGCGTATTTTTGCTTAAATGATGATCAAGCACACCGCCCAGATATGCACCATATTGTGGCTGAACTTGAGAAAGCATTGGAACTTCAATTGCCTCTTGAAAATATTGTAAGACCCTTTTTCTATTTTATTATCTATTTTTTTGGTATTCGTTATTCTTGGATGGCAATTTTTCTTTTGTTTCAGTATCTTTATTTTCTATTCTACTTGAAAGTAAGTCAAAATAGGATGCTAAAAGAATCCAAACTGAACGAAAAACCAAAACATCAAGGATGGGTAGCATAGTTTTATTTTTTTGGGTTTGGACATGTATGGTATTAGGTGATACAATCCAATTAACCGCATAGAATATGATGTATGAATTTAAGAAATATAGTAAATAATAACTTTAAGTTGTTACAAACCTAAAATTACTAAAGAAATATAATGTTTGTTAGAAGTTTGTTTGAGTACACAATACTTTAATTCGATTTTTGGTGAGTTTATGATTGGATTATGGGTAATGGGTGTCCCAAGGGTAATTTTTACCACATGACCATACGAGGTATACTCAATATGTGCGGGTACACCCTGTAGCCCACAGGGAATGTATACATGTCTGATACCAAATATTAGACACAATTTATAATTGGGTATGAAATTTAGATTACCAAAACCGACCCTTTACCATTCATAGTGAATCACATGGAGTGGTTGGGTTGACACGTTGGTTATAAACTTTTTATGTATTTATCATCATGGCAATAACAATTTATCCTTTAAAATTAACTTTTTTATGTTCAACTTCTTTGACTTGCAATCTCTTTAAACATGTTATTTTTAATTACTTAATTTATTAACAGTTTACTTAGATAATTATTAATCTTTTATTATTATAGTACTTCTATTATTACTAGTCACTACCAGGTGTGGTTAAATTTTAATTTTGGTCTTTTATCTATACTCAACTGTAACCCATTGAACGTTTGTTTCTGGTATAATTTTTATTTTGGTTATCATTTCCCTTTGTTTGAAATAGAAAAACAAAAAAAATTATTCAAGGCTTTGGTGTTCTTAAAAAACCCATGTTACATATGGATGCCTATAATTGTCGGAGAAAACCTCAATCATTGGTTTTAAAAAAAAAGGGCAAGATTCTTAAATATCAAAGCAAATCACAGTTGGGTTTATGAAGAACACCATTTTTTATTATTATTCCAGAGGTGACAAAAACATCCAGGCTAGTTGTTTAAGGTTGCAGGGTTTGGAGCGACTTGGGTTGAGGCATTGCTCGACACGTGCCAATGTGGCCTCCACCAGTTCACACTCAAAAAAGTGGTGTGTAGGAGTGGCGTGGCCAGGCCCACGTGGGCTGCCATGTGGGTTTTTTTTAACGTTGACAATTATATAAAAAACACAACTTATATTAATTAAAAAAAGTTACAAAAAAGACAATTCTAAGCCAAGGACGCTCCGCCTCTTTTAAGTTAAGTGAGGAACTCGCCTGAGGGAAAGGGACTGCGACCTTAACTTCTACGAAAAAAGGCTAGAATAGGTAAGATAGTTGGAAAGCCAGAGGCTAGCGGGCATTGATCGATAGTACACCTTTCTATTCCTATTCATATTCTTTATTCCAACTTGGCTATTTAAAAAATCCTAAAAAATAAAAAAAAAACCCTACTTATTAAATACTAAAAAATAAAAAAGTCAACTTATTAAATCCTACAAAAAAATTAAAAAAAATTACAAAGCACCGTAAATATTAAGGTGGGGAACCCACTTAAACTCCGTATTTCCGTCGTGTATGTACTCGATCTTCGCAATCTCCACTCAATCGTCGTAGGTCAAGTCACCCGCAGGGAGATGGTCGAAGCAAACTTTAAACCAATCCATCCTCGATTTGAGCTCACGCCATTTGTGTTGACACGCGTTTAAGTTGTGACGCGTGTTCCCAACGTGTTGTTGGTATTGTTGGAACGCTCGGCCCCAATACGCAGTTTGACCACGTTGTAGAGTACGTTGTGCGTCCACAATCGATGTCACTAGTGCTATTTCCTTCTCTTCGGTCCAATGCACCATTTTCGAATTTTTGGTTTGGGTTTGGTGGAAGAAGAATGGGAAAAAAATGTAATTTTTGGTTTTGGTTTGGGTTTGGGTTTGGGTTTGGGTTTGGGTGAGTATTTATTATCATGCTTATAATATGCGATGGGATTTTTAATTTAATTAAACTTTACTAAAACACATGATTTTGATTGGGGTAGGTTAAATGTACCCCCTCTTGTTACTTTTTATACCCCCTTCCATAAAATCACATTAAAATTTGTAATATTTACCCCCTATACAAATTATCATTCTAAAAAATATTCTTTTTCTTACAAAACAAATTCAAAAGTGTAAAAAAAGATTACAAACGTTTTTTTTAAATATTGTCTTTTAATTTTTATTTAAAAAACATATTTTTTAAAAGTTCTTGGATATTGTTTTTAAAGACACTTTCTCAAATAGTATTTTGATTATGATTTTTTATTGAATATCTTTACAATTATATAATAACATTTTTATAAAAAAAAAAGTTTTGAACTCTCGTTTTAAAAAGAAAAATTAAAGGTCTTACTTTTATAATTTTTAATACTTTAAATGTGTTTATAAAATAATTAACAATTTTTATTTATTAAAGAGTAATAAAGTTTTTCTTTTAAAATAATGTTTATAGCCCTAGCACATATTAATCATTCAAACCATCAAACCATCTATGTAAGTATGTAAGTGAATAAATAAACAATAGGTACTAAAATAATTTTATTAAACTATAAATTAACAATCTATATAAGTTCAAATTTAATTAGTGTAAGGAGTATGTTATAAGCAAGTTAAAACCAGTTTAAGACTTTCGATCGAAGTGAACACTTTAAAAAATATCTTTTTTTAATTAATATAAAAAACAAACAAAAAATTTGAAAAAAAAACGTCTACAATAATTTTTTACACTTTTGAATTTGTTTTGTAACAAAAAGAATACTTTTAAAAAATGATGACATGTATAGGGGGTAAATATGATAAGTTTAAATGTAATTTTATGGAAATGGGGTATGAAAAGTAACAAGAGGGGGTACGTTTAGTAGCCGCCTTTGGATTCCTTTCGGACTATCAGTTAATACACATAATTTTATTATTATAGTAGTTCTATTATTACTTGTCACTACCAGGTGTTGTTAAATTTTAATTATGGTCTTTTATCTGTACTCGGATGTAACCCATTGAATGTTTGTTTCTGGTGTAATTTTTATTTTGGTTATCATTTCCCTTTGTTTGAAATAGAAAAACAAAAAAATTAATCAAGGCTTTGGTGTTCTTAAAAAACCCATGTTACATATGGATATCCAATGTCGGAGAAAACCTCAATCGTTCGTGTTAAAAAACGCCAAGATTCTTAAATATATAAGCAAATCACAGTTGGGTTTAGACTATGGGGTATGGGGCAGGGGTTTGGGCGTGGGTTGGGTACAAACGCCCAAGTCACCACCCCGGGTGGGCTTGGGTTTCGGCATGGCCCCATGGGCGGGGGTTTCAGCCCGGGCCCGGGCATTGGGCGGGCCTAGCGGTCTTCCGTGGCCGGCTCTCATTGGCTGGGTTGGCTTGGCTATAGGTGTAGGATTTAAATTTTAAAAAATAACCGTTTAACCAAGCCAAACCGATACCCCAAGTACTATAAAACCCCCCACCGCCTCTCCACATCGCTACCCCAACCCTTCACTCCCCCTACCCGAACCCGCTATGTCCACATCGCTACCCCAACCCTTCACTCCACCTACCCGAACCCGCTACCCACACTTGAAAAATGGCCCCATGGACGCACTAGGAAGAGATAGCACTTGTAACGAGCGTCGTGGACGCGATGAAGGGCCGCCAACCCGGTGAGACCCGTTACCGGAAGCTTTCGCTAACTACGGGCACAACGTGGGGAACGGCCGGCACAATCTAAACGCATGCCAACACAAGTGGCGCGAACTACGACCGAAGCTCGACCGTTTTAAAGCCTACTACGACAGCGTCCCGGGCGGGTGATATAAGTCACGAAGACCGGGTGGTGGTGGCCAACATCGAGTTCCAGGGCAAGGAGCGGAAGCCGTTTGACAAGCTCGCCCTGTTCAAAATCTACCTAACGCTTAATTAGTGTTTTTTTATGTCTAATTATGTTTTTTTTTTAGATTTGTAATCCTTTTTTTTTGTAGGATTTTGTAATTTTTAGGAAATTTTAATAATAATTTTAGGCTTTTTTTTTTAATTTTGTGTGTATTTTTATAATAATTTTAGGCTTTTTTTCAATTTTCTTTTATAATAATTGACACGTCGCCAACCCACGCGGGCTAGCCACGCCCCGCCATATCGACCCAACCCACATGTGACCAGCGATGCCCCTTGAAGTTCACATGTCAACACATGCCCCAAACCCCCACCCCACCATACCCCACGGTCTTATGAAGAACACCATTTTTTATTATTATTTGAGAGGTGACAACAAAAACATCCAGGCTAGTTGTTTAAGACTGTGGGATGTGGAGCGACTTGGGTTGAGGCATTACTCGACACTTGGCAAATGTGGGCTCTACCAGTCTACACCCAAAAAAGTGTGGTGTGGGTGTGGCGTAGCCAGGCCGGCGTGGGCTGCCATGTGGGGTTTTTTTTTAACGTTCACAATTATATAAAAAACACCACTTATATTAATTAAAAAAAATAGTTACATAAAAGACAATCCTAAAATATAAAAAAACCTATTTAACAAATCCTAAAAAATAAAAAAAAACTACTTATTAAATCCTAAAAAATAAAAAATAAATTCAACTTACTAAATCCTACAAAAAAATATAAAAAAATTACAAAGTATGGTAAATATTAAGGTGGGAAACCAGTTAAACTCCGTATTCCTGTCGTGCCTGTACTCGATCTTCATGATCTCCACTCAATCGTCGTAGGTTAAGTCGCCCGCAGGGACACGGTCGAAGCAAACTTTAAACCAATCCAACCTCTGTTTGAGCTCACGCCATTTGAGTTGACACGCGTTTAAGTTGTGACACGTGTTCCCGACGTGTTGTTGGTATTGTTGGAATGCTCGGCCCCAATACGCAGTTTGACCGCGTTGTAGATTACGTTGTGTGTCCACAATCGATGTCACTAGTGCTATTTCCTTCTCTTCGGTCCAATGCACCATTTTCGACTTTTTGTTTTGGGTTTGGTGGAAGAAGAATGGGAAAAAATGTAATTTTTGGTTTGGGTTTGGGTGAGTATTTATTATCATGCTTATTATATGCAATGGAATTTTTAATTTAATTAAACTTTACTAAAGCACATGATTTGGATTCCTTTCAGACTATCATTTAATATACATAATATAATAGTATTTAAGTATTTAACTAATTCAAAACTTGTGTTATTTACAAACTGGGTAACTATAAAAAGTTGGGTAAATTACAATTTTCGTCTTTTATGTTTGTATCAGATTGCAATTGCAATGGATAACATTTAAGTTCAATATTTGCAGTCACAATTCTTTATTCTAAAAACTCATTACATTTTTCGTCCTTTAGCACTAATGAAGTTAAAATTTTTAGTTAAATCTAATCAATTAGGGGTAGTTTTGTAATTTTACCTATTTACTTAAAAATATATTTTTAGTTAAATCTAATCAATTAGGGGTAGTTTTGTAATTTTTAGTTCAATGACTTTGCGAACCGTATAACAGATTCTTGAACATGAAAAACAAGTCGGTTGACCGAATCTTGAGTCAAACGAACATCATGGTTCAAGATAATCTGAAACAGATTAAACAACGATTCCGTCCACACCAGTGATTCAGATAACAGATGTTGATTGGAAACACTCTCCGATCACACACTCAACACTCCACCGCATCCTTTTCCTTCGCTACCGCCACTACCGCCACTCCTGCCGCCGGCCACCACCACCTCCGTAAGCACCACCACCACTCCTCGATGATTCAGTTCCTTCTTATTAGACTAGAAGGTATGGGGGCCGGCTGAGGCCCGGCTAGGACCGGCGCCGGTCCCCCACACCGCCCCCCCTGGGGCTCGGCTCGGCACAACCGGCCACCCACAGCCGGGGTAGCCGGACCTTCTTTCTCTTCTTGCCTCTCACATATACCTATACATACATACATATATATGCATAAAGGGGTTCATCCCCCACCCCCTTAGGTCCATCCCCTCCAAGCCACTCCTACGTGGCGCCTACGTGGCGGCTCATCCCCTCCAAGCCCATCCTCCCCATACCTTCTAGTCTTAATGTTGGAATCACCGTCTAATCTCTCAAACAGCGATTCCAACATCTTAAAATCCCTTTTTGCACCGTTAAGACTTAATGTCTGAAAATGAACTTCATCAGGGAAAACACACCCTTCATCCTGCATCTCGATATACACATCATTAGCCTTGTCAAATTCCCGCAACTTCCCATACGCATTCAAAACAAGAGCAATCACATTAGAATCAGGAAAGTACCCTGCTTTTCTCATCTTATCAAACACATCAATAACACTAGAGTGTTTTCGGTTTCTTGAAAAAAGATCAACCATACATGCATATACCGATATATCCTTAATTTCTCCGCTATTATACGCCTGACGAAAAACCCATCACCGGTATTACGAATCTCAGCCCCCTTTTCACATAGTAAGCAGTTATTACTCTACAATTTTGCAAACCAAAATGTTCGACTTATGAGCAAAATTGTGGTTACTAGCTTCGATTTTGTGGTGATTGTTTCTACCAGTTTCATGGTTAACACCAGAATTAGTCATACTCTTCAATGAATTGTGCTACTTGTTAGATATTTTAGTGTAATCAGGGATTGACTTGGTGATCAAAGCGAATAATAATACACATCAAGCAAGTTAGGAGGTGCGGGAGTGCACGCTTGTTTGAGTTATTATAATTCGAAGTGTACGGCCGGAGCCCGTACTCTACGGAGGTTCCAAGGGGGCAGCGCCCCTGGGAGCAGGGTCCAAGGGGCAGAGAAATTTTTTATTTTCATTAAATTGCCTCAATGAAACTGCATCAGAAAATTTTATTTTCTGGAATTTGACTCATTTTCGAAATGAAAAAAAATGGCTGTTTTTTGGCAATTTTATCTGAAAATTGAGTTAACTGCCACTAGGCAGTTACACCCCCAAAAATCCCAATTTCGTAGACAGTTTTTTGTTTGGTCACAATTCTGGTTCAGACAATTCGCACAAACAACATACACCGGTTCAATTTCTCGAAATCAGAGTTGTATCCGATTGAATTATTCGGGTGAACCACCGAAATAATTTGATCTGAGAGTGATTACACGCCTCTCTGATCATCTGGCAAACCGAAATTCCCCAACACTACTGCAACTATGCTATGAGCCAGTTCTTCAATTATGGTTACATAGTATTTAATTTGTGTGACCAGGGAACGTACTGAGTTGTGGCATCAGGCAATAATGAGTGGTGGTAGTAGAGGTTGGTTGGAGAAAGATGTAGAGGAGAGATTCTAGGGTTAAGGTTGGGGAATTGGTGAAGATGGTCGTTATTTATTAATGAATATTTTAAAGGAAAACATGAAATTACCATAATACCCTTAAGTGAATAGACATGATTGAAAATTTTAACTTGGTTAGTGCTAAAGGACGAAAGATGTAATGAGTTTTAGAAAATAAAGGATTGTGACTGTAATTATTGAAGTTAAAGGTTATCCATTGCAACCCGCTACAAACATAAAGGACGAAAACGAGTTGGACCATCTTCCAAGGCCCAGTTATGATGTCTTGATGGAAAACTAGGGCACCCGAAACACAGGGAAAAGGGAATCAGGGGCCGGCGCCAGACTCACTTTAGTTGAGGTTCTGGTCTGCAACAATTGAATCAGATAGCAAAATTGGGTTGCTATACTTTGTACAGAGCAGAACCCATTTGCCTTGTACAATTGTAGTAGTGGCTAAGTGTCAATAGATTCGAATGTCCTCTTTAATTAGTATTTCTAAAAGGAATATAATTTCTTCTCTATTTGTATTCAGTTTTGTAACTCTCTTTTTCCCTTTGTCACATATTTGCAGCAAAAGAAGTTGGGACACTTGAAGATTCGTCTTGGTGGTATTAAATTAGCAACAAATAATTTCTCAGAGACATACACAATTGCATCTGTGGATGAAGAATGTACTTTCTACAGAGCAGAGCTCCACTGTTTTGATAAAGAAAATCCTTCATCTGAAAAGGGGAAGAACAAAGGAGATCATCCCAAGGGACACAACATTGTGGTTATAAAACGGTACCCCTCTGGAAAAGAGCAGTATGGAGTAGAAGAGTTTTTTATAGAAATTGATATGCTTTCAAGGGTTGAGCATCGGAACACAGTCACTCTAATTGGATTTTGTATTGAAGATTCTGAGATGATCCTTGTCATTGAGAATGTGTCTAATGGATACCTTAATGATTATTTAGGAAATGACAATGATATGCGTATTTTGACATGGGAGAAGCGTTTGAAAATCTGCATTGATGTTGCGCACGCATTGGAGCACCTTCACTCTGAGATGGAAGACCAAAAGATGATAATACACCGTGATATATGTAGCTACAACATTGGGTTGGACGAGAACTGGAGGGCAAAGATTGGTGAGTTTGGAAACTGTGTATTCTTGCCTCCATATCAAGAAGACGAAGCTGTCTATTTCCTGTGGCGTGGCAGATTTTACTACATAGATCCAGAGTATGAGAAGACTGATAAGTTAAAAAGAGAATCAGATGTATATAGTTTTGGAATAGTTTTGCTTGAAATTCTATGTGGGAGGGCAGCCGATGACCCAATTGACACGAAGGAGAATGCGAGAGGGTTGGGCCCTATGGCAAGACAAAGCTTCTACATGGGAATACTAGAGGGCATGATAGATCCTATATTAAAAGAAGAAATTGGTGAAAACAATTTTGTTCAAAATAAAGGACCCAACAAGGATTCTTTGCACATATTTATGAAAATTGCATACCAGTGTGTGGCAGAAACTCAAGACCAACGTCCAACAATGAAAGTCATTGTCAAGGAACTTGAGAAAGCATTATCATTTCAAGTAAGTCAATGTTCTAAAACATTTACCTTTCTTTTACATATGGAAAATGCTTGTTGAAATTAGATTAAATTAATAAAGCATAAACTGAGTTTCATATGTGCCATAGTATTTGTACCCAAACTATTACGGTTTGTATTAAAAAAAACCACTCTTCAATTTATAGCTTCTAATTCTTAAGTACTAAACCCTTTTTAACTAATGATGAAGTTACTTAAGCTTCTTTGTTTTTATCAAACTTACTCTCTTTTCTAGTTGATGAACATTGTTGACACTTGACATCTGGGTTCGGTTTAAAACTTTTAGAAAGCATAGTACAATGGGCATTTATGCATGAATATTAAAAGCATATTGTTCATTGTTGAAGTCTATGATAACACCAAGTTAGCATAGCTTCATTGTCATTCTAGAGTTTTTCTTTACCAAGTCACAACATCACTAACTTTTTGAACAATTTGTTGTCTTCAATTACTAAATGTATATTAACAAATTATTGATTAGGTTAACGGAAGTGCAAGAAAGACCAAGAAGGGTAGCCGGGGATTTGTAGTTGGAAAGAAAAAAGTGAAGACCAGGATCATACCCTTGGCTAAAAGCGGCTGAAGAAATGAAGTTGACTTTTGAGGTCAAATTCCCGTAGTTGAATCCAACAAGAATGAGTTGAGGTCAAAACTCTCTTGTTATCTAAATTTGTTTGGTGGGTTGCCAGGCCCTGTTTTATTTGGCATGTACTTCCCTTTCTTTATGCTTATAGATGATACCCATTTTGGCATGGTGTTTGTTTGTTTTGATTACTAATTATTTTGCTGCCTTACTAAAGCAGATTGCATGTCGATTTCTGAGTTAATTCAGATTCTTTTGTTGACCAAATCCAGACCATCAAAATTCCAGATATGTTCTAAATTAACTGCCATAATCAGGTGCTTCATCCCTTGTCCCATATTTTACTTTCAGATAACTTATTAACATACTCCTCCTTTTACCATATTCATATCAAACTTTGACCCAATAACTCCCATAAACATGACCACTAACCACAAGCATTTGACTTCTAATTTATTTTTACCGATAACTTCAGTTGACCTGCTAGGTTATTATTGTAATGGACCAGGACATTTAGTTGGTAAAATGTAAAAATTGGGGAAGTAAAATTACCATATCAGATTATAAAAATATGTAAAATCTTGAAATAGTACAGACTTGAATAGTAGTACAGATACTATTAATAAACCCCTACAGAATAGGAATATGACCCACGATATTCAAGATACGTTCCTAGTAACAATTTAGTTAAACTTCAAGTCTTCCACAATAAACTGCTAATTTGACTTGTACCCTTGACTCGTCATTCGTGACCCGCTAACCTGCTGACCTATTATCCATGTGTGACCCGTGAATAAACCGATTAACCCAACAGTTCAAAGTATAAATCAACAATTGTCTATAACATAAAAGAACCTATTTTGATCAAACTTCTATACAAAAATATGCAAATACAAAACTAGTAACAATTTGATTGCTCTTGTGACATAGGCTAGAAAATGTCAAATGTTGCTGCATTTGACTTCCCAGAGTTGACTTTTGACTTTTCAACCGATTGTAAAGTTTCCACATTAGTTGAAGCTTTAGAGAGCACTGAAACAAACATATAGATATAAACAAATTAATTTGAAAATGGGTTTTCATGTTATGTTTTATCTTTAACAGTTTTAAGTGCTAATATCATCAACAAGATTATGGCCATCGTTGACTTTTTGTTGTATAAGTTGACGTTTTGAGCATATTTTCCAACTTTTATGCACCAAGATCCTGCTTTTCAATGAAAACTGAATCAGTTTCTTCAACAATGGATTCGGATGCACCAAGATCCACATTTTCATTTAGAACTGGAGCTACTAACTTCAAATGGTAAATTTACAAGCAGTTATTTCGATTGATGCAGCATAACTAAGATATTTGGAGAAGTAGCATGAAAAATTAAAGCTTGTTGGTGCACCTTTTTGTGTCTGTAACTAGTCCTATTTGTCGTTGTATTTTGTACGGTCTTTAGTCGTTTATCGAGTCTGTATTTGCCGTCGACCAAGTCGGATATCCTCCTATCCGCTTGTGTCCGACTTATTTTGTCTCCTTTTGGTATGTAATGTTATATGAACGATACATGTTGCATATAAGGGTAA
The DNA here is from genome assembly GCF_002127325.2 of Helianthus annuus. Classification (NCBI taxonomy): domain Eukaryota; kingdom Viridiplantae; phylum Streptophyta; class Magnoliopsida; order Asterales; family Asteraceae; genus Helianthus; species Helianthus annuus. The sequence goes on from NC_035443.2 coordinate 186,725,689, forward strand.
AAGTGTCCTTATGTTTGTGTTTGAATGGAGTTTGCTGTTGCTGTCTGTTTGCAGCAAACAGTTGACAAAATGCAGCCTTCGACGAAACACTCTGTTTCGTCGAACACCTCACGACGAAACTCAAATGTCTGGAGTTCATTCTGTTTCGTCATGAACAGCGACGAAACACCCTTGTTTCGTCGTGTCATCTGTTGGGCTTCTTCAGGCCCAATGTTTGGCCCAATGTGTTTCGTCGAGGCCTCTTTGTGTTTCGTCATGGTTTAGGCCCAGGCTCCTATATAAACACTCTCTGGTTTCACTTTGAAACTAGATGAGGCATACCCTTGAAAGTTATTATGTCAAACTGTGTGTGTATCAGTTGATCTTGGTTCTCATCCCATTTAATCAATAGATTGTGTTTCATTGGTTATACCGTGTGTTCTTACTTACTGTGTTTGATTTGGCATAGTTACGGGGATTCCGCACCCGTGACATTGTTTGTTATAAACAAGGGTTTGGTTTTCGTTATCGATCCTCAGATTTCGGGACCTACAAGTGGTATCAGAGTTGTGGCTCTTATCCTTGTTTAAAATCAAACATAGTTCGGTTTTCATCAAGTATTTGTGATTGTTTTTTCTGAAAAGTGTTCTTGAAAAACTTACATTTTTTGGAAAAAGTGCTTAAAATCTGCTTGAATATTGTTGTTTGCTAAAGAGTTTTATCAAAAACCTTGTTAGATTGACTATTCATGTGATAAACCGGGTTTTTAGTGAAAGTTTTGGGCAAATTTCGTGTTTTGGAAAATTGTTAAGTGACCGGAAAACTCATAATTTGTGGGTTGTTCTTCATACCTTCAAGGCATCTTCAAAAGTTCATTAGTGTTCTTGGAATTTACAATTAAAAGAAAAATTGAAAAGAATTAAAAGTGATTAAAATATAAGTAACCATGCCTGGGTTGGTAAGTTAGACGTGTTGTGAGTTGTACTGTGTCAGTAAAACATAAGGTTGTGTTTGAAAAATCTCACCAACTATTTCACCAACTGTATGAGAACTTATCCCCGACGAAACAGACAAGCGACGAAACCAAAAGTGTTTCGCCGATAGCATTTTTGACGAAACACATTGAGTTTCGTCATAAGCCTTTTCGACGAAACACATTGAGTTTCGTCATAAGCCTTTTGACGAAACATAGTGTGTTTCGTGGAGAGTGTTTCGTCGAGTGTGTTATCAATTTTAAACAGAAGGTTTGTAAAAGTGTGATAACATTGTGTTTTCAAGTATTTGATCAGGTTTTCTACTTCATACATACATCAAATATGAGCTGCACAAGTCTGTGGGATTGTGTGACAACCCGTAACTTAGAGGTAAAACCATTGTTTTCGTTTCTACAATTCGGTTATATATTGGTTTAAATTATAATGTGTTAGCGATTAATTGAAACCAAATTTATGTCGCCTTGAACCGACTTGAGCCGTTTGAACCAAAACACCTGTCTTGCTTGTTGATCCAACTCACTCATGCAACTCGAAACGCATGGGGTCGTATCACTTAATGTATTAATTCACTTATAATTGTTAATAATAAGAATAATAATGATAACAAATAATCAAACAGCAAATGTTGACTTGCTTTTATCATTGTTTCCATATCTTGGCCCTATATTTAATCCGAAACCACCCCAACATTTATCTATAGTTTGTATGTGTTATGTTATGCATGCTCAAACCCAAACTTAAGTGTTTCGGCCCACTTCCTACAAACTGCCCCACACCCTTATATTATACGTATATGCATGATGTTTGTTACACTCTTAAAAACCCAAAACCCTAACTCCCTCCCTCTCATCTCGACGTGCAGCAGCAACAAACCACCAGTCGCGATTCCCCCTATAGCTCGAGTTCGCTTTCTCCCTCACTTGCATTACTCTCGCTCCTCCCTCGCTCTCGGTGTTCTGGTCGGATTGGCCGACGGTTGTATCTTTTCTTGTGACGATGTTACATGAAGATGACGATGATGGTTACGCTGATAATGATGAAGGTCGACTGACGCCGATGCCGACGCCATTGGCTGTAGCATGAAGTAATTCAATATCAGATTGGGATTTTCTGCTCAGTTCTTATGTTGTTCGTAGTTGGTTCGAGATTCGGGTCAGAGCAGCGACAAGCCGACACCACAGTCCCTTGGTTAGTATACGTATATGTGCCTTTGATGATCTGTGTTCTTTATGGCTTTTGGTATGTACAAGTTGCTACTTATTTGGTGTATAGAGTGATTGTAAATATGAGGGGTATGTTGCTGTTATAATTGTCTGGTTAAAAAAAAGTCTGCTATCTATTTTGTTTGATGACGATAGGACCTTTGAAAATATTATGACAACTGTTTGTGATAATCTAAACCTTTTGTTTGATAACTCATTTGATTTGGGGTGTATGCATATAATATTTGATATGGATATTAAAACTAGAAATATAGTTGAATCCTTGAAATATTTGAGTATGACAATATGCAATATGTAATGGTTATGCGATGTTAGATCGATAAGAATATGATGATTATTGGTAATATCTAAAACCATAGACTTGGTTACAAGAAAACTAGGGACTGGCGAATAAGTTAAGGTATGGATCTATTAACATTGTGATGATTTAGTGTGGCATGATTTGTGAATGATTAAGTTAAGGTACGGATGTATTTGTCAATAAGAAATTATGTAAAAAATTGTATTGTATGTCAATAGAATATCACATTGAAAGTCATATAAGTGATGTTGAAACCTCTGTTTGTGTTTGGATCGAGTGAAATTAGAAAGCAATGCTATTTGGACTATTTAATTTGGTCGCACACTTCGCGTTCACAAACACATGATGCACGGAGTACAACTTAGCTTTTGCATGACTGCACACATGAGGCGATCATACACCCTCATGTGCGCCGCACATTTCGTATTGGGCCATACACGATGTTGAGCCACACATCCTTAAGTGGGATGCACACCATTAACGACCGCACACTCGTACATTTGGGCCGTATAATTCAATTGAGCCGCACACTCTAGTAACGGGCTGGGTGTATTTGGGCCGCACATTTAGACTATAGGAAGTGGGATATATACGTGTAGCTTATACGTGATTACTTGTTTACCGTCCTAATAAATGATAACCATAATAGGATATGGTTGACCAACATAGGACAAACGCTTTACCTACCGAGCAAAGCAAAGGTGAGTTCACACTCTTTCCAAGGCATGGGATTCCCAACAATTAACTTAATTAGTTGGTCTAGCAACTTATTTCACTTCAATAACACTAAGACGACACATATTATATTTATTAACAACAATTTATAATTTTAGAAAATTTATTATTAGGCTTATTATAGACAACAAACAATTAATTTGACCAAGATTAACCCAGAAGGTTCATATTGGTTTCATATTGTCACTCAATGTATGGGCCTTATTTACTTATTGAGCTAAGTATAAATGATTTGTGGGCATGTAAAAACGTGGTGGTCTGGACCATTGTAAGCCAACCAAATGTAAAACTAGGGTACATGAATCAGAAGCAATGCAGGGGTCGTCTGGGTTCCAGAGTCGAGTGACGGACATGTGCTTACCTCAAATCTCGCTGGAACTTTCACTGCTGTACGAAGAGGGTGGAATTAGATGGATGTTAACTTCATCTAAAGAGATATTAACTATTCAATTTCTTTCAATTCCCTTCTCGTTTTTCTATCTTAGTTGTAACTCCCTTGTCATGTATTTAATTTGCAGGTGGGGAAGAACTTGGAACACTTGAAGATTCCTCTCACTCTTATTCAATCAGCAACCCATTATTTCTCAAACCAATACATGATTGCAAAGTTCTCGGGTGGTTGTGCTTTCTACAAAGCAGAACTCGAGCATTATGATAAAGAGAATCCATCATCCAAGAGACACAGCACTGTACTTATCAAATGCTACCCCCCTTCTGGAACTGAGTCATGTGGAGAAAAAGAGGTTCTCACAGAAATAGAAATTCTTTCCGGAGGAGTTAAGCATCCCAACATAGTCAATCTGCTTGGATTTTGTGTTGAAGCTTCTGAGATATCCTTGTCCTTGACAATTTTTCTAATGGATTCCTTGGTGAGTATTTGGAAAACCTCAAAGACAAGCCTGTTTTGACTTGGGAAAAACGTTTGAAAATACGCATTGATGTTGCACACGCATTAAGGTACATTCACTCTGAGATAGAAGACCAAAAGATGATAATAAACCATGATATATGGAGCTACAACATTGGGTTAGATGAGAATTTTGGGGCAAAGATTATTAACTTTTGGTGGTCCGTATTCCTGTCTCCAGATCAAGAAAACAAAGATCACCATCTCATCGGTGTTGGGAGAAAGTTCAACAGAGATCCAGAATATGAGAAGAACCGTAAGTTAAAAAAAGAATCAGATGTTTATGGTTTTGGAGTAGTCTTGTTTGAGATTCTTTGTGGGAGGTTAGCCTATGATCCAATTTACCTTAAGGAGAGTTGGAGAGGGCTGGCCCCTGTAGCAAGAAGAAGCTTTAGCACAAGAACACTAGAAGAGTTGATAGATCCTATAATAAAGGAAGAAGTTGGTGAAAACGGTTTTGTTCTAAATAGAGGACCCAACAAGGATTCTTTGCACACATTTATTACAATTGCACACCAATGTGTGGCGGAAACTCAAGACCAACGCCCAACAATGAAAGTCGTAGTCAAGGAACTTGAGAAAGCATTATTCTTTCAAGTAAGTCACTATTCTAAATTCAGTTTATCAATACTGTTATATAGAAAACAAAAATTACAATGCTTTATGAAGTTGGGTTCAAATTACATAAAATTCATTGTTAAAAATCCTTTCCACATTATTATGTGTAGCATCAACCTATCAAGTTTACTTTTTAGAAATTGTAGGAATTTATCAATCCTACCTTTTAGACTATCAAGTTAGAATTTTGCTAGAATTGCTTATACGGAATTATAACAATAAATAAAAATTCAATCCAAAACCTTTAGAAAACACAGTACAGTGCATAGTTAATTCATAAGGGACATTTATCATCATATTAAAATCATGTTGTTCAATGTTTGTGATCAATGATATGACCCAATTATCAACTTATTCATCATTTATAGTTTTTCATAATATTTAGAAATTGATAATACCAATTTAGTTTTCTATTACCACTTTATTATAGTTATCAATATATTTATTTTATTTGGCGTGTCATGTTTGACAGAACAACAACAAGGATAACCCCAAAATGTCACTTGAAGACATAAAACAGGTGACACCAAACTTTCATGATGACAATTTCATCGGTGGGGGAGGATTTGGCAAAGTCTATAAAGGAAACCTTCAAGATGGAGATGGATTTAAAACCATTGTTGCAAAGCGATTAGATACAAGGTTTGGTCAAGGAGAACAACAATTCTTTAGTGAGCTCCAAATTCTTTTGTTGATACATTTTGTGTAGACGCGACTCGGCTCGGTTCGACTCGGCTCAGTACGACTTGGTTTCGACACGGTTAGGTCCGGCTCAAGCCCGACGTCACGACATTCCTCCGTCGTGCGCCCCAGAGTTCGACACGCGAAGCACGGAGAGCCGCGAATCTTTCCCGCCAACACATCACCATGACATCACCTTAGTGATGTCATGATGATGTCACTATTTTGTCTTATGTGGAAATATGTGAACTTTGAAAGGATTTGACGAAACAGATTTTGTTTCGTCAACCTTTGTCATGGTTCAGCCTGTTTCGTCGCCTGTGGGCTTCTTCAGGCCCAATGTTTGGCCCAAAGGTGTTTCGCCGAGTCCCTTGTGTTTCGTCAAGGTCTGTGTCTGTTTTAGTATAAATGCCCCTCTCAGTTTCTGTGAAACGGATGAGCACAGAGAGACTTAGTGAGAGTCTGTAAACATTGTTTGTATATGTTTCGGGTTGTACTCATCCCTAATCAATAGATATTGAATCTTTGGTTACGAGTGTTATTATCTTACACTTTGTTTGGTTTGTACCGTCACGGGGATTCCGCACCCATTACCGTGTTCTTGATAAACAAGGATAAGGTTTTCGTTATCGATCCACCGGAAAAACGGGACCTACAATTGGTATCAGAGCCTTGGCTCTTCTCCTTGTTAAAACCGAGGTGTTCTTGTTTGTTTCTCGGGTTTAAAAGTTCATATTTTTTCTGAAAAACTTTGTTTATCCGGTTTAAACCTTGATGTTTTGGTTTATGTTTTGTTAAAAACCTTGTTATTGTTCATGCTCACATGTTAGTTTTTGGTTTTTATTAAACATTTTAGCAAAATCGCGTGTTCGGAAAGTTTCGGGTTACCGGAAAACTCATAGTTTTTACCGGAAAATTCAGTGTGTTCTTGTGACATTCAAAGTGTTCTTCAAAAAGTTACACTTTTTGATCCTAAAAAATTGTTTTGGAAAGTTGTTTATGCATTGAGAATTGTTAAAGGATTATTATATTGTTCACCATGCTTGTTTGGTAAAAGGGGCATGTCTTAGCCGAAAGCATGTTCCTGTTGTGTCAGTAGATAGGACTAAACCAAAAAGTTTACCAACCCTCTGCCACCTTTTTGACGAAACACAACTCAACGAAACATAATTGTAGACGAAACAAGAATTTCAGTTTCATCATTTGTGTATTTGGCGAAACAAAAAAATTTTGTTTCGTCAACAACTTATAAAAACCAGTTTCGTTAATTGGGCTTCAAATACTTTTCGTTGACTTTTAAAGCCCAACAAGAAAAATCCATTTCGTCAAATGCCATTTTCATTTCGTTGACTTTAAGTTGTAAAGTCCAAAAAAAAAATAATATAAAAAATAATTCTATTTAGGACTTGATTCGTCAAATACAACTTGGGTCTAACCTTATAAAAGTGTTTCATTAAATTAAAAGGCCCAAAATCAAAACAAAATTCTTTTCATCAAAGGCCCAATACACCTTCATTTCTATTTCGTCAATGGCCAGTTTCATCGCATAGTGGGCCAAAGTTTTGTGGGCCGAAATATAGTTCTGTTTTGTCGTTTGGCAAGCCCAAAGATCCTTTGTTTTGTTCCGTCAATATTTAAAACACAGAAAACCATTTTGCTTTGAAAAGTCAACGAAAACAAAGAAATTTCCATTTTGCTTTGAAAGAAATTTCCATTTTGCTTTGAAAAGTCAACGAAAACAAAGAAATTTCTATTTCGTCACTTTGTGGGACTTCCTTTTCGTCAACTGTTGAGCGAATTTTCAAAATTAAATTTGCTTTTGTTTCGTTGAACCTTCACTTGTCATACAATCTGTTTCGCTAATGTTTAGTGGATAAGTGTTGGACTTGGGTTTCGTCATTCAACCATAACTAAACCTGTTTCGCCAACTTGGAATTTTCAAAACCTGTTTCGTCAAAACACTTGGAATTTTTAACAGAAGGTTTCAATTTGTGATTTAACTGTTTAATTTGAGTGTGTTTTTCAGGTTTTCACTTATATACATCAAATATGAGCTGCACGAGTCCATGGGATTGGAGTACGGACTCACAACCGGTTCAAAAACTGACTTCCATGGCCGAATATTTAGCGAATTCGATACCTCGACCCCTTCCACATCAGACTTCGATGGTCGCATATTTAATGAATTCCATTCCTCAAGCCCAACCTCAACCTCAAGTTTCCACAACACAACTTCAATTCAATCCAAGTGTCGATTGTGGTCCGGCCATACAGTTGGGAAACGGTGATCAAACAAGAACTGCGTTTTACGCTGAAATTGTCAAGAATTTCAATGATGGTGAATCTTCGGGAAATGATGACAGTTCAGGATATAGTGGCAGTACTGATGAAGATGGCTCAGGTGTGAGTGATTACAGTTCAGAATCGGACGTGAAGGAGGGAATGGATTCTGAAGCTGATAATTTGTCGAATGATGCTAACGAGAAATCTGACTTGAACAAGAAAGCTGATCTTACATCAGAAGAAATGGAGAAGATTCTCACTGAAGATGGATCTTTTTCTTGTCAAACTGCCTTTATGGCAAATGTCTTAGCCTCTACGAGTCAGGTAAAATCTGACACTCCTAGCATCTGTAGTGATTATGCTGATATGAAACTTGAATATGCTGAATTGAAACGTGAATCTGAAACGGTTCATAGTCACAATCAGAGTTTGGTTATTGAACTGTCAAAGTGCAAAGAGGCAAATATGGCTTTAGTTCGAAACGAAAAGGAATTTAAATCTGTAATTGAAACCTTAAAGAAATGCATTTCCGAAGTAAACAAAGTTGTTTATAATAAACAAGTTAGTATTAATGAATACATTAACATTGTTGAGGAAACCAAAAGGGAACTAGCCATTGCCAAATGCGAGCATGATGCTATCAAGCAAAAATTGGAGAGTTATTCTAACTCCCAATTTGTGCTCGATCACATCATAGACGTTCAAAAACTGAAAGGCAATGTGAAAGGCGTAGGGTATAAGGCATGTCCACCCCCTTTGAGACACAACTATACCAAGATGCCCGATGAAGAGGATATGCCTCGGTATGAACCCAGTGTGCCTCTTGATTATGAGGAAGTTACTACTGGCCTAGGGTTCAAACCGGACAATTCATCGGAGGGCTCATCTGATAACAAAGAAAAGTCATCATGTGCTTCAAATCAAAGTCCTCCAACCATTGAGGACTGTGATTCTTCAGATGATGAATCAGATGTGAATGACCAGGATGAATCACTTGATATGAAGAAGGGAATAGAAATTCCAATTGAGAATCATATTCTTTGTGATCCTCCCATTCCAGTTGTGCAACCTGTTGCCAAGCAAGTGATAGATCCTGTCAAGAATGTCAATGATGACAAAGAATGTGTGTTTGCTGTTAAGAGCAATAACGTGTTATATACTTTGGTCGGTGATGCTAAAATTTATTCAGACAATGATTTTCCAATTAAAAATGCCAATCCATCTTTGATTGATAAAGTGTTTGAAGACAACACGAATAAATTTTTGGGAACGACCATTCCCGGGGTTGTGGTAACACAATGTGATCCTGTTCCAAAATCAGAAATTAGAAAACAATTTGGAAAACAGAAATCACCGGCAAAGCAACAACCAATTGCTTTTAAGGGTAAACAACAACAATGAGCTCCAAAGCCAAAGGCTAAGGTTGAATCAAAAGGAGCTCGTTACAAGAAGAAAGCAAAAGATGTTAAATTTGTAGCATCAAATGGTACGGATAAAATTGAGACTTTTGAAAACAAATCAAACACCGATTTTGTTCAACAAGTCAAGATTTTAAAACGTAATAGCGATAACAATTACACCCAACACACAAACGGGTGTGATGAAAGAGCAAGTACCTCATGTTCTACAGGTTTGACATCTGCTAGTCGATCAAATTCTCCTAAGTTTGTTGAAAGGAGAACGTGTTTTAAATGTGGGAAGTTTGGGCACATCATTAAAGACTGCACAAACTCGCCCAAACCAAATTTTGTTGAAAGAGCCCCTTCTGAACAAGGTCACTCACAACGTCGTCCTGTTTCTGCAAAACATGATAAAAGAACTGTTAGGGAACAAGAAACGAAACAACGACGTCATAACATCAAAGCTGTTGAAAAGGCTTTAAAATCTGAAGTCAAAACGGTTAAAAGGGAACCTAGTTTATCACAACCATTAAAACCAGAAACTGTACATAATACACAATCTGGTAAACAAAAACAAACTTGGAAACCTAAAACGGGTGGAAGTTCAGGGGGAGGTGCTGTGTTTGAAAATGATCAGGAAATTGAAATTACATTTCTTGATTCTCAGGGGCAACCCAAGTCTATGAAGGCTTGGGTCCCCCTCTCCAACTAATCTCTGAGTGAGTGTGCAGGAAGTTCCAGGAGGAACTATCGATAGTCATAGGATTATTGATAGTGGAATGTTCTTGCACAAGATAGGCGACAGAAGAAATTGTTGGCTTTGATGGAGAGAAAAGGAAAACAGAAATGTCTGATGAAAGAGATTGAAAGCTTCGACAAAATGAAAATCATACCAAAGTGTGATTGTTAATGGCTTTGATCGGGTCCCCGGGATAGATTCAAATCAAAATGTACGCACCTGCAGCATGTCTGAAGTTCACAATCGACAAAATGAACGTGCAGTGTACATTTCTTCGCGGTGTGATTGAAGAAAATGTGTTTGTTGAACAAACCAACCGGGTGTGCGGATGCCTTGCCGTGGATTGAACAACCGCACACTACTTCTCATAGAGAAAGACAAAGACCTTCGCTGGTGCAATGTGGAAGACCAGCCGGACCCAAAGGTTTATGATCTTGTTGCTGTGAAGAGATTTCTCAGTAGCTACAAAATTCGACTTTGAAATCCACACCGGGTGGATATCCAGTTTGGGAGAGCGCTCAGATTCCTTGCAATGCATGAAACAGTTGCAGGATACGGTTTTGATTTTCTAATCTCTCCTATACTTGTCGATATTTAAGCTGCTTTATGAATTATATCATCTCATACAGCACTCTTTGGCCAGACACGTTGATCTCGAATATCACCTCACACGTGATTGTTTCACTATGAAACTCGTCAATGTTGTCATGGTCCGCACCGCTAACCGACGTGCCAACTGACTTTTCCAAAATTCGATAAAATCATTTCTGATTAAAATTAATTCTGGTAAACGGCATTGAGGTAAAACATGAGTTAATCCGACATCGGAAAATCATTTTTGTAAATATTTGTTTGTGTTTTCTTAATTTATCTTAGTTTGTTGATTTTAGGGGGAGTAAATCCAAAATTTGAAAAATCCAAAAACATCGAAAAATTCAAAAACACAAAAACAATAGAAAAACAAAAATGAGTTTCCTGGCGAGCAAAAGAGAAAATGATAGTACATAGTGGTCTATCCAAACCTCTTTAAACCTAAACTGAAAAACGATAAGCAGCTCTATATAAGATGTATCGGTAGGCTCACAATCATTTTAAAGTGTGCAGGGTGATATAAATCTTAAACCGACTGAAGACCAGGTGGGAACCATTCATTGGCATATGGTCTTAGTACCGAAATTTCGTTTGATAGATTGCCGAGGTTCTAAGATATTCGGTCTTTATGCTGCTTATCATCTGGGTATCATGGTTGTATCTTTTACCGAAAAATAACGGGGACGCAAGTCTAGATCTTCCATGATACTATACATACGTGTACATATTGCATACGACCTCAATAAGTGATCAACAATCACATGTCCAATCAAATAAGTGATAAAATATCACATTTATCCGGGAGTCAAGTTCGTCTCTCTGCTGTACGGAAGTACTGACCTGTTCACGGACTTGCTCCTGTGCCCTCATGCATATGAAAATCAAGTTCCTCATAAATAAGTGATTCTATCACATAGGGCTTGTTTTCAAATCAAAATAAGTGAGAATCTCACATCATATACGGTTAAACAGATGATAATCGGTATACTCACCGGTAAGATGAACTCTCGTGCATACCTTGATACGGGAATGTGTCGTGTGTGGATGAACACCGGTCGGTAAGTGTAAATCACACCTTAACGTATCCCCTAAACATGATTACATCTGATAAGTTGAGCTTATGTGGACAACAATATCGATAATCGTTATAGGATGCTTATCTAAAAATGTTAACTAATTGAACAAAAAGAGCGTTTTGACGTGACCGTACACTGATATGATTCTCTTACCCTCGAAACTCGCAAAAAGATTGTTTGTATATATTTATTTATTGTTTTCCGTCTTTACATTTCAAATATTCATAAATACCAAAAAGATTTTAGGTGTGTTTTAATATAAACTTTATAAAATCCAAAAACATTTTGCTTCTAGTTTATTTTTGATTGACCGATGTTGGAACTCGAGTCTATCCTACCCAAAATCCTGATTTTAAGCCGGAAAACAATTGCATCTTCATAAACAGTCGAAGTAAACGAGTTTTGAAAGTTAAAGGATTAAAATTGATTATTTTCTAAACTTTCAAACTGTTGTCGGTCGGTGGTTGATTGAGAATTGATCTCATATGTGTCGTGTGTTAAATTTGACTATATTCCAAGCAGTTGTTCTCATTATGCGTTTAGATTTCTTGCGTGTGCAGATGCTAAAGGCGAGGAGAACATGTTCGATGACAAGCTTCGGAATGAAGACACGACGTGAAGGCACTCAAAAGATAATGATGATAGAGTTGCCGCTGACCCTTTATCAACACCACAAGGATCTGAAGAATTGACAAGTCAAAAGATTCACGAGCATGACTCAAAGGAGAGTTCATTCCAAGGGGGAGTTTGTTAACACACTTCCTACATGAAAAGGGGAGTTTGTTGATACACTTTCTTCTTATAACGAGTGAAGACTTTGAAGATCCTCCGACATGAAAGACACAGAAGAAGACGAACCATCACAGAAGACGAACCATCACGAGTAGCGTCCAAGGGGGAGTTTGTTTATACATTTTGTGTGGACGCGACTCGGCTCGGTTCGACTCGGCTCGGTACGACTTGGTTTCGACACGGTTAGGTCCGGCTCAAGCCTGACGTCACGACATTCCTCCGTCGTGCGCCCCAGAGTTCGACACGCGAAGCACGGAGAGCCGCGAATCTTTCCCGCCAACACATCACCATGACATCACCTTAGTGATGTCATGATGATGTCACTATTTTGTCTTATGTGGAAATATGTGAACTTTGAAAGGATTTGACGAAACAGATTTTGTTTCGTCAACCTTTGTCATGGTTCAGCCTGTTTCGTCGCCTGTGGGCTTCTTCAGGCCCAATGTTTGGCCCAAAGGTGTTTCGCCGAGTCCCTTGTGTTTCGTCAAGGTCTGTGTCTGTTTTAGTATAAATGCCCCTCTCAGTTTCTGTGTGAAACGGATGAGCACAGAGAGACTTAGTGAGAGTCTGTAAACATTGTTTGTATATGTTTCGGGTTGTACTCATCCCTAATCAATAGATATTGAATCTTTGGTTACGAGTGTTATTATCTTACACTTTGTTTGGTTTGCACCGTCACGGGGATTCCGCACCCGTTACCGTGTTCTTGATAAACAAGGATAAGGTTTTCGTTATCGATCCACCGGAAAAACGGGACCTACATCTTTTGTATTATAAACATGAGAATGTCATTGGTCTTGTAGGCTACTGTGATGAAAAAGATGAAAAAGTCCTTATCTATGAGTATATGTCCAGGGGAAGTCTTGATAGGTATTTGAATGATACTTCTCTTACATGGGTGAGACGACTTAATATATGCATTGATGTTGCAAGAGCGTTGGATTTCCTACACGGAGGAGTAGGAAAACAAGCAAAGGTGATACATAGGGACATCGAAACTGAAAACATCCTGTTAAAAAATGATTGGGAAGCAAAATTGGCTGATTTTGGGCTTTCGCTGATATGTTCAATAAATGAGGAAACAGACTTTATCATCAATCATGTGTGTGGCACAAAAGGATACGTGGACCCACTTTATAGACAATCGGGATTCCTAACCATAGAATCCGATATTTACTCGTTTGGTGTTATTTTATTTGAGATTTTGTGCGGGAGATCAACGTTTGCAATTCACAAACATGAGGGTCACTATCTACCAGATTTCATTAAAAAGAACTTTGAAGAAGGAAAACATGCTGAGGTGGTATTCAATCAAATTAGGGAAGAGATTCTGCCGAAATCATTGACTACATTTCAAGAGATTGCCTACCAATGCCTACATATTGAACGAGAAAAAAGACCGACAACAAAATAAGTTTTGACAGAACTTAAGAAGGCAATGGAATTACAAGTAAGTTAATCATCATAGTTTTATGAAAGCCAACAATGTTCATTTAATGAATATAATATAAACCAGAACTTTAACTTGTGTTCCTTTATTGACCTAAAAAGTAATGTCTGGTAACTTTTTTTACCATTATCCCAACTGAATTGGAAACTCCAAACGCAGTATCTTTTGTTGGGTTTCTTACTGTTATTTACGAATTAGAAATGAAGGAAAATAGAAACTTGTTGCTCAACTTTCTTGACTTTCATTCCAATCAAACACCTTACATAAATAGGAAATGATACAACTTGCACCTAAAGAATAGGAACTTACCTACCTACTGCACTCGAAAATATCCCAAAAAATAATGAACAAACCCATGACTGACCCACTATTTAATTTACTTGACACAATCAAAACCCATAAAATAAAGATGTTAAAATTAATTCTCTGCTGATGCGTATCCGACTTAACCCATACTCGACCCGAACCATCAAGATTATCCAACATCTTTGGTGCCTGCCAATTGCATTCTGCCATTTTATAATTCCGATTTTAACTTCTGTTTGACTTTATCATATTCCCAGTTGAATTTGAATTCGGAGTTTAAATCTGATTATGTGGAGACGAGGAGTCATGCTTCCATAATTGAGACACAAGTAATTGAGCGTTCCGGTGAATTGAACAATATGAACATGACGCAAATCTGAAAATTCTGAAATTCAAAACATGGAAAAGATGTTACTTAACCAAACCGAGGACTCAGCTGAATCTGGCTGTTATAAGTTTGATATGTTATAAATATTTATTATGATTTATCAAGTGGAATTTTAAGATAGTGACAACATCTTTGTGATATTTACAGGTTGGCCATGTGGATTCAGGAAAGTCAAGACTATCAGGAAGGCTGCTAGACCTTCTCGGCCAAATGTCTCTGAAACAGATAATTTTGGTTGTTGTATTAGTTGGGCTGCTACACCTTCTCGGCCAAAACTTAATTTGTTTGTATAAATGAATGTCATGTTGATGCTTCTTTAGTTTTGTATTAACGTGTTTATATTGATAATGAACTTTCATTTAGTTAAAAAAAGCATCAAATTTAAATTTTCTTCTAGTCTCCCATATAGAACAGGCCGCCCATGAACTTGCTCATGACAAGCTAGATTTTATCAGTGAAAGTTTGCCTCTTAAATGTGGCTAAGTATGTAATCACCCGCAGATATCAGAAGGTGATTGAGCTTCACGCACAAGTACCAGGGAAGAAAGTCAATCATGAAGCTTTTATGGATGGACGGAGATTAACACCAGTTAAATTCAACACAGATAATGAGTGTATTCTTGTGAATAAATATATCAGAAAATTTATATTATATACTGTCAAAAATATGTTTTGAGGACTTACAAAAAGATTACCAGGGGAAATTCATTTGCCCCAACACCCCACTAATTCAAGCACGCCACCGCAACAGGAAATTCATTTGCCCCAACAAATCTATGAGAAAGCCCCAATTTACATTATTATAGGCTTTCTCAAAATCAATTTTTAGTAAGAAAATCTTTTTTTTTTCTTTTTTTCCTCGCCCATGACAAAATTTCATTAATAATCAGAGGCCCATCCAAAATGTACCGACCACTCAAGAACGCTAATTGAGTTTCAGACGTCACCCTCACCAATACTCGCCTCATTGTAGGTCCCTTTTTGTCGGAGGATGACGAACCTCAAACCTTGTTATACTAACCCACTAGCGAGTGCGGAATCCAAGCTAGCGAGCAAACCGGGATTAAGCAAGTATAAGCACAAACACACACGGGTTCACCGATTAACACAACTTGTATTAATGCAAATGAAGGTTTCGGTTACAAGCACAATGTTTACAAATCTAACATGTAAACTCTCAAAGTGTGTGAGTGAGTTCCGGACAGAATGCTCTCAGCCTATCTCTCGGATATGTTTCTGTTTGTGTGTCTATCTCTGTCTATTGAACTCAACACAATGCATGGGTATATATACCCATACACAGCAGGTCATGTCCGAAGGATCCGATAGATGGTCCGAAGGATCATCTATCGATGACAAGATGTTCGAATGATCAGCAATGACCTCGAAGGATGATCCTTCGAGGTCTAACAATCGAAGCATATCTTTCGAGTACCTCGAAGGATCAACAGTATCCTTTGAGGAGCTATCCTTCGAGACAGACAACTACTTTTTAACTGTTTGACCAAGTCAATCCGAAGGATGGTTGACTTGGTCAACTTACAGACTTAGAACATCGTTTATATACAGACCGAATACAGACAAAGTACAGACACAAGTGCACCAACAAACTCCCCCTTGGCTGTAGCTTTGTCTTTATCTTCTATAGTTGTAGACTCGTCTCGAACTTCGACGGTCTTTGGTCTTCGAGTTCTCAAAACTCTGATGTCCTTTCAAGTCTTCATTGTCGGAGGATCTTCAAAGTCTTCACGTCTTGAAAGCAGAGAGTGTATCAACAAACTACCCGTATCATGTAGGAAGTGTGTTGACAAACTCCCCCTTAACATAAGCTCCCCCTTGAGTTATGCTCGTGAAAAGACTTTATCTTTATGAAGTGAGATCCTTGTGGTGTTGATGATGGCTAGCGGCAACTCGATCATCTTCATCTTTTGAGCGCCTTCTCGTCGTGTCTTCATTCCAAGGCTTGTCATCGACCATGTTCTCCTAGCCTTTAGAATCTGCACATGCAAGAAATCTAAACGCGTAATGAGAACAACTGCTTGGAACATAGTATAAACAAATGACACACGAATGACCATGTCACAATCAAACACCGTCCGACAGTTTGAAAGTTTAATAAATTTGTCAATTTTAGTTTTTAACTTTCAAACATGCAAATTTTTGACCGTTTATGAAGATTTAGCCAATTCGGTTTTCGTTCAGGTTTCAGGCAACGAAGACTCGAGTTCCAACATCGTACGATCGAAAATAAAGTAGAAAGAAAATCTTTTTGGCTTTTATAAACTTTATATTAAAACACACCTAAAATCTTTTTGGTATTTTTGAAATTAAAAGACAACAATTTAAAATCCTTTGAGTGTTATCAAACGACATCACCGCTAATGTCGTGCTGATATGCACCAAACGATGAAACTGTTTAAAAAGAAAACAATAAAAGTTAAGCAGTAAATAAATAAATATATACAAACATTCTTTTTGCGAGTTTCGAGGGTAAGAGAATCATATCAGTGTACGGTCATGCCAAAACACTCTTGTTGTTCAGTTAATTAACATTAAGATAAGCATCCTATAACAATTATCGGTATTGTTGTCCACTTAAGCTCAACTTATCAGATGTAATCATGGCGAGGGGATACGTTAAGGTATGATTTATACTTACCGACCGGTGTTCATCCACATCACGACACATTCCCGTATCAAGGTATGCACGAGAGTTCATCTTACCGGTGAGTATACCGATTATCATCTGTTTGACCGTATAAAATGTGAGATACTCACTTATTTTGATTTGAAAACAAGCCCTATGTGATATAATCACTTATTGATGAGGAACTTGATTTTCGTATGCATGAGGGCACAGGTGCAAGTCCGTGAACAGGTCAGTACTTCCGTACAGCAGAGAGACGAACTTGACACCCGGATAAATGTGATATTTTATCACTTATTTGTTTTGGACATGTGATTGTTTATCACTTATTGAGGTCGAATGCAGTATGTAATATGTACACGTATGTATAGTATCATGGAAGATCTAGACTTGCGTCCCCGTTATTTTTCGGTAAAAGATACAACCATGATACCCAGATGATAAGCAGCATAAAGACCGAATATCTCAGAACCTCAGCAATCTATCAAACGAAATTTCGGTACTAAGACCATATGCCAATGAATGGTTCCCACCTGGTCTTCAGTCGATTAAGATTTATATCACCCTGCACACTTTAAAATGATTGTGAGCCTACCGATACATCTTATATAGAGCTGCTTATCGTTTTGCATTTAAGGTTTGAAGAGGCTTGGATAGACCACTGATGTACTATCACTTTCTCTTTTGCTCGCCAGGAAACTCATTTTTGTTTTTCTATTGTTTTTGAGTTTTTGAAATTTTTCGATGTTTTTGGATTTTCAGATTTTGGATTTACTCCCCCTAAAATCAATAAACTAAGACAAATTTAAAACACAAAGATATTTACAAAAATGATTTTCCGATGTTGGTTTTACTCTTGCTTGACCTTAATGCCGTTTACCAATAATAAAAAGTCAAATCTTGATTTGTCAAATGCTTTGGTAAATAAGTCGGCACGTTGGTCATCGGTGTGGACCTTAACAACATCGATTAGCCTTTTCTCAAAGCAATCACGTATGAAGTGATATTTGATTTCGATGTGTTTGGTCTTTGAGTGCTGCACAGGATTTCTAGTGATATCTAAAGCAGCAGAATTATCAACGTAAATAGGAGTAGTTAGGAATTCAAAACCGTAGTCCCGCATTTGTTGTTGGATCCAAAGAACTTGGGAGCAACAACTTGAGGCAGCAATGTATTCAGCTTCGCATGTTGATGTAGCGACACACGTCTGCTTCTTGCACTGCCATGTGACTAGGCGATTTCCTAAAAACTGACATCCAGCCGTTGTGGATTTACCGTCGATTTTGCATCCGCCAAAATCAGAATCACTGAAAGCTACCAATTCAAAGTTATTATCCCTAGGATACCACAGACCGGTGTCAGGGTACGCCTTCAAATAACGAAAAATCCTTTTGACAGCAGCAAGATGTGAGGCCTTCGGGTTAACTTGATATCTGGCAAGCAGGCACGTTGGGTACATTATGTCTGGCCTTGATGCTGTGAGGTACATAAGAGATCCGATCATAGCGCGATAGTTTGAAGGGCTAACAGCTTCTCCCTTCAAGTCTGGAGTAATTCCGTGATTAGTTTGCAATGGGGTACCAATGGGCGTTGCATCTGACATCTGGAACCGGCTCAAGATGTCACCAACATATTTAGTCTGATGGATGAATATCCCAGACTCTGTTTGTTGTACTTGTAGACCCAAGAAGAAGGTCATTTCCCCCATAGCACTCATCTCGAATTTATCCTGCATAATGCGCTCGAATTCCCTACACAAGACATCATTAGTAGAACCAAAAATAATATCATCAACGTATACCTGTACCAGAAGAAGATCTCCATCTTGTTCCTTGATGAAAAGAGTACAGTCGATAAGACCTCTACGAAAACCGTTTTCCAGCAGATAGTGAGATAAGGTTGCATACCAAGCTCGCGGTGCTTGATGTAGGCCATAGAGAGCTTTGTTGAGCAACCAAGCCCGATCGGGATGGATAGGATCTTCAAAACCTGGAGGCTGTTTGACATATACCTCTTCTTCAACCACACCATGTAAGAATGCACTTTTCACGTCCATCTGATAAACCTTGAATCCTTTGAAGGACGCATAGGCTAGAAAGATTCGAATTGCTTCGAGACGTGCCACTGGTGCATAGACTTCGTTGTAGTCAATCCCTTCAATCTGACGAAAACCTTGAACGACTAAACGAGCTTTGTTTCGGATAAAAACTCCGCGGTCATCCTTTTTGCATTTGAAAACCCAACGGGTACCAATCTTCTTGTATCCAGCAGGTTTCTCTACTAGTTTCCAGACACCCAGCTTCTGGAATTGTTGCAGCTCTTCCTGCATTGCTTCAACCCAAGCGTTATCTTTCAAGGCTTCTTTCCACGTTCTTGGTTCTTCCTGTGAGACATAACACGCGAAAGACCAATCGTTTTGTTGCCCGGATTCTCGAATAGCTGCATACAAGCCTGCATTGTTGTTGTTTCGCAACATGTTTCTTGTTTGAACGCCACTTTGCACATTTCCAATGATGTTTTGTTGAGGATGGGTATTATGAATCCTTGTTTCTGGATTATCTGGAACTGGAACATTTATACCCAGGTTGTTGAGGTTAAGATCAACAACCAATTCAAGGCCCGGAATTGACGAAGAGGAGGATGCAGTAGCCTCAGCTGTTCTATGGGCATCCACTGGAGGAGTACCCTCTAAAGTACCATGAACTGCTGTTGTAGGAGCTTCCTGATCTGCATCTAGAAATTCATCATCCTCTGAAGATTCGTTCAATTCATTTGCATCGTGAAAATCCTCATTGTTGAGAGTATTATTGTTCACCGAAGAAGATGGTTCTTGATTAACAAGAATTGGACGAACCACCGGTGAAACTGTTGCATTGTCACTCTCGAAAAACATCCTAGCCGCAGCATTTTCTTCAACGGCTTCAACATTGATCGAATTGAAGAAGTCATCATACTCAAACATCCAAGGTTGACCCGGATTTTTGACTGGCAAGGTGTGCCGTTGTACTCTGACCTCAGACCATTCCTCGACCCTTTTAGTCTCTAGATTCCAGACTCGTAAGTTAGGGGTGGCATACCCAAGAAAGTATCCATCAATTGCTCTTGCCCCAAACTTTCCATTAGGATCGATGATTGTGCAAGGAGCTCCAAACGGTTCAAGATAAGACAAATCTGGTTTCCGTTTTTGAAGAAGCTCAAAGCAGGTCTTGTTGTGCCTTTTGACTGTAAGGACTCTGTTCAATGTGTAACATGCAGAGGCCACAGCTTCAGTCCAGAATGGAATGGGCAACTGCGACTCTACCAACATTGTCCTAGCAGTCTCGATCAATGTGCGGTTCTTACGTTCAGCGACACCATTCTGTTGAGGAGTATAAGCTGCACTAAACTCATGAAGAATACCCTTTGAAGTGCAGAACTCCGTCATGGAATGATTTTTAAATTCAGTACCATTGTCGCTACGTATCCGCCTAACCTTCAACTTATACAAATTCTCAATCTGAATGATCAAGTTTTTGATAATACCAAAGGTTTCACTCTTGTGTGCCATGAACGCAACCCAAGAAAATCTTGAATAATCATCAGTAACCACGAGGCAGTATTGATCACCCCGAATACTCTTGTGCTTGACAGGACCGAACAAATCCATGTGCAAACGTTCAAGAGGAACTGCCACCGTGTTGATCTTCTTTGTAGGGTGCTTCTTCTTCGTTTGCTTTCCTTTCTGGCACGAAACACAGACGTCTTGAAGATGGAAATTTTTGAGGGGAACACCATTCACCAATTCATTTGAAACCAAATGATTCATTTTTCGTAAGTGAATGTGACCCATTCGTCTGTGCCAAGAGATAGTGTCTTTTTCTGTGGCTTTGGAAACGAAACAAGTCGCTTGTGCAGACGTAGTAATAGCCTGGCTCATGTCAAGGACGTATAGATCATTTATCCTTGGAGCCGACAAGAGAATCCATTCTTTTGGAATTTTGAAGCCGGGTTTCAGCACATAACATCCATTAGCATCAAAATGTACTGAGAACTGCTTGTCACAGATTTGAGAAACACTAAGAAGATTGTGATCAAGTTGTTGCACAAAGTTGATCTTGTCAAAGCTGACAATCCCGTTAGATATCATTCCTTCACCCGTTATATATCCACCTTTATCTCCAGCAAAAGCAACATAACCTCCTCTAATAGATTTAACGTCGTAGAGAAGCTTCATGTCGCCAGTCATGTGCCTGGATGCCCCACTATCAACAATCCAATGACTACTGATAGTTCCTCCTGAAGCACCCTGCACATGAACTCAAATGAATTAGTTGGAGATGGGGACCCAAGCCATTGTGGTCTTGGGTCTTCCATTTTCATCAATGACAATAACTTCTTGTCTTTGATGGTTGGTGAATTGTGATGGTCCCCCTGATTCAGTAACCGATTTTGGTTTCCAGGTCTGTTTTGTTTTACCAGTATCTTTCTTTAAAATTTTAACTTCTTGATTGTTTGAAGTTTTAGAATTATCTGGTTTTACAGCAACAGATTGTTTTTGAACCACATCAGTTTTAATTGCTTTTTCAACCTTCTTGACCTGTTGGCGTTTCTGTTTCTTTTCCCTTTCTTTTACAAGTCGGGGATCTTGTTTTGTGGAAACAGTTGGCTTACGGTCAGTCTTGCCACGGGGATCATCAACCTTTCCTTTTTGTTTATGAAGATATGGACAATTACGAATAATATGTCCAATGGTTCCACATTCAAAACATGATCTTCGTTCTACAAACCCCGAAGAATCATGTGATCGTCTAGCCGATGATGTTGAACTTTGTGAACCCGAGGTACTAGGTTTTGAACTGCTTGGTTCATTTCTTTTCTCGACAATAGCTTTCTTGACAAAATCTAAGTTAGATTGATTTTCAAACTTTTCGATTTTGTCCGTTCCCGTCGATTTCACAAAGTTAACCTTTTTCTTCTTCTTTTGGTTCGGCTTCTTTTGGACTTGAGCCGGTGATTTTTCTTTGGGCTTGGTATGATTTTGCTGTTTTGGCACTGTTGGTAATTTCTTGTTGCCAAATTGTTTTCGAATTTCAGCCTTTGGAATAGGAGGACACTGTGTAACTGTAACACGTGGTCCTGTCTTTCCCAAAAACTTACTTGTCGAATTTTCAAAGACTTTGCAGATTAAGGATTGATTAACATTCTTAATGGGAAAATCTTTGTCTGAGTAAATTTTATCATCACCAACTAGAGTGTACAGCAAATTCACACTCTCCGGCTCTTCTGCAGTTGAGGACTCAGTTGCAACAGTCTTAGCGGGTTGTACAGGGGGATCACATAGAATGTGATTCTCAAGAGGTATGTCCTCATTTTTGACTACCGCATCAGACTTTGCTGGGACAGTATCATCAGATTCATCATCAGACGAATCAGCATCCTCAATCACAACTGGAGGATCTTGATTCTGTTCAGCACTCACAAATGTATCTGCTGACACATCTGAATCTGAGGATACTTCCTTTTGGTATCCGAGTCCTGCAGCAAACTCCTTAACATCTAGAGGCACAGAAGGTTCAAAGAATACCCTGTCCTCTTCATCAGGCATGGCATCATAATTATGTCTCACTGGTGGTGGACATTTCTTGTAGCCTATGCATGTGACATCTCTCTTTTCCTTCTGAACATCAATGATGTGATCTAACACATAGCTAGAGCTCAAATAACTGTCTAGCTTGAGTTGGATCGCATCACTTTCGGTTTTCACACAAGCCATCTCTTTTTGCATAATCTCAAGGCGAGATATATACAAATTAATATCAGTTTGTTTTCTTGAAACCATTTTAGTCAGTTCAGTTTTATCTTTCTTTAAGGTTTCAATTACTGACTTAAATTCTTTTTCATGGTTTTCATAAAACATGTTGGCTTCTGTGCATTTAGAGAGATCCACAGTCAACTTCTGATTGTGGATGAATGTCACATCATATTTCTCTTGCAAAGCGTCATGCTTACTTTGCAAGTCACTCAAATTCTCATTCACAGTAGTATGTTTGTCTTGCAAGTCAAACAAACTAGCTTGTAAAGCATCATGTTTGCCTTGCAACTCAGACATACTTTTCTCCATTTCAGCACATCTAACATGCAACCTAGTACATTCATCACAATTAATAGCAGTGGGTTCATCGACACATACCTGACTTGATGAACCGTCGACATTAGCCATAAAGGCTGAATGGAGAGAAGACGAAGTATAAGCAGCTTGATCCACCAGAATAGATCTTCTTTGAGTTTCTGCTGCAGCTTCCTCCAAAAGTTCATCAAAGTCAACATCATTCGAAACATTAAATGTCTCACCCACATGATCATCACCAGAATTGGATGATTCTTCATCAACAATTCTACTGTATCCAGACGAATCTTCATCTTCAGATGATTCACCACCACTGGCAGAAGATTCTCCACCACTGGTGTGAACTAGCTTCTTCACAACCTGAGCAAAACATGCTGTTCCATCGGGAGCATCACCACCCAACTGGATTGACCAGTCACAACCTTCATCCACCTGAACTGCAAGTGCCCGGTTGGTTTGGTTGTTGACGGGTACCAATGTACGATCATTGTTTCTGTTTTGCTGGTTGCCTTGGTTTCTGAAGGGGTTTTGATTCCCGTGCTGAGCAGGCTTTGTGCATTCCCGTTTAAAGTGACCCCGTTCACCACAGTTGAAGCACTTTACAGCTTGCTTATCGAACCCATACTTGGTGTCTCGCTTACTTTCCAAGCTGGTTCTTCCAGTACTTTCCATCCAATCCTTTGCTCTTCTCACAGCACTCGCAAAGGCCCACTTGATGTCCATCAAGTCCATCTCCTCTTTATCAATCTGCCTGTAGTCTTCTTGTGTCAGATTAATGTTGCCAATCTGACCTTCTATTAACCCACAGTACGCGCTCACTACAGTGTTAAGCAGCTCCATGTGTTCCTTAGCTACTTCTACACTGATTTTAGAGAAGCTTGACGTGTCGAGCTGTACGGTACCTGACTTTGACTGTTGACCAGCAGATGATGTTCCTCCATAACATGCACGTTGTTGTTGAGCGGGAGGAGGAGGAGGAGGTGGTTCTATTGGGTTTCCATACATGTCTGTGGTGGGAGGTGGCTTAACAGGAACTTGCACCGGATTGCCATACATATCAGTGGTTGTGACAAACGCTGTTTGCAAAGGAGCATGTGGACCTGTTCTTGCAGACGAAGTATTGGAAGTTCCACAATACATTTCAGGATTTTGTGGCAATGGAACTCTCTTCGCCTTTAAGGTTTCCTCCTGATCCTTGTTTTCCAGAAGCTGCACGAAGTCGTTGATATTTGTAGTTTTCAACACTCCGTTATACTTCAGGATTTCCAAGAAACTACTCCATTGGGGAGGCAAAGCATCAGCAAACTTTTTCACCACTTCTGCTTGAGTTGTCGTCACACCAAAATTATTCAGCTCAGTAAGCAAATGATAAAACCGACTTGTCATGTCTCCCAAAGACTCCTTATCTAAGCATGTGAAACAGTCGAATTCTTTCTTGAGCAGATCATGACGCAATTGACGTGTTGCTTCATTTCCTACTCCCCTGGTTTTCAAACCGTCCCATAGCTTCTTTGTAGTCTTGAAGCTGACAAATTGATGATAGATGTCTTTGCTTAGCGCCTGAGTGAGAATGGCGTAGGCTTTCTTCTCCAGATCATATATTTTCTTCTGATCCTCTGGAAGATCGGCAAAACTAGCAGTTGTTGAAGCAGCAACTTCGATAGCTTGATCAAAATCTGTGGTGAAACGTATCCACAGCTCTGTATTCTGACCCAAAACATATGTACGGAAACGATCAGCCCAACCTGGATACTCGTTTAAATGCATCAGCTTCGGAGGTCTATTCAAACTTCCTGTTTCACTTTTGCTCAGTAGGATACTTTGGATACTAGGAGTTTGATTCGAGACTAATGCCCACTGATTTCCCTGAGAAGATGTTGATACCGGAGACTCGGCCCATGAAGGCGATAGACTTGTAGACGTGTATTTTCCACTGTCTGGCGCCGGTGTGCCCCACCATGAGGGAGTGACACCAGAACTTGTATATTTACCGCTGTCGGGGGCCGGATTCCACCAATTCGGATTCATGATAAATGAGCAAAATAAATGCTAAGTAAGAATTCCGAAAGATCACACGGTCGAAGGATCCTAGTCGAAATATTAGAAATCACAGAAACTTGTTAGCAATAAACTGAGCACAATCGAAAGATCAACTATTGTTCGAAGGATCAACAGTACTCGAAAGATTACTGTTGAGTTTCGAACAATAATTTCGAAAGATTCAAGAACTCGAAGGATTCCCTTTTAAAGATCCTTATCTTTCGAGTATATGTCCTTATCTTTCGTATGGCTGACTTTCGAAAGATTCACACTAGTTCGAATGATCAACAGTGTTCGAAAGATCACTGTTGACTTTCGAGCACTGGCTTCGAAAGATTCAAAATCTCGAAAGATTCACACTTGAAAGATCCTTATCTTTCGAGATAAATCCCTATCTTTCGGACACTGTCTTTCGAATAGATTCCTTTATCGAAAGATACGTTTCAGACTTCGAAGGATGGGTCGAAGGATGATGATCTTTCGAGCCTTCCTTGATCGAAAGATGGTCTTTCGATGTCGAAAGATATCTTTCGAGAGATTCTGACACAACTGACGCAGATGTGACGGGTTGGTGAAAAGGTGGTGGGTTGGTAAGTCAACTTTCGGCAAAAGGGTATGGCAGAGTGTACTTTCTCACCAACCAAGATTTTCAAAGATAATTTACCCAAAAAGGAAAACCTTATCTTCAAACCAATCACCGGAATATTGACCGGAATATGGCCGGAAATTACCAACACACTCAAAAACAAGTTTTTAAGTTACCCAACCCACTTACGAACACTCCCGGTAAGTTTAAAACACGTTTTCCAGTTTAAAAGTGTAGAAAAACCAACAAAAACGGGTGTTAAACCAAGTGTTCAAACACACACCAAGAACTTGAATAACCCGGTTTTAAACAAGGTAAAGAACCAAGCTCTGATACCACTTGTAGGTCCCTTTTTGTCGGAGGATGACGAACCTCAAACCTTGTTATACTAACCCACTAGCGAGTGCGGAATCCAAGCTAGCGAGCAAACCGGGATTAAGCAAGTATAAGCACAAACACACACGGGTTCACCGATTAACACAACTTGTATTAATGCAAATGAAGGTTTCGGTTACAAGCACAATGTTTACAAATCTAACATGTAAACTCTCAAAGTGTGTGAGTGAGTTCCGGACAGAATGCTCTCAGCCTATCTCTCGGATATGTTTCTGTTTGTGTGTCTATCTCTGTCTATTGAACTCAACACAATGCATGGGTATATATACCCATACACAGCAGGTCATGTCCGAAGGATCCGATAGATGGTCCGAAGGATCATCTATCGATGACAAGATGTTCGAATGATCAGCAATGACCTCGAAGGATGATCCTTCGAGGTCTAACAATCGAAGCATATCTTTCGAGTACCTCGAAGGATCAACAGTATCCTTCGAGGAGCTATCCTTCGAGACAGACAACTACTTTTTAACTGTTTGACCAAGTCAATCCGGAGGATGGTTGACTTGGTCAACTTACAGACTTAGAACATCGTTTATATACAGACCGAATACAGACAAAGTACAGACACAAGTGCACCAACACTCATCCGATTAGCTAAGATCTTGGAGATGACTTTGCTAATAACACCGATCAAAGTAATTGGTTTGTACTCCCCAGATACCGGGTCTTGGATCTTTGGAATCAACGCGATGAAGGATGAACCCACCCCTTTACTAATCAAACCTTCATCATAAAAACGCTGCATAATATCTTTAAAATCATTAGAAAACTTAGACAAAAAAATGCTTTATGAATTTAAAATTGAAACCATCCGGGCCGGGGGCTTTATCATCCCCACAACCAAACACCGCATCTTTAATCTCCGTATCAGAAAAAAGGCTCTATCAGCAAATCACTTTCAGCAGTCGTCAACCTGCCTATCTATGTACAACAGAGAAGCTTTGGCCGGTTTTCCAGCTTTTCCACAAACCTGTTACGAAAATAAGTAAATACCTCTTTCTTCACCTTTTCAGGTTTAGACACCCAAATGCCTTTAATCTTCAACCCTGGAATACTATTAACCGCCCTTCTTTTGTTGATAACACCATAATCCTTAGTGTTTTCGTCACCCAAACCTGCCCATTTGTTTCTAGCCCGCTGACACAAATCTAACCTTTTAAATCTATCCCGCTCAATCACCCTTTTTTTGCTTTCTACCAATATCCAATTCTCCTCTTCATTAAGATCTCTGTTTTCCAAAGTATGCTCTAAAATCTCAATCTCGGATTTATTAATGCCTTCCTCTTCAGATTCCGCCTTAAAGACCTCCTCTTTCCATACTTTAATGACCTGCCTCAATTTCCTACATTTGTGCATAAGCTTGCAGTCAGGAGGACCATCCTCCTCAAAATCATCCAACGTCTTATTAACTAAGATGGGAAATGAATCTTGTTCCATCCAGGAGTTAAAGAATTTAAATGGTTATGGACCGAAATTCCTGGACTGAATAACCAAAACCAGCAGATTGTGGTCCGATAAACCCCTCGGTAAGGCTCTGTAAATCGCCGACGGCCATTTATTAAAGAACTCACCGTTAACAAACATCCTGTCAATCCGACTCAGCTTATTACCAGCAGCAAAAGTGTACCTGCTTCCTTTCAGCACATATTCAAACAGACCTGCATCTTCAATAAAGTCATTAAAGTCTCTAGCCGCCAGAGAATTTCTCATTTCTGACCGAATTAAAGTCCCCTGCAACAACCCACTCCCCTTGTTAACTACTGATCAAGACCACCAGTTTACCCCACAATCTTCTATTTTCAACAATATTATGCGGTGCATAAACGTTTAGAACATTCTATTCAGTTCCATCCCCTTTTAGAACCCCTCTAGACAACAGGTAATTTCTATCACGAACTGTCTCTAATCTGTCAAAAACTTTTTTATCCCACATGTTTACCAGGCCCCCAGACCTCCCTGTAGCATCAACATGGTCTTCTAATAAATCCTGGTTACCCCAGAAATTCACCAGCACACTCCCATTAAGCTCACTACATTGAGTTTCTTGAAGAAGAACAAACTCAACTTCATGAAGCCTTTTGTATTCCCTCACCCAATCCCCTTTACCGCCCACACTGATACCCCTAATGTTTAAGGACATCAAATTCATTGATTACCATGTTGAAAGCCGTCTTCGTGAACCACGTCATCCACTTGGTCCGAAAATTGCCCCAGATTATCAACACCAACCGCCACACCCAACGCAAGAGTCTCTTCTACCACACCACGAAACGCAGCTCTCGCTCCGACCCCTGTCCCAACCCATCTTCACCGCCTCCACTCTCCCTGCCAACGTCATCTCGACCAGTGTCATCGGAATTACCCATAAAATTATCCTCATTTCTTAGTTGTTTACTTAGGTCAGGAGTTTGGAATTGAGAGCTTGTTTCAACATCAGAATTTACATTCCTCCCCAACTGGGCTTGTGCAACATTATAAATACCCAATATGGCATTTAGCCCAAAAGGATCATAATCCTCATTATCTCTTTGCCTCTTTTTGGGCTTGCCTTGATCCACAGGAGAATCTGAGACCCGTCCAGATTTACCTCTTATTTTTTTAAATTTCCTTTCACTTTTGATACTTCCCATATCAAAATTTGAATTTTGCATGTGCTCACCTCTATCACGTGAATTTCGGTCCATCTCCGAATCCTCCATAATTTTAGAATGTTCAGGATCATTTCCTTGCTTAGAGATTGTCTCATTAATGCCTTGGCCGGAATTATGATTGTCACCGGAAACTTCATCGGAGGAAATATGATCACCAGAGTCCGAGTTATCCTCCTTTGAAGCAACTGAAACGCTACGCACCTCTTCCTCATCGTCTGAACACCACTCTTCTTCTAGGCAATCCGGGGTCCATTCACTCCGGTCTTCCTCCACCCAGACTCGCAATTTTCGATTGTTCAACTTCAATTCCACTTCTTCATTAATTCTGGTGCAATCCCCCCTAAGAACTCCCAAACAAACATAAAAGAGGTCGTTATCCTCAATCGATATTTGAGCTGGTTTTATAACCTTTCCAAAGAGACCTCAAATTGCATTGAAAACCGGCTCTAACATTAGATGCAGCGGCACCCCATGAACATTAACCCATGCTATCCTTTCGTAAGCTTGGGAGGGGGCCGGGTGTTATATTATATGTCACTTATTTATCTTAGGCTTTAAGTTTTAACTTTCATGTGTTCCATCTTGTATATTATAATTGTATGTATATTGTAAATAAGTGTGATACGCGCCACTATTCATAAATATATGTTGATTTCTTGCCCTCAAACTTAAAACAAGCCTGACCATAACCAACAAATGTGCGAGAAAGGTCCGTAGGAGGTCTGCTTATTGCATAATCTGTTCCCGAGTTAACTTAACGAGAGATAAGAAAAGAAAGTAAAAGTGAGAAAGGAAAGGACGAGAAAGGAAAATAAAAGATGTCTTTCCCATCATTTCCTCCCAAATCGGAAGGATGGAAAAACTAAAGAATTTAGCCTAGTTTTCCTTTCATTTCCTATCTTTTCCTTCCTTAAATGAAACTTGGGAACACCACATGTTTTATTTTCCTTTCTTAAATGAAACTCTGGAAAACAAAATATTTTTACTTTCTTTTTGTTTCTTTTCCTTTCCTTCCATTAGTAAACTCTGGAACACAGTGTAATAGATGACGATAGCATACTCATGGGCCGGGTTGCGAAAGAGAATCTTTGATATTATCTTTAGGGGATCTTTCGTTTCATCACGTTTATAACTTTTTTTCCTGCATGGGAAAAGAAAGAAATATGAGATCACCAAGGTTGGATGTCAAAAGGATCACAATTTTAATTATTTTTGTTTCTAAATGCTATTTTTTTGTACGATTTCCATCTATACCTCTGTGCTTGGCTAGTTTTACTAAAAAGGTTGAAGTTTACTCATGGTATGACCTAAGAAGTTTCACATACAGGTAATTTATAGTTAGAATTTGGGTACTCATTTTATTTTCTTATCATCCCTTAAAGGAGGAGGAAGTACAATGCCCAGATAGGGATGACGTTGCAACTAAGCTTGGGAAGCAATTGGAACTTCAGGTGACACATGAAATTATTGTAAGACCTTCCTTTATGTTTTCCTTTCATTGTTCCCACATATTAATTTGACTTTTGGTTCTAATAAGCGAAAAACATGAGATAATATGAGGCGTTTGCATCTTAAATATGGTGAGGTGCTAGATGAGAGGCAGGAGCTTCACTTGCGCGGCGTGATGCAATTACGGAAGCAGTTAAATGGCTCAAGAATGCTTAGTTAATCAAAGTCTCTAATTTGAACTAGGGTTGGCAAAATGGGTGGGTTGGGCAGGTTTGGGTAATGGGTTAGGATGGGTATGGGTTAGGATGGGTTTGGGTTAGAATGAGTTTATTAAGAAATAAGTTAGGATGAGTTTAGGTCGAGATGAATTTTTGTCAAGATGGATTTGGGCATGATAGGCTAAAAATATAAACAAATAAAAAAATAAAAAAATAAATAAATCAAAAATTCTAAAAATAAAAAAAAATCAAAAAATAAAAAAATTTTAAAAATCAAAAAAATCAAAAATAAAAGAAATAAAAAAATTGAAAAAAAGGTTCAGTGCTTTTTGGGGATTGTACGTAGATGTGACAAAAAATCAGAATTTTTTTAAAAAAATTAGATATTTGTACACCGCTTTAGCATCTTAATACAAGCAAATCAATCTAGATGACAGATTGACAGAAATATAAGCTTGTTAAGTAATACCAAAACTTTCCGGTTGTATACATACATAGATCATCCACAAGTGGAACTTGCACTCAGCTGAACCAGAACCAGCAAAATATTATATTCACACACATGATTCATTTGCAATACTAAATTACAATCATTTAAAAATAAAAAGCCTCAATTTGTCTTTTTAGGTTTATTTGAATATGATCTAATCATCAATTCACAAAACTAATGGTAATCACAACCCTAAAATTCAAAAATCCTTTTTCTTCACAAAACAAATCTCTAATTAATCAGCAGGTAGATTGAACAATAAAACAAACACAAATGATAAATCTACCTTGAGAAGATATTCTCTTGACAGCAGAAGCTGTACATTTCTTTATCTTGAAGAAATCAAATACTTTGGTCTGCCTAAAATTAAAATCAAATCAAAACTCTCAAACATTTCATGCAGACACGCAATACGTAAACGGAAAACTCAATACTTTTAACCGCCGGAATAATGTATTTTAATAATCCAAACTTTTAGTCATTGGCCGGCAACGGTCCCAACTTCAAAAATAACTGGTGGTAGTCTCAACTTTTCACATATTGTAAACAAATGGATTTTTACTAAAAAAAACCTTAATTTCTTTTTGTCTCTTTATCCTTTTCGGTTTAGTAAAGGTCCATTGGTTTACATTATATGAAAAAGTTTCCGAAAAGGATAAAGAGACAAAAAGAAATTAAGGTTTTTTTAGTAAAAGTCCATTGGTTTACAATATATGAAAAGTTGGGACCACCACCGGTTATTTTTGAAGTTGGGACCGTTTCAGGCCAATAACTAAAAGTTTGGATTATTAAAATCCATTATTCCTTAACCGCCGGCGGAGGATGATCAGAGCATTGACTGCAGAACCAGGGGCCAATCGGAACACGAACAACGATAGGGCGGAGACACGTCATGTGAAACGCTTTATCACATTTATCGCACAGCAGCAACTGGTGGTCCCGGTCACCTGAGCTGCATTCATCGCAAATGGTGTCATTACAGTCGTTGTTGTGTTCAACGACAGAGGACATAGAGAGAGTACAATGATTTAGGGTTGAATCCATGAAGTCTGATGCGTTTTTGGGTTAGAGAATTAAAAACTCATCCTCACCCATGTTAAAATTTAGATGGATATTTTAAAATCCATCCTAACCCATCTTTACTAAATCCTCAGCCCAAGAACAAAGTTCTCTATTTAAATTCAATACAAAAATAATCAAAGTCTCTAATTTGAACCATAGGTTCCAAGAAAAAAGTTCTACAATTGAAATTCAATAAAAAAAAACTAAGTGATAAACACTAATAAATAAAAAGATAAAAATGAAACAATATAAAGAAAAGATAATTAAAATAAATATTTAAATTAAGTATACGGATAATGATAATGATATACTCTCCATCTTTCAGAAAACTCAATTATTAACCGTTGGCCACTAACATTTTCAAGGACCAAAGCCACCTGGGGCAAAAGAAATAATGTTTTCTTTCTTCTTATCTATTCCAAGGACACACAACTTTACTGTTTCCATATATTAATTGGCGTTAGGTTTCTAATTGCCATTGGGCCTGTTTTATTTTCTGTTCTCACATAATTCAACTGTTTAGCACCCTTTAAATAATTTTTTTAGACATAAAATTCAGCTCCTTTAAGATTTTGTGACCCACCGTCAATTTTTTTTTTCTGTAACTAATCCATGAAATGTTTTCATAAAAAAATCAAAAAAAAAGTTCAGTGCTTTTTGAGGATTGTACGTAGAGGTGACAAAAAATCAGAATTTTATTTAAAAAAAAATTAGATATTTCTACACGGCTTTAGCATCTTAATACAAGCAATTCAATCTAGTTTTCATAATGTTTAGGAATATTGGATTTTAATAACCTCAATTATTCGCAGTTGGCCACTAACAGTTCCAACTTAAAAA
The DNA here is from genome assembly GCF_002127325.2 of Helianthus annuus. Lineage (NCBI taxonomy): Eukaryota > Viridiplantae > Streptophyta > Magnoliopsida > Asterales > Asteraceae > Helianthus > Helianthus annuus. Next base: position 186,758,641 of record NC_035443.2, read on the forward strand.
ATAACTACTGGTAGCCCCAACTATTGATATATTGGCCACCAATGAACCCTGACTAACAGCACACTAACGTAGTTACTCTCCGGTCGCTGGAAAACCGTTTTTGTCCAAAAAAAGGTTTCTAAAGGTTCGATCTAAAGTTACAAAGAGGTTTGGTACTAAAATATTGAGTTTTCCGGCGAAAAAGGAGTTTTCGGACGACTTTAATAATTGGGGTGTTTACTAGAAAAAGGTTCACAAAGGTCCATAATGAGGTTACAAAGAGGTTCGGGACGAAAATGTTAAGTTTTCCGGCCAAAAATGAGTTTTCCGGCCGAAAAACGTTTTTCCGGTGTGACTGTAGACTAACAACGTCAGGATTTTATTAGTCAGGGTCCATCGGAGGCCAATATATTAAAAGTTAGTACTGTTAGTGGTTATTATTAAAGCTGTGACTATTGGCGGTCAACGGTGAATAGTTGAGATTATTAAATCCAATATTCCTAATGTTAAGAGCTTGAAGATTTTGGTTGAACGCTCCCCACGCCCGCTATCCCCACCAAGCGCACCCACCCGTCGCAATGTTCGCGCCCTCTTGTAGCTAATGTGACAGCATTGGCGCCCCCAATGGAACCCCATAACACATGTTCTATCTATCTCTCTGCATACCTGCCTAGTCTACCTTGAAAACAAAAAAAAAGGGTATATTAAATTAACTTGTAAGTTCTATTATTCTTATTAAGTTGTCTTACAAAATTCTTGTTCCTATGCGTTATCATCTAAGTATTTATAACATCTAATTTTTCATTTGATTTATGAAACAAGTTAAAAACGTTAAATAGTTTCAAGTGTTACAATAGATACTTCCTCAACTTCCCTTTTACAGTTTATTATTTAATTTTATTTTAACTACATAAAGATTAACATATATAATCTTCTTTCTATACCAATAATTAACTTAATTACTTGGTCTAGCAACTTCTTTCACTTCAATAACACTAAGGCAGCACATACTATTAACAGCAATATATAATTTTAGCAAAACTATTCTTAGGCTTATTATAGGCAACGTACAATAAATTTGACCATGCTTAACCCATAAAATTTATATTGGTTTCATATTATCACTCAATGTATCTATCTGGGCCTTATTTACTTATTGAGCTAAACTATAAATGATTTGTGGGCTTGTAAAAACGTGGTGGGCTGGACCATTGTAAGGCAACCAAATGTGAAACTAGGGCACATGAAATAGAAGTAAAGCAGGGGTCGTCTGGTTTCCAGAGTCGAGTGACGGACATTTGGTTACCTCAAATCTGGCTGGAACTTTCACTGTCATGCGAAGAGGGTGGAATTAGATGGATATTAACTTCATCTGAAGAAATATTAACTATTCAATTTCTTTCAATTCCCTTCTCGTTTTTCTATCTTAGTTGTAACTCCCTTGTCAAATATTTAATTTGCAGGTGGGGAAGAACTTGGAACACTTGAAGATTCCTCTCACTCATATTCAATCAGCAACCCATGATTTCTCAACTAAATACAAAATTGTAGATTTCAGAGATGGCTATGCTTTCTACAGAGCAGAACTCGAGCATTATGATAAAGAGAATCCATCATCCAAGAGACACAACACTGTACTTATCAAACGCTACCCCCCTTCTGGAAATGAGTTCTATGGAGAAACAGAGTTTCTCGTAGAAATAGAAATTCTTTCCGGTGGAGTTAAGCATCCCAACATAGTCAATCTGCTTGGATTTTGTTTTGAAGAGTCTGAGATGATCCTTGTCATTGACAATTTTTCTAATGGATTTCTTGGTGAGAATTTGGGAAACATCAAAGACAAGCGTCTTTTGAATTGGGAAAACCGTTTGAAAATATGCATTGAGGTTGCACACGCATTAAGGTACATTCACTATGAGATGGAAGACCAGAAGATGATAATAAACCGTGATATATGCAGTTACAACATTGGGTTGGACGAGAATTTTGGGGCAAAGATTATTAATTTTTCGTGGTCTGTATTCCTGCCTCCAAATCAAGATAACGAAGCTCTCTATCACAAAATTCGTTTTGACAGACCAAGCTACAGAGATCCACAGTATGAGAAGACTGGTAAGTTGAAAAGAGAATCAGATGTTTATGGTTTCGGAGTAGTCTTGTTTGAAATTCTATGTGGGAGATTAGCCTATGACCCAATTTACAAGAAGGAGAGTGACAAAGGGCTGGCTTTTGTGGCAAGACGAAGCTTCAGCATAGGAACACTAGAAGAGATGATAGATCCTATATTAAAGGAAGAAATTGGTGAAATCAAATTTGTTCTAAATAGAGGACCCAACAAGGATTCTTTGCACACGTTTATTACAATTGCACACCAGTGTGTGGCAGAAACTCAAGACCAACGCCCAACAATGAAAGTCGTAGTCAAGGAACTTGAAAAAGCATTATTCTTTCAAGTAAGTTACTGTTCTAAATTCAGTTTATCAACGCCTAGAAGTAATCTGTGTTATGGTTCCCTGTTATATAGAAAACAAAAAATTAGAATGCTTTATGAGGTTGGGTTCAAATTATATGAAATTCATTGTTAAAAATCTTTTCCACTTTATAATGTCTTGCATCAACCTATCAGGTTTACTTTTTAGACATTGTAGGAATTTATCAATCCTACCTTTTAGACTATCAAGTTAGGACTTTGCTAGAATTGCTTATACGTAAGTATAATAATAAATAAAAGTTCAATCCAAAACTTTTAGAAAACACAGTACGGTGCATATTTAATTCATAAAGGACATTTATCATCATATTAAAATCATGTTGTTTAGTGTTTGTGATCAATGATACGACTCAATTATCAATTTACTTATCATTTATAGTTTTTCATAATATTTAGAAAAAGATAATACCAATTTAGTTTTCTATTACCACTTTATTTAGTTATCAATATATTTATTTGAATTGTTGTATCATGTTTGACAGAACAACAACAAGGATAACCCCAAAATGTCACTTGAAGACATAAAACGGGTGACACAAAACTTTCATGATGACAATTTCATCGGTGGGGGAGGATTCGGTAAAGTCTATAAAGGAAACCTTCAAGATGGAGATGGATTTAAAACCATTGTTGCAAAGCGATTGGATACAAGATTTGGTCAAGGAGAACAACAATTCTTTAGTGAGCTTCAAATTCTTTTGGATTATAAACATGAGAATGTCATTGGTCTGGTAGGCTACTGTGATGAAACTGATGAAAAAGTCCTTATCTATGAGTATTTGTCCAAGGGAAGTCTTGATAGGTATTTGAATCATACTTCTCTTACATGGGTGAAACGACTTAATATATGCATTGATGTTGCAAGAGCGTTGGATTTCCTACACGGAGGAGTAGGAAAACAAGCAAAGGTGATACATAGGGACATCAAAACTGAAAACATCCTGTTAAACAATGATTGGAAAGCAAAACTGGCTGATTTTGGGCTTTCGCTAATATGTTCAATAAATCAGGAAACAGACTATATTATCGATCATGCGTGTGGCACAAAAGGATACGTGGACCCACTTTATAGACAATCGGGATTCCTAACCATAGAATCCGATATTTACTCGTTTGGTGTTGTTTTATTTGAGATTTTGTGCGGGAGATCAACGTTTGAAATCCAAAAACGTGAGGGCCACTATCTACGAGATTTCATTGAAAAAAGTTTTAAAGAAGGAAAGCATGGTGAGGTGGTGTTCAAACAAATAAGGGAACATATCGTGCCTAAATCACTAATTACATTTCAAGAGGTTGCCTACCAATGCCTACATCTTGAGAGAGAAAAACGGCCGACAACAAAAAAAGTTTTGATGCAACTGAAGAAAGCATTGGTATTTCAAGTAAGTTATCCCAGTTTTATGAAAGCAAAGTTCCATTAACTGCACTAATACAAATTATGACTTTAACTTGTGTTCATCAAAAGGTTATTAATGGTATTTTTATAGATTAATCTTTTAACGACAAGAACAAACACACACACATGTGTGTGTATTAGAAACTGTATTTATTCCAAATGTTTTAGTGTATTTTTTACGTTTTTATTATTAATATCTTTAGGGTAAATTACTTGAATTTTGTAATTTTTTTGTTATATTTGAATATCTAAAAAATTATTGATAAGCGGATAAAAAAGTATGCTATTGCTTATTTACGTGTGTATTAAACTTAAGAGTTTAATATATTGTGTGTACTATTAGTCGTGGCTACCTTTAAATCATGTATATTTATTCAATTTTTAAGCTTATTTAATTAAGTGGAATAGAAAGTCAGGGACTGAGGTTGCTAGATCTGATATATTTATGTATGTGTGGTTGCTCATATATCTTATTAGATCTTACCTTCTCTTTCATTTGTAACCTGTTGTTTTAACACTCCCTTCTGCTTGATAAACAGAACATGGCATCAACAATGAACCAGTTTGCTCACTTACAAATCCCACTTGAAGCTGTGGCGAAGGCCACCAACAACTTTCATCATGATAACATCATCGAACATGGTGGAGTTGGTATTGCATATAAAGGACGACTCTTGTGGTCTGGGAGGTTGATGGAGATCATTGCACGGAGATTTGATTGTAAGCATGTGGATGGAGACCTCGAGTTCTTGGCAGAAATTTCAGCGCTTTCTGATCTCAAGCATAAAAATCTGGTCTCTGTTATTGGGTTTTGTGATGAGATAGATGAAAAGATCATTGTAACCACGTATGGGGCCAATGGAAGTCTAGGCCAGTATCTAAACAGCCTGAACCTCACATGGAAGCAAAGATTGAGGATATGTCTAGGTGTGGCTCGTGCGTTGAGTCACCTACATTATGACAAGGGACGTGATTATGCTATTCTACATTGTAACATCAATAGCAACACAATTTTGCTAGACGATAACTGGGAAACCAAGTTATCCGGTTTTGAATTTTCCATCAAACAATCACTAAACTATAAGGACCAGGTGTGCCCTTGTGAACACACTGGCACAATGGGGTGTATGGACCCAGCAATTGAAAAGACGGGAGGTGTGACCCAAAAGTCAGACATCTACTCATTCGGTGTTGTTTTATTCGAAACATTGTGCGGGAGGAAAGCAGTAATTCAGAACGAGGGAGGCTGATAGATCTCTAGCTCAGATGGCCAAGTATGGTTATGAAAATGGTACATTGCATGATATAATCCATCCTCAACTTTTAAATCAAATATTATCTCCGCAATCACTCCTCATATACTCAAAGGTAGCGTATTCTTGCTTAAATGAGGATCGAGCAGACCGCCCAAATATGCACTATATTACGGCTAAACTTGAGAAAGCATTGGAACTTCAATTGCGTGGTGAAAATATTGTAAGACTTTTTTTCCTATTTTATTATCTTTTTTTTGGTGTACATCATTCATGCATATTAATTTTCCTTTTGAATCTGTATTTTTATATCTTATTCTACTCAAAAGTACCTGAAAATAGGAGGTAAAAGAAATCTAAATGAATGAAAAAACATGAAACATCCAGGATGGGTAACACACTTTTATTTTTTGCAAGTTTGGGATATGTATGGTATTAGTTGATCCTGTCCAATTCACCGCATCAAAATATGATATATATGATTTTAAGACATATAGTAAATAGCATCTTTAAGTTATAAACTTGAAATTACTAAAAAAACATAAAATTTGTTAGAATTTTGTGTGAGTTTTTGATACTTTAAGTCGGGTTTTGGTGAGTTTATGATCGGATTTTGGTAATGGGTGTCCCAACGGGTAATTTTTTCACCACATATGACCATGCGAGGTATACACGATACGTGCGGATATACCCTGTACGTAGCCGATGGATAATGAATACGTGTGCGAATATGAGTACGATCTATTAGACACAATTTATAACCGGGTATGAAATTGAGATTACCAAAATCCGACACTTTAGCATTCATGGCGAATCAGACGGACTGGTTGGGTTGTCGCGTTGTTTATACACTTTTTTGTATGTAATTATCAGCATGGAAATAATAATTTATACTTTGAACATTAACTTTTTTGATGTTTATAGCTATTTTTGACTTACAACCTCTTTAAACATGCTATTTGTTAATTGCTTAATTTATTAAGAGTTTACTTATGTAATTATTAATCTTTTTTTATAGCACCTTTATTATTATTAGAGTAAACTACCAGGTTTGGTTAAACTTTAGTTTTGGTCTTTTATATTTATACTTGGCCGTAACCCATTGAATGTTTATTTCTAGTATTATTATTTTTTTGGTTATGATTTCACCCTTTGTTTGAAAATAGAAAAACAAAAAAGAAATTATTCAAGGGTTTGGTGTTTTTCAAAAACCCATGTTGTATATGGACGCCTATGGTCAGAGAAAACCTCAATCATTGATTTTTAAAGAACACCAGTATTCTTAAACATTCCCTACGTATCGAAATTGGGTTGCTTAAGAAACACCCTATTCATGAAAATCTAAGCAAATCAAACATGAGAGGTGACAAAAACATCCAGGCCAGTTGGTTGCAATAGAGGGGTGAGGGGGGATCAGGTTGTACTGCCCGCAGTGATGGTGTAGGGGTAAATTTATTATCACAACTATTTTATGCAATGGAAATTTTAATTCAATTAAACTTTACTAAAACACAGGATTTGGATTCCATTTAGATTATCAAAGTATGTGTATGGGCCTTATGTACAAACTGGATAACTATAAAAGTTTTATGGGATTGGGAAACGAGTTGGGCTAGACAATCTGTGAAGGCCCAACGGTGTATCTTAGATGGAGAATTAGGGCACACAATATATAGGGGCAAAAGGAACCGGTGGTTGGCTCCATTTTCGTTTTTGTTGAGGTTCCAAACAACATATATGAATTAGTATATGTCGATCAGAAGGCAAGGCTAAGGTCTGCTACATTTTAATCAGTTGGCAGTGAGGTGGAGATGGGTTGCTATACTCTGTACAGAACGGAACCCATTTGCCTTGTATAATTGTAGATCGATTCAATGTAATCTATAGTTTTTCTAAAAGTTTTAACAACACATTTTTTTCCTCAATTTATGTCAGTTTTGTAACTCTCCTTTTCCCTTTGTCACATATCTGCAGGAAAATAAGTTGGGACACTTGAAGATTCATCTCAATGATATTAAATCAGCAACAAATAATTTTTCTGAAGCATACAGAATTGTATCTTGGGATGACGATTATACTTTGTACAGAGCGGAACTCCACTGTTTTGATAAAGAAAATCTTTCATACCAGGAGGGGAAGTATGGAGGAGAACATCTGAAGGGGCAGAGCACTGTAGTTTTAAAAAGGTACCCTTCTGGACATGACTTGTATGGAGAAGAAGAGTTTGTTACAGAAATTGAAATACTAACGAGTGTTAAGCATCCAAACATTGTAAATCTACTTGGATTCTGTGTTGAGGATTCTGAGATGGTCCTTGTCACTGAGAATATCTCTAATGGATATCTTGTTGATTATTTGGGAAATGTCAACCACATGCGTGTTTTAACCTGGGAAAAACGTTTGAAAATTTGCATTGATGTTGCACATGCGTTGAATTACCTTCACCATGAGACGGAAGACCAAAAGATCATAATAAATCGTGATATAACTAGTTACAGCATTGGGCTGGATGAGAACTGGGGGGCAAAGATTGTTGACTTTTGGTTCTCCGTATGCCTGCCTCCAAATCAAGAAGACGAAGCTCTCTATCTCAGATGGATTGGCAGAGACCAATACATAGATCCAGAATACAAGAAGACCAATAAGTTAAAAAGAGAATCAGATGTTTATAGTTTTGGAGTTGTATTGTTTGAAATTCTATGTGGGGGGAAAGCCTTTGACCCAATTTACATGAAGGAGAATGTCAGTGGGTTGGGCCATGTGGCAAGACAAGGCTTCTGCATGGGAACACTAGAGGACATGATAGATCCTATATTAAAGGATGAAATCGGTGAAAACAATTTCGTTCTAACTAGAGGACCCAACAAGGATTCCTTGCACACATTTATGAAAATTGCATATCAGTGTGTAGCAGAAACTCAAGACCAACGTCCAACAATGAAAGTCGTTGTCAAGGAACTGGAGAAAGCACTATCATTTCAAGTAAGTCAATTTTCCAAAACATTAACCTTTTTATACACATGCAAAATGCTTGTTAATAGTAGACTAAATTAATAAAGCACAAACTGATTTTCATATGTACTATAGTATTTGTACTCAAATCATTACGTTTATATTGAAACAACACTAACTTTTAACTTTTAGTGTTCCGGTCCTAAGCCCATTCGTAACTATTGATGAAGTTATTAAAGTTTCTTTTTTTTAATCAAACTTACTATTTTTCTTTAACTATTGATGAAGTTATTAATGCCCTGACGTAGTATCCCCGGGGGCTGCTATTCTCTAATCACGATTTTAATATTCATTTGGCTTTCTCATTATCCCAGTTGAATTCAGAGGTAAAATCTGATTATGTGGAGGAGAAGAGTGATGCTTCCATAATTGAGACACAAGTAGTTGAGCTTTCTAATGAAGTGAACAATATGAACATGACTGGCGAATCTGAAAATTTTAAAATTCATAACAAGGAAAATATGTTACATGACCAAACCGATGACCCAGCTGAACCTGACTGTTGTAAGTTTGCTGTGTTTTGAATTTTTATTATTGATTTATCAAGTGGAGTGTTAAGCCGGTGAAATGTGAGTACAGGAAAGTCTCTTAGGAAGGCTGCTACACCTTCTTGGCCAAATATGTCAGAAACAAATGCACAAATATGAAAAGGAGGCTAAGTTGCAGGTGCTTTTGGTTGTTGTATTTGGTGGGGTCGGCTAGATAACGGTTTGCGTTCAAACAACTCATGTTTCATTGGGTGGATTGAGTTGGACTTTTTTGCATATATCTTAATTTGTTTGTACAAGTGAATGTCATGTTGATGCTTCTCTAGTTCTTTCTTTACTTGTTTATGTTGGTAATTTTAGTGCTATCGACATAATTTTAGTGTTATTGGATTAACTTGTCGACTAAGTCGGTCTTGTTAAAATTAAACGAGTTTGGAGATGCGGGAGTGCAAGCTCGATTTGGTTTACATGATCGGGTATCTGTTTGCTTTGGGCCTTGCTGAATCAATAAAACTAATTTGCGATTGGGCCTAAGTTGGTTATTTCATTTGGGCTTGTAAGCTTTAATCAGATCACTTGTATTTGGGCTTTGGGACTAAGTGGGTTATTTGTCATATTAATAATCACGTGTTTGTGGGCTTAGACTAGTTGTTCTAATAGGCCTATCATATTGGATGTGGGATTCTACGCATCCGTGTAAGTTTTGTGATAAGAAACAAACCTTTCCAGCTCAGGATGAGGTATGTGATGTTAACAGAGACTTTGGTGCTGTTGAGTTCAGCAAAGTAGATACACACTTGCTTCGGACTGTACTTCTCATTGCCCGCCCCAATGTTGGCAAATCCGCATTGTTTCATCGATTAGCTATTCTAATATATGTCTTTTACTCTAATATTATACGTGAGTTAGCTGGTCAGCCAGACATGTTGGGTAACTTGCCAAAACAAATTTGGGTAAAACGATAATTTTTTTCAAGGGTCAAAAATGTTTGGTTGACCTGAACGTTTTTTTGCCAAGAAGGTTATTGTGTCAAGAATAATATACTTATCCAATAAAATGATTTAGGAGCCTTTCAACCTGTTTGGCCCGTTTTATTTTAAGCTACTCTTTTTTACCCATTTGACCTGTTAAATCGTCACCCAAATTACACCATTTGTAAGTCAGTGGATATGGTATTTAGTTTTATTTATGCACAATGTGTGTTTGTACCTACTAATTTCTTTTTGTTGTATTTAATATCATTCATTATATATGGTTGGTGTGGATATGGTATTTAGTTTGATTAGAAGAAGAGGGGCACTTGTGTACAACACTCCTAATGATCATGTGACTAGAGACATATGAGAAGGGATCGCGAAATTGGGTGATTTGCGATTTAAGGTGTTGGATTCAGCCAGCTTAGAGGCTGAGGCTTCGTCTGGTTCTGTTCTTGGTCGGACTGCAGAAATGACCGCAAATGTGTTGAGAAAGTGTAAATTCGCACTATTTCTTATTGATGCAAGGTTAGTTTTATCTTCATCACTTGTTCATGCTCATACCTTTCTTTTTATGTGCACATAGAAACAAAATAAATTTCTTTTTTAGAGACGGGTTGCAGCCCATGGATTTGGATGTTGGAAAGTGGCTAAGAAAGCATGCTCCTGAAGTCAAAATTATTACGGTAATGAATAAAGCTGAATCACTTGATGATGGTCTTGGGTCTGCTAGTGAAGCGCGTACATTGAGATTTGGAGATCATGTTGCTCTCTCTGCAGAAACTGGTTTAGGGATGAATGATTTACATCAAGTTCGCATGCCATCGCTTGAACAACAACATATGCTTCTTCAAACTGTACGAGGTAAGAGTAGTTTATCAACCCTTAACTTCAGAAAATAGCATTCATGTCTCTTAACTTTGTAATGTTTTCCATCAATATTTTAAAAGCGTATATGGTGAATAATTCGAAGCCTCTCATTGATAACAATAATCCCTTTATATAGGGAGAGAATACAATCATAACCTACCTCTAATTAGGAAACATGATCACCATACAATTACAAAAGATAAAGACTATCTATACAAATAATATATCTTCTAAATATATATCTAACTATGTCGGCTAAGATTTCCCCGCAGTTTGAGCGGGCATAGGACAGACGCTCAAGCTGGAACGAAAGGACTGAAACAATTGACGGGACAATCCCTTGGTAAAAATATCTGCATATTGCAAGGGAGAAGGGACATGGAGAACGCGAATATCCCCAACACGAACTTTTTCACGAACAAAATGAATGTCAATTTCGATGTGCTTCGTTCTTTGATGTTGGACCGGGTTATCCGACATGTATACAGCTGAAACGTTGTCGCAATAGACCACTGTAGCGCGACTGAGCGGGAGATGTAATTCCAACAATAAGTTGCGTATCCACGTAGCTTCCGCAACTGCATTAGCGACGCCCCTATACTCTGCCTCGGCACTAGAACGAGAGATGGTTGGTTGACGGTTGGAGGACCACGAGATTAAATTATCCCCAAGAAAAACACAGTATCCACTAGTAGACCGACGAGAGTCTGGGCAGCCTCCCCAATCAGCATCTGAATAAGCGACCAGCGAATCGGTAGTGGATTTGCGAAGCCGAATGCCATAGTCGATAGTGCCTTGTAAATACCGTAAGATGCGCTTTAAAAATGCAAAATGTGGGTCACGAGGTTCATGCATAAACAAGCAAACCTGCTGAACGGCATATGAAATGTCAGGACGAGTAAACGTCAAATATTGTAAGGCACCCGCAAGGTTTCGATATAAAGTAGGATCAACAAAGAGTGGACCATCCGAAGCACTAAGTTTCGATGATAAGTCAACGGGGGTGGTGCATGGTTTGCAAGAGGACATGGATGCACGTTTTAGAACGTCCTTTACATACTGCGATTGATCCAAGAATAACCCGTCGGATTGTTTTGTTACCTTGATGCCCAAAAAATGATGTAACTGACCCAAATCGGTCATGGCGAACTCTCGTGAGAGCATATGAATAATTTCCTGTAAGAGTTGAGTAGTCGATGCAGTTAACACAATATCATCAACGTATAAAAGAAGATACGCTGTTTGAGATCCCCGTGAAAAAATGAACAAAGAATTGTCACAACTGCTGCTTCGAAAACCTTGTGATAATAAAAATGTGGCAAATCTGGTGTACCATGCACGAGGTGCCTGCTTAAGGCCATAAAGAGACTTCTTCAACCTGCAGACAAAATTGAGATAACGGCTGTCCACAAACCCTGGAGGTTGATGCATAAAAACCGTCTCATTTAAAGTGCCATGCAAAAAAGCGTTCTTGACATCTAACTGATGAATTGGCCAGGAACGAGAAACAGCAATGGAGAGAACGGTGCGTATTGTAGCAGGTTTCACCACTGGACTGAATCTTCACAGTCAACTCCCACAGTTTGTGACTTACCATTAACCACTATCCGAGCTTTGTAACGCTCAAGTGACCCATCAGATTTAAATTTGTGGCGAAAAAGCCACATGCACCGGATGACTGGCCGATCAGCCGGTCTGGGGACAAGTTCCCATGTCTTATTTTCCTGTAAAGCACGAAACTCAGCCTGCATGGCAGACATCCAATGAGGGTCGGCAAAGGCTTTGGCATAAGAGGTGGGGGCCGGGGAGGTTGTTTTGGTCACTAAGGTACGGTGGGCTTTGGATCGGGTGGTCATAGGGTGTGTGTTTGTGGCCTGGGGGGGTACGACTGGTGGTTCATGTGACAACGGGGGTGGAGGCTGAGGTGAGGTGGTGGCTGCTGTGGATGTGTTGGGAACCGTGGAAGGTGGATGTGGTGGTTTAGGACGACGAGTGTAGGTATATTGGAAAGGGGAGGTGGAGTGTAACCGAGCGGGTGGGCAGGAGGAGGTGGGTACGGATGGGCTAAAGGTGAACCCGGGGGGTATGGAATCATCAAGGAATGAGTATCGGGATGTCCACAAATCACAGTGTATGATATCGAAAGGAGCAAACGTAAATGAATTAGATTCATAAAATGGTAAACTTTTACTGTTGGCTAAATGACAAGAATTGCAAAAAGTAGAAAGCTTGTTCGAATTACATGGTAAATTAAAATTTCTAGACAAAATATCAAAAACTTGTTTGCCAGGGTGGCCAAGACGGTCATGCCAAGGTAAAGTAGCAGCGGTGAGGGTGCAAGCTTGTGGTGGTAACGTTGGAGGAGTGACTGGATAAAGGTCGCCCGTACTATTGTGGCGGGAGAGGAGCCGTCCCGTTTTGAGATCCTTCAAGGAAAAACCAAAAGGATCAAACTCAATAGAAACATTGTTATCACGAGTAAAACGGCGGACGGACAATAAGTTTTTGATAACATGTGGGCTATAAAGTAGGTCAGGAAGAATGTAGGTACGGTTGTGTATTGGTAGGTAACCAGTGCCAGAGCCCTCAATTGGTAAGTACTGTCCGTTGCCGACTAAAAGTTTAGTGTTAACAGTAAATAAGTCAGGGCGATGAATCATACCTTGGTTGTCAGTGACGTGACGCTCAACACCTGTATCCATATGTGGAAGTGGGTCTGTGTAGCCGAGATTAATGTTGTTCATGGCAGCACTTACGTCGGATGGACATAACGCATTGAATAATTCGATGCCTCTCATTGATAACAATAATCCCTTTATATAGGGAGAGAATACAATCATAACCTACCTCTAATTAGGAAACATGATCACCATACAATTACAAAAGATAAAGACTATCTATACAAATAATATATCTTCTAAATATATATCTAACTATGTCGGCTAAGATATTTGTTGCTATTTCGCAACTCAGATGAAACTAATGAAGAGGTGTCAAAGCTACCACTGCAGTTAGCATTGTGGGCCGGCCTAACGTTGGCAAGTCAGCCTTGTTGAATGCAATTCTGCAGGAAGAGCGAGTTTTGGTGGGCCCAGAAGCAAGCTTAACAAGAGATTTGGTCAGAGTCGAGTTTAAATTTCAAGGAAGAACGATATACATGGTAATTTAAATTTCTAAAGTTGGTAAATTTCAAGGAAGAACGATATACATGTATGTATTATTGGTGACAGGGATACCAGTTGTCTTTCTTTCAGCATTAGAAGGGAAATGCAGAATAGATGTAATGCAGCAGGTCATTGAGACATACAAAAAGTGGTGTTTGAGGTTATCAACTGCTCGACTTAACCGTTGGCTGCGCAAGGTTATCATCATTGGTCCCTATAATAATAATTATTATTATTATCATCGTTGTTATTGTTATTATCATTATTGTTATTATTGTAAAAACATTATTGTTTCAGGTAATGAGTAGACATTCTTGGAAGGATGTAGCAGGTCAGCCCAAGGTGAAGTATTTTACACAAGTGAAAGCCCGACCACCCACTTTCGTGGCCTTTGTTAGCGGAAAGACGAGACTTTTAGACACAGACTTGAGGTTCTTAACAAGATCTTTGAAGGAGGACTTTGATACGATGGGTGGGATCCCTGTTCGCATATTGCATCGAGCAGTTGTCAAAAATACCCCTGGCAGTAACAACAATAGCAAGACTAAAAAGTATGCCGGGAAACGTGCTGCAGGAGAGACGTCTGATAAGAGGATTACTCAACAGTCGACACCACTTAAGATATGTTGGTTTGGTTGTACGCTACATGTAGTTACTATTCTGATATATTACTCATATATCGGTTATCGGTCCCCTTGTGAGATATCGGTGCAAAATATCGGTCTATGTACCGATATTATCAGCGATATTGAATGATATATCGCCGATTTTCCCGATATCAACACCTTTCTGAGTTCTACTATTCGTCTTTCTTCTTATTGCTGCTATTAGTGTTTGAATTCTTAATTGTTAGTTGTTAGTGTTAAATGTTAGTCAGTTCCTAGTTGCTATAATTGTTAGTGTTTTGCAAGTTGCAAAAGGTTGAGAGTATACTGATTTGTTAGTGTTAAATTGCTATATATAGAAATTTAACATGATATTAAAATTAGTGATATTCCACTGCAATAGCTGATGTCTCAAATATCGGTCCTTGACCATATCCGATATTTTACATTAACTACTTAGACGCAACTAGTAGAAATTAATGTGAAAGATAGGTGGATTATGGTGGTGTATTTGGCAAAAAAATCATACAGCAGGTAGGGCCGTTCAAATTGCTCGCCGCTTGTCGCTCGCTCGACGCTCGTTCGGAAATTGCTCAGAAAATGCTCGTTCGATTTGACGCTCGGTTGTAAACGAGCCGCTCTGCTCGGTTCGGTTTGTAAACGAGCCAAGCATGAGAAAAGGTCCGCTCGGCTCGGTTCGGCTCGAATTATTATTTTTAATTAGTATATATACATATACACTTACATATATAATAAACATGTATACACACACATATATATACACACAAATATAAATTATACATATATATACACACACCTAAATATATACACACATTACACATACATATATACTTAAATATAAATTAAATTTAGAGTTTTATATGTACCACTCTATTAGATTTTGGTCCACTATATACAAATTTACAACTATATCTATACGTAGTAGCGCAATCACGCCGATAAAAAAAATTAATATCAAATCTAAAATTTAAACCATAAACCTTTCAAGGATAGTCTGCTCATCGCCTCAATGTTTCATGTCGTTACCTTACGTCAATCGTCTCCTGCTCTCAACGCAATTGCTCGTGCAATATAATCATCGGCTCGTCGGCCACAACATTGTTATTCATAAGAAAAATATTATGCCATAAAAGGTGCATCTTTTTAAAGACATAAAAACTTGCTACCCAACATTGTCACTACCACTCTCATAAAATTTAAATTGGGCGACATGGTTGTCCAAATCGCTCAAACTTCGCTCGACGCTCGCTCGGAATTTTTACCGCTCGAAAAATGCTCGCTTTATTTGAGGCTCGGTTCTAAATGAGCCGCTCTGCTCGGTTCGGTTTGTAAACGAGCCAAGCACGAGCAAAGGTCTGCTCGGTTTGGCTCGGCTCGTGAACAGCCCTAACAGCAGGTGCAGTGTGTTGTTTTTGCAATATTACCCCTCCTATACATGGATGACAAATTAATAATCTAATAAAATCTTTCACCCATACATACAAGTATAAAATCACAAAGAGAGAGAGAGATTAAGTTGTATGTATTAAATTATCTTAATAATTATTATCACTTTTTCATAAATCAGTTCCAACCCTTTATCAAACACCAACAATATTGGTTGCTATAAAACATGACACTTTTTACTACCCTCTAATCCTCAATACATAAACGTAGAGCATCAGTAATTCCGTATGATGTCATATAGAATGGGTAATATAATATTGGTTAACGACTTCACGTTAAACATAGTTTGTTAGAACAACTTACATGATGGGTTGGGTGATAAAAGTAATAAAATTCTAGGATGTCTATGATGGAAATTAAAAAAAACAAAGTTGTGAACTCTTAATTGATAAAATGAACAAATAACCATGCGTTATGGTCTAACGGCCTGACCTATGTGGACACCAAGCCGGCGTTATGTTGGGTTTTGAAGGCTTTAATCACACAGGGAAGACTACGTACAAAGAATGTGTTTACAAAACCTTAATTTCATTCATGCTAAAACTTACATTATATAGAAAAAAATACATACCCACTAACCCACTAACTAATAATTAGGGTCACTGTTGGTGCACTTGTGTCTGTACTTTGTCTGTATTCGGTCACGATGTAAACGATGTTCCTTAGTCCTGTAAGTTGACCAAGTCAACCGTCCTCCTGGTTTGACTTGGACCAACAGTTAGAAAATGTTTGTAAATGTTCTGTGTCGAAGGATAGCTCATCGAAGGATAATGTAGATCCTTCGATGGCCTCGAAAGATATGTTACGAAGGATAATGTTGGACTTCGAAGGATATGCAATCCTTCGAAGTATATGTGGATCCTTCGAACACTTTGTCATCGATAGATGATCCTTCGATCATCTATCGGATCCTTCGACCAGACATGCTGAGCTGGGTATATATATACCCATGCAGTGTATGTTAGAAGATAGATGCACACAGATAGAAAGATAGAGAGTTTGAGAGCATTCTGTCCGAAACACACACACACACTAGAGAGTTTGCAAAACACATTTGTGAACATTGAGCTTGTAACCGGAACCTTTCATTCGTATTAATACAAGTGGTGTTAATCGGTGAACCTTGTGTGTTTGTGTTTATACTTGTCTCATCCCGGTTTGCTTGCTAGCTTGGATTCCGTACTTGCTAGTGGGTTAGTATAACAAGGTTTAGGTTCGTCATCCTCCGTGAAGGGACCTACAAGTGGTATCAGAGCCGTGGCTCTTTACCTTGTTTAAAACCGGGTTTGTTCAAGTTCTTGGTGTGTTTGGACATTTGGTTTTGCACCCGTTTTTGGAGTTTTTATTGCACTTTTTAACTGAAAAACGTGTTCTAAACTTACCGGGAGTGTTCATAAGCGGGTTGGGTAACTTAAAAACTTGTTTTTTAAACTTTTGGTGATTTCCGGCCATATCTACGGTCATTATTCCGGTGACTGGTTCTGGATAAGGGGTGTCCATTTTGGGTAATATTTTCAAAGTTGGTAAGAAGGTACAGTCTGTCCATACCTTTTGCCGAAAGTTGACCCTCACCAACCCATCACCTTTTCACCAACCTTTCACATCAGTGTCAGTGTGTCAGTGGGTTTCGAAGGATATCTTTCGACATCGAAAGACCATCTTTCGATCAAGGAAGCTTCGATAGATATACATCTTTCGACCCATCCTTCGAAGTCAGAGTGTTATTCTTCGGCCCCAACAACAGCAGTTCATGGTACTTCAGAGGGTACTCCTCCAGTGGATGCCCATAGAACAGCTGAGGCTACTGCATCATCCTCCTCGTCAATTCCGGGCCTTGATTTGGTTGTTGATCTTAATCTTAACAACCTGGGTATAAATATTCCAGTTCCAGATAATCCAGAAACAAGGATTCATAATACCCATCCTCAACAAAACATCATTGGAAATGTGCAAAGTGGCGTTCAAACAAGAAACATGTTGCGAAACAACAATGACGGGTGGTCCGTAGGACAACCCTTAAATGAGCTAAATACATGCATATCCCATATTTTACACGGTTATGTATCATGAATGTGATAACTACGCAGATTTGTGATGTTACAGGTTAATCGGTTTAAACCGATGAATTTCGTATGCTTGATGATGAACCGGAACACCCATGGATGTCAACTGGGCATATTACGTTGCTAGGTACTTGTTTCGGGTGATGAAACAATTTCGAAACACAAGAAACGGATTTTGGGAAGAAGCAACAAGGCTACACAAAAGTCAACACACATCATCACAAGTCATGTGGACTTGAGGAGGGCATTATTTTAGTTTATTATTTTACTAATCATCATCACAAATAGATGATATGTTTGGCAGCTTCACAAAATAAAATCAACAAATATATCATCATGGGCAGCCAACACCAATAGGAGAACAAAACAAAATCACATTGGATGTGGCAGACTTGTGGGTGGACCAATTTTTAGTGGATTCACAAATTTTGGGATTGGGCCGCACATGGATATACACACATCGAAGGGTCTGGATTTTCGGTCAACATCCATCATCATCATACAACAACATCACCTCAATATTTTATATTAGCATACTTTTGTTAGAGCATTAATTGAAGGAACATCATCATTACATGCAGACTTCTAGGAAGGAGTTAACATAGAAGACTTTGGAGGACATTATGTCACATGGCAGGGACTTTTGGGGAGCCGAGATATACACAAGATAGTGGAGAGCATATGTAACTTATGGCATTTAATGTTTTTTTTATTTAGTTTTAAGAGGTATTTTCACTTATTTTTCGGTTACACATTACTCTCTAGACACAACGATCGGGTAGTGAACAATTTTGGGAGACTTGGTGGAGGATGGTTGTTCTAGCCATGAGTGGCTAAACTTTTGATGATTATCTTGGGTTGAAGGTTTGTGTAAGACTTTGTGTTTTGATTTTATATTTCTAGAATAATGAACTCTTCGTTATGATTTGTTTGTTATGGTGTGTGATTACTTGCTTGTAAATTGTTAATTAGTGTGCTAATCTTGTTTGAAACTATACGTTCTTGGTGCCGTTGGCAATTGAGATATCATAGGTAGAATTAAGATTGGGTGTTGATTAATTGGTCATCGGGTAACAACCTCGCGTTCTAGGAATCCGAGTACTTAGTTCCCTTTCACCACATCAAGTAGTCATACATGAATCATGTCTATGTGATTCTTTCTAGTTGAATGATAGCACAAATGTCGAAGCAAACCGGAAACTTAAGATAATCATTTGTCTCTAAATTGTTTACAAACTCAACTTTCATTTCGCAAATTAATTACTATTCTTAGTTTTTAAAACCAATCCAATCAAACCAACTCTTGAATTTTACTTTTCTTGCAATTAGTCTAATTTAGTTAATCTAGATAAATTCTCAAATAACACATTTTCCACAAACTCCCTGTGTTCGATACCCACTTACCGCTATCTATATAGTTGTTATTGGGATTAAATTTGATTGTGACCACGACATCACGTCAAATTTTGGCGCCGTTACCGGGGAGTAGTGCGCAACGTGTGTTATTTTTGATCCTTTTTAGTTTGTTATTTTTCTGGTTTATGCTGGGTGTGTTAGTGTGCAGGTATTGACAGGTGCATGCGTACTAGAAGCTCTCACAAGCTATCACCTTTGGCATTTGATCCGGAAATGAGTTACCAAGAGGAGTACGATTACGGTGATTATTATGATGAATATTCCCAACTTTCATATGAAGGCCCTCAGATGTACGATCAAGACTATTATCATGCTCAGTATACATTTGATCAGTATGGTTATGAATGTGTAACTCAACAACCTACTTTGCACTATCAGTCACATAAATCTGAAAGTCTTGACGAGATGATGAGAAAGAGACACATGGTTCATGTTGAAAAAGAATTAACAAAACCTCATTTGTCAATGGAAGAACGAGTAGAACTTTTGGAATGGAAATATGATTTGTTACCAAAAGAGGTGAAAGAGATGAGGCCAGGGACGTCGATATTGGAAAAACGTCAAGCAAAACAACACTGGATATATGTGCAGATTGAACAAATGACACCTATGGGTGATGTAGAAGAAAAGGTTGTGAGTCCTCCCGAACTTGAAACTGAATTATTAGGGCCAAATGAGGAATATACAATTGAAATTATTGTGGAGGAACCACCTATGGAGAGCAAAGTTGAGGGCCTTTTACTTGATGAACCAATCAAAGTTGATTACAACTCTCCGGCTGTGGTGGTTATGGAAACCAAGAGTGTTAAGGATGCATGTTTAGAAACTAGGAAGGTGGCACTTCATGATGTGGGAGATTTCATTCATAAGTTATGTTTATGGGAGAGTTTGGATTTGTTGGGCACAGAAAACGAAGTAGTGAAGTGGAGAGTAAACTACCGAGCATTTGCTGGAAATTCGGTAGGAAAATGTGGATTTAAAGAATTTTGCAAAGAAAGATGGGACGTGACAAAGCACACACACTATAGAAGAATCAAACACCGTGCTTACATCAACAACGAAAAAGGTAAATGTGCATTGAGACCACCTTGAGACATATCAGGTACGGTCGGGCTGAAGACCTAAACTTTAGCGCTGCTTGGGAGGCAACCCAAGGTGTTTTTAGATAAGTGCGGGGAAGATGTGCGGAGAGTTGCGTGAAGGTGATGATAGGAAGTCGGATTATCTACAACATCTGTTGTGTCAAACTTCACCAGGTCAATGTCCTCTTTCCTTACTCTTGTTATGTTCTTTAGTATTAAAATATTGGTATTAGTTGTTAAAAATAATAATAATAATAAAAAAAATAAAAAAATAATAAAAAAAAGAAATTTGGGATTTGAGAGTATTAGCGAAAGCTAATGTTTTTGTTAGAAGCGATCTTTCCCTCAAAACCATACATTGGGCAATATATCCCAAGTGTGGGGATGAGGGGAATTTTTTTGAGAATTTAAAAAAAAAATTTGTGAAACCAAGCGAAAATTGTTAAAATTTGAAAACTTGATATTGTTCCACTTGACACATCGATACCCATTCCTAGTCATTTCTTGGTGAGTGTTTGAGCCACATATGATTATTATAGATATTTCTTTGTTTTGAGTGGCGGTGTGTGTATTGTGTTAAAAGAACTTGTGTATGAATTCTTGTTAAATCCTAGAGTTAGCATGCTTTTGAAAATGATAGGGGACTTTTAGGTAGCCTCGTCTAGATGTGTGAGAGTGTGGGAATTAGGGGTTGGACCTCATACGTTACATATATGAGCTTGGTATTGTGAGGGGTGGGGGTTTGGTCTTTAGAAAGCCATGTTTGAGCCTTAGACCATTCGGTTGTGACCCAAACCTATTTCCTACAAAATTTTACCTATTGAGATGACCCGGTTTAGGAGATTTAGTATGTAGTATTGTTGTTCTTATATATATTGTTGAGTTTGATGTGTTATGAAAAAAAATGAAAGAAAAAATGACCAAAAAAAAAAGAAAGAAAAAAAAAAGAGAAAGAGGAAAATATGAAAAAAAAAAAAAGTATTTAGTTGCAATAGTAGTTGAGAATGTTGAAGAAGTTGTGTATATATTTGATGGTTGCTTTGTTTAGTGGTAGAAATAAAAACCGGGTCAAATCAATTAGCTCTCACATATATATTCCACCATTTTCCTACCTTTGCACCTAGTCCCGTTACAACCCGTAAGTCCTTTTGATTCATAAGCATGCTAAATACTCAATAAGAGGAGACTTGATTTTTATACAAGCTTATTGTCGCACAAACACACACATGCATTGAGTGGTTTAGCATTATGTGCTAATATTTCTTGTCACCGAGAGTTTTTGTGAGGGGTGTGTCTAGTGGTATGATTGAAAGTTAGTAAAAGGACGATACATTTTAGCTTGGTTTGCATGTTGATCGCTTGTGGTTTTGAAATAGTTTTTGAATCGGTTGCTTGGGACAAGCAACGGGTAAGTGTGGGGATGTGACGGGTGGTCCGTAGGACAACCCTTAAATGAGCTAAATACATGCATATCCCATATTTTACACGGTTATGTATCATGAATGTGATAACTACGCAGATTTGTGATGTTACAGGTTAATCGGTTTAAACCGATGAATTTCGTATGCTTGATGATGAACCGGAACACCCATGGATGTCAACTGGGCATATTACGTTGCTAGGTACTTGTTTCGGGTGATGAAACAATTTCGAAACACAAGAAACGGATTTTGGGAAGAAGCAACAAGGCTACACAAAAGTCAACACACATCATCACAAGTCATGTGGACTTGAGGAGGGCATTATTTTAGTTTATTATTTTACTAATCATCATCACAAATAGATGATATGTTTGGCAGCTTCACAAAATAAAATCAACAAATATATCATCATGGGCAGCCAACACCAATAGGAGAACAAAACAAAATCACATTGGATGTGGCAGACTTGTGGGTGGACCAATTTTTAGTGGATTCACAAATTTTGGGATTGGGCCGCACATGGATATACACACATCGAAGGGTCTGGATTTTCGGTCAACATCCATCATCATCATACAACAACATCACCTCAATATTTTATATTAGCATACTTTTGTTAGAGCATTAATTGAAGGAACATCATCATTACATGCAGACTTCTAGGAAGGAGTTAACATAGAAGACTTTGGAGGACATTATGTCACATGGCAGGGACTTTTGGGGAGCCGAGATATACACAAGATAGTGGAGAGCATATGTAACTTATGGCATTTAATGTTTTTTTTATTTAGTTTTAAGAGGTATTTTCACTTATTTTTCGGTTACACATTACTCTCTAGACACAACGATCGGGTAGTGAACAATTTTGGGAGACTTGGTGGAGGATGGTTGTTCTAGCCATGAGTGGCTAAACTTTTGATGATTATCTTGGGTTGAAGGTTTGTGTAAGACTTTGTGTTTTGATTTTATATTTCTAGAATAATGAACTCTTCGTTATGATTTGTTTGTTATGGTGTGTGATTACTTGCTTGTAAATTGTTAATTAGTGTGCTAATCTTGTTTGAAACTATACGTTCTTGGTGCCGTTGGCAATTGAGATATCATAGGTAGAATTAAGATTGGGTGTTGATTAATTGGTCATCGGGTAACAACCTCGCGTTCTAGGAATCCGAGTACTTAGTTCCCTTTCACCACATCAAGTAGTCATACATGAATCATGTCTATGTGATTCTTTCTAGTTGAATGATAGCACAAATGTCGAAGCAAACCGGAAACTTAAGATAATCATTTGTCTCTAAATTGTTTACAAACTCAACTTTCATTTCGCAAATTAATTACTATTCTTAGTTTTTAAAACCAATCCAATCAAACCAACTCTTGAATTTTACTTTTCTTGCAATTAGTCTAATTTAGTTAATCTAGATAAATTCTCAAATAACACATTTTCCACAAACTCCCTGTGTTCGATACCCACTTACCGCTATCTATATAGTTGTTATTGGGATTAAATTTGATTGTGACCACGACATCACGTCAAACAACAATGCAGGCTTGTATGCAGCTATTCGAGAATCCGGGCAACAAAACGATTGGTCCTTCGCGTGCTATGTCTCAAGTTAATCCGAAGGCCTCACATCTTGCAGCTGTTAAAAGGATTTTTCGTTATTTGAAGGCGTACCCTGACACCGGTCTGTGGTACCCTAGGGATAATAACATTGAATTGGTAGCATTCAGTGATTCTGATTTTGGCGGATGCAAAATCGACGGCAAATCCACAACGGCTGGATGTCAGTTTTTAGGAAATCGCCTAGTCACATGGCAGTGCAAGAAGCAGACGTGCGTCGCTACATCAACATGCGAAGCTGAATACATTGCTGCCTCAAGTTGTTGCTCCCAAGTTCTTTGGATCCAACAACAATTGCGGGACTGCGGTTTTGAATTCCTAACTACTCCTATTTACGTTGATAATTCTGCTGCTTTAGATATCACTAGAAATCCTGTGCAGCACTCAAAGACCAAACACATCGAAATCAAATATCACTTCATACGTGATTGCTTTGAGAAAAGGCTAATCGATGTTGTTAAGGTCCACACCGATGACCAACGTGCCGACTTATTTACCAAAGCTTTTGATAAATCAAGATTTGACTTTTTATTATTGGTAAACGGCATTAAGGTCAAGCAAGAGTAAAACCAACATCGGAAAATCATTTTTGTAAATATCTTTGTGTTTTTAAATTTGTCTTAGTTTATTGATTTTAGGGGGAGTAAATCCAAAAATCTGAAAATCCAAAAACATCGAAAAATTTCAAAAACACAAAAACAATAGAAAAGCAAAAATGAGTTTCCTGGCGAGCAAAAGAGAAAATGATAGTACATCAGTGGTCTATCCAAACCTCCTTAAACCTTAAATGAAAAACGATAAGCAGCTCTATATAAGATGTATCGGTAGGCTCACAATCATTTTAAAGTGTGCAGGTTGATATAAATCTTAATCGACTGAAGACCAGGTGGGAACCATTCATTGGCATATGGTCTTAGTACCGAAATTTCGTTTGATAGATTGTCGAGGTTCTGAGATATTCGGTCTTTATGCTGCTTATCATCTGGGTATCATGGTTGTATCTTTTACCGAAAAATAACGGGGACGCAAGTCTAGATCTTCCATGATACTATACATACGTGTACATATTACATATTGCATACTGCATTCGACCTCAATAAGTGATAAACAATCACATGTCCATATCAAATAAGTGATAAAATATCACATTTTTCCAGGAGCCAAGTTCGTCTCTCTGCTGTACGAAAGTACTGACCTGTTCACGGACTTGCTCCAGTGCCCTCATGCATATTGAAAATCAAGTTCCTCATAAATAAGTGATTATATCACATAGGGCTTGTTTTCAAATCAAAATAAGTGAGAATCTCACATCATATACGGTCAAACAGATGATAATCGGTATACTCACCGGTAAGATGAACTCTCGTGCATACCTTGATACGGGAATGTGTCGTGATGTGGATGAACACCGGTCGGTAAGTATAAATCATACCTTAACGTATCCCCTCGCCATGATTACATCTGATAAGTTGAGCTTAAGTGGACAACAATACCGATAATTGTTATAGGATGCTTATTTTAATGTTAACTAACTGAACAACAAGAGTGTTTTGGCATGACCGTACACTGATATGATTCTCTTACCCTCGAAACTCGCAAAAAGAATGTCTGTATATATTTATTTACTGCTTTCAGTCTTTACATTTGAAAAATTCAAAAATACCAAAAAGATTTTATTTCTACTTTATTTTCGATCGTACGATGTTGGAACTCGAGTCTTCGTTACCTGAAACCTGAACGAAAACCGAATTGACTAAATCTTCATAAACGGTCAAAATTTGCAAGTTTTGAAAGATGAAAACTAAAATTGATAAATTTGTAAAACTTTCAAACTGTCGGACGGTGTTTGATTGTGACATGGTCATACGTGTGTCATTTGTTTATGCTAACTATTCCAAGCAGTTGTTCTCATTACGCGTTTAGATTTCTTGCATGTGCAGATTCTAAAGGCTTGGAGAACATGGTCGATGACAAGCTTCGGAATGAAGACACGACGTGAAGGCACTCAAAGGATGAAGATGATCGAGTTGCCGCTGGCCATCATCAACACCACAAGGATCTCACTTCATAAAGATCAAGTCATTCACGAGCATAACTCAAGGGGGAGCTTATGTTAAGGGGGAGTTTGTCAACACACTTCCTACATGATACGGGTAGTTTGTTGATACACTTTCTGCTTTCAAGACGTGAAGACTTTGAAGATCCTCCGACATTGAAGACTTGAAAGGACATCTAAGTCTTGAAGACACGAAGATCAAAGATGATCAACATCGAGACGAATCTACAACCATAGAAGATCGAGACAAAGCTACAGCCAAGGGGGAGTTTGTTGGTGCACTTGTGTCTGTACTTTGTCTGTATTCGGTCACGATGTAAACGATGTTCCTTAGTCCTGTAAGTTGACCAAGTCAACCGTCCTCCTGGTTTGACTTGGACCAACAGTTAGAAAATGTTTGTAAATGTTCTGTGTCGAAGGATAGCTCATCGAAGGATAATGTAGATCCTTCGATGGCCTCGAAAGATATGTTACGAAGGATAATGTTGGACTTCGAAGGATATGCAATCCTTCGAAGTATATGTGGATCCTTCGAACACTTTGTCATCGATAGATGATCCTTCGATCATCTATCGGATCCTTCGACCAGACATGCTGAGCTGGGTATATATATACCCATGCAGTGTATGTTAGAAGATAGATGCACACAGATAGAAAGATAGAGAGTTTGAGAGCATTCTGTCCGAAACACACACACACACTAGAGAGTTTGCAAAACACATTTGTGATCATTGAGCTTGTAACCGGAACCTTTCATTCGTATTAATACAAGTGGTGTTAATCGGTGAACCTTGTGTGTTTGTGTTTATACTTGTCTCATCCCGGTTTGCTTGCTAGCTTGGATTCCGCACTTGCTAGTGGGTTAGTATAACAAGGTTTAGGTTCGTCATCCTCCGTGAAGGGACCTACAAGTGGTATCAGAGCCGTGGCTCTTTACCTTGTTTAAAACCGGGTTTGTTCAAGTTCTTGGTGTGTTTGGACATTTGGTTTTGCACCCGTTTTTGGAGTTTTTATTGCACTTTTTAACTGAAAAACGTGTTCTAAACTTACCGGGAGTGTTCATAAGCGGGTTGGGTAACTTAAAAACTTGTTTTTTAAACTTTTGGTGATTTCCGGCCATATCTCCGGTCATTATTCCGGTGACTGGTTCTGGATAAGGGGTGTCCATTTTGGGTAATATTTTCAAAGTTGGTAAGAAGGTACAGTCTGTCCATACCTTTTGCCGAAAGTTGACCCTCACCAACCCATCACCTTTTCACCAACCTTTCACATCAGTGTCAGTGTGTCAGTGGGTTTCGAAGGATATCTTTCGACATCGAAAGACCATCTTTCGATCAAGGAAGCTTCGATAGATATACATCTTTCGACCCATCCTTCGAAGTCAGAGTGTTATCCTTCGGACCAGGGAATCTATTCGAAAGACAGTTCATCGAAAGATAAGGATATATACTCGAAAGATAAGGATCTTTCAAATAGTGAATCCTTCGAGCTTGTGAATCTTTCGAAATCATTGTTCGAGATACAACAGTGATCTTTCGAGCACTGTTGATCCTTCGAACAAGATTTGATCTTTCGATTGTGGTCTGTTTATTGTTGACAAGTTTCTGTTTTTCAGATCTTTCGAACCAGGATCCTTCGGCTGTGTGTGATCTTTCGGGATATTCATTTGTCTTATAAATCATGAATCCGAGTTGGTGGAATCCGGCTCCAGACAGTGGAAAATATACCAGTTCTGGTTCCACTCCCTCATGGTGGGGTACACCGGCTCCCGATAGTGGAAAGTACACGTCTACCAGTTTATCTCCTTCATGGGCCGAGTCTCCGGTGTCGACATCTTCTCAAGCCAATCAGTGGGCGTTAGTCTCGAATCAAACTCCAAGTATTCAAAGTATTCTATTGAGCGAAAGCGAAACTGGAAGTTTGAATCGACCTCCAAAGCTGATGCATTTAAACGAGTATCCGGGTTGGGCTGATAGATTCCGTACATATGTTCTGGGTCAAAATACAGAGCTGTGGATACGTTTCACCACAGATTTCGATCAAGTTATAGAGGTTGCTGCTTCGTCGACTGCTACCTTTGCCGATCTTCCAGAGGATCAGAAGAAAACATATGATCTGGAGAAGAAAGCCTACGCCATTCTCACTCAGGCGTTAAGCAAAGACATTTATCATCAGTTTGTCAGCTTCAAGACTACAAAGAAGTTGTGGGACGGTTTGAAAACCAGAGGAGTAGGGAATGAAGCAACACGCCAATTGCGTCATGATCTTCTCAAGAAGGAATTTGACAGTTTCACGTGCTTAGATAAGGAGTCTTTGGGAGACATGACTAGTCGGTTTTATCATTTGCTTACTGAGTTGAATAATTTTGGGGTAGCGACAACTCAATCAGAAGTGGTGAAAAAGTTTGCTGATGCTTTGCCTCCCCAATGGAGTAGTTTCTTGGAAATCCTGAAGTATAACGGAGTGTTGAAAACTACAAATATCAACGACTTCGTGCAGCTTTTGGAAAACAAGGATCAGGAGGAAACATTAAAGGCGAAGAGAGTTCCATTGCCACAAAATCCAGAAATGTATTTTGGAACTTCCAGTACTTCGTCTGCAAGAACAGGTCCACATGCTCCTTTGCAAACGGCGTTCGTCACAAGCACGGATATGTATGGCAATCCGGTGCAAGTTCCTGTTAAGCCACCTCCCACCACAGACATGTATGGAAATCCAATACAACCACCTCCTCCTCCTCCTGCTCAACAACAACGTGCGTGTTATGGAGGAACATCATCTGCTGGTCAGCAATCAAAGCCAAGTACAGTACAGCTCGACACTTCAAGCTTCTCTAAAGTCAGTGTAGAAGTAGCTAAGGAACACATGGAGCTGCTTAACACTGTAGTGAGCGCGTACTGCGGGTTGATAGAAGGTCAGATTGGCAACATTAATCTGACACAAGAAGATTATCGGCAGATTGATAAGGAAGAGATGGACTTGATGGATATCAAGTGGGCCTTTGCTAGTGCTGTGAGAAGGGCAAAGGATTGGATGGAAAGTACTGGCAGAACCAGCTTGGAAAGTAAGAGAGACACCAAGTATGGGTTCGATAAACAGGCAGTGAAGTGCTTCAACTGTGGTGAACGGGGTCACTTTAAGAGGGAATGTACAAAGCCAGCCCAGCACGGGAATCAAAACCCCTTCAGAAACCAAGGCAACCAGCAGAACAGAAACAATGAGCGTACATTGGTGCCTGTCAACAACCAAACCAACCGGGCACTTGCGGTTCAGGTGGATGAAGGTTGTGACTGGTCAATCCAGTTGGGTGGTGATGCTCCTGATGGGACAGCATGTTTTGCTCAGGTTGTGAAGGAGTTAGTTCACACCAGTGGTGGAGAATCTTCTGCCAGTGGTGGTGAATCGTCTGAAGATGAAGACTCTTCTGGGTACAGCAGGAGTGTTGATGAAGAATCATCCAATTCTGGTGATGATCATGTGGGTGAGACATCAAATGCAGCAATCGATGCAGATATTGATG
Source organism: Helianthus annuus (assembly GCF_002127325.2). Classification (NCBI taxonomy): domain Eukaryota; kingdom Viridiplantae; phylum Streptophyta; class Magnoliopsida; order Asterales; family Asteraceae; genus Helianthus; species Helianthus annuus. The sequence goes on from NC_035443.2 coordinate 186,787,522, forward strand.
AACTTTTGGGAGAAGCTGCAGCAAAAGCTCAAAGAAGATCTATTCTGGTAGATCAAGCTGCTTTTACTTCGTCTTCTCTCCATTCAGCCTTTATGGCTAATGTCGACGGTTCATCAAGTCAGGTATGTGTCGATGAACCCACTGCTATTACTTGTGATGAATGTGATAGATTGCGTGCTAGATGTGCTGATGTGGAGAAAAGTATGTCTGAGTTGCAAGACAAACATGATGCTTTACAAGCTAGTTTGTTTGACTTGCAAGACAAACATACTACATTGAATGAGAATTTGAGTCACTTGCAAAGTAAGCACGAAGCTTTGCAAGAAAAGTATGATGTGACTTTTATCCACAATCAGAAATTGACTGTGGACCTTTCCAAATGCACAGAAGCCAACATGTTCTATGAAAACCATGAAAAGGAGTTTAAATCGGTAATTGAAAAGTTAAAGAAAGATAAAACCGAGTTAACAAAAATGGTTTCCAGAAAACAAACTGACATTAATTTGTATATATCTCGTCTTGAGACAATGCAAAAAGAGATGGTCTGTGTAAAAACGGAAAGTGAGGCAATCCAACTCAAGTTAGACAGTTATTTGAGTTCTAGCTATGTGTTGGATCACATCATTGATGTCCAAAAGGAGAAAAGGGACGTCACGTGCATAGGCTATAAGAATTGTCCACCACCCGTGAGACATAATTATGATGCCATGCCAGATGAGGAGGACAGGGTGTTCTTTGAACCATCTGTGCCTCTAGATGTGAAAGAGTTTGCTGCAGGACTCGGATACCAAAAGGAAGTATCCTCAGATTCAGATGTGTCAGCAGATACATTTGTAAGTGCTGAACAGAATCAAGATCCTCCAGTTGTGATTGAGGATGCTGATTCTTCTGATGATGAATCTGATGATGCTGTCCCAGCAAAGTCTGATGTGGTAGCCAAAAATGAGGACATACCTCTCGAGAATCACATTCTATGTGATCCCCCTGTAAAACCCGCTAAGACTGTTGCAACTGAGTCCTCGTCTGAGAATGAGTCGGAGAGTGTGAACTTGCTGTACACTCTTGTTGGTGATGATAAAATTTACTCAGACAAAGATTTTCCCATTAAGAATGTTAATCAATCCTTAATCTGTAAAGTCTTTGAAAATTCGACAAGTAAGTTTTTGGGAAAGTCAGGACCACGTGTTACAGTTACACAGTGTCCTCCTATTCCAAAGGCCGAAATTCGAAAACAATTTGGCAACAAGAAATTACCAACAGTGCCAAAACAGCAAAATCACCCCAAGCCCAAAGGAAAATCACCGGCTCAAGCCCAAAAGAAGCCGAATCAAAAGAAGAAGAAAAACGTTAACTTTGTGAAATCGACGGGAACGGATAAAATTGAGACTTTTGAAAACAAGTCTAACTTAGATTTTGTCAAGAAAGCTATTATACAGAAAAGGAATGAACCAAGCAGTTCAAAACCTAGTACCTCGGGTTCACAAAGTTCAACATCATCGGCTAATCGATCACATGATACTTCGGGGTTTGTTGAACGAAGATCATGTTTTGAATGTGGAACAATTGGACATATTATTCGAAATTGTCCATATCTTCATAAGCAAAAAGAAAAGGTTGATGTTCCCCGTGACCACAATGATCGTAAGCAATCTGTTTCTGTAAAACAAGATCCCCGCCTTGCAAAAGAAAGGGAAAAGAAACAGAAACGCCAACAGGTCAAGATGATTGAAAAAGCAATTAAAACCGATGTGGTTCAAAAACAATCTGTTGCTGTAAAACCAGACAATTCTAAAACTTCAAACAATCAAGAAGTTAAAATTTTAAAGAAAGACACTGGTAAAACAAAACAGACCTGGAAACCAAAATCGGTTACTGAATCAGGGGGACCATCACAATTCACCAACCATCAAAGACAAAAAGTTATTGTCATTGATGAAAATGGAAGACCCAAGACCACAATGGCTTGGGTCCCCATCTCCAACTAATCAGTTTGAGTTCATGTGCAGGGTGTTCCAGGAGGAACTATCAGTAGTCATTGGATTGTTGATAGTGGGGCATCCAGGCACATGACAGGCGACATGAAGCTTCTCTACGACGTTAAATCTATTAGAGGAGGTTATGTTGCTTTTGCTGGAGATAAAGGTGGATATATAACGGGTGAAGGAATGATATCTAACGGGATTGTCAGCTTTGACAAGATCAACTTTGTGCAACAACTTGATCACAATCTTCTTAGTGTTTCTCAAATCTGTGACAAGCAATTTTCAGTACACTTTGATGCTAATGGATGTTATGTGCTGAAACCCGGCTTCAAAATTCCAAAAGAATGGATTCTCTTGTCAGCTCCAAGGATAAATGATTTGTACGTCCTTGATATGAGCCAAGCTATTACTACGTCTGCAAAAGCAACTTGTTTCGTTTCCAAAGCCACAGAAAAAGACACTATCTCTTGGCACAGACGAATGGGTCACATTCACTTACGCAAAATGAATCATTTGGTTTCAAATGAATTGGTGAATGGTGTTCCCCTCAAAAATTTCCATCTTCAGGACGTCTGTGTTTCGTGCCAGAAAGGAAAGCAAACAAAGAAGAAGCACCCTACTAAGAAGATCAACACGGTGGCAGTCCCTCTTGAACGTTTGCACATGGATTTGTTCGGTCCTGTCAAGCACAAGAGTATTCGAGGTGATCAATACTGCCTCGTGATAACTGATGATTATTCAAGATTTTCTTGGGTAGCGTTCATGGCACACAAGAGTGAAACCTTTGGTATTATCAAAAACTTGATCATTCAGATTGAGAATTTGTATAAGTTGAAGGTTAGGCGGATACGTAGCGACAATGGTACTGAATTTAAAAATCATTCCATGACGGAGTTTTGCACTTCAAAGGGTATTCTTCATGAGTTTAGTGCAGCTTATACTCCTCAACAAAATGGCGTCGCTGAACGTAAGAACCGCACATTGATCGAGACTGCTAGGACAATGTTGGTAGAGTCGCAGTTGCCCATTCCATTCTGGACTGAAGCTGTGGCCTCTGCATGTTACACATTGAACCGAGTCCTTACAGTCAAAAGGCACAATAAGACCTGCTTTGAGCTTCTTCAAAAACGGAAACCAGATTTGTCTTATCTCGAACCGTTTGGAGCTCCATGCACAATCATCGATCCTAATGGAAAGTTTGGGGCAAAAGCAATTGATGGATACTTTCTTGGGTATGCCACCCCTAACTTACGAGTCTGGAATCTAGAGACTAAAAGGGTCGAGGAATGGTCTGAGGTCAGAGTACAAAGGCACACTTTGCCAGTCAAATGTCCGGGTCAACCTTGGATGTTTGAGTACGATGACTTCTTCAATTCGATCAATGTTGAAGCCGTTGAAGAAAGTGCTGCAGCTAGGATGTTTTTCGAGAGTGACAATGCAACAGTTTCACCGGTGGTTCGTCCAATTCTTGTTAATCAAGAACCATCTTCTTCGGTGAACAATAATACTCTCAACAATGAGGATTTTCATGATGCAAACGAATTGAACGAATCTTCAGAGGATGATGAATTTCTAGATGCAGATCAAGAAGCCCCAACAACAGCAGTTCATGGTACTTCAGAGGGTACTCCTCCAGTGGATGCCCATAGAACAGCTGAGGCTACTGCATCATCCTCCTCGTCAATTCCGGGCCTTGATTTGGTTGTTGATCTTAATCTTAACAACCTGGGTATAAATATTCCAGTTCCAGATAATCCAGAAACAAGGATTCATAATACCCATCCTCAACAAAACATCATTGGAAATGTGCAAAGTGGCGTTCAAACAAGAAACATGTTGCGAAACAACAACAATGCAGGCTTGTATGCAGCTATTCGAGAATCCGGGCAACAAAACGATTGGTCCTTCGCGTGCTATGTCTCACAGGAAGAACCAAGAACGTGGAAAGAAGCCTTGAAAGATAACGCTTGGGTTGAAGCAATGCAGGAAGAACTGCAACAATTCCAGAAGCTGGGTGTCTGGAAACTCGTAGAGAAACCTGCTGGATACAAGAAGATTGGTACCCGTTGGGTGTTTAAATGCAAAAAGGATGACCGCGGAGTTGTTATCCGAAACAAAGCACGTTTAGTCGTTCAAGGTTTTCGTCAGATTGAAGGGATCGACTACAACGAAGTCTATGCACCTGTTGCACGTCTCGAAGCAATTCGAATCTTTCTAGCCTATGCGTCCTTCAAAGGATTCAAGGTTTACCAGATGGACGTGAAAAGTGCATTTTTACATGGTGTGGTTGAAGAAGAGGTATACGTCGAACAGCCTCCAGGTTTTGAAGATCCTATCCATCCCGATCGGGTTTGGTTGCTCAACAAAGCTCTCTATGGTCTTCATCAAGCACCGCGAGCTTGGTATGCAACCTTATCACACTATCTGCTGGAGAACGGTTTTCGAAGAGGTCTTATCGACTGTACTCTTTTCATCAAAGAACAAGATGGAGATTCTCTTCTGGTACAGGTATATGTTGATGATATTATTTTTGGTTCTACTAATGATGTCTTGTGTAGGAATTTCGAGCGCATCATGCAGGATAAATTCGAGATGAGTGCTATGGGGGAAATGACCTTCTTCTTGGGCCTACAAGTGCAACAAACTGAGTCTGGGATATTCATCCATCAGACTAAATATGTTGGAGACATCTTGAGCCGGTTTCAGATGTCTGATGCAACGCCCATTGGTACCCCATTGCCAACAAATCACGGAATTACTCCTGACTTGAAGGGAGAAGCTGTTAGCCCCTCAAACTATCGCGCAATGATCGGATCTCTTATGTACCTCACAGCATCAAGGCCAGACATAATGTACCCAACGTGCCTGCTTGCCAGATATCAAGTTAATCCGAAGGCCTCACATCTTGCAGCTGTTAAAAGGATTTTTCGTTATTTGAAGGCGTACCCTGACACCGGTCTGTGGTACCCTAGGGATAATAACTTTGAATTGGTAGCATTCAGTGATTCTGATTTTGGCGGATGCAAAATCGACGGCAAATCCACAACGGCTGGATGTCAGTTTTTAGGAAATCGCCTAGTCACATGGCAGTGCAAGAAGCAGACGTGCGTCGCTACATCAACATGCGAAGCTGAATACATTGCTGCCTCAAGTTGTTGCTCCCAAGTTCTTTGGATCCAACAACAATTGTGGGACTACGGTTTTGAATTCCTAACTACTCCTATTTACGTTGATAATTCTGCTGCTTTAGATATCACTAGAAATCCTGTGCAGCACTCAAAGACCAAACACATCGAAATCAAATATCACTTCATACGTGATTGCTTTGAGAAAAGGCTAATCGATGTTGTTAAGGTCCACACCGATGACCAACGTGCCGACTTATTTACCAAAGCTTTTGATAAATCAAGATTTGACTTTTTATTATTGGTAAACGGCATTAAGGTCAAGCAAGAGTAAAACCAACATCGGAAAATCATTTTTGTAAATATCTTTGTGTTTTTAAATTTGTCTTAGTTTATTGATTTTAGGGGGAGTAAATCCAAAAATCTGAAAATCCAAAAACATCGAAAAATTTCAAAAACACAAAAACAATAGAAAAGCAAAAATGAGTTTCCTGGCGAGCAAAAGAGAAAATGATAGTACATCAGTGGTCTATCCAAACCTCCTTAAACCTTAAATGAAAAACGATAAGCAGCTCTATATAAGATGTATCGGTAGGCTCACAATCATTTTAAAGTGTGCAGGTTGATATAAATCTTAATCGACTGAAGACCAGGTGGGAACCATTCATTGGCATATGGTCTTAGTACCAAAATTTCGTTTGATAGATTGCCGAGGTTCTGAGATATTCGGTCTTTATGCTGCTTATCATCTGGGTATCATGGTTGTATCTTTTACCGAAAAATAACGGGGACGCAAGTCTAGATCTTCCATGATACTATACATACGTGTACATATTACATATTGCATACTGCATTCGACCTCAATAAGTGATAAACAATCACATGTCCATATCAAATAAGTGATAAAATATCACATTTTTCCGGGAGCCAAGTTCGTCTCTCTGCTGTACGAAAGTACTGACCTGTTCACGGACTTGCTCCAGTGCCCTCATGCATATTGAAAATCAAGTTCCTCATAAATAAGTGATTATATCACATAGGGCTTGTTTTCAAATCAAAATAAGTGAGAATCTCACATCATATACGGTCAAACAGATGATAATCGGTATACTCACCGGTAAGATGAACTCTCGTGCATACCTTGATACGGGAATGTGTCGTGATGTGGATGAACACCGGTCGGTAAGTATAAATCATACCTTAACGTATCCCCTCGCCATGATTACATCTGATAAGTTGAGCTTAAGTGGACAACAATACCGATAATTGTTATAGGATGCTTATTTTAATGTTAACTAACTGAACAACAAGAGTGTTTTGGCATGACCGTACACTGATATGATTCTCTTACCCTCGAAACTCGCAAAAAGAATGTATGTATATATTTATTTACTGCTTTCAGTCTTTACATTTGAAAAATTCAAAAATACCAAAAAGATTTTATTTCTACTTTATTTTCGATCGTACGATGTTGGAACTCGAGTCTTCGTTACCTGAAACCTGAACGAAAACCGAATTGACTAAATCTTCATAAACGGTCAAAATTTGCAAGTTTTGAAAGTTGAAAACTAAAATTGATAAATTTGTAAAACTTTCAAACTGTCGGACGGTGTTTGATTGTGACATGGTCATACGTGTGTCATTTGTTTATGCTAACTATTCCAAGCAGTTGTTCTCATTACGCGTTTAGATTTCTTGCATGTGCAGATTCTAAAGGCTTGGAGAACATGGTCGATGACAAGCTTCGGAATGAAGACACGACGTGAAGGTACTCAAAGGATGAAGATGATCGAGTTGCCGCTGGCCATCATCAACACCACAAGGATCTCACTTCATAAAGATCAAGTCATTCACGAGCATAACTCAAGGGGGAGCTTATGTTAAGGGGGAGTTTGTCAACACACTTCCTACATGATACGGGTAGTTTGTTGATACACTTTCTGCTTTCAAGACGTGAAGACTTTGAAGATCCTCCGAATTTGAAGACTTGAAAGGACATCTAAGTCTTGAAGACACGAAGATCAAAGATGATCAACATCGAGACGAATCTACAACCATAGAAGATCGAGACAAAGCTACAGCCAAGGGGGAGTTTGTTGGTGCACTTGTGTCTGTACTTTGTCTGTATTCGGTCACGATGTAAACGATGTTCCTTAGTCCTGTAAGTTGACCAAGTCAACCGTCCTCCTGGTTTGACTTGGACCAACAGTTAGAAAATGTTTGTAAATGTTTTGTGTCGAAGGATAGCTCATCGAAGGATAATGTAGATCCTTCGATGGCCTCGAAAGATATGTTACGAAGGATAATGTTGGACTTCGAAGGATATGCAATCCTTCGAAGTATATGTGGATCCTTCGAACACTTTGTCATCGATAGATGATCCTTCGATCATCTATCGGATCCTTCGACCAGACATGCTGAGCTGGGTATATATATACCCATGCAGTGTATATAAGAAGATAGATGCACACAGATAGAAAGATAGAGAGTTTGAGAGCATTCTGTCCGAAACACACACACACACTAGAGAGTTTGCAAAACACATTTGTGAACATTGAGCTTGTAACCGGAACCTTTCATTCGTATTAATACAAGTGGTGTTAATCGGTGAACCTTGTGTGTTTGTGTTTATACTTGTCTCATCCCGGTTTGCTTGCTAGCTTGGATTCCGCACTTGCTAGTGGGTTAGTATAACAAGGTTTAGGTTCGTCATCCTCCGTGAAGGGACCTACAGTCACTAACCCATTAACCCCACTAACTTAATCTTGCTAAAAACTTCAACATAAAAAACACATGACTAATTAAAATGCTTGACTCATAAAAAACATACTTTTACCGACCCGACTTGACCCGTCAAGATTAATCTAACACGTTACACACCGCACCAAGGGCATGATTCCGGCATGACCAAGGGCCCCATTTCGTATCTAGTGAAACCATAACACATAACCATACTACAAAAATGGAGAATTCAATTATAACTTTGCGCTTATATAAGTGTGTTTTTGTCTCATTATGATACCTCATTTGACACCACTGCTAGTTTTTCAATTTAATACTTACAAATTAGATTAAGAGAATTTTAATTTCCAATTAGCAATATTAGCAATATGTTTTTTGATTTTATGCTGGTACATCTAGCTTTATTTGGGTTTTATGCTCTGGTATGTTGTATCATTGCATATCGGAGTTGGACTTTGTTTGGACTATGTACATCTTTTTTTAATGTAAAAACAGGTTAGTTGTAAACAGTTTTTGGGTAAAAGAACGTTGTTAGAACTTTGTGTGTCATTGAAGATGAAATCTTGATCATTGGAGACAATGGTGATGGTGATGCGTGTCATTGGGCATGGCATCCATTGATGCAACCATGTATAGCTTGTGAGTCTTGATATCTTTTAGTTGTTGTACATTGTGCGTGCATCAAGTGTTAGTTGGTTGCTTCTAGATGCATTTGTATATTATTGATTAGCAATATGTATTGGGTATAATGTAAATTAGGGTTTTGAGAGAAAACGTATTCGTGTTCTGTATTCAGAAATTGGTAACCATTACATGTTCACTATTGTCTTACATATATACATGAGCGGTTACTAGAACTCCTACATAATCGATGAATAAAAAATAAAATAAACTTATCCTAACATAAAATGTGACATATACTTAATATAAGATATCTAGCTTATATCTTCTAATACCCTCACGTAAGCTAGACAGATGTAACGCGTAGAAGATCTCTGAGACGAAGAAAATCCTTTGGCTGCAAAGCTTTTGTTAAAATGTCTGCAACCTGTTCTTTTGTAGTGCAGAATCTTACTTCAACTTCATCGTTTTTTATTAGTTCACGAATAAAGTGATACTTTATTCTAATATGTTTGCTTTTTCCGTGATACACAGGGTCTTTTGCCAGGCATATGGTTGATTTATTGTCACATAAAATCGTTGGAGGTCCATCCATGTGCATCTGCAAGGAATTTAAGATTCCTTTAACCCAGAGTGCTTGACATCCGGCTAACGATAACGCTATGTATTCAGCCTCCGTTGACGATAGTGCCACAACCTTTTGCTTTCTTGATTGCCAAGCTATAGCTCCAGAACCGAAATTAAAAACGTAGCCTGATGTGCTTTTGCTGTCATCTATACTTCCTGCATAGTCGCTGTCACTGAAACCAACTAACTTACCTTTACTTCCCTTTGAGTAAACTATTCCATGATTCACCGTCCCTTTGATATATCTTAATATCCTTTTTCCTGCTTCCCAGTGATTCCGCCTTGGGTGTTCCATAAACTGACTTATTTTATTTACAGCAAACATTATGTCCGGCCTGGTATTGGTAAGGTACATCAGCGAGCCCACTAACTTTCGATATAAGTTCGGATTCACTTCTTCACTTGGATCGTTTTTTGACAATTTAAGTCCATACTCCATTGGTGTGTTAATCTCATGACACTCTTCCATGTTAAATCTTTTCAGTAAGCTCTTGGCGTATTTCTTCTGTGTAAGACTTATATTTCCATTATCATAATTGACTTCCAAACCAAGGAAATAATGAAGCACTCCTAAGTCAATCATTTCAAATTCACTCTTCATTGATTTCTTTAATTGCTCTATCATCTCTATGGAGTCACTGGCTAAGATTAGATCATCCACATAAAGGCATACTATTATTCGTGTGTTGTCAGTGACTTTGATAAATAGGGTATGTTCATACACACTCTTTTTGAAACCATTTGCTGTAAAATATCCGTCTATTCTACTATACCAAGCTCTTGGAGCTTGCTTTAAACCATATAAGGCCTTTTTTAAGTAACATACCTTTTGTTCTTCGCCTTTCTTAACATACCCTGTAGGTTGTTCTAGATACACTTGTTCTGTCAACTTCCCATTTAAGAATGCCGTTTTTACATCCATTTGATGTAGTTGCCATCCATGACTTGCGGCTAGTGCTAGAACTATTCTGATTGTATCGAATCTGATTACAGGAGCAAAAACTTCTTGATAGTCAACTCCGTATTTTTGACTATAACCTTTGGCCACTAACCGTGCTTTATAGTTACTCACCCTACCATGTTCATCATATTTGGTTTTATAAATCCATTTGACTCCGATTGCCTTCTGATTCTTCGGTGGGTTTACTAGTTCCCATGTGCCATTTTTCTGTATGGATTGTATCTCTCTATCCATAGCATCTCTCCATTTCTTATCTTTGAAGGCATCGTCATAAGATATGGGATCAGCATCAGCATATAACATGAAATCTACTGCATCACTAATGTTCTCCCCTTGATTTCTGTTATATAGATCATTTACTTGTGCTTCAGTGAGTGGAAGAGAGTTCTGATATATTTCTCTTATATCTCTAGTCCGCAGCTCTTCATTCTCCGAGGATGATGACGATGAATCCGTTTCATTTTGATTGCTTATCTGTTCATTTGTTTCTTCACTGTTCTGCATGTTTTCTGTCTGAGAAGTTTGCTCACCTTCAATCTCCTCATTGCTGTTGTTATCATTAGCTTGGTTGACGATCTCTGATGCTGTTATCTCTGGTGATGCATTCACTTCCGGACTTATTCCATTATTACATGAGTCTTCCAGTTGAATATGTGTGTGGTCATTGCTTGCTAAATTGTCACCCCATTCTTGATTTTCATCAAATACTACATCCCTACTAATAATGATTTTATTAGTCACTGGATTATGTAATTTGTAAGCCTTACTGTGTTCACTGTACCCCACGAAAATTGCCTTTTCTGCCTTATCATCTAGTTTTCCTCTGTGTTGTTTTGGAATGTGAGCATAGGCTACACATCCGAAAACTCGTAGATGCCCTATACTTGGTTTATTTCCACTCCATACTTCTTGTGGGGTCTTGTTTGGTACACTCTTAGTACTCGCTCTATTTAAGAGGTATGTGGCACATGCCACAGCTTCCGCCCAGTATGAATGAGATAGATGTTTTGTTTTAATCATACTCCTGCTAAGTTCCATAATAGTTCTATTCTTCCGTTCTGCTACACCATTCTGTTGTGGCGTGTAACTCGTAGTTAACTGATGACGTATCCCGTTTTCCTTTAAAAAGGTTTGGAAATCATTACTACAATATTCTCCACCTCGGTCTGTTCGAAGGGTCTTTAATGTATAGTTGACTTGATTCTCAACCATTCTCTTGAATAACTTGAAATAGGTTAATGCTTCGGACTTTAATTTTAGAAAGTATACCCAGGTCTTCCTTGAGAAGTCGTCTATAAAAGTAATGAAGTATTTGCAGCCTCCTATTGACATAGTTCTCATGGGTCCACATATGTCAGAGTGAATCAATTGTAGTGGTTTGTCCGCATGCCATTTTGCATATTTAGGGAAGGATTTTCTGGCATTTTTGCCAAACACACATCCTTCACATATATTGCTTGTTGGCTTGATTGAACTTGGTAGTCCTTTAACAGTTTCTTTTACTCCCATGTTATGTAGTGTGTCGAAGCTTATATGTCCGAATCTCCGATGCCATAACGTGGCCATATCTTGTGTCATAACATTACAGACCCTTGGTATCAAGTCCTGATTTAGATTTAGCGGAACCAGTCATCCTAACTGAACTGATGCTTGAACCTGTTGGATCTTTGATGGTGCATTCTTGATCAGCGAATTTTACTTCATATCCTTTTTGTACTAACTGTCCCACACTTAATAAATTGTGTTTTAATCCTTGTACGTAGAATACATTTGGGACTTTCTTGTTTAATCCTTTAACTTTGATTGAGACATCACCACATCCTAAGACCTCTAATTTCTTGTCGTCTCCGGTTCGTACTTCCCTCCTTTCAGTCTCATCTAGTGTAATAAATAACCTCTTATTTCCTGTCATATGATTGCTACATCCACTATCTAAGTACCAGCAATCGTCTTTGGTTATTTCCTCCATATTGAATATCATAAACATTGTCGCTTCATCACTCTTTTCTTCATGATCTTCCTCGTGTAATAATGCATTCTCACTTTGGTTTATTGTATCTCTTTGTTGACAGAATCTGGCCGTGTGTCCTATTTTCTGACAGTTGTAACACCGTATGAATGCATTGAACTTTCCTTTTCCTCTACCTCTCCCTCTATTTCCAACATCAGATCTGTTTTGTCGTGTTCGATCGCTGGTATGACTCTGAATTTGGAATGCCTGTTCTATTGGAGATTCATCATATTGTTTCATCCTTAACTCGTGTGATTGAAGGATGCCTAAAAGTTCTTCTGTAGAAACTGTTGTTAAATCCTTTGATTCTTCTATTGCCACCACTACGGATTCATATTTCCTAGTAAGACTTCGAAGAATTTTTTCAACAACACGTTGTTCAGTAATATTTTCTTCATTTAAACGTAACTGATTCACTATGGCAGTTATTCTATTCATATAATCCTCTACTGTCTCGTTTTCTTTCATTCTAAGTGCATCGAATTCACATCTTAGGGTTTGGAGTTTTACCGTTTTTACTCTTCGTTCTCCTCTATATGCTTTATGTAACACGTCCCACGCTTCTTTGGAAGTTCTGCATATTGCTATCCTTTCGAATACACTTTCATTGACCGCTTGAAAAATAATGTGTAGTGCTTTCTTATCTTTCTTGATTTTTTCTCTGTGTGCATCTCGATCATTATCTGAAGCATTATTAGGCAGATCGTTGTATCCTTCTTCCACCATAATCCAAAGATCTTGTGATTCTAACAGAACCTTCATTTGAATATGCCAGTGGTAGTAATTCTGGCCTAGTAATTTTGGAATCTGGGTCTGTATTCCTCCGTTTGTTGTCATGATTCAGAATGAATTCGATATTTTGACTGGACTGATTTGTGGATTCGATGTTCTTGAGATGGATCGGTCTGGCTCTGATACCAGTTTATTGGGTATAATGTAAATTAGGGTTTTGAGAGAAAACGTATTCGTGTTCTGTATTCAGAAATTGGTAACCATTACATGTTCACTATTGTCTTACATATATACATGAGCGGTTACTAGAACTCCTACATAATCGATGAATAAAAAATAAAATAAACTTATCCTAACATAAAATGTGACATATACTTAATATAAGATATCTAGCTTATATCTTCTAATAATATGTTTGTGAGGTTTTTAGTTATACATGTGGCTTTCGTTGGCTTGAAGCCGGAGATGGTGCGTTCCATCCTTTGGGGTTGTTTTACGGCGATGTGGTTTGTGCCGTTATCCCTTTCGATGACGATGATCTTTTGTTATCATCGGAGACTATGTTCATCAGTGTTTTAACAGTGTATAAACAGGTTTTTGGTAAACTGTTTGTCGGTAAAACGGTTTCTTTGTAACTATGTGTCTCTGAAGATAAACTCTCGATCATCTGAGATAATGGCGATGATGGTGCATGTCATCGGGGATGGCATCCTTTGATGAAACCATGGCTGGCTTCTGAGTAAGTTTTAATTCATGTTTGTGTTGTTTGTGGTTGTGCATGTGGCTTTGGTTGTGTTTTAAGCTTGGAATGTTGTACCTTTGCATATTTGTGTTGTACTATGTTTGGATATTGGGTTGTTTTTGGTCTTTGGGGTGCATCAGTGGCGAAACTAACCCCAAAAAATTAGGGGTATCCTAATTTTTTTTAGGATCAGGGGTATCCTTTATATAACAGAAACGGAGTTGAGGGGTATTTTTACACTATGAAAATGGAGTTAAGGGGTATTTTTACACTATGAAGACGGGGTTGAGGGGTAGCCCGTGCTACCCCTATTAACACTCTAAGTCGCCACTGAGGTGCATCCATGTTGAGGTTTTGAGTATTGTGGAGTTTATCACAAACATTTTGCTTAAATGATAATCTATATCTATACTACTATATTAAAGAAACTGGGTTTTCTACCCTTTTGGTCATTTTATCATGTTTACAAGTTATGAAGCATCATGTACAAGGATGTGTAAGCTATTTTAGAGGGGTTGAATTTGTATATTCACTAAAGTTTTAAGACACTACAGGGGTAATTAGGGGATTTCAGTCTTCAGATGATTGAATGCATTCGGTTTCAGATGAGACATCAACCATCCCCATTCAATCCAATCGATATCTCAACTGTTGCACTTAAAACCCTTTGATGCCTCAATTGAATACAATTAAAAGCATTTAGAACCCTCATGCTTATCAATCATTGTTAATGGCATGTATTCCCTATTCCCTTTATTCTCTCCAATCTGTTCATCCCTCTGGTTTAATCAAAGTTAACAGATGATGATTCCGACGACTGCGGTAAGATTGGATCAAGGGTTCCGGAGCTCAAGTGGCGGCGGCTACCACACCGGCGGCTGAGGTAACAATCAACGAACCCCATCTGTTTCCTTTTCAACTATAATGTTTTGTTTGGATTTGAAGTTTTGTTTATTTGGGTCTTTTTGACTTTGATCAGAGGTGTTTGATCTTATGAAAAATTTGGCAAGTCATAGAATAAAAGAAGATGTAAGCGCACCATTAAACCGGAAGAATTCGACATTGTTATACACTAGGTTAAAACCCCGTGTATTACACGGGTTGCATAAATATAATTTAATATACTAAATAATAAAAAGATATATTTTAAAAAACTCGTATATTGCACGTGTTAAATAAAATATAATGTCATATGTTAATAAAAACAATCATCAAGATTATCTTTTAAAAATAAACATTGATGTACTATTTACTTATTATAACATTTTCCTTTGTTTTTTTTAATTTTGCATAAATGTAATTTTATATAATAAATAATAAAAAAATATAACTTTAAAAAAACTCGTATATTGCACGTGTTTAATAAATTATAATATCATATGTTAACATGTACAATCGACAAGATTTATCTTTTAAAAATGAACTTTAATGTACTATTTACTTATTATAACATTTTACTATGTTAAATATGTATTCTTACCTATTTTTTTGTTTAAAATTATTATTATTATTTAATATGATCATAATAAAAATAAACTTTTTATCTAATTTTTTGTTTAAAATTATTATTATTATTATTATTTAATATGATCATAATAAAAACAAATGTTTATCCTTATCTAAATATTTATTCTTATCTAATATTTTTGTTTAAAATTATTATTATTATTTAATATGAGAGATAAATAGGAAAATAAGGTGAGAAAACACCAGGGAATGACACGTGTCCAGAAAAGATTTTTATTTATTAGTATAGATTTATATTGTAGTTCTTTCCTTTCTGTTTTTTCTTACTATATTCACTTCACCACATAAATCATGTTGTGTTGCACAAAGATCTATCTCACAACTACATAAATGGCACTATTAGTGCACGTTTCAGCTAGCTTATAACATTTTATAATCATCAATTAGTTTTTAACTGAAATGATGTAGGTAGAGCATTATATTCAAGTTGTGAAGGCTGAAGTAATGACGTCAACTGATTGAGGACTACGAGTTCAGCACTTAGCAGTTTGATACATGCTTTATCAAACCCTGTTGTGAAGTTTCATTACGAGCCATCCCGGTGCAGGTTTCGCAATTTTACCCACTTTAGTATATCGAATTTCAAAAGGGTCTACATATTCACACACCCAATTGCCTATTTCCACACCCTTCAAGACGCCTCGTATAGACCTATACGAGGCGTATAACCTTTCTCAATTTCCAAGAGAATCTCTGATTATGTCATATTTTGTCTTATTTGCCTCGTATATGCCTCGTATAGGCCTATACTGGGCGTCTAGGCGAAAAAAGACTATTTAGCCCCTGATTTAGGCCTATACTGGGGGTAAATTTGTCTTCTCTTATATGCCTCGTATAGGCCTATACTGGGCGTCTTGAAGGGTTTTTTTTTTTTTTTTTTTTTTAACAAACATTTTATACAATATTAATCGTTTTAGCAAACTTTTATACAAAAACAAGTTTTTTTATTTTAAATAATTAATATTAGGACCCCTCGTTGTTGTTTTTTTGAGTTGAAAAATGGATGTTTTGGTAGGGTAATTTGATTGTTTTTTGAGGGTGGTGTTTTTTTGAGTAAAAAAATGGGTGTTTTGGTGGGGTAATTTGAGTTGTTTTTTAAGAAAAGTTTCATTTTTTTATAAAAATATTTTACCGTTTTCAAGATCGGCCTTTAAAAATATTCGATCGTAGAAATATTACATTGTTTTTAACATATAGTGTGGTATAGGTCTCGTATAGGTCCCTTATAGGTCTTGTATAGGCCTATCGACGTATACGGGCGTTGTATCATATCCTATATTATGGTATCGTATCGTATTGTATTGTGTCGTATAGTGTAGTATAAGTCTCGTATAGTTCTCGTATAGACCTATATGGCACCTATACGAGACTTATACTATACACTATACGATACAATACGATACTATCGTATCATATAGTGTAGTATAGGTCCCTTATAGGTCTTGTATAGGCCTATCGACGTATACGGGCGTTGTATCATATCCTATAGTATCGTATCGTATTGTATTGTATTGTATTGTATCGTATAGTGTAGTATAAGTCTCGTATAGCTCTCGTATAGACCTATATGGGACCTATACGAGACTTATACTATACACTATACGATACAATACGATACTATTGTATCATATAGTGTAGTATAGGTCCCTTATAGGTCATGTATAGGCCTATCGACGTATACGGGCGTTGTATCATATCCTATAGTATCGTATCGTATTGTATTGTATTGTATCGTATAGTATAGTATAGTATAAGTCTCGTATAGCTCTCGTATAGACCTATATGGGACCTATACGAGTGTTGTATCGTATCGTATAGTGTATAGTATAAGTCTAGTATAGGTCCCCTATAGGTCTTGTATAAGCCTATTGGCCTAAACGGGACCAAAACCACACCTATAGTCCTATACGAGTGTTGTATCTTATCCAATAGGTCTCGTATAGGCATCGTATAATTAACATTAGTGTTATTATAATTAAAATGAGTTTCTTATAATTAATATTAGTGTTATTGATATTAATATGAGTTTTTTATAATTAATATTAGTGTTATTATAATTAATATGAGTTATTATAATTAATAAGAGTGTTATTATAATTAATATGAGTTTTTTATAATTAATATTAGTGTTATTGGTATTAATATGAGTTTTTTTATAATTAATATTAGTGTTATTATAATTAATATGAGTTTTTTATAATTAATATTAGTGTTATTATAATTAATATGAGTGTTATTATAATTAATATGAGTTTTTTATAATTAATATGAGTTTTTTTATAATTAATATTAGTGTTATTATAATTAATATGAGTTTTTTATAATTAATATGAGTTTTTTTATAATTAATATTAGTGTTATTATAATTAATATGAGTTTTTTATAGTTAATATTAGTGTTATTGATATTTAAAAAGAGAAAACAAAAAAAAAACCCTTCAAGACGCCCAGTATAGGGCTATACTGGGCGTCTATGAGGACCAAAAGACTATTATACCCTTGAATTAGGCCTATATTGGGGGCAAAACAGGGTTATAATGGTCTTTTGGACCCCTCGTATACGCCCAGTATAGCCCTATACTGGGCGTCTATTTTTATTTTTTATTTTTTTCTTTTTTATATATTTAAAAAGAGAAAACAAAAAAAAAATAAAAATAGACGCCCAGTATAGGGCTATACTAGGCGTATACTGGTGTCCAAAAGGCCATTATAGCCTTGAATTGCCCCTAGTATAGGCCTAAATCAGGGGTAAAATGGTCTTTTGGACCCCTCGTATACGCCCAGTATAGCCCTATACTGAGCGTCTATTTTTAATTTTTTTTGTTTTCTTTTTTTAATATTTAAAAAGAGAAAACAAAAAAAAAATAAAACTAGACGCCTAGTATAGGGCTATACTGGGCGTATACGAGGGGTCCAAAAGACCATTAAACCCCTGAATTGCCCCCAGTATAGGCCTAATTCAGGGGTATAATGGTCTTTTGGTCCACATAGACGCCCAGTATAGCCCTATACTGGGCGTCTTGAAGGGTTTTTTTTTGTTTTCTCTTTTTAAATATCAATAACACTAATATTAACTATAAAAAACTCATATTAATTATAATAACACTAATATTAATTATAAAAAAACTCATATTAATTATAAAAAACTCATATTAATTATAATAACACTAATATTAATTATAAAAAACTCATATTAATTATAAAAAAACTCATATTAATTATAATAACACTCATATTAATTATAATAACACTAATATTAATTATAAAAAACTCATATTAATTATAATAACACTAATATTAATTATAAAAAAACTCATATTAATACCAATAACACTAATATTAATTATAAAAAACTCATATTAATTATAATAACACTAATATTAATTATATGATGCCTATACGAGACTTATACTATGTTGGTGCACTTGTGTCTGTACTTTGTCTGTATTCGGTCTGATATAAACGATGTCCTGATTTGTGTTGTAAGTTGACCAAGTCAACCATCCTCCGGTTTGACTTGGACAACAGTTGAAAGATGTTCTGATCGAAGGATAGCCTCGAAGGATACACCTGATCCTTCGAGGTGATCGAAAGATATGGTTCGACCATGGTTCGACCATTAGACCTCGAAGGATGATCCTTCGAGGTCCATGCTGATCTTTCGTGTAACATGTGGTCGACAGATGATCCTTCGGACCATCTGTCGAATCCTTCGAGCAGACCTGCTGAGCTGGGTATATATACCCATGCATGTGTTGAGTGTTATAGAGTTCTGCCATTCCCACACACCCGAGAGATAGAAGCTTAGAGAGCATTCTGCCCAGAACTCACTCACACACTTAGAGAGTTTATAGAACACTTCTGTAAACATTGAGCTTGTAACCGAAACCCTCATTGCATTAATACAACTAGTGTTAATCGGTGAATCTTTGTGTGTTTGTTTCTCTACTTGCTACTAACTCGGTTTGCTTGCTAGCTTGGATTCCGCACTCGCTAGTAGGTTTGTATAACAAGGTTTAGGTTCGTAATCCTCCGCGAAAAGGGACCTACAAGTGGTATCAGAGCTAAGGCTCTTAACCTTGTTTAAAACCGGGTTTTTACAAGTTGTGGTGTGTTGAAACACTTGGTTTTGCACCTGTTTTTACCAAGTTTCTTGCTTTTTCTTTGAGTAAAAACGTGTCTAAACTAACCGGGAGTGTTCAAGTTTTGGTTGGGTAACATAAAAATTGGTTTTTAGAAAACTTTGTGTTTTCCGGTGGTATTCCGGTGTGTTTCCGGTGACTGGCTTAAGGATAAGGTTATCCTTTTTGGGCAATCTTTCAAAAGTTGGTGGGAAAGTTGATCTGACATCCCCTTTTGCCGAAAGTTTGACCTTACCAACCTGTCACCTTTTCACCAACCTTTCACATCAAAGTCAGTTGTGTCAGAGCCTCTCGAAAGATATCTTTCGACATCGAAAGATCATCCTTCGATATCTTTCGATCAAGGAGGGCTCGAAAGATTTATATCCTTCGACCCATCCTTCGAAGTCTGAAACATATCCTTCGACAGAGGAATCTTTTCGAAAGACTAGTGTCCGAAAGATTAGGATCCTTCGTATTGGTGAATCTTTCGAGATCTGTTGTTCGAAAGATAAGGATTTGGCTCGAAAGATAAGGATCTTTCAAAGGGAATCTTTCGAGTTCTTGAATCTTTCGAAATCATTGTTCGAGAGTCAACAGTAATCTTTCGAGTACTGTTGATCCTTCGAACAAGGTTATATCTTTCGATTGAGGTTTGTTTATTGTTAACAAGTTTCTGTGATTTCAGATCTTTCGACCAGGATCTTTCGGTTGTGTTATCTTTCGGATCATTCTTACTTAGCATTTATTTTGCTCATCTATCATGAATCCGAGTTGGTGGGGAAGTCCGGCTCCAGACAGTGGAAAATACATGAATACTAGTCAATCTCCATCATGGGCCGAATCTCCGGTATCTACATCCTCACAAACAAATGCCACTCCAGCTGGTCAATGGGCGTTTGTTTCAAATCAAACTCCGAGTATTCAAAGTCTTCTTCTAAGCGAAAGTGAAACCGGAAGTTTGAACAGGCCTCCAAAGTTGATGCATCTTCATGAATATCCAGGATGGGTTGATCGTTTCCATACATACATTCTTGGTCAAAATACAGAGTTGTGGTTGCGGTTCATTACGGAATTCGATCAAACTATCGAGGTTGCTGCTTCTTCGACAGCTACATTTGCCGATCTTCCTGATGATCAAAAGAAGACGTATGACTTAGAAAAGAAAGCATACGCTATTCTCACTCAAGCACTGAGCAAGGATATTTATCATCAGTTCGTCAGTTTCAAGACTACCAAGAAGCTGTGGGATGCATTGAAGACAAGAGGAGTAGGTAATGAAGCCACACGTCAACTAAGACGAGATCTACTGAAGAAAGAATTCGATGGCTTCACATGTATGGATAAGGAGTCCTTGGGAGATATGACAAGCCGTTTCTATCACCTGCTTACTGAGCTGACCAACTTTGAAGTCACAACGACTCCAACAGAGGTGGTAAAGAAATTTGCCGATGCATTGCCTCCTCAATGGAATAACTTCCTGGAAATCTTGAAGTACAACGGAACGTTGAGAACTACAAATATCAACGATTTCGTGCAGCTTCTGGAGAACAAGGATCAGGAAGAAACGTTGAAGGCAAAGAGAGTTGCAGTGCCACAGAATCCAGAGATGTATTATGGCACCTCCACCTCTTCATCTGCAAAAGCCGGTTCACATGCTCCACTTCAAACGGCGTTTGTCACGAGCACGGATATGTATGGCAATCCAGTGCAAGTTCCTGTAAAGCCGTCTCCAACCACAGATCTGTATGGAAATCCAATACAACCACCTCCTCCTCCTCCTGCTCAACAACCACAATATGCATGTTATGGAGGAACATCATCTGCTGCAGGTCAACAATCAAAGCCAAATACAGTACAGCTTGACACTTCAAGTTTTTCTAAAATCAGTGTAGAAGTAGCTAAGGAACACATGGAGCTGCTTAATACTGTAGTGAGCGCGTACTGTGGGTTGATAGAAGGTCAGATTGGAAACATTAATCTGACACAAGAAGATTACAGGCAGATTGATAAGGAAGAGATGGACTTGATGGATATCAAGTGGGCCTTTGCGAGTGCTGTGAGAAGAGCAAAGGATTGGATGGAAAGTACTGGCAGAACCAGCTTGGAAAGTAAGCGAGACACCAAGTATGGGTTCGATAAGCAGGCTGTTAAATGCTTCAACTGTGGTGAACGGGGTCACTTCAAAAGGGAATGTACAAAGCCAGCCCAGCACGGGAATCAAAACCCCTTCAGGAACCAAGGCAACCAGCAGAACAGAAACAATGATCGTACATTGGTGCCTGTCAACAACCAAACCAACCGAGCACTTGCAGTTCAGGTGGATGAAGGTTGTGACTGGTCAATCCAGTTGGGTGGTGATGCTCTTGATGGAACAGCATGTTTTGCTCAGATTGTGAAGGAGCTAGTTCACACCAGTGGTGGAGAATCTTCTGCCAGTGGTGATGAATCGTCTGAAGATGAAGACTCCTCTGGATACAGTAGGAGCATTGATGAAGAATCATCCAATTCTGGTGATGATCATGTGGGTGAGACATCTAATGTTTCGGATGATATTGACATTGATGAACTCTTGGGGGAAGCTGTAGCAGAAACTCAAAGAAGATCTATTCTGGTGGATCAGGCTGCTTACTCTTCGTCTTCTCTCCATTCAGCCTTTATGGCTAATGTCGACGGTTCATCAAGTCAGGTATGTGTCGATGAACCCACTGCTGTTAATTGTGATGAATGTGCTAGGTTGCATGCTAGATGTGCTGATCTTGAGAAAAGTATGTTTGAGTTGCAAGGCAAACATGATGCTTTACAAGCTAGTTTGTTTGACTTGCAAGACAAACATACTACTGTGAATGAGAATTTGAGTGACTTGCAAAGTAAGCATGACGCTTTGCAAGAGAAATATGATGTGACATTCATTCACAATCAGAAGCTGACTGTGGATCTCTCTAAATGCACAGAGGCCAACATGTTTTATGAAAACCATGAAAAGGAATTTAAGTCAGTAATTGAAACATTAAAGAAAGATAAAACTGAACTGACTAAAATGGTTTCAAGAAAACAAACTGATATTAATTTGTATATATCTCGCCTTGAGAGTATGCAAAAAGAGATGGCTTGTGTGAAAACCGAAAGTGATGCGATCCGACTCAAGCTAGACAGTTATTTGAGTTCTAGCTATGTGTTAGATCACATCATTGACGTTCAGAAGGAAAAGAGAGATGTCACATGTATAGGCTACAAGAAGTGTCCACCACCAGTGAGACATAATTATGACGCCATGCCTGATGAAGAGGACAGAGTTTTCTTTGAACCTTCTGTGCCTCTGGATGTTAAGGAGTTTGCTGCAGGGCTCGGATACCAAAAGGAAGTATCCTCAGATTCAGATGTGTCAGCAGATACATTTGTGAGTGCTGAACAGAATCAAGATCCTCCAGTTGTGATTGAGGATGCTGATTCGTCTGATGATGAATCTGATGATACTGTCCCAGCAAAGTCTGATGCGGTAGTAAAAAATGAGGACATACCTCTTGAGAATCACATTCTATGTGATCCCCCTGTTCAACCCGCTAAGACTGTTGCAACTGAGTCCTCATCTGCAGGAGAGCCGGAGAGTGTGAATTTGCTGTACACTCTAGTTGGTGATGATAAAATTTACTCAGACAAAGATTTTCCCATTAAGAACGTTAATCAAGCCTTAATCTGCAAAGTCTTTGAGAATTCGACGAGTAAGTTCTTGGGAAAGGCAGGACCTAAAGTTACAGTTACACAGTGTCCTCCTATTCCAAAGGCTGAAATTCGAAAACAATTTGGGAACAAGAAATTACCAACAGTGCCAACACAGCAAAATCACACCAAACCCAAAGGTAAAGCACCGGCTCAAGCTAACAAGAAGCCAAATCAAAAGAAGAAGAAAAATGTTAACTTTGTGAAATCGACGGGAACAGACAAAATTGAGAAGTTTGAAAATCAATCTAACTTAGATTTTGTCAAGAAAGCTTTTGTCGAGAAAAGAAATGAACCAAGTAGTTCAAAACCTAGTACCTCGGGTTCACAAAGTTCAACATCATCGGCTAGACGATCACATGATTCTTCGGGGTTTGTAGAACGAAGATCATGTTTTGAGTGTGGAACCATTGGGCACATTATTAGAAACTGCCCATATCTTCATAAGCAGAAAGGAAAGGTTGATGATCCCCGTGGTAAGACTGACCGTAAGCCATCTGTTTCCACAAAACAAGATCCCCGACTTGTAAAAGAAAGGGAAAAGAAACAGAAACGGCAACAGGTCAAGAAAATTGAAAAAGCGATTAAAACCGATGTGGTTCATAAACAATCTGTTGTTGTAAAACCAGAAAATTCTAAAACTTCAAATCATCAAGAAGTTAAAATTTTAAAGAAAAACACTGGTGAAACCAAACAGACTTGGAAACCAAAAACGGTTGTTGAATCAGGGGGACCATCACAATTCACCAACCATCAAAGACAAGAAGTTATTGTCATTGATGAAAATGGAAGACCCAAGACCACAATGGCTTGGGTCCCCATCTCCAACTAATTCATTTGAGTTCATGTGCAGGGTGCTTCAGGAGGAACTATCAGTAGTCATTGGATTGTTGATAGTGGGGCATCCAGGCACATGACAGGCGACATGAAGCTTCTCTACGACGTTAAATCTATTAGAGGAGGTTATGTTGCTTTTGCTGGAGATAAAGGTGGATACATAACGGGTGAAGGAATGATATCTAACGGGATTGTCAGCTTTGACAAGATCAATTTTGTGCAACAACTTGATCACAATCTTCTTAGTGTTTCTCAAATTTGTGACAAGAAATTTTCAGTCCACTTTGATGCTAATGGATGTTATGTGCTGAAACCCGGCTTCAAAATTCCAAAAGAATGGATTCTCTTGTCGGCTCCAAGGATAAATGATTTGTACGTCCTTGACATGAGCCAGGCTATTACTACGTCTGCACAAGCAACTTGTTTCGTTTCCAAAGCCACAGAAAAAGACACTATCTCTTGGCACAGACGAATGGGTCACATTCACTTACGCAAAATGAATCATTTGGTTTCAAATGAATTGGTGAATGGTGTTCCCCTCAAAAATTTCCATCTTCAAGACATCTGTGTTTCGTGCCAGAAAGGAAAGCAAACAAAGAAGAAGCACCCTACAAAGAAGATCAACACAGTGGCAGTTCCTCTTGAACGTTTGCACATGGATTTGTTCGGTCCTGTCAAGCACAAGAGTATTCGGGGTGATCAATACTGCCTCGTGGTTACTGATGATTATTCAAGATTTTCTTGGGTTGCGTTCATGGCACACAAGAGTGAAACCTTTGGCATTATCAAAAACTTGATCATTCAGATTGAGAATTTGTATAAGTTGAAGGTTAGGCGGATACGTAGCGACAATGGTACTGAATTTAAGAATCATTCCATGATGGAGTTCTGCACTTCAAAAGGTATTCTTCATGAGTTTAGTGCAGCTTATACTCCTCAACAGAATGGTGTCGCTGAACGTAAGAACCGCACATTGATCGAGACTGCTAGGACAATGTTGGTAGAGTCACAGTTACCCATTCCATTCTGGACTGAAGCTGTGGCCTCTGCATGTTACACATTGAACAGAGTCCTTACAGTCAAAAGACACAACAAGACCTGCTTTGAGCTTCTTCAAAAACGGAAACCAGATTTGTCTTATCTCGAACCGTTTGGAGCTCCATGCACAATCATCGATCCTAATGGAAAGTTTGGGGCAAGAGCAATTGATGGATACTTTCTTGGGTATGCCACCCCTAACTTACGAGTCTGGAATCTAGAGACTAAAAGGGTTGAAGAATGGTCTGAGGTCAGAGTACAAAGGCACACCTTGCCAGTCAAAAATCCGGGTCAACCTTGGATGTTTGAGTACGATGACTTCTTCAATTCGATCAATGTTGAAGCCGCTGAAGAAAATGCTGCGGCTAGGATGTTTTTCGAGAGTGACAATGCAACAGTTTCACCGGTGGTTCGTCCGATTCTTGTTAATCAAGAACCATCTTCTTCAGTGAACAATAATACTCTCAACAATGAGGATTTTCATGATGCAAACGAATTGAACGAATCTTCAGAGGATGATGAATTTCTAGATGCAGATCAAGAAGCTCCTACAACAGCAGTTCATGGTACTTCAGAGGGTACTCCTCCAGTAGATGCTCATAGAACAGCTGAGGCTACTGCATCATCCTCTTCGTCAATTCCGGGTCTTGAATTGGTTGTTGATCTTAATCTTAACAACCTGGGTATAAATGTTCCAGTTCCAGACAATCCAGAAACAAGGATTCATAATACCCATCCTCAACAAAACATCATTGGAAATGTGCAAAGTGGCGTACAAACAAGAAACATGTTGCGAAACAACAACAATGCAGGCTTGTATGCAGCTATTCGAGAATCCGGGCAACAAAACGACTGGTCCTTCGCGTGTTATGTCTCACAAGAAGAACCAAGGACGTGGAAAGAAGCTTTGAAGGATAATGCCTGGGTTGAAGCAATGCAGGAAGAACTGCAACAATTCCAGAAGCTGGGTGTCTGGAAACTTGTAGAGAAACCTGCTGGATACAAGAAGATTGGTACCCGTTGGGTTTTCAAATGCAAAAAGGATGACCGCGGAGTTGTTATCCGAAACAAAGCTCGTTTAGTCGTTCAGGGTTTTCGTCAGATTGAAGGGATCGACTACAACGAAGTCTATGCACCAGTGGCACGTCTCGAAGCAATTCGAATCTTTCTAGCCTATGCGTCCTTCAAAGGATTCAAGGTTTATCAGATGGACGTGAAAAGTGCATTTTTACATGGTGTGGTTGAAGAAGAGGTGTACGTCGAACAGCCTCCAGGTTTTGAAGATCCTATTCATCCCGATCGGGTTTGGTTGCTCAACAAAGCTCTTTATGGTCTTCATCAAGCACCACGAGCTTGGTATGCAACCTTATCTCACTATCTGCTGGAGAACGGTTTTCGTAGAGGTCTTATCGACTGTACTCTCTTCATCAAAGAACAAGATGGAGATCTCCTTCTGGTACAGGTATACGTTGATGACATTATTTTTGGTTCTACTAATGATGTCTTGTGTAGGGAATTCGAGCGCATTATGCAGGATAAATTCGAGATGAGTGCTATGGGGGAAATGACCTTCTTCTTGGGCCTACAAGTACAACAAACGGAGTCTGGGATATTCATCCATCAGACTAAATATGTTGGTGACATCTTGAGCCGGTTCCAGATGTCTGATGCAACGCCCATTGGTACCCCATTGCCAACTAATCACGGAATTACTCCAGACTTGAAGGGAGAAGCTGTTAGCCCTTCTATCTATCGCGCCATGATCGGATCTCTCATGTACCTCACAGCATCAAGGCCAGACATAATGTACCCGACGTGCCTGCTTGCCAGATATCAAGTTAACCCGAAGGCCTCACATCTTGCTGCTGTCAAAAGGATTTTTCGTTATTTGAAGACGTACCCCGACACCGGTCTGTGGTACCCTAGGGATAATAACTTTGAATTGGTAGCTTTCAGTGATTCTGATTTTGGCGGATGCAAAATCGACGGTAAATCCACAACGGCTGGATGTCAGTTTTTAGGAAATCGCCTAGTCACATGGCAGTGCAAGAAGCAGACGTGTGTAGCTACATCAACATGCGAAGCTGAATACATTGCTGCCTCAAGTTGTTGCTCCCAAGTTCTTTGGATCCAACAACAAATGCGGGACTACGGTTTTGAATTCCTAACTACTCCTATTTACGTTGATAATTCTGCTGCTTTAGATATCACTAGAAATCCTGTGCAGCATTCAAAGACCAAACACATCGAAATCAAATATCACTTCATACGTGATTGCTTTGAGAAAAGGCTAATCGATGTTGTTAAGGTCCACACCGATGACCAACGTGCCGACTTATTTACCAAAGCATTTGACAAATCAAGATTTGACTTTTTATTATTGGTAAATGGCATTAAGGTCAAGCAAGAGTAAAACCAACATCGGAAAATCATTTTTGTAAATACCTTTGTGTTTTTAAATTTATCTTAGTTTGTTGATTTTAGGGGGAGTAAATCCAAAAATCGGAAAATCCAAAAACATCGAAAAATTCAAAAACACAAAAACAATAGAAAAACAAAAATGAGTTTCCTGGCGAGCAAAAGAGAAAATGATAGTACATCAGTGGTCTATCCAAACCTCTTTAAACCTTAAATGAAAAACGATAAGCAGCTCTATATAAGATGTATCGGTAGGCTCACAATCATTTTAAAGTGTGCAGGGTGATATAAATCTTAATCGACTGAAGACCAGGTGGGAACCATTCATTGGCATATGGTCTTAGTACCGAAATTTCGTTTGATAGATTGCCGAGGTTCTGAGATATTCGGTCTTTATGCTGCTTATCATCTGGGTATCATGGTTGTATCTTTTACCGAAAAATAACGGGGACGCAAGTCTAGATCTTCCATGATACTATACATACGTGTACATATTGCATATTGCATTCGACCTCAATAAGTGATAAACAATCACATGTCCAAATCAAATAAGTGATAAAATATCACACTTTTCCGGGTGTCAAGTTCGTCTCTCTGCTGTACGGAAGTACTGACCTGTTCACGGACTTGCACCTGTGCCCTCATGCATACGAAAATCAAGTTCCTCATCAATAAGTGATTATATCACATAGGACTTGTTTTCAAATCAAAATAAGTGAGTATCTCACAATTTATACGGTCAAACAGATGATAATCGGTATACTCACCGGTAAGATGAACTCTCGTGCATACCTTGATACGGGAATGTGTCGTGATGTGGATGAACACCGGTCGGTAAGTATAAATCATACATTAACGTATCCTCTAAACATGATTACATCTGATAAGTTGAGCTTAAGTGGACAACAATACCGATAATTGTTATAGGATGCTTATCTTAATGTTAACTAACTGAACAACAAGAGTGTTTTGGCATGACCGTACACTGATATGATTCTCTTACCCTCGAAACTCGCAAAAAGAATGTCTGTATATATTTATGTACTGCTTAGCTTTTATTATTTCTTTTAAACAGTTTCGTCGTTTGGTGGATATCAGCACGACATTAGCGGTGATGTCGTTTGATAACACTCAAAGGATTTTAAATTGTTGTCTTTTTTTTTTTTTAATGTCAAAAATACCAAAAAGATTTTAGGCTTGTTTTAATATAAACTTTATAAAAAGCCAAAAAATTTTATTTCTACTTTATTTTCGATCGTACGATGTTGGAGCTCGAGTCTTTGTTACCTGAAACCTGACTGAAAACCGGACTGACTAAATCTTCATAAACGGTCAAAAAAAAATATTTGCAGATTTTGAAAGTTAGAATTTAAAATTGATAAATTTATTAAACTTTCAAATTGTCGGACGGTGTTTGATTATGACATGGTCATTCGTGTGTCATTTGTTTATGCTATATTCCAAGCAGTTGTTCTCATTACGCGTTTAGATTTCTTGCATGTGCAGATTCTAAAGGCTAGGAGAACATGGTCGATGACAAGCTTTGGAATGAAGACACGACGAGAAGGCGCTCAAAAGATGAAGATGATCGAGTTGCCGCTGGCCATCATCAACACCACAAGGATCTCACTTCATAAAGATAAAGTCTTTTCACGAGCATAACTCAAGGGGGAGCTTATGTTAAGGGGGAGTTTGTCAACACACTTCCTACATGATACGGGTAGTTTGTTGATACACTCTCTACTTTCAAGACGTGAAGACTTTGAAGATCCTCCGGCATTGAAGACATGATAGGACATCAGAGTCTTGAAGACCTGAAGACCAAAGACTGTCGAAGTTCCAGACAAGTCTACACTTTTAGAAGAACAAGACAAAGCTTAGAGATCAAAGACAAAGCTACAGCCAAGGGGGAGTTTGTTGGTGCACTTGTGTCTGTACTTTGTCTGTATTCGGTCTGATATAAACGATGTCCTGATTTGTGTTGTAAGTTGACCAAGTCAACCATCCTCCGGTTTGACTTGGACAACAGTTGAAAGATGTTCTGATCGAAGGATAGCCTCGAAGGATACACCTGATCCTTCGAGGTGATCGAAAGATATGGTTCGACCATGGTTCGACCATTAGACCTCGAAGGATGATCCTTCGAGGTCCATGCTGATCTTTCGTGTAACATGTGGTCGACAGATGATCCTTCGGACCATCTGTCGAATCCTTCGAGCAGACCTGCTGAGCTGGGTATATATACCCATGCATGTGTTGAGTGTTATAGAGTTCTGCCATTCCCACACACCCGAGAGATAGAAGCTTAGAGAGCATTCTGCCCAGAACTCACTCACACACTTAGAGAGTTTATAGAACACTTCTGTAAACATTGAGCTTGTAACCGAAACCCTCATTGCATTAATACAACTAGTGTTAATCGGTGAATCTTTGTGTGTTTGTTTCTCTACTTGCTACTAACTCGGTTTGCTTGCTAGCTTGGATTCCGCACTCGCTAGTAGGTTTGTATAACAAGGTTTAGGTTCGTAATCCTCCGCGAAAAGGGACCTACATACTATACTATACGATACGATACAACACGATAGGCTTATACAAGACCTATACGAGACTTATACTACACTATACTATACGATACGATGCGATACAACACGATACTATAGGATACGATACCACATCCATAGGCCCATACAATGCCTATACGAGATTTATACTACACTATACGATACGATACGATATGATACGATACAATACAATACGATACTAGACTATTGGATAAGATACAACACTCGTATAGGACTATAGGTGTGGTTTAGGTCCCGTTTAGGCCTATAGGCTTATACAAGACCTATAGGGGCCATATACTAGACTTATACTATACACTATACGATACGATACAACGCCCGTATACGTCGATAGGCCTATACAAGACCTATAAGGGACCTATACTACACTATATGATACGATAGTATCGTATTGTATTGTATCGTATCGTATTGTATCGTATAGTGTATAGTATAAGTCTCGTATAGGTCCCATATAGGTCTATACGAGAGCTATACGAGACTTATACTATACTATACGATACGATACAACACGATAGGCTTATACAAGACCTATACGAGACTTATACTACACTATACTATACTATACTATACTATACTATACTATACTATACTATACTATACTATACTATACTATACTATACTATACTATACTATACTATACTATACTATACTATACTATACTATACTATACTATACTATACTATACTATACTATACTATACTATACTATACTATACTATACTATACTATACTATACTATACTATACTATACTATACTATACTATACTATACGATACGATATGATACGATACAATACAATACGATATTAGACTATTGGATAAGATACAACACTCGTATAGGACTATAGGTGTGGTTTAAGTCCCGTTTAGGCCTATAGGCTTATACAAGACCTATATGGGACCTATACTAGACTTATACCATACACCATTTTTTTACTCAAAAAACATCACCCTCAAAAAACAATCAAATTACCCTACCAAAACATCTATTTTTCAACTAAAAAAAACCAACGAGGGGTCTTAATATTAATTATTTAAAATAAAAAAAACTTGTTTTTGTATAAAATTTGATAAAAAGATTAATATTGTATAAAATGTTTGTTAAAAAAAAAAAAAAAAAAAAAAACCCCTTCAAGACGCCCAGTATAGGCCTATACGAGGCATATAAGGGGCAAAGGGTCACATATGAGGCCTATACGAAGGGTCCTATACGCCCAGTATAGGCCTATACGAGGCGTCTTGAAGGGGTCAAACCAGAAGTGACATGAGTCAGACACTGATTTTGATGTAACCCTATACGCCTCGTATAGGCCTATACGAGGCCTATACGAGGCAAAGGGTGTCTAAATAGGCAGATAAGGTGTCCAAATAGTCTGACCCTTTCAAAATTCGTTTTGTTTTATTTTGTTAGCCGTCTTAGATGAACACTCCAACTTCAACTCTAATCATCATTGTGCAACAATGCTACATGGTCAACAAATACAGCTCATTACCTCAAAAGAGCAAGATGCCTGCAATACCGAACAAAGCGTAATTGAATAAAAGAAGATTCTTCCAGGTAACATGATATTTCTTAAATTTACCAAGCTTCTCTATTTAGCATTTATTTACTTAAATTATCATTGATTTTTATTGTTTACATGGAGAGATCCAAGTGAAGGACAATGTAGCTATAACTGAGCGTGCATCAAAGTCTGAAGCACAACTGAAAGTAATATTCTGTTAATCACTGTTTATAAAACATGTGGTTTCATTTCTAATGGCACTAAGTGTTCAACTTTTTATAAAAATTAGATCACCAAACTCTAATGGCTCTTCACGCCGCCAGTCCGTAGGCGGAGCTGATAACTTTTCTAAGTTGGCGATTGCTTAAAATGGGATTTTACCATAAAGATCACCGTCTTTTCAAATAAGATCATCTGGCTCAAGTTCAATTTTGAGGCATGCATAAGGTACATAAAAGTCATTTGATGGCGGTACGCATGCACTTGAGAGGAGTAAAGTTATTTCAAATGGAAGCGTGGCCAATCGTGAACCAAGGATATTGAAATGGTAAACCCTGATGAAAAGCCGAGTGTTTCCTCAAGAACTGAAACGGAAAACGGAAACTGAAGATACTGTGGCATGCCTGTTGTAAGATTTGCTTCAAAAAGAAGTGATAGCTTTAAGGAAGGCTGGTAATGAAACAGATCAAAGCATTAAAGACAAAGATACTGTGGCATGCCTGTTTGAAAGTTATAATCCCTACACATCCTTAAAGTACAAGGGTTATTATGTATATAGTTAATAGTTATTTAGATGGCGGTTACTTGGCGGTTACAAACTACAAGGACCAAAGTTGACAACATGGAAGATGGAAACTACCCTAATAACCGAAAAGGTGTGTCTCTCTACACACACCATTTCCGATTGGGTATCAAGGCACAAGAAGAAAAGACGCACCGGTTGGAGTGAATGGACAAGATTCGACATACCTCTTCAAGTTTCAATCACAACCATACATCCAAGAGACGTGTCCTTTCACGAAGAGACGCAACCGTTCAGTCGTACCTTTTAGAAACTATAAATAGGAATAGATAGTTTCATTTGTAATTCGTAGATTACATTCCATTGTACAAATTCTCAGTTTATATTTTCAAGTTATACAAGTTTGTTTATCACGTTCTAGAGATCAAGATCCATTTTGGGGCCAACAATTGGTATCAGAGCGTCAGGCTCTAGGCGTGGGAATCGCAAGGCATCGCAGGGAATTCGCGATCAGGTTTTATTTTCGTTTTCAATTCGCAAAGTTTCATTTCAGATTTTTTTTTCGGTTCTAGGAAAGTCGGTTAAACCGAACGGTTAGGAATCTAGGGTTCGTTTGTTTTGATTCCGGGGTTTAGTGCGAATTAGATTGTTGATTACTACGCGTTGTGGTTATTCGCGGGTTAAGATTTGAAAGTTTATTGAATTCAAGGGAATTGAATTTTACCGGTACGGGTGGTTCGTATTGGTGGACAAGAAGTTTTTTAGAAACAAAAAGTGAAGGGTTGTTTTGATTACAAGTTTGTCAAAGTGAAAATCATTCGGTCAGAAACCATGTCGGGAGCAACCGGACCGAATCAACAAATTGTAATTCAAAAGGAAGGAAGTTCTCTTTCCCAGTTTCATCAGTGTCCGGTTCTGAAACCAACAAACTATACAGTTTGGGCTATTCGTATCAAGACGATTCTTGAAGCGAATGGTTTGTGGGAAACGATTGAACCGGCAGAAAATGCAACGGTAGACACCAAGAAAGATAAGTCTGCAATTGCATATCTGTTTCAAGCAATACCAGAAGACGTTGTATTGCAAGTTGCAAGTTGTAAAACTGCAAAAGAGATTTGGGATAATCTAAAGGTTAGACACGTTGGTGTTGATCGGGTACAAAAGGCGCGTATGCACACGCTATTGTCAGAATTTGAATTATTGCAAATGAGGGAAGACGACACTATTGACTCTTTCACCGCAAAGATAAATAGTATTGTTACACGGGCAAGCGAGTACGGAAGGACGTTGAATCAATCCCACTCTGGTACGAAAACTTCTAAACGCCGTGCCAGATAGATTTATTCAAATAGTTGCATCGATCGAGCAATACTCCGATCTAGACACAATGACACTAGACGAAGCTATTGGTAGACTAAAAACGTATGAAGAAAGGTTAAAGTTGAAGAAAAAGGAAAGCCCCGTGAACAATTTAGAAGAACTCTTGTATACGGGTCATGGACAACATGTTGGAAATCATGGACGAGGGAGATTCCGTCCGTCACGAGGCCGAGGAAGAGGCAATTATCAACATAGGGGTGAAGGGCACACCTCTTACGAGTCGGAAGGAACCGACAAACTACAAAGTGATGATAGCAAGCAAGAGACACCGACTATGAGAGATAAGTCTAAAATCACTTGCTACAGATGTGAGAAACTTGGGCACTATGCCTATGAATGCCCAACCAAGAAAACCAAAGAAAGTGAGACACTATTGGTCGAAATAGAAGAAGATGATGATGAACCGGCACTTCTGATGTGCCTAGACGCTGAAGAGAAATAGAAACGTGAAACTTGGTCGTGTGATACGATCAAAGGGGAAGAACCGTGTGATGCGGAGATAACCTGTGAAAGGTATAACAAAACAGTCCAGTGAGTGGATCGGATCAAAGCGAAGAATCCGTGAGGGAAGCAATCAATAATGAAGAACTCGTTGTGAGAGACAATCGTGAAGAAGATAAATCAAGGAGAAGACGCGCGTATCCTGTGACTGGGTCAGAAGAAGGAATTGTTGTGTGATACAACCCCAAGAGAGATCTGAGTGAGTCAATTTATCCAAAATCTATGCGAGATGGATGCAAGTCATGTGATATGATAGTGGGCAAGTTAATCAAGACCGGGTGAAGTTCGTGTTAAGACAACTACACAAGAAAAGATTCGTGTGATACAAATCAAGTGCGGTCAAGACAAGTGTGAAGTAAGTTCGTGAGAAGCAAAGTTCGTGAATAGAAGATCCGTGTGAAACGTCGGATACAGAGGAGTTTTAAGAAAAAATGGAATTGATCAAAGTTCAAGATCTATAACTCAAGGATGTTCGTGATTAGGGGGTGAATGAAAGTTATAATCCCTACACATCCTTAAAGTACAAGGGTTATTATGTATATAGTTAATAGTTATTTAGATGGCGGTTACTTGGCGGTTACAAACTACAAGGACCAAAGTTGACAACATGGAAGATGGAAACTACCCTAATAACCGAAAAGGTGTGTCTCTCTACACACACCATTTCCGATTGGGTATCAAGGCACAAGAAGAAAAGACGCACCGGTTGGAGTGAATGGACAAGATTCGACATACCTCTTCAAGTTTCAATCACAACCATACATCCAAGAGACGTGTCCTTTCACGAAGAGACGCAACCGTTCAGTCGTACCTTTTAGAAACTATAAATAGGAATAGATAGTTTCATTTGTAATTCGTAGATTGCATTCCATTGTACAAATTCTCAGTTTATATTTTCAAGTTATACAAGTTTGTTTATCACGTTCTAGAGATCAAGATCCATTTTGGGGCCAACACTGTTACCCTTTCAGTATTTTTTTTATACCAGGGTCACATTTAGCCCGTTTGACGAGTACACTCTTAGCTATGATATTTTGACTTGGTATGTGATTTAAAAAAAATGCAATCTACACCAACTTATGGATCAATATGGCAGCTTCTACAAGTAATAAGAATCTAAGCTCAGTAGATATGGCAACCTCTATTACTAATAAGATTCAAAACTTAGTAATGGATAATTTATGAATTGCAGGGTCACAATACAATGGTAGGGGAAAGAGAGGTGCAAATGTCAAGAGTCCCAAGATACTACTACTAGATGAGGCTACAGTGCACCGGATGCTGAGTCCGAACGAGTCGTTCAAGACGCGTTGGATAGGATCATGGTTAATCGGACCTCCGTCGTGGTGGCTCATTGGTTGTCAACCATTAAGGGCACTGTTGTCATTGCAATCGTCAAGAATGGAGTAATCATTGAGAAAGGAAAGCATGAAAAGTTGATTAATAATAAGGACATATTTACTATGCATCATTAGTTGCAAAGAATCAGGACTGACGTGTTTCGGGTTGGGTTGTTCAGTTGGATAAAATTCGGTTAACCACCGGTTAACAAAAATTTAGCTTGCCTTATGTGTTTTTATGAATCACTTGTTAATGGTTGGTTGATTCAGTTTATACAGGTTTTATATTACTTTTTCCCTTTTTCAGATACGTAAAGGTAATGACTTTTGCATTTCACTTATAAAGCAGTTTATAAATCTTCATATATAGAGAGGTATGTAAAACTTGAGAGAATCTATTAGAATTGTCCTTTTTTGATGATCTTTAGCAGGTATTTTGTTTGGTTATTAGGGTATAAGGAGTGGTTAAACACTTGAGAGTGGCAAACTAAAAAAATCAACCAATGAGAGTGTGCCATGTCAAAGTGGTAAACTATGCTCAAAGTGTTGGTAATGGGTTAGACAATGGTGAAGTGGTAAACTATTTTTTTTTTTTTAAAAGTAAAAAAATGTGATTGGTTGAGATTGGGATGGACCCCACCCCACACTACCCTCTCTTTCACACATACTCTCTTCCGGAATCGGTATTCCCTCACCGCTCTCTTCCTCTTTTTCGGTAAACTTCATGCGGCAAAATCGCCGGCAATGGTTGCCGATCGGTGCCGGGTGGGTTTGCCGCCCCCACTCCAGACACCCCTAGATGAATGGCCTTCCCATATTATTGCACCCTCTTTTCTTATCTTAAAGGTAATCTTCTAAACACTGTTAAAGGTTGTTAAATACTTCTTTATCTTTCTATATGATACTTTAAAAGAGTGTTTGGTATAAGTTATTGACACTATCAATTACTTTTTTGTATGTATACAATGATTCAATTGATTTCAAGGTCTGGGTTAGTGGCTGAGAAAGATTAAATTTCAAGTAAATAACTTATTTTAAACATGATATATAAGATTAATATTTTAGGACTAAGGATGGTGGAATTTTATACCATCTGAACATATAAACACTTCTATAAACTATCAACCCATTTGACTCATTTCTTTTTTAACTCAATTTTTCACATTGACCACTTTGGGATAAAATGTATGCTAAATTGACCATTAATAAGTAACTTGTAAATTCCGGGATCACCAAAATCTTTAAGTAATCTTGTATTGAGGCACTGGCTGTGATATGTTAAGTTTTTTATAAAAAATTTCCATGATTTAAATTTCTTTTATGTCTTGAATTTGCCAATAGTGTGTGCTTGTTGCCTGATCAATCTAACATTGGGTGTACAACTTCTCTTTATCCAAGTAAATCCCCTGAATTTATCCATAACAAAAATGAACTGTGGCTTGAAACCAAAAGTGAGAAGCGCACAAAAGTGACAAGGTCCAAAACCAGGGCTCGAATAATTATATATGTGTTTTTGTATATTTCCTATAGCTTTCTAGCATCACTTACCCAATGTTCAAGACACAAATAAGGTTTCTACATGTTTTAATAATGAAAGTCTATGCATGTACAACCTGAAAAGCATGTTGTACAACAACCTGCTTCATAAAAATATGAGAAACACATGAGGTGCGCCCCTCACGGGCACTTTTTTTGCCAAAAGAAGTGCGCCTCAGGTGTGTTTCGTGTACCCGCTACAACGTGCGGACATTCCCACTAGTATATAAATATATAAATTACCAATGATTTGAGTTTTTGTTTTGGGTTGCTATTTGGACTTTTATTAGGCAATGATATAAGAAATCTGGTTTTGCAAAACCGTGATGGCTAAATTGAAGCAACTGATTATAACCAAATTTCTGAGCCAAGGGAAAAAATCAACTTCTTACGCATGCGTTTTTAGGTTATATTTTTATATATGTTTTCTTGTTATACTTTGTTATTTATACTCAGGTTAAAAACGTGTTTGCCAATGACGAATCTATTGCTATTATGGTCATTGTGACCAACAGCACATCAAAAAACTTGCAGTTGCAACATTTTTTTTGAGCCTTTCTTTGCCGACTTTATAATAAGTTTCAATTCTTATTTATTGTTGTTGTTTAGTTGAAGATTACCATAACTGATATGTACATTTTGGGATTTAGAATGTCTACAACTAAAGATGAAACGAGCGAATTGGAGAGGCTAACGAGGATTGTTGAAGCATTGTGAATTTAGACCGTCAAATATATGAAAAATTAAATGAGCCAACCAAAAATGGTAACAAAATTCGTGAAAAACAGGGGGAGTTACAAGTCGCTATCGACACACTTTCGCGCGACATGCTAGGCCTAAGAATGTCGAGAAAAAGGATTAGGCGTATATATATTTGTAGTAGAATATAACACATTGATTGTAATTTTGTAAACAATCAATGTTAATATATATAGTTTATCTGTAGTAGAATATAACACATTGATTGTAATTTTGTAAACAATCAATGTTAATATATATAGTTTATCTGTAGTAGAATATAACAGATTGTGATTTTGTAAACAATCAATGTTAATATATATAGTTTATCGTTAGTTTTAATTTAATTACTACGCTTAGTGTTCATTAATACCCCACCGCAACGCGGGGAGGGGGTTACATTCTAGTTTAAATAGATTTTCAAGTGTTTTTTAAGTCACTTAGACCACTCGGTGTGGGGCTCGTCCTGGGGCGGCGACGAGCCTCCACAACATTTCCGCATGGCCGTCGTCGTCTCAATCATCCCTGGCTAGCCGCCGAAGACGTGCAAAAAAGGACAAAAATTGTTACCGTTGGGGGCATGCGACCGTTGTAAAAAAATAATAATTCAAATTCCTTTTAACATCCAACAGGCAGAAATTTTAAAAACCCTAAAATTTATTAACTTTATTTATAAATACAACCAAAACACCCCATTTTTTACCCACTTCAACCAAATCTCTCTCTCAACTTTTCTTCAACTTTTTATAAAACTCTTCTACTCTTTATAAACATTCTTCTACTTTTGTCATGGATCCATACAACCCGAACAACCCCATCTCGAACCCGAACCAAAACGTTTTTGCGGTGCCCGGCTACTATCCTTCAATGGAACCGAGTTGGTCATCCTCGCAATTTTCTCTCAACGCTTTCGCGGGTTTTCAACAATCACCGAACGCTTTCTCACAAATGCAACAAATAATGATTGATGTGTGCAAAATGCAACATATTAATTACATCAAATGAGGTATAAAACTAACTCCTTTTTAGTACCAATGTTGGAAAAAAACGCGTTTCTTTCTTCCTTTTGAACTTACAGGAGCAAACAAGTTTAAAAGAACAAAATGAGCAAATAAGCAGCCAAAACCAACATAAATACAAAAAGAAGGAATAAACGTGACATGTCCGACCCATCGGCAGCATCCCCAAAGAAAAACAAGGAAACAGACCCTAACCACGAGGCTATGCACAGCTCTACACGGGGCGTGAAAAGTTGGTGTTAGCCTAACAACTCTTATCATCGATATGTGAACCATTCAATTCAAACGTATTAAACGAAACATTAATTAGAAGATGGTGTTAGCCTACCAAAACACACGTGAAAAGTCAAACAAAAAAAGACACTACAACTTTCAATGTGGTTTTTGAAGGATTCCCCATTGGAGCCTCTTTTGGAAGTGTTTTTTTTTTTTTCAAAATCAATTAAGATCTGTTTAGGATTAGACTGTTATGAACTAATACCATTGCAAGGTATGGGACTTGTCCCACATCAGTTGTATAGGCAACTAATGTGGGGTTTATATACCAAATGGGCTCCCCCACCCACCAGACTAGTCTTTTGGGTTGTGTTCTCCTGTTTGGTATGTAACATAGACATGTCATCGAGTTCTTCAAGCTTCAAGAAATCGTTCTCAATCGGACAAATCGAGTACTTTAGTTTCATTAATTCTCTTTACTCTTAACGTAAATTATCCGTTTTAACGTATGTTCGGAAATTGTTTAACTATATGTTATGTTTTATTTGTTTTTTTTAGCGATTCAAGGTATGTTAATGATTTTGCAGCTAATGACACAACGGACATGAACAATATGATGAACATAAAGAACACGAAGAAAACACAAGGAATTGTAATATTATGGTTACGTATATGTAACTAGAGTAAATTACAAAAATCGTTCTTTATGTTTGTACCGGATTGCAAAGTATGTCTGTTGAAACAACAAAATATAGACCGAGGATAGTGACAGGGGTGGTTAGGCAGAAGGGTTAAAGGGTTTAACCTTGCCTAACGCAGGTCGTGGGGTCCCCCACGTTTGCAAGACGTGGAAGGAGGTTCACTGATTTTAGTTTCTTGTTTGAAGATCCAATTCTGAAGTATTGTTCAGTAATCGATTGAGGGACAGAAAGAACAAGTGTAATGTCACTTTGAATGAGGGACACTTTGAGTGAAGTGAATGTACGATGTAAAGGACCAGAGTTTGAGAGAACAGGTCTGATCCAGGATGTCTTTGTTAATGAATGAAGTGTCGTTTTATAGGCAAAGACATGTCCCAAAGGAGTATACATTTGACTAGTGAACCAGCTTGCAGTGAGGGGCTTACCCTTTCGGGGGTTGAAGCCTTTTGACCCCCGGATAATAGCGTGTATTCTGTGGACCTCCATTGCTTTTACGGCTGTGGTTGGTGAGACTGTTTGGGGATGTGACTTGTTCACTGTTCCCGTGTTACTTTACTCCATCTCTTCAGCTTTTTCAAGCATTGAACCTTTTAACCTTTTAGGTGTTTATATACTTGGTCGTTTTATTTGGTCTCGGGCTACCCCCGTCATCAGCCCCCCAAGTCAGAGGTTTTTGGGAGTAGCTCAAAGACTTCTGACTTTTTTAAGCATCTGTGTTGTTCCCTGAAGGTTTCAAGGGTTCGAGGTTTGGAGGATTGGAAGGGTGTCGGCAGTTAATGTTTGAATTTTGAAATTCTGACAACTGATTTGATTAACGTGTAGCAGTTCCTAGGGTGGCGGTTTTGCAGGGTGTATTTGTTTACATTTTTGCCCCTATATTAAGTTGTTTATATTTTTCTTAATTGCCGTTTCATTTTTCCATCCAAGTATTTTCTGCAAGTCTTCCCCTTTTCTTTCAAGGTTAGTGTTGTTTTCTTTTGCTTTACTTTTTCATAGTTTCTTTGCAAAAATGGGTGCCCTTAAGGATTTAGCAAGATCCTTTTCCCGGTTAACCCAAGAGGAAGTAGAGTTGTTTTGTAAGGAATATGGTATTGGGATTGAGTTTACACCTACTGCTCCTGCGTGTGATGCTTCGATTGATAAATGCCCAACTGGTTTCATCGCCCTTTATTGTCGTCACTTTGAGTTTTCAAACATTCGCTATCCGTTTTCTCTGTTTGTTTTGAATTTGTTAGAGTATTACCGGGTTTCTTTTGGTTAGATTCATCCGAAGGGCATGGCTAGGGTTTTACATTTCGAGGTTTTGTGCCGTGCCCTCGGATATGATCCTTCCTTATTGTTATTCCATCGTTTTTTCCGGTTGGCCAAGAATGGAGATTGGTTTACTTTTGAAGCATCTAAGGTTGATTCTGGCCTTATTTCATCTATGGTTAACACACTTGGAACTTGGAAGAATCGTTTTTCTGGGTTTCAGACACTATTGTTCCGTTTAAAACTGTGTGGCGTCACCCGGATGCTGTTCTCAATGAACCGGAACCCCTTAAATCTAATTTAAATGATGCTTTTCTGAAATCTATTCGTAAATGCCCTGCGAGGGTTCGTCCCTTTCCTGAGCATTTGCTGGTTTTATTAGGGGTTAGTAAGTTGTGGGAAAAAACTGACCGGGATCCGGTTCTGATGAGAGATGGCACGGGTATGCATTTTTGTTTTCTCCTTTCTTTTATCTTTCTAATTTTTGTCTCATGTTTTGTCTGTTTGTTGCTTGCAGTTATGTCTGCCTTGGATTTCATCAAAAGTGATGACACTTCGGATGTGGTTTTTGGGGATGTTCCTGTTGTTCCTGATGAAAATGTTGTGGTTAAAGGTACCGAACAAAGGTTTGAAGGTGGTGGGTATGTTAGTGTGTCGAATGTTAAAGGTTTCTCTAAGCCTCTTGCTCCCAAGACTTCTACCCGGCGATCTACTCGTCGTTTAAAAGCTGCTCCTCAATCCACCTCTACTGAACCGGTGGAGTTGAGTGATGATGTTGAAGAGTCTGAGGACCAAGGTGTTGAGGCGGGTTCTGAAAGGGAGAGGAAGTTAGTTGTTCATGGCAAAAAGGATTCAACCAGAAAGGTTGCTGCTACACCTATTCAAGGTTCTTCGAGTATGGACGTTGAAGGGTTGGATCCTGATGCAGTTTATGTGCCAAGCTGGTCGGTAAAGGTTGATGATAGCTTTAAAGATGCTGCTGTTTGTGAAGAGGCCTTAAGTCATATTGCTCCTCCTTCGGTTCACAAGACTATCTCCGAAATGGATGATGATGTGATGCTGTCCCGGATGATTCTTAGTACTTGCAATCTTGCAGCTATGCTTCCTCAGGGGGTTGCTCATTTTCGCCAAGGGATGCGAGAGTATGAAGACTTTTCCAAGAAGAAAGATAAGATGAAGTCTTCGATGGCGTCGATGAGAAAGGAGATAAGCAGCTTTGCTGAGAAGGAGGAAGCTTGGTCGAAGAAGGTTGAAGGCTTGTCCAAGCAGCATGAGATTGAAATGACTGATTTTAAGAAGAGCTTCGAGGCTGATCGGTTGAAGCTAAAGGCGGACAGGGAGGCTTTGTCTGTTGCCCAGAAAGCCTTTGATGAGGAGAAAGAGAGTTTGAAGGCTTCGGTATCTCGTGCAACTAGTGATAACCAGTGGTTGATTGAGCAGGGCTTTCAACAGGTTGTCACTTACCTGCTTCATTCTACTGAGTTTAATTCTGCCCTTGGTGATGTGTATACAAAGTTGCTAAACTTGGGAAAATACCAAGGTCTCGTTGCTGGTTACAAACTGCATGAAGCTGGGCATGTTCTGGAAAAGTCTCCCTTATTTCGCCCAGATGCTCCTGATGTGTTCAAAAGCTCAGTTGAACAAATAGAGAGGCTAACCTATCCTTATGTTCATAAGGTTTCCTCTTGCTTTGGTAGGCCTTTGTCTGTTTTACAGGATTTGAAACCAGAGGGTCTAAATGAAAAGGTTTGCACTGAGGTCTTGGGCTCCCTTTCAAGGAAGAGATCTTATTCCGGAGATAGTGATGATACTCTCTCGAGTCTGCCGGATGCTTCGAAGGATGTTGGTTTAGAGGCCTCAGCGGTTGGTGGTGATGATGGTGCTAAGGCCAAGAAGTCTAAGAAAGCCAAGAAGTCCAAAGCTGAAGGTTCCAAGCCTTCTGCCATCTGATGTTTATTTGTAGCTTTCTTAGCAAAACACTTTATGGTTTGTAATGTTATTTTGAACAATGTTAGGTTTCCAGGAACCCTTAAGGTTCCTGTTGGTGGTGTGTTGGGCCTGTATGGCCATTTGAACAGTAGTTTACCTTGCAAGTTACTAGGACTTGCTTTAACTGTTACCTGAAAGTCTTTTATGACTTTCTTTGCTATGATATGATGGTTATTATGT
This sequence comes from Helianthus annuus, assembly GCF_002127325.2. NCBI lineage: Eukaryota > Viridiplantae > Streptophyta > Magnoliopsida > Asterales > Asteraceae > Helianthus > Helianthus annuus. Next base: position 186,830,406 of record NC_035443.2, read on the forward strand.
TACTTCTGTTATGTTTTTATGCTTGTTTTGCTTAGTTTGTTCAGTAGGCTCTTAACCCTTCAAGCCTTTTGGTTAGCTGTTTTTGGGTTGAAGCCTTCAACGTTTCTAGCTTATCATGTGGGTGGTTTGATTGGTTTGGTTTGTATGTTTTGCTGATGGGTTTTTTCTTGGATAATTTTAACATTGCCTTTGTTGAGTTTGCGCTGCCTTTATGTTTTTACACCTTAAAGGGATCAGTGCTGCAGACACTTAGCCTTGGTGTTTTTAACGAAAAGACATAGCACCTATCCTCTTTATTATTTTTTTGTGATTTATTTTACTTCGTAAGCCTGTTTGTTGGTTATATTTCTAAGGCTTAAGGAACGATTGGTGTAGGTTGTTCTGGCCTATCTATGAGACATTATTGTTTTGGCTTAATAAGTCTCATGGAGTTGTATTGATTTAGGAACTCACCCCTTATATAGGTTCATTCAACCCTTGAACCTATTGAGCGATGTGGCATGGGAGCTCATCCCCTTTCATGGCCCTTGCCATGGGGTTTTTTGCTAGGTTCTCAACCTGATCTTAGGATAGAAAGACAAGTTTGATAAAACGACTTCATTCATTCAAGCAATACTTTGCTTTTTACAAAAGGTTTTCATAGCGTTGTTTGAGGTACAAACCAAACTTTACTGTCTAAACATGGAATCTTCTCAGGGTTTTGCCATTCCAATGCCTTGGAAGCCTTTTGCCATCTGAATCTGCTAGCTTATAAGATCCACCCTTGTGTGTTTCGAGGATGGTGTATGGACCTTCCCATTTTGGGCCCAGCTTTCCTTGGTTTTCCTTTTTGCTAGCTTCATTGTTTCTGAGGACTAGGTCCCCTGGCTTGAATCGTTCGTTCTTAACCTTCTTGTTGTAGTAGGCTTCCATCTTCTGCTTGTATTTGGCTTCTTGGATTGCGGCTTGATCTCGGGCTTCCTCTAGGAGTTGTAAATTCAACATGATCTCTTTTTGGTTCGTTTCGGGATCCATGTTGACTATTCGTTGGGTTACAACTCCTATTTCAGCAGGGATTACGGCCTCAGATCCAAAAACCAAGCTATAGGGTGTTTTCTTGTGGCTTGTTTTTTCGGTTGTTCTAATTACCCATAGAACACTAGGCAATTCTTCGAGCCAATTGCTTTCATACCTTCCTAATCTTGTCTTGATGCCTTCCACTATGCTTCGGTTAGCCCTTTCAACCTGGCCATTTGATTGTGGATAAGCCATTGAGCTGAAGATCTGTTTGATTCTGTACTATTTACACCAGAGGCTGAAGGGTTTGTCAGCGAATTGCTTTCCATTGTCGGTGACGATCTCTCCTGGCAATCCATAGCGGCAGATGATGCTTTCCCAAACGAAGTCAATGACCTGCTTGCCTGTGATCTTTGCAAGGGGTTTAACCTCGGGCCATTTGGTGAAGTAGTCTATTGCCACTAGCAAGAATTTCACTCCTCCTTTTCCTGGAGGGAATGGTCCAACAATGTCCATTCCCCACTTATGGAACGGCCATGCCGAAGTTATTGGGACAAGATCATGCTTGGGACTTTTTGGGATTGGAGCATGAATTTGGCAAGCATCACATTTCTTCAATTGCTCGGTGGTGTCACGATGCATCGAGGGCCAAAAATATCCGAGGTTCATGAGTTTTGCAACCACCGACCTTGCTCCAAAATGGGCTCCACATATGCCTTCGTGAATTTCCTTGATCAAATATTTACTTTGCTCGGGACCAACACACCTTAGCAAGGAGGCAAGGTAACCCTTTTTTGTAGAGGGTTTCTCCTTGCAACACATATTGCTTTGCTTTGATTTTAACCCTTTCAGCTTCTACTTGATCATTTGGTAATTCACCATTTTGAAGGAATTTTTTTATGGAGTCATCCAGTTTGGATCTTCTTCGGTGACTACATCTTGGACCTCCAATTCATCAATCGATGGAGCCTTCCACACTTCAACCAACACCTTTTTGGTGAGGTGGGCGAAGGTGAGGGATGCTAGTTTACTTAAAGCATCAGCCTTTTTGTTTTGGGACCTTGGAATTTGCTTGATGTTGCATGCTTGGAAGGTGTTCATCAGTTCCTTTGATTTTTCTTTATATCTTCTCATATTGGGTTCTTTAGCAACGTAGCTATCGTTGACTTGGTTTGAGACTAGTAATGAATCTGTGAACACTTCAAGCTTTTGAACTTCCATTTCTTTGGCCAGTCTTAAGCCGGCGATCAGTGCCTCGTATTCAGCCTCATTATTGGTGGTCTGAAAATCAAAACGGAGAGCATATGTGAATTCTAACCCTTCGGGGTTTCTTAGAAACTAACCCAGCCCCTGACCCTTCAACGCTTGAAGCCCCATCGGTGAATAGTTTCCAGGCCTCGGGGTTGGAGGGTTCAGTGGTTGTGGTGTTTACTTCGTCAATGTTTGGCTTGGGATTTCCACAAGGAAGTCGGCCAGAACTTGTGCTTTTATGGCTTTTCGTGGGACATAGGTGATGTTATGCTCACCTAGTTCCACTGCCCATTTTGCTAGTCTGCCTGAGTTCTCAGGTTTTTTGAGCACATTTTTAACAGGTTGGTCAGTGACCACTTGTATGGGATATGCTTGGAAATACCTCCTAAGCCTTCTAGCTGTTTGAACTAGGGCTAAAGCAAGTTTTTCGAGGGGAGGATATTTAGTTTCAGCTAATTTTAAAGTTTTGCTGAAGAAGTAAACGGGTACCTGAGCCGTGTTTCGTTCGATTGTGAGGAATGCACTTATCGTTTCTTCAGCAACTGATAGATAAACTGATATTAATTCTCCCGTTTCTGGGGCTGCAATGTCTGGCAAGGAGGCCAGGTGTTGTTTCATCTGGTTGAATGCTTCTTCAGCCTCGTTGGTCCACTTGAAATCCTTTTTATCAGAACAATTTTTAAGTGTTTTGTAAAAGGGTATGGACCTTTCAGCAAGCTTGGAGGTAAAACGCTTCAGGGCAGCAAGTTTCTCGTTTAAGCTTTCAACCTCCTTTTTTTGTTTTTGGTGGCTTGGCTTCGAGGACAGCCTTTACTTTATTTGGGTTGGCTTTGATGCTTTGTTTTCCGACGATGTGACCCAGGAATTTTCCTTCTTCGAACCCAAACGAGCACTTTTCAGGGTTAAGTTTCATGTTAACCTTTCTGAGATTTTTGAAAGTTTCATGGATGTCGTCGAGCATTTGATTCTCCGTCTTGCTTTTGATTACTAAGTCATCAACATAGGCTTCCATGTTTTTACCAATTTGGCTTGCAAAAGCTTTGTCTACCAGACGTTGGTAGGTTGCACCGGCGTTTTTTAGTCCAAAAGGCATCTTCTTATAACATAAGATTCCTTTATCAGTGTGGAATGCCGTTTTTTCTTCATCTTCCTCTTTCATGTCACACCCCTAATTTCCACGTGTCACCGGTGGGCCCGGTGGGGGATTACGTGACGCAGTTGATATCATCATATGTCAAACAACACAAATTATAAAGCACAGCGGAAGCAAATGAAAATAGATTTATTTCAACCATTAATTGTAATATCAAGTATCACAACCAGTCAAAATAGATCCACAGGCGGATCAAAATAAAAAGGAATAAATTGTTCAACAGATTACGCATCCCAACAGCTTGCGAGACTCTAAGATGCTCAGGAGAAACCAGCCTATTGCGTATAGCACCTGCACTTAATCTTTTTGGGGAAAATACGTCAGTTTGCACTGGTAAATACAATTTAACCGACTCATTTTGAAAACATTTGAAAATTTGGTTTTAAATGCACAAGGCACAAAACATTTTCATAACTTGGGAATAATTAAACAGAGTTAAACTTGTAAAAGATTTACATGTTTGTTGACCGTTCGGTCGCCCGAGTCGTGTCGGGTTTAAGGTTAAATGACACACCACATGGTATAAGTCCGCGGCGGTAAGCCAACGTTAATACCTTAATAATAATAGACAAAATACCGGGTGTACGCCTACATCCGGCAGTCGAGGTCGTGGCCATAAATGATGCCAAGGATATCCGGGACATGGTCATTAAGCTCCCAAAGGCACAAGAAACAAACAACACTAAATTTTAAACGGGTCCCATTGGTAATACCCAACTACTAATGAGATGGAACCAACCGCCCGACCAAGCGGTATTTTATATACCGTACCCCCAAGCCCGTATAGGGAAAATAAGTTAAAAGTATTTACCTGAGCAAGTATAACCACAAAATCAAAAATGCACGTGTCTTTTACTGGGCTCCTATTCTGGAACGAAGGTTATTGTTGGTGCACTTGTGTCTGTACTTTGTCTGTATTCGGTCTGTATGTACGATGTCCTATTTAGTGTTGTAAGTTGACCAAGTCAACCATCCTCCGGTTTGACTTGGACAACAGTTTGTATATTGAAAGATGTTCTGATCGAAGGATGATGTAGAGATCGAAGGATGATTTGGATCCTTCGATCTCATCGAAAGATATGCTTCGAATGATAGACCTCGAAAGACTATCCTTCGAGGTCCTTGCTAATCCTTCGAAAGCATTGTATCCGAAAGATGATCCTTCGGACCATCTATCGGATCCTTCGATCTGGCATCATGGGCTGGGTATATATATACCCATGCAGTGTTAGTGTGAAGTAGTTCTGCCATTTGCACATCCGAGAGATAGAGAGCTTTGAGAGCATTCTGTCCAGGACTCACACTCACACACTTAGAGAGTTTATAGAACATTTCTGTAAACATTGAGCTTGTAACCGAACCCTCATTGCATTAATACAAGTTGTGTTAATCGGTGAACTTGTGTGTTTGTTTCTCTACTTGCTACTAACTCGGTTTGCTTGCTAGCTTGGATTCCGCACTCGCTAGTAGGTTTGTATAACAAGGTTTAGGTTCGAAATCCTCCGCGAAAAGGGACCTACAAGTGGTATCAGAGCCTCGCTCTTTACCTTGTTTAAAACCGGGTTTTTACAAGTTTTGGTGTGTTGAAACACTTGGTTTTGCACCTGTTTTTACTTGTTTTCTTGCATTTTCTTTGAGTAAAAACGTGTCTAAACTAACCGGGAGTGTTTTAAAGTGGGTTGGGTAACTTGAAAACTTGTTTTTGAGTGATTTGGTGAATTCCGGCAATATTCCGGTTAAGGTTCCGGTCACCGGTTTCTGGGTTAAGTTTTCCATTTTTGGCATATTTTATTTCAAAATCTTGGTTGGTAAGAAAGTTGTCAGCCTGCCATACTCTTTGCCGAAAGTTGACCTTACCAACCTGTCACCTTTTCACCAACCTTTCACATCAGATCAGTTTGTGTCAGAACCTCTCGAAAGATATCTTTCGACATCGAAAGACTATCCTTCGACAAAGACTATCCTTCGACATCTGTCGATCAAGGAAGGCTCGAAAGATTGTTATCCTTTGATCCATCCTTCGAAGTCTGAATCATATCCTTCGAGAAAGGAATCTAATCGAAAGACAAGTGTCCGAAAGATAAGGATCTTTCGTATTGGTGAATCTTTCGAGATCTGTTGTTCGAAAGATAAGGATTTAACACGAAAGATAAGGATCTTTCAAAAGGGAATCTTTCGAGTTCTTGAATCTTTCGAAATCATTGTTCGAGAGTCAACAGTAATCCTTCGAGTACTGTTGATCCTTCGAACAAGGTTGTATCTTTCGATTGTGGTCTGTTTATTGTTAACAAGTTTCTGTGATTTCAGATCTTTCGACCAGGATCTTTCGGTTGTGTTATCTTTCGGATCATTCATTCTTAGCATTTATTTTGCTTATCTATCATGAATCCGAGTTGGTGGGGAAATCCGGCTCCAGACAGTGGAAAATACATGAATACCAGTCAATCTCCATCATGGGCAGAATCTCCGGTATCTACATCCTCACAAACAAATGCCACTCCAGCTGGTCAATGGGCGTTTGTTTCAAATCAAACTCCGAGTATTCAAAGTCTTCTTCTAAGCGAAAGTGAAACCGGAAGTTTGAACAGGCCTCCAAAGTTGATGCATCTTAATGAATATCCGGGATGGGTTGATCGTTTCCATACATACATTCTTGGTCAAAATACAGAGTTGTGGTTGCGGTTCACTACGGAATTCGATCAATCTATCGAGATTGCTGCTTCTTCGACAGCTACATTTGCCGATCTTCCTGATGATCAAAAGAAGACGTATGACTTAGAAAAGAAAGCATACGCTATTCTCACTCAAGCACTGAGCAAGGATATTTATCATCAGTTCGTCAGTTTCAAGACTACGAAGAAGCTGTGGGATGCATTGAAGACAAGAGGAGTAGGTAATGAAGCCACACGTCAACTACAACGAGATCTACTGAAGAAAGAATTCGATGGCTTCACATGTATGGATAAGGAGTCCTTGGGAGATATGACAAGCCGTTTCTATCACCTACTTACTGAGCTGACCAACTTTGAAGTCACAACGACTCCAACAGAGGTGGTAAAGAAGTTTGCTGATGCATTGCCTCCTCAATGGAATAACTTTCTGGAAATCTTGAAGTACAACGGAACGTTGAAAACTACAAATATCAACGATTTCGTGCAGCTTCTGGAGAACAAGGATCAGGAAGAAACGTTGAAGGCAAAGAGAGTTGCAGTGCCACAGAATCCAGAGATGTATTATGGCACCTCCACTACTTCATCTGCAAAAGCCGGTTCACATGCTCCACTTCAAACGGCGTTTGTCACAAGCACAGATATGTATGGCAATCCAGTGCAAGTTCCTGTAAAGCCGCCTCCAACCACAGATCTGTATGGAAATCCAATACAACCACCTCCTCCTCCTCCTGCTCAACAATCACAATATGCGTGTTATGGAGGAACATCATCTGCTGCAGGTCAACAATCAAAGTCAAGTACAGTACAGCTCGACACGTCAAGCTTCTCTAAAATCAGTGTAGAAGTAGCTAAGGAACACATGGAGCTGCTTAACACTGTAGTGAGCGCGTACTGTGGGTTGATAGAAGGTCAGATTGGAAACATTAATCTGACACAAGAAGATTACAGGCAGATTGATAAGGAAGAGATGGACTTGATGGATATCAAGTGGGCCTTTGCGAGTGCAGTGAGAAGAGCAAAGGATTGGATGGAAAGTACTGGCAGAACCAGCTTGGAAAGTAAGCGAGACACCAAGTATGGGTTCGATAAGCAGGCTGTTAAGTGCTTCAACTGTGGTGAACGGGGCCACTTTAAAAGGGAATGTACAAAGCCAGCACAGCACGGGAATCAAAATCCCTTCAGAAACCGAGGCAACCAGCAGAATCAGAACAGAAACACTGAGCGTTCATTGGTGCCTGCAAATAACCAAACCAACCGAGCACTTGCAGTTCAGGTGGATGAAGGTTGTGACTGGTCAATCCAGTTGGGTGGTGATGCTCCTGATGAAACAGCATGTTTTGCTCAAATTGTGAAAGAGTTAGTTCACACCAGTGGTAGAGAATCTTCTGCCAGTGGTGGTGAATCGTCTGAAGATGAAGACTCTTCTGGTTATAGCAGGAGTGCTGATGAAGAATCATCCAATTCTGGTGATGATTATGTGGGTGAGACATCGAATGCAGCAATCGATGCAGATATTGATGAACTCTTGGAGGAAGCTGCAGCAGAAACTCAAAGAAGATCTATTCTGGTGGATCAAGCTGCTTATACTTCGTCTTCTCTCCATTCAGCCTTTATGGCTAATGTCGACGGTTCATCAAGTCAGGTATGTGTCGATGAACCCACTGCTGTTAATTGTGATGAATGTGCTAGGTTGCATGCTAGATGTGCTGATCTGGAGAAAAGTATGTCTGAGTTGCAAGGCAAACATGATGCTTTACAAGCTAGTTTGTTTGACTTGCAAGACAAACATACTACTGTGAATGAGAATTTGAGTGACTTGCAAAGTAAGCATGACGCTTTGCAAGAAAAATATGATGCGACCTTTCTCCACAATCAGAAATTGACTGTGGATCTCTCAAAATGCACAGAAGCCAACATGTTTCATGAAAACCATGAAAAAGAATTTAAGTCAATGATTGAAACATTAAAGAAAGATAAAACTGAATTGACAAAAATGGTTTCAAGAAAACAGACGGACATTAATTTGTATATCTCTCGTCTTGAAACAATGCAAAAAGAGATGGCTTGTGTGAAAACTGAAAGTGATGCGATCCAACTCAAGCTAGACAGTTATTTGAGCTCTAGCTATGTGTTAGATCACATCATTGATGTTCAGAAGGAAAAGAGAGATGTCACATGCATAGGGTACAAGAAGTGTCCACCACCAGTGAGACATAATTATGATGCCATGCCTGATGAAGAGGACAGGGTTTTCTTTGAACCTTCTGTGCCTCTGGATGTTAAGGAGTTTGCTGCAGGACTCGGATACCAAAAGGAAGTATCCTCAGATTCAGATGTGTCAGCAGATACATTTGTGAGTGCTGAACAGAATCAAGATCCTCCAGTTGTGATTGAGGATGCTGATTCGTCTGATGATGAATCTGACGATACTGTCCCAGCAAAGTCTGATGCGGTAGCCAAAAATGAGGACATACCTCTTGAGAATCACATTCTATGTGATCCCCCTGTTCAACCCGCTAAGACTGTTGCAACTGAGTCCTCATCTGCAGCAGAGCCGGAGAGTGTGAATTTGCTGTACACTCTAGTTGGTGATGATAAAATTTACTCAGACAAAGATTTTCCCATTAAGAATGTCAATCAATCCTTAATCTGTAAAGTCTTTGAGAATTCGACGAGTAAGTTCTTGGGAAAGGCAGGACCTAAAGTTACAGTTACACAGTGTCCTCCTATTCCAAAAGCTGAAATCCGAAAGCAATTTGGCAACAAGAAACTGCCAACAGTGCCAACACAGCAAAATCACACCAAACCCAAAGGTAAAACACCGGCTCAAGCTAACAAGAAGCCGAACCAAAAGAAGAGGAAAAATGTTAACTTTGTGAAATCGACGGGAACAGACAAAATTGAAAAGTTTGAAAATCAATCTAACTTAGATTTTGTAAAGAAAACTTTTGTCGAGAAAAGAAATGAACCAAGTAGTTCAAAGCCTAGTACCTCGGGTTCACAAAGTTCAACATCATCGGCTAGACGATCACAGGATTCTTCGGGGTTTGTAGAACGAAGATCATGTTTTGAGTGTGGAACCATTGGGCACATTATTAGAAACTGCCCATATCTTCATAAACAAAAAGGAAAGGTTGATGATCCCCGTGGCAAAACTGACCGTAAGCCAACTGTTTCCACAAAACAAGATCCCCGCCTTGTAAAAGAAAGGGAAAAGAAACAGAAACGCCAACAGGTCAAAAAGATAGAAAAAGCGATTAAAACCGATGCGGTTCAAAAACAATCTGTAGTTGTAAAACCAGACAATTCTAAAACTTCAAATCATCAAGAAGTTAAAATTTTAAAGAAAAACACTGGTGAAACCAAACAGACTTGGAAACCAAAAACGGTTGTTGAATCAGGGGGGACCATCACAATTCACCAACCATCAAAGACAAGAAGTTATTGTCATTGATGAAAATGGAAGACCCAAGACCACAATGGCTTGGGTCCCCATCTCCAACTAATTCATTTGAGTTCATGTGCAGGGTGCTTCAGGAGGAACTATCAGTAGTCATTGGATTGTTGATAGTGGGGCATCCAGGCACATGACAGGCGACATGAAGCTTCTCTACGACGTTAAATCTATTAGAGGAGGTTATGTTGCTTTTGCTGGAGATAAAGGTGGATATATAACGGGTGAAGGAATGATATCTAACGGGATTGTCAGCTTTGACAAGATCAATTTTGTGCAACAACTTGATCACAATCTTCTTAGTGTTTCTCAAATTTGTGACAAGAAATTTTCAGTACACTTTGATGCTAATGGATGTTATGTGCTGAAACCCGGCTTCAAAATTCCAAAAGAATGGATTCTCTTGTCGGCTCCAAGGATAAATGATTTGTACGTCCTTGACATGAGCCAGGCTATTACTACGTCTGCACAAGCAACTTGTTTCGTTTCCAAAGCCACAGAAAAAGACACTATCTCTTGGCACAGACGAATGGGTCACATTCACTTACGAAAAATGAATCATTTGGTTTCAAATGAATTGGTGAATGGTGTTCCCCTCAAAAATTTTCATCTTCAAGACGTCTGTGTTTCGTGCCAGAAAGGAAAGCAAACAAAGAAGAAGCACCCTACAAAGAAGATCAACACAGTGGCAGTTCCTCTTGAACGTTTGCACATGGATTTGTTCGGTCCTGTCAAACACAAGAGTATTCGGGGTGATCAATACTGCCTCGTTGTTACTGATGACTATTCAAGATTTTCTTGGGTTGCGTTCATGGCACACAAGAGTGAAACCTTTGGCATTATCAAAAACTTGATCATTCAGATTGAGAATTTGTATAAGTTGAAGGTTAGGCGGATACGTAGCGACAATGGTACTGAATTTAAAAATCATTCCATGGCGGAGTTCTGCACTTCAAAGGGTATTCTTCATGAGTTTAGTGCAGCCTATACTCCTCAACAGAATGGTGTCGCTGAACGTAAGAACCGCACATTGATCGAGACTGCTAGGACAATGTTGGTAGAGTCGCAGCTGCCCATTCCATTCTGGACTGAAGCTGTGGCCTCTGCATGCTATACGTTGAACAGAGTCCTTACAGTCAAAAGACACAACATGACCTGCTTTGAGCTTCTTCAAAAACGGAAACCAGATTTGTCCTATCTCGAACCGTTTGGAGCTCCTTGCACAATCATCGATCCTAATGGAAAGTTTGGGGCAAGAGCAATTGATGGATACTTTCTTGGGTATGCCACCCCTAACTTACGAGTCTGGAATCTAGAGACCAAAAGGGTCGAGGAATGGTCTGAGGTCAGAGTACAAAGGCACACCTTGCCAGTCAAAAATCCGGGTCAACCTTGGATGTTTGAATACGATGACTTTTTCAATTCGATCAATGTTGAAGCCGTTGAAGAAAATGCTGCGGCTAGGATGTTTTTCGAGAGTGACAATGCAACAGTTTCACCGGTGGTTCGTCCAATTCTTGTTAATCAAGAACCATCTTCTTCGGTGAACAACAATACTCTCAACAATGAGGATTTTCATGATGCAAACGAATTGAACGAATCTTCAGAGGATGATGAATTTCTAGATGCAGATCAAGAAGCCCCAACAACAGCAGTTCATGGTACCTCAGAGGGTACTCCTCCAGTGGATACACATCGAACAGCTGAGACTACTGCATCATCTTCTTCGTCAATTCCGGGTCTTGAATTGGTTGTTGATCTTAATCTTAACAACCTGGGTATAAATGTTCCAGTTCCAGATAATCCAGAAACAAGGATTCATAATACCCATCCTCAACAAAACATCATTGGAAATGTGCAAAGTGGCGTACAAACAAGAAACATGTTGCGAAACAATAACAATGCAGGCTTGTATGCAGCTATTTGAGAATCCGGGCAACAAAACGATTGGTCTTTCGCGTGTTATGTTTCACAGGAAGAACCAAGAACGTGGAAAGAAGCCTTGAAAGATAATGCTTGGGTTGAAGCAATGCAGGAAGAACTGCAACAATTCCAGAAGCTGGGTGTCTGGAAACTAGTAGAGAAACCTGCTGGATACAAGAAGATTGGTACCCGTTGGGTTTTCAAATGCAAAAAGGATGACCGCGGAGTTGTTATCCGAAACAAAGCACGTTTAGTCGTTCAGGGTTTTCGTCAGATTGAAGGGATTGACTACAACGAAGTCTATGCACCTGTTGCACGTCTCGAAGCAATTCGAATCTTTCTAGCCTATGCGTCCTTCAAAGGATTCAAGGTCTATCAGATGGACGTGAAAAGTGCATTTTTACACGGTGTGGTCGAAGAAGAGGTGTACGTCGAGCAGCCTCCAGGTTTTGAAGATCCTATCCATCCCGATCGGGTTTGGTTGCTCAACAAAGCTCTTTATGGTCTTCATCAAGCACCACGAGCTTGGTATGCAACCTTATCACACTATCTGCTGGAGAACGGTTTTCGCAGAGGTCTTATCGACTGTACTCTTTTCATCAAAGAACAAGATGGAGATCTTCTTCTGGTACAGGTATACGTTGATGATATTATTTTTGGTTCTACTAATGATGTCTTGTGTAGGGAATTCGAGCGTATCATGCAGGATAAATTCGAGATGAGTGCTATGGGGGAAATGACTTTCTTCTTGGGCCTACAAGTTCAACAAACAGAGTCTGGGATATTCATCCATCAGACTAAATATGTTGGTGACATCTTGAGCCGGTTCCAGATGTCTGATGCAACGCCCATTGGTACCCCATTGCCAACTAATCACGGAATTACTCCAGACTTGAAGGGAGAAGCTGTTAGCCCTTCAATCTATCGCGCCATGATCGGATCTCTCATGTACCTCACAGCATCAAGGCCAGACATAATGTACCCAACGTGCCTGCTTGCTAGATATCAAGTTAATCCGAAGGCCTCACATCTTGCTGCTGTTAAAAGGATTTTTCGTTATTTGAAGGCGTACCCTGACACCGGTCTGTGGTACCCTAGGGATAATAACTTTGAATTGGTAGCTTTCAGTGATTCTGATTTTGGCGGATGCAAATGTAAGGACCGCTTTTCAAAAATAATAGAATAACTACATAAGCAAGATTTTTAGGAGAATTGAAATACCACTTTGACGCTTAAGGGAATTTTTACAAAAATTGGGCATGACCCGTTTGTAAAACGGACATACTCCCTGTTTTTACATAACATACAACATTTACCTACGACCCAATTTACATAAAAACCATTCCAACAAAAGTAACAAGTTTTTAAATCTAAAACACTTCAACAAAGTCTACAAAGTGGCAAAACAAAGACCCAAAAGTTTGCATATGAGTTGCGGAAGCGTTTGGTATTTTAAGGCTTGAACATGTGCTCGTCCCGTAACTCCAAATCGCCTATAGAGGTGCTTTACCTACATTAACATTCACAAATTTAATAAGTTAGTTGTCTCATAGAAAATCATAACCTTTCGAATTAGCTTTAACCACATAGAACATTCTTACTCTTAAGCATACAACGACCCAATAGTTGGGTTAAGCATAACCACTCTCGTAGAGAGTTTGACATACACATTCGACCCACAAAATTGGGTTTAGCATAAACACTCTCGTAGAGAGCTAAGCATACACATTCAACCCATGAGATTGGGTTTAACATAACCACTCTCGTAGAGAGCTAAGCATACATATTCGACCCATGAGATTGGGTTTAGCATAACCACTCTCGTAGAGAGCTAAGCATTCACATTCAACCCATGAGATTGGGTTTGCATAACTCAACACTACTTTCATTAGCATACCCAAATCCACGAAGGATTTGTCGCTTGCTTACTACACCGTCAATCTCGTTATATAAAAATAGCTTTAACAACGAAAGTTTATATAAATAGGAAACGTAATAAAGACTCGTATGACACGAAGCATACCTCGATCTTGTGCTCCTTCCGCTTGCTTAGTGCTTGTACCTTCTTCTTTCACGCCTACATTAGAACATTCGTTCACTTATTTAGTTTGTGGCATCATTATACTATTTCCACATAAATTCTTCTTTTAGGCATTTCATCGAACACTTGGTAAGCATCATACATAAGGCACAAGGTACAAGTTTACTAAGCATGTCCCTACTAGCTCATCACAACACATAAATCATCTTCCTCTAAATTCATATAATTTCCATTCCAAAATCAGTTTATCTAGCATTTGAGCATCACAACAATTTCACATATCAAATAACACATGATCCTAATTCTCATGAATTTCCTATTAGCAACATAATCTTTACAAAGTGGGTTTTTCACTATACTTTTTCTAGAACATAATTTCAAGCATGATTCCTATTCTAAAAAGCAATCTTAACTCAGATTCATTACATTGGTTACAAGGAATCAAGATTTGGTCTAACCCCTCATTCTAAAAATCATAAATTCAGAAAATCATGCTTACCACTTACAAAATTGAGGTTAGTTATCCAGATTTATGGACTCATGCATTAGATTATCTTGAGAATTTGGATCCAATTGCCTGTTTTTGCTTGAGCTAGGGTTTCCCCCTTCTCTCTGCTTGTTCGATCGTTCCCCCACCAACACCAGTGTGTTGGTTTTTGTTATATTATTATTGTTATTAAGATTTTGTCACAATCACACTTTTAGTCCCTAGGGTTATAAGTGTGGATAGTTATCACACAAATTTTCTTTCTTAGTTAACAATTACCAAAATCTTTTGACTTGGTTAATTATTACAATTTATACACCTTTAATAAAACAAGTAAATGAGTAACATATTTTGGGGTGTTACAAGTCTACCCTCCTTAAAAGAGGTTTCGTCCCCGAAACCTGATCACATAACAATTTAAGTATTGACATACCGAAAAGATAAGGGTAGTGCTTCCTCATTTCGTCTTCAGTTTCCCATGTAAGATCTGAACCTTTTCGGTGTCGCCATTGGACCAACACTTGTTTAACAGCTTTATTGCGGAGATTCTTCACCTTGAAGTCCTTAATGGTTACGGGTTTTTCGACATAATTTAACCCTTCATCCAACTCGATATCATCGAGTGGTACTAGTGCTGTCTCATCCGCAAGACACTTTCTTAATTGCGACACGTGGAAGGTATTGTGAATCCCGTTTAGAGCAGGCGGTAATTCCAATCGATACGCAACCCTTCCAACCCGAGCCAAAATTTTAAACGGCCCAATGTAACGAGGACCTAGCTTTCCCCGTTTGCGAAAACGGATTATACCCTTCCATGGGGACACCTTTAGCAAGACAAAATCACCAATTTGGAACTCGATAGGACGCCTTCTCTTGTCTGCATAAGCTTTTTGCCGATCTTGAGCTGCTTTCAACCTTGTTCTAACCATTTCGATCTTTTCATTTGTTACTGCTATTAAATCACTTGGTGCAAGCTCCCTTTGTCCCACTTCGCCCCAACATACGGGAGTCCTACATTTTCTCCCGTATAATAGTTCGTAAGGTGCCATTTGAATACTACTATGGTAACTGTTGTTATAAGAAAACTCGACCAGGGGCAATTGGTCGTCCCAACTTCCTCCAAAATCTAAGGCACACGCCCTTAACATATCAACGAGCGTTTGAATGGTTCTTTCTGACTGGCCGTCAGTTTGAGGGTGGTAGGCGGTACTTATGTGCAGCTTCGTACCCACATTCTCGTGAAACTTCCGCCAGTAACGAGAAGTAAATCTAGTGTCCCGATCTGAGACAATCGACACGGGCACTCCATGACGGGATATGATCTCGTTCATATAAATTTCTGCCATTTTCTCGGAAGAGTAAGCTTCTTTGATGGGTAAAAAGTGAGCGCTTTTTGTAAGTCGGTCTACGATTACCCATATTGTATCATGCCCTTTCTTTGTTTTAGGAAGTTTGGTTATCAAATCCATCGTTAGTTCCTCCCACTTCCATACCGGTATCTCCAAGGGTTGTAATTTCCCATACGGCTTTTGATGTTCTACTTTCACTTGGGAGCATGTTAAGCATTTCGCGACGTATTTAACTATGTCACGCTTCGTTCCCGGCCACCAATAATTGGCTTTCAAATCCCGATACATCTTTGTAGCCCCGGGATGGACCGAATATCGAGACTTATGTGCCTCGTCGAGCAAGGCAGCTTTGACTTCGCAGAATCGCGGAATCCAAATTCGGCCGAACCGCGTCTTAAGCCCGGTCGAATTTTCTTCTAGATTATTGATCACACCTTTTAGTCGTTCCCTCTTCAGGTCTTCCGCTCCGAGCGACTTTATCTGGGATTCGCGTATTGCCTCGAGTAATCGTGGCGTAACTACCATCTTCATGGATTTCACTTTTATGGGAGGTGGATACTCTTTACGGCTTAAAGCGTCGGCTACTACATTTGCCCTCCCCGGGTGGTAGAGGATATCACAATCATAATCTTTGATAAGTTCCAACCACCTCCGCTGCCTCATATTCAGGTCTCTTTGTTCAAAGAAATATTTAAGGCTTTTGTGGTCCGAGTAAATGGTGCATTTTGCCCCATATAGATAATGCCTCCAAATTTTTAATGCAAACACTACCGCCGCTAATTCTAAGTCGTGTGTGGGGTAGTTCATCTCATGAGGCTTCAATTGTCGCGAAGCATAAGCGATAACTCTCCCTCTTTGCATTAGAACACAACCCAATCCCTGGTGTGAAGCGTCTGAATAGACCACCAGGTCTTCGGTTCCGTCTGGTAACATTAGGATTGGGGGACTTGATAGTTTTTCTTTCAACGTTCGAAAAGCCTCCTCCTGTTCTTTTTCCCATACAAACTTCTCTTTCTTTCTGGTCAGCTTTGTTAAGGGCAGGGCTATCTTGGAAAAATCTTGTATGAACCTCCGATAGTATCCAGCAAGACCCAGAAAACTTCTTATCTCTGTTGGGTTTTTCGGAGGAACCCATTTCATTACAGCATCGATCTTTGAAGGATCAACCATAACACCCTCTGCATTTATCACGTGCCCCAGAAACTGTACCTCCCTAAGCCAAAAGGCACACTTTGAAAATTTTGCGTAGAGCTTCTCCTTACGGAGAGTTTCAAGTACTTCACGCAAATGTACCGCATGTTCGTCCTTACTTCGTGAATAAACCAAAATGTCATCTATGAATACAATTACCGATCTATCCAACATGGGTCGGCATACACGGTTCATAAGGTCCATAAATGCCGCCGGCGCATTTGTTAACCCGAAGGACATAACTAAAAATTCATAATGTCCGTAACGGGTTCTAAATGCGGTCTTTTGAACGTCTTCTCCTCGTACTCTAACCTGATGGTACCCAGATCGCAGATCTATCTTGGAGAACCAACTCGCCCCTTGTAACTGATCGAAAAGGTCGTCAATTCTAGGTAAAGGGTAGCGGTTCTTTATGGTTAGCTTATTCAACTCCCTATAGTCGATGCACATGCGCATCGACCCGTCTTTCTTCTTAACAAATAAGACGGGCGCTCCCCAAGGAGACACACTCGGGCGTATAAAGCCTTTGTCTAAGAGGTCTTGTATTTGTGTCATTAATTCCCGCATTTCCGTGGGAGCTAATCTATAGGGAGCCTTCGCGACTGGTTTCGCATCTGGATTCAATTCGATTTTGAACTCCACTTCTCGCTCGGGAGGGAGTCCCGGCAATTCCTCCGGGAATACATCCGGAAATTCGTTCACAACCTCAACATCTTCAAGCTTTGGGAAGCTTTGTTGAGTATTTACTACGTAAGCTAAGTATGCTCTACTCCCATTGAGCACGTACTTAGCGGCTTGAACGAGAGTACATAGCTTCGCTTCTATCTTTCTTTCGCCTTGTACATTTAATCGTCTTCCACTTGGGGCCCGGAGATGTATGGTTTTGGTTTCACAATTTATCTCCGCGCGGTTTTGAGACATCCAATCCATACCCACTATTACTTTGAATTCCCCCAAGATCATGGGGATAAGATCAATAGCAAACTCCTCATCCTCAATGGTCAATTTACAATTTTTACATATTTCGTGCAACAAGAAACTTTTGCTATCTGCTATCTCTACTTCTAAGGGCATCGACATTCGCTCAATCTTAAAGGATGGACGTTGAACAAGTTCACTAGAGATAAACGACATGGTAGCTCCGGTGTCAAACAAAACGTAAACCGGTATAGAATTTATTAGAAAAATACCTGAAACCACATTTGGTTGGGACTTGGCTTCTTCAGACGTGATCTGATACATTCTCCCCTTTGTCCTGGAACCCTCTTGCTTCTTATCTTCTTTCTTTGACCCTTGTTGAAGCTTTGGACATTCCGACTTGATATGCCCTTTTTCGAAACAGTTGAAACAAGTCTTTGGGTTATCCGGGCATTGATAGGACGAATGCCCCTCCTTACCACATTTAAAGCACCCCTTCTTACCTAGCAAACACTCTCCGGTATGGAGCTTCCCACATGTCTTGCATGGTGTAATCCCACCCTTCGACTTACCCTTTCTTCCTTGATCCTGAAACTTCCCCTTTTTGGATGGACTAAAACTTGCACCCTTTTCACTCGGCCTCTTTTCACCTCGCTCCTCTTGCCTTTTAATTTCGATCTCTCTATCCCGTGCTAAATCAATGAGCTCTTCAAGAGTTTCGCATTTCGAGGGAGTGATGAACTCTCTAACTTCTGCTTTTAACACACCATAGAAGCGACTTATCTTCATTCTCTCGGTTGTTACCAATTCTCCACAGAACTTCATCTTATCCATAAAATTGTTTGCTATTTCATTCACTGATTCGTTTTTCTGCCGGAGGCGTAAGAAATCCTCCTGAATCTTGTCGATCGCCGACTGAGGGCAATGATATCTCATGAAGGGCCCCTTGAACTCTTGCCAAGTCATAGCTTGCAGTCTGTCTTCGCCTACCTCCTTGCTGTGAGCATCCCACCAATCCTTCGCTTGATGGGTTAGTAAACCGGTAGCGAACATCACTTGATCCTCCTTATCACACCGGCTCCGTATAAAGACCGCCTCTATATTCGAGATCCATCTTTGACATTCAATAGGATCTATTTTACCGTCATACGTCGTCGGATGACAAGCCATAAAATCCTTGTAAGTGCACCTTCGTTCCTTACCTCTACTCTTGGATCCTTCGATTAATTCTTTCAACTCTTCGAACCTACTCGTCATCATAGCATCCACAACCCCCAGAACTCGGCTTTCTACTTCTTGAGCTAACCGAGGTAGATTGGCTTGCATAACCCCTTCCGCTACTTCCGTGACTCTGTTTTCGAATGCTTCTTGTCTAACCGCATCATTGTTATCATCATTGATATTTCTTGCATCAGCCATCTACACAATATCATGCTTCTCATTTAATACAAATTACAAACTTTCCGCATATCATTTCTCATTAATCATCATTCACTTAGTTCATTTCATGTCATTCGCTTCATTTCTTTTGATTCTTATGAATCCATTCTCGTTGTAATCGCTAATTGAGTTTACACACACTTGCTAAACCTTGTATGGACATTATGTATCCATAAAGTAAGCTTTCGGGCAACCCGGTAACACAAGGCACGAGAAACAAAACAAGTTCAGCGTTTTGGCACTACGTAAGCCGTCGGCGACGGCTATGTTCCCGTCGGCGACGGGCTCATAATAAGGCCGTCGGGTAACTGTTCCCCGTCGGCAGTTATTTAGGGCGTCGGGCAAGAGGTTGCCGTCGGCGACGGGGGTTAACCCGTCGGCGACGGGCTTCCGTTTTGCAAAAACGCTGCAGCTTTATTTTTTGTGTTTTAGCCCACTTCCAGGTCCGTACCAGCTGCCCGGGTTCCGGAATTACTTGTTTTGATGCCCATAATTGTTACTTCACATTTTTAACTTAACCTTACATCTTAAACTCATAACATATACTAGCATTTATCGAAATCATACTTTATTACCTCATTGGCGATCCGGGAGCGAGCACACTTTCGAACGAGCCACTGGTTTGAGTTCAAGCATCGCGTTACAAGCTCGAATCCCTCAAACCTTGGCTCTGATACCAACTTGTAAGGACCGCTTTTCAAAAATAATAGAATAACTACATAAGCAAGATTTTTAGGAGAATTGAAATACCACTTTGACGCTTAAGGGAATTTTTACAAAAATTGGGCATGACCCGTTTGTAAAACGGACATACTCCCTGTTTTTACATAACATACAACATTTACCTACGACCCAATTTACATAAAAACCATTCCAACAAAAGTAACAAGTTTTTAAATCTAAAACACTTCAACAAAGTCTACAAAGTGGCAAAACAAAGACCCAAAAGTTTGCATATGAGTTACGGAAGCGTTTGGTATTTTAAGGCTTGAACATGTGCTCGTCCCGTAACTCCAAATCGCCTATAGAGGTGCTTTACCTACATTAACATTCACAAATTTAATAAGTTAGTTGTCTCATAGAAAATCATAACCTTTCGAATTAGCTTTAACCACATAGAACATTCTTACTCTTAAGCATACAACGACCCAATAGTTGGGTTAAGCATAACCACTCTCGTAGAGAGTTTGACATACACATTCGACCCACAAAATTGGGTTTAGCATAAACACTCTCGTAGAGAGCTAAGCATACACATTCAACCCATGAGATTGGGTTTAACATAACCACTCTCGTAGAGAGCTAAGCATACATATTCGACCCATGAGATTGGGTTTAGCATAACCACTCTCGTAGAGAGCTAAGCATTCACATTCAACCCATGAGATTGGGTTTGCATAACTCAACACTACTTTCATTAGCATACCCAAATCCACGAAGGATTTGTCGCTTGCTTACTACACCGTCAATCTCGTTATATAAAAATAGCTTTAACAACGAAAGTTTATATAAATAGGAAACGTAATAAAGACTCGTATGACACGAAGCATACCTCGATCTTGTGCTCCTTCCGCTTGCTTAGTGCTTGTACCTTCTTCTTTCACGCCTACATTAGAACATTCGTTCACTTATTTAGTTTGTGGCATCATTATACTATTTCCACATAAATTCTTCTTTTAGGCATTTCATCGAACACTTGGTAAGCATCATACATAAGGCACAAGGTACAAGTTTACTAAGCATGTCCCTACTAGCTCATCACAACACATAAATCATCTTCCTCTAAATTCATATAATTTCCATTCCAAAATCAGTTTATCTAGCATTTGAGCATCACAACAATTTCACATATCAAATAACACATGATCCTAATTCTCATGAATTTCCTATTAGCAACATAATCTTTACAAAGTGGGTTTTTCACTATACTTTTTCTAGAACATAATTTCAAGCATGATTCCTATTCTAAAAAGCAATCTTAACTCAGATTCATTACATTGGTTACAAGGAATCAAGATTTGGTCTAACCCCTCATTCTAAAAATCATAAATTCAGAAAATCATGCTTACCACTTACAAAATTGAGGTTAGTTATCCAGATTTATGGACTCATGCATTAGATTATCTTGAGAATTTGGATCCAATTGCCTGTTTTTGCTTGAGCTAGGGTTTCCCCCTTCTCTCTGCTTGTTCGATCGTTCCCCCACCAACACCAGTGTGTTGGTTTTTGTTATATTATTATTGTTATTAAGATTTTGTCACAATCACACTTTTAGTCCCTAGGGTTATAAGTGTGGATAGTTATCACACAAATTTTCTTTCTTAGTTAACAATTACCAAAATCTTTTGACTTGGTTAATTATTACAATTTATACACCTTTAATAAAACAAGTAAATGAGTAACATATTTTGGGGTGTTACAGCAAAATCGACGGCAAGTCCACAACGGCTGGATGTCAGTTTTTAGGAAATCGCCTAGTTACATGGCAATGCAAGAAGCAGACGTGTGTCGCTACATCAACATGCGAAGCTGAATACATTGCTGCCTCAAGTTGTTGCTCCCAAGTTCTTTGGATCCAACAACAAATGCGGGACTACGGTTTTGAATTCCTAACTACTCCTATTTACGTTGATAATTCTGCTGCTTTAGATATCACTAGAAATCCTGTGCAGCATTCAAAGACCAAACACATTGAAATCAAATATCACTTCATACGTGATTGCTTTGAGAAAAGGCTAATCGATGTTGTTAAGGTCCACACCGATGACCAACGTGCCGACTTATTTACCAAAGCTTTTGACAAATCAAGATTTGACTTTTTATTATTGGTAAACGGCATTAAGGTCAAGCAAGAGTAAAACCAACATCGGAAAATCATTTTCGTAAATATCTTTGTGTGTTTTTAAATTTATCTTAGTTTATTGATTTTAGGGGGAGTAAATCCAAAAATCTGAAAATCCAAAAACATCGAAAAATTTCAAAAACACAAAAACAATAGAAAAACAAAAATGAGTTTCCTGGCGAGCAAAAGAGAAAATGATAGTACATCAGTGGTCTATCCAAACCTCTTTAAACCTTAAATGAAAAACGATAAGCAGCTCTATATAAGATGTATCGGTAGGCTCACAATCATTTTAAAGTGTGCAGGGTGATATAAATCTTAATCGACTGAAGATCAGGTGGGAACCATTCATTGGCATATGGTCTTAGTACCGAAATTTCGTTTGATAGATTGCCGAGGTTCTGAGATATTCGGTCTTTATGCTGCTTATCATCTGGGTATCATGGTTGTATCTTTTACCGAAAAATAACGGGGACGCAAGTCTAGATCTTCCATGATACTATACATACGTGTACATATTGCATACTGCATTCGACCTTAATAAGTGATAAACAATCACATGTCCAAAACAAATAAGTGATAAAAATATCACATCTATCCGGGTGTCAAGTTCGTCTCTCTGCTGTACGGAAGTACTGACCTGTTCACGGACTTGCACCTGTGCCCTCATGCATATGAAAATCAAGTTCCTCATCAATAAGTGATTATATCACATAGGGCTTGTTTTCAATTCAAAATAAGTGAGTATCTCACATTTTATACGGTCAAACAGATGATAATTGGTATACTCACCGGTAAGATGAACTCTCGTGCATACCTTGATACGGGAATGTGTCGTGATGTGGATGAACATCGGTCGGTAAGTATAAATCATACCTTAACGTATCCCCTCTAAACATGATTACATCTGATCAGTTGAGCTTAAGTGGACAACAATACCGATAATTGTTATAGGATGCTTATCTTAATGTTAACTAACTGAACAACAAGAGTGTTTTGGCATGACCGTATACTGATATGATTCTCTTACCCTCGAAACTCGCAAAAAGAATGTTTGTATATATTTATTTATTTACTGCTTAACTTTTATTGTTTTTCTTTTAAACAGTTTCGTCGTTTGGTGCATATCAGCACGACATTAGCGGTGATGTCGTTTGATAACACTCAAAGGATTTTAAATTGTTGTCTTTTACTTTCAAAAATACCAAAAAGATTTTAGGAGTGTTTTAATATAAACTTTATAAAAGCCAAAAAGATTTTATTTCTGCTTTATTTTCGATCGTACGATGTTGGAGCTCAAGTCTTCGTTACCTGAAACCTGACTGAAAACCGAACTGACTAAATCTTCATAAACGGTCGAAATTTGCATGGTTTGAAAGTTAAAGACTTAAATTGACAAATTTATTAAACTTTCAAACTGTCGGACGGTGTTTGATTATGACATGGTCATTCGTGTGTCATTTGTTTATACTATATTCCAAGCAGTTGTTCTCATTACGCGTTTAGATTTCTTGCATGTGCAGATTCTAAAGGCTAGGAGAACATGGTCGATGACAAGCTCTGGAATGAAGACATGACGAGAAGGCACTCAAAAGATGAAGATGATCGAGTTGCCGCTGGCCATCATCAACACCACAAGGATCTCACTTCATAAAGATAAAGTCTTTTCACGAGCATAACTCAAGGGGGAGTTTATGTTAAGGGGGAGTTTGTCAACACACTTCCTACATGATACGGGTAGTTTGTTGATACACTCTCTGCTTTCAAGACGTGAAGACTTTGAAGATCCTCCGACATTGAAGACTTGAAAGGACATCAGAGTTTTGGTAACTCGAAGACCAAAGACCGTCGAAGTTCGAGACGAGTCTACAACTATAGAAGATAAAGACAAAGCTACAGCCAAGGGGGAGTTTGTTGGTGCACTTGTGTCTGTACTTTGTCTGTATTCGGTCTGTATGTACGATGTCCTATTTAGTGTTGTAAGTTGACCAAGTCAACCATCCTCCGGTTTGACTTGGACAACAGTTTGTATATTGAAAGATGTTCTGATCGAAGGATGATGTAGAGATCGAAGGATGATTTGGATCCTTCGATCTCATCGAAAGATATGCTTCGAATGATAGACCTCGAAAGACTATCCTTCGAGGTCCTTGCTAATCCTTCGAAAGCATTGTATCCGAAAGATGATCCTTCGGACCATCTATCGGATCCTTCGATCTGGCATCATGGGCTGGGTATATATATACCCATGCAGTGTTAGTGTGAAGTAGTTCTGCCATTTGCACATCCGAGAGATAGAGAGCTTTGAGAGCATTCTGTCCAGGACTCACACTCACACACTTAGAGAGTTTATAGAACATTTCTGTAAACATTGAGCTTGTAACCGAACCCTCATTGCATTAATACAAGTTGTGTTAATCGGTGAACTTGTGTGTTTGTTTCTCTACTTGCTACTAACTCGGTTTGCTTGCTAGCTTGGATTCCGCACTCGCTAGTAGGTTTGTATAACAAGGTTTAGGTTCGAAATCCTCCGCGAAAAGGGACCTACAGTTATAACAACCTATTAGAATCCTAACGGGTCTTTAAATATAGCCTAAGCTTAGACCGGTTAGTTTCAAAGAGTAATTATGGTTTAATCGCGAGGAGTGCGAAAACCGGAAAGGAATATAATTTAGACCCTACAAGCTTGGATACTTGTATAATATGGGTAAACTAAATATATTCTGAATTTTGAGACTTAGATGATATGGGTTGACCCGTTTCGGCTAGTATGCGTGAACTAGTCACATAAGCCGATCCGAACGCGAAAATGCGTAACGGGTAACCATACAAGTCATATGCAAGTTTCCTGAGATTATATGCACCAAATATGTTGTAACATCAGAATGGTATACCCAATTATGCCCCAATTGTTTTTATACGCCAATTACGCTTTATAAGGGCATTTTAGTAATTTTACATAGGCTAAAAAGGGTAAAATGGGAAATCTGAGTTTCTAACTTTAGGCTACTGATAATATATATATTTTTATAAAATATATCAGTAGGTATTAGACCTTTTATATAAAATCTTATTTTGACATATACAATGTCGTAAAAATGCCTAAAAAGGCGATTTGAAGCCATTTCCGGGTTTTTATAGAAAAGCTGATATTTTTATATTTCCAGAAGGCTCAAAATATTATATTTAATATAATAAATCAGTAGGAATTGGTTTGAAGTTAAAAGGATTAGTAAAACTCATTTTATGGCTAAAAAGGGTATAACCGGCATAAGCCGAAAAATTCTTAGAACACTAGGTTAAACCCATCCTAAAAATGAATAAAAATCTTCAAAAATCCTAAAGTATTATCTTATGACAGAAGGCATAAGATTTGGTATAAAAATTTGGGTTTAATAGGCCATACGTAATTTACGCTAATTAATTAGTAAAGAAGCTCTTAATTACGCTAATGGGCATAACTCATGATCTAGACCTCAAATTGATGCCAAATTTCGGGGACAACTTTATATTTCAGTAACTAAGGTGTCTACCCTTTTACATTTTCAAAAGTTATGATTTTTGGACCTTCGGGCATAATGGTCAACATATAGGCGTTTAGCGGAAACATGCATACGAACTAGATGTCCAATGAACCACATAGTATAATCACAGGAGGATATACTAACATGTTAATAGGTTCAAAAGAAGCTCTAAGGAAGATTCAAACTTGACTAAAACGGGTCAGAACTGAAAGTCAAAGCGAAAGTCAAACTATGCGACTTTCGGTTCCGAACCGGGTCTAAACAGAAAATTGTCGAGTCGAACATGTTGGAACATGTTCTTATACTTATTACCAAGTTATATAAATTTTCAAACAGGTTACATACAACCTACATTGCTAATTATGCGATAATTCAAAGATAAGCATTTTGTTGACTTTTTCTAATTAGCTTTGACTCGACAATTAGTATGTTTAGAGTGGGAATCTGGAAATACCCTTTTAAGGGTTTGTTACCCACTTAATTACCTTCCTAAAGGTACTTTTAATTCGTGATTAGACAAAGCACATTATGCTTAATCACGAAGTCAAACCTTAATTACGACGGTTTGACTTTTGCTTAATTAACTAAGCTAGAAAGGATTAGAGAGGGTTAAGGACACTTACAAGAGTCCTAAGAAGGATTATAGAGCCTAAGAAAATGACTTGGTGACCAGAGAAGCTCCAGAAAACTTGTAGCCAAAGTTCCAAATGAGTATGATCAAATGATCATCTTCAAGTTCTATTTATAGTGAACCAAGAGCTCCTAGATCATGCCAAGAAAGTCTAGTGATGACACAAGATCAAACCATATGTCCCTAAGGGTCTAAAAACAGCCTAGGAAGCCCATAGAATTCAAATTTTACGTTTTAAGTCGGTTACATGCTTTGGACAGGCAGCTGTCCAAAATAAACTGCCAGCGACGGTCTTACGGACCGTAAGCTTCGGGCCTTACGGTCCGTAAGGACCCATGCGGACCTGATCCTTAAGCGCCCTGCTTACGGACCGTAAGCCATGAGCCTTGCGGTCCGTAAGCGATGGTCAGAAGACAAAAACTTTTCAAACTTTAATGTCTTGACCATGCAATTTACTAAAACCGAAACATGCTTTGATTTTTCAGGTGTGGGGCCTTCAAGACCAGCCATTGCATGAGGAGAAGACTCTTACATGTCCCCCATTTCAATTCTTCATAAAAGTTTTGGCATTTGACGGATATTTCAAGAGATGGTCTTGCAACTTTATAATCACTTGGTTAATTATGCAACTAATATTAACCATGAGGATTCTATTAGATTTAGGAGTAGTGACAAACTTCACTTCCATTATCCTTTATAAAGATGAACTTTATTTATTGAGAGCAACCGGTTATTGAATGAGATGATCAAAAATTGATTTAAGGATCTTGGGATTTATAAAATGTCGGGTCGCTCAGAGGTGATTTAATAACATGTCGCCCTTGGGTCGTTCAGCGGTAATTAAAATACATGACGCCCTTTTTAAATAAATCCTACCACATATCTCTTTTATTAAACCCGGTTTCTCTGACACGTCTGTCATAGAGGACACGTGTCTTTATTTAATTGGACAGTAATTTTCGAGGTGTCACATTTCATGAGTATTTGGTGATACCCTTTGTAAGCATCAAGAAAGCATTTGAAAGGGTAACCGGTGAGCGAGTCAACCTTAAGGTCAATTTCTGGTACTGGTAGCAGTCCTTAGGACAAGCTTTGTTGAGATCTTTGAAGTCTATGCACATTCTCCAGGAGTTATCAGGTTTTTTGACCATGACCGGGTTTGCAACCCATGATTGGTACTTGACTTCTCGGAGAATGCCAGCTGAGACGAGTTTCTCAACCTCCTGACAAGCAGCCAGGCTTCTTTCTGGTGCTAAGCTCCTTTTCTTTTGTACAACAGGTTTGACATTAGGAGGTATCCTCAACTCATGTTCGGCAATACTTCGAGGGATTCCTGTCATATCTTCTGGACACCAAGCGAATACATCGCTGTAGTGTGCCAACTACTTTTTCAAATAAGAGAGGGTTTCTTGTGAAAGGTTTGGGTTGACCCTTATTCTTTGTTCAGGGTACTTAGGGTTTATGATAAGCCTTTGCTCGTCTTCTTCATTTCTGGGACTTTCACCTTCGATCATGTAGGCCTCCTGGGAGGGTTGAAGGGTTGCTACCCCACTTTCGGTTGGGAATTTAGCCGTGCCATGCCCAACGGATACTGCCATAAAGAAGGCACATTGCCCTGGCCTTCCTATGATTACATCATAGTTCGAAGGTATGTTGAGGACTACGAAGGTAAGCGGCTGGACTCTCTTCTTCTGACCTTCACTGAAGCAAACATCCAGTGTCAATTGCCCTAAAGGCTTGAGGGGTACATCGGCGATACCTTTTATGGAGGTTCCAGAGGGTTGAAGCCTCGAACGTTCTTCGTTGCTTAAGCGGTTGAAAAATTTTTCGAACATGATTTCAGTGGCTGCCCCAGTATCTATGTATGCCCTATGTGTTTCCAGCGTCCCAATGGTAGCTACTACAACTAGAGGGCTTGAAAGGGGGTCTTTTTCAGTTGGGGGAAAACAAACACATTGAAGCTCCCAAGCTTCCAACCGCTGCCTCTTATGAGGAACCTTTTCATCAGAGTTTACCATATTAACTTCCTTTCCTTTGCCTTCAGCCATCTTGTCTCGAACCCCTTTTACCAAATGGGCGAGTTCGCCTGACTTAACAGCCTCTTCAATTCTTTTCTTTAGTTGGAAGCAATCGTTGGTGTGATGTCCCTTTTCTTCATGAAATTCGCAGAACTGTGTGGAGTTCTCATTTTTTCTACTTTTGGGGAGAGGCCTGGGAGGCCTAAAGTTTTGTTTGACTTCCTCGGTTGCCAGGATTTCTTGAGGGGTCTTTGTGAGAGGTGTGAAACTCATGCCTTTTTCCCTGGTTGGAGGGTTCCTGCCTTCAGACCTTCGATGGTCTGAACCTTTTTGCCGCCTGTCATAGGAGCCGTAATTCCCTCTTTTTCTGACTGGGCTATTACTTCTCCAGTTAGACCCTCTCTTCCTTTGTTCCTTGATGTCAACCGCTTCCTCTCCCCAAATGTGGGCTTCTGCTCTTTCCAGGGCGTCCTCCAAGGTCTTAGGCAGGGACTTATTGAAATCTCTTGTGAGATATTTCGAGGTGATAGCGTTCATGAAATCGGCTACCCTCATTTTTTCATCTGCCCCTACATAGGTTAGACCTTCCTTTTTGTATCGTTCAATTAACTCACGAAGACTTTCATTGTCTCGTTGTTTTATTTGAAAAATGACTGTTGCATCTTTGACATATCGTCTCTGCTGAGAGAAGTTGGCCAAAAAACCCTTGCTGAGATCGTCAAAGCTTCGAATGCTTCGAGCAGGTAAATCGTTGAACCAGATCCTGGCAGATCCGATAAGGGTTTGCATGAACATTAGACAACATTCAGCGTTTGACCATTTCTCTATTCTTGCTACACCGGTGAAGATCTGAAGATGGTCCTCTGGGTCCTCAGACCCATCATACGTTCTGATGTGGGACGGCATCTTGATCTTTGTATGAAAATCATAATCGGCTAATTGCTGCGAGAAGCATGAAAGGTTACTCGGCTTGTAGGGTTTAGCCAAGTCTTCTTCGACCCTCGTACCCATATTGTTATTACCATTGTCGTTCCCTTGAGTGGCTAGCACTTGATTGATAAAGTGCTGCCACAGGAAACTGGCCATCACCTGGGTCATCATCTGGGACATAGGGTTGAAACCTTGGAGGCTTCCGGATGTGACCGGGCAGCTAACCCCAAAGGGGGTGCTCATTACCGCACTCCGTGCTAATGGAAGTACTGACAGGGCTTGTTCCCACGAAGTGGAGGTGGAAGCTGGAAAGCTCGTTACTGGGAATGTAGGAGCTGATCCCAAGTCAGCTCATGACCCAGAGGAGCACCACTTGTAATTGGTTGGGATGAAAAGAGGGGATATGTTGTAGGATTTTCCATGGTGGGTAAATATGGAACGGGGTTTGAAGGATTACTAGGACCAGCCTCATTCCTGGTTGTAAAAGGTGGAATGGGGGGTCCGGGAGATAGTGTTGGTTCAGGCTCGTCGTAATCTAGGCGAATCCTTACTCCCTTGTCCTTCTCTTTGTTCACATACTAGTTGAGGAGGGTTCTTAACTCAAGAAAATTGTTAGCAACTCCCTCTGGGGTGAGTTCAATACGTGTGGGGGTGTCCGTGACACCGACGTTAGGGGAAGGAACTCCAGACCTAGAGGGGGTTGGAGTGTTAAAGGTGAGAAACTCGGGTGTGCTCCCCGGAGTTGAAAAAGAAGTTGGGATAGCCACATGGGCTTGGCTACTACCCGGAGTTGAAGTGTTTGGTACCTGGTTCACTTCACCTGGTGATCCACTTTCAGACATGACGACTTTGAGAGAGAAGAGCTACACTACTAGGTCTTTTTTGAGGAGAAATAGTGGCGTAGCCCCACGGTGGGCGCCAACTTGTTGAAACAACAAAATATAGACCGAGGATAGTGACAGGGGTGGTTAGGCAGAAGGGTTAAAGGGTTTAACCTTGCCTAACGCGGGTCGTGGGGTCCCCCCATGTTTGCAAGACGTGGAAGGAGGTTCACTGATTTTAGTTTCTTGTTTGAAGATCCAATTCTGAAGTATTGTTCAGTAATGGATTAGTAATGGATTGAGGGACAGAAAGAACAAGTGTAATGTCACTTTGAATGAGGGACACTTTGAGTGAAGTGAATGTACGATGTAAAGGACCAGAGTTTGAGAGAACAGGTCTGATCCAGGATGTCTTTGTTAATTAATGAAGTGTCGTTTTATAGGCAAAGACATGTCCCAAAGGAGTATACATTTGACTAGTGAACCAGCTTGCAGTGAGGGGCTTACCCTTTCGGGGGTTGAAGCCTTTTGACCCCCGGATAATAGCGTGTATTCTGTGGACCTGCATTGCTTTTACGACTGTGGTTGGTGAGACTGTTTGGGGATGTGACTTGTTCACTGTTCCCGTGTTACTTTACTCCATCTCTTCAGCTTTTTCAAGTGTCGAACCTTTTAACCTTTTAGGTGTTTATATACTTGGTCGTTTTTTTGGTCTCGGGCTACCCCCGTCATCAATGTCCTTTACTTTTAAAATTGACAGAAATCGTACTTAATGTTTACAAAATCTTACACGTTATGTCCTTACACGAAGAATACTTGAGTTTACATATATTGAAATCGATAATTTACTATATGGAAATACATTAAGTTACAAATATGTAACTCAATATTATTAGTTCCAAAATACTAGAGTTGCATATATGTAAACACTAGCCTATATCCCGTGTGACACACGGGTTTAAAAAATCAAATTAATAACCTATTATTTAATATGATCTTTTATATCTTAACAAACAAAATAACATCTAAGAGCATTGACATTCGTGCCTTTATATTCATTTAGATAATTTAATATAAAATTTATTTTTCTCTAAATTATCTTTAGTTTTAAATAAAATGATCAGTGAATGTTAAAGGGATGACATCATGATGTCATGATGTCATGACAATGTCATCAACGTAAACTCGCACTTGTCAATTTGCTCTTTAATTTCAGGATCTATGCCATCTCCTATTATCCCTGAGGTTTGGCTCCTATAAAACAACAGCCTATTTGTGTCCATACATACAGATAAACTTTTTCATCAAAAAAAAAAAAATCGGGTTGACCGGCCCGTGTTCTGGTCAACCCAAGAACATCCGTGTTCAGATTCATATGCATACACGATTTTCGGGTTCGGGTCGTGTTCGGGTTTGTTTAAAATTTTCGAGTCCGGGTTGAACCCGCCAACCCACAAACACGACCCGTTTAGCACCCCTAATATTTAGGGTAGAGGAAGGTTAGCTAACCGACTACATTATTAACTAAAGAACACATAATTTAACTTAAACCCAAAAAAGTCTAATATTGATTTCAGATAAAATAATTAACTTATCTCAGTAAGAATCGATCTGTTTTGTCAAAAATAAAAGATTTGGATGTTTTATGGATATAAGTTACACTTCAGGCGATTTTCGACTCATTCGACCCGTTTCCTCTTTAGCTAATTATTTCTGTTGTACCCATTAATAAAGCATAACTCAAATTAAACTATTAAACTCTTTGTAATAAATGGGTCAAAGTTGCCACCTCCTTAATGAAGCGACACGTTATATGAAACAACTTACCTTATGATTTTTTTCATGTTGCGTCTCATGAGCATACACCAGCATCTCTAATGCCTTCTCACTTTTAGAAAATATGTTCCTAAACACAAATGCCAAACTGGATATCATAGCCCCCATAAAACCTGAAAACTCATCAACCAGTAAAAAATGAAAACATAAATTTATATTTTACACAGAAAACATGTAAGAAACCCATATTATTACAGTGTTCAAGTTATGAAATTGCCAATCATGTTGAAGTTGAGCTCAGTAAGGGCGGCGAGACCACAACCACCGATGATCGGTAAAAGAGACAAGTAAACCGATGTTGGGAATGTTTCACCTAAAATAAACCTTGAAACCAAAACACTAAAAGCAGGTTCACCGCTTTTGATTATGTGAGTGAAAGAAACTGCAACCTTAGACATGCTTACAGTTGCTGCTACATGACCAATTGTATGTGCCAATGCAACCTGTCAATTGTCAAATATAAAAATAATTAAAACACCTTAAATGCTATAAGTCAAATAGAACATACCGAGATGATAGAAACACAAATATAAAAACCACATTTAAGTAACTAACAAATAACAATAAAAAAAATCATTTATCACATGGAGATAATTTCAAGAAAAACACGCAGGAATAAGAGTTTGAACCATAAACCCTAGAACTAACATAACTAAAAAACCCCAGATCAATGTATCACAATTAAATAATACCCAAATTGATTAGTGCATGATTAAGAAAACCCAAATTGATTTACAAATAATTGAGCAAAACCCAATTTGATTAGCGAATAATTAAGAAAACCCTAAATGAATTGTTTGTAAATAATTAAGCAAAATACATATCATTAAACCTAAAAACCACAAATTGAGCAAAAACCCATATTCATTAGGGAATAATTAAGCAAAAACAAAATCATAAACCCTAGAACCGACAAACTAAAAAAATCAAAAACCCAAATTGATCAGTGAATAATTAAGCAAAACCCAAACTAAATTAAGAATAATTAAGCAAAAAAAAGATCATAAATCCTAAAAAAACCATAAATTTCTTACAGGAAGAAACAAAGATTTCCAGAACTCAAGATCAGTATCACGAATCTCGATTTCATGGCAGCAGTCAACACCTTGCCGACGAATTCCGTCAAAAGATCTTCAAATGCGATGATCGATGGATCCGTGGAATCGGCAACCGCATTAACGTCGATAGATCATGATTGTGAAGGAAGAGATAGTGATTCCAGCCGTGCTACGGCGGATTCCAACCGCTGTATCAACTTCTCGTCCATCGGTTTCTCTCTCTAGAAGTTTCTCGCTCTAGAAGTTGAGCACATAAAGGAGATTCGGAATGACTGGTTTTGAGAATTTGAGTCGTGGTGTGTAGTGGTCTTTTGTCTTTTGGTGAGTTGAAATTTGAAATTTAAAATGAGATTTGGGATTTGGTTTGCCCGCCATGAAAAGCTGAACCTTCCTATATAATAAAAAAACCAGAAAATGTGATAGCTTGCCACCTAGGAGAGAGATAAGAGGGGAAGCTTGTGGTGTTGACAAGTGTGTTGGTTGAGTGAGGTGATGCCAAGTGGCAGAACCTTGTTGTTTTATTAGGTATAGAGATATAGAAGCTGCACATATGTAAACAATCACACACAATATGTAATTATAAAATAATTTTTAACGTAACTAATGAAATAAAGGTAATTAAAGATATAATTTGATGTATTGATACATGGCATAAACACAATGTATAATTTTGTGAAGAGTAAACTACCATTTTGGTTCCTGTGGTTTGGGCACTTTTGCCATTTTTAGTCCAAATCTCAAACTTTTTAAATCTGGGTCCCTGTGGTTTCGTTTTTGTTGCTATTTTGGTCCAAAACTCAAATCTGGTTAGATTTATCAAAAAAAAACCCAGCTATTTTGTCCTTTTCTGATGGAGCAAAATGGTCATTATATAAAAAATGTTATTTTGTCCTTTCCTCAAACTCTCTCTCTCTATCTAAACACCACTGTCTTCTCTCTCTCTCTCTTTCTTTCTTCTTGATCTTCAAAATCTTAAATCATTTGCAGTAGAACCCTCTTTATTTCAAGAACCCAAATCACAAAATCTTGAAGACCATCATCTAAAACACAGAGCATCTGGATATACCATTGCAGACCGCAACGGCTGATTCAGAATTAACCGAATTCGACAAAATCGAGTTCAAGTTACTGCAACCCATCATCACCAGTCATCTCAGCACTTCGATTTGGAACAAGACAATACTACTTCAGGATTTAATGGTGGAAAACAAACTTCATGGCTTTCCGCGCGAAGATCTCTGCCCTAATTCGCTGTCGCACCACCAGAATCCTGCCGCCAATAACGTCGACCGGCTTCTGTACAATGATCTTGTTCAGATTGTTCTGTACAACAGAAATCACCATCATCCTCAATGATCAGAAAAATAAATGAAACAGGGGAAGAGATATGTGTGAGGGGGTGGGGGTTTACCGACGATTTATGAACGATCTGATTCCGTGTTTACGTCGTTGAGTGTTACATAAGTGTGAGGAGGTGCGGATCGTTGCAGAGGATTGATTCTGATTCGTGTTCGAGCTCAAGAATTGCTTTAATGGCGGATTCGGATGCGGTTGAAACTGTGTTGTTATCGGTTTGTGAGGGGTTAGGGTTTTGGTGGAGGTTGTGTGAAGCTTGTTTGAGAGCTTTGAGGATGTGGAGGACTTGTTGTGAGTCGTTTTTAGGGTTTTGTTGGGGAAGATGAATTGGGTTTTTTGGGGGAAGATGAACTGCTAAATGGGGGGGGGGGGTATAAAGGAATTAAAAGAGTATAATTAATTTAATGATTTAACTGTTATAAAAAGCTGGACAATTATACCCCTGAACAAAAAGACAAAACTACCATCTTTTAATAGTAAAATAGGAGTTAATTTTAATTTTGGACTAAAATGGCAACAAAAGTGAAACCACAGAGACCCAGATTTAAAAAGTTTGAGATTTGAACTAAAATGGCAAAAGTGTCCAAACCACAGGACCAAAATAGCAGTTTACTCTTTTGTGAAGTTAATTCAACAATACAAAAGACTAAAAGACAAAGTTTAGGCTATTTTGTCAAACTTGATAGAAGAACGGCCAACCATTTTAACTATTTATTTACTTTAATATCTTAAATGTGTCAATGTTCAGGTTATACAACTTAAAGAGTTTGATGTTTTTGACACAAACAAAAAATATGGGTTGTGCTCTGAGTTAAACGATTTAACCAATCAATCAACCAAGTGTAGGGCCATCTCTGATAATTCTCAAAAATTCAGAGGCCTAGGAAAAGTAGCAAAATGTATAACTTATTCAACAATGGGCCCGATTGGATCTGGGCGGTTGTTCACTCTATTCCTCCCTAGAGCCGTGATCAAATACATAACCCATCAAACCATCAAATTCAACACGTTTAACACAAGGGATGAGTTTAGTGTACCGAAAGTACCGCTACAAAAAATCGTCAAATATGGGTACCGATACCGGTACCAAAAACATTCTATACAGTACTGTAATGGGATGGTACCGGTACGGTACCGGTATTTGTTTGTAAAATTCGGTGGTACCGTACCGAAAACACCAAAAATAGGTATCGAATTGGTACCAAAAAGATTTTGATACGAAAAAATTGATAAGAGTATTAATACGGTACCAGTTCGATACCAATTCCAAATCCCAAATACTCTTCTCTATTTTAACGTAACAGGGTGTAGCCTTACGATGCGGACAAATGCATCAATTGTTTTTTAACTTTTTATCTAAATCAATTTATTTATTTTGTAAAAAAAAAAAAGTTGAATGAATCGTAAAAAGACAAATTATCTAAATCAATTTATTTATTTTGTAAAAAAAAGTTGAATGAATCGTAAAAAGACAAAAAGTCGGCTATTATATATTTATATTTCACCAAATTGATCGGAAGAACTCAAAGAGAAACAACTCTTTTCTTATGATATTATATTCTTTTTAACCTGCAACGGATCTTCCAAATAGGTTACTGACGAAATTCACTATGTCAGGATACATTCGCCTCCGAAACGAGAAAAACCCTCATCTAGGGCCGAAGCCCATAAACACTTCACCCAAAAGTATGACAGTGCGGTGAAATAAAACCTACTAAGACCACCCGTAGTGGGGGGTTAATTTTTCAAAAAAAGCCAAAAAAAACGCCCCCGCTCCCATTACATAGGACGTTTTGGGGGGTTATTTTTGAAAAAAAATTGTGTTAGCGTTATTATTAAAACGCCAAGAAGGAAGTGTGATGGGTTGACTGATCTTTGACTGGCCAATAAGAAATTAGTTAGTTTTTTTTAATAATTGGAAGAGGCATTATTTGGGCATTATTTCCACTACGCCACTTTTATAATAACGCCTCATGCTGACTGGGTTGCTACGTGTCGGATAATGCCCCATAATAGAGGCATTATTTTTCTTAACCACTACATATAGTCTAACGAAAGGGTAGAAATCGAACTTGGGTCCAAACCATCTTTAAACTCGATCACGACGTGGCAAAAGTACCTTTAAACTCATGATATTATATAAACCCAACTCATCTATATTCAACGTTTCCTCTTCAACACAACACTCATCATCCCAAAAACAACCAACCTCAAAAAACACAACATCATGGAAGAGAGAGACATCGATGATCTACCCAAAAACGAAGCAAACTACACATCACTCACTCCACTTTGGTTCTTGAAACGAGCTGCTCTGGTTCATCCTAACCGTAGATCGGTGGTCCACGCTTCTGTTCAGTACACGTGGCAGCAGACGTACCGTCGATGCTGCCGCTTAGCCTCCGCTCTTTCCAATCACTCCGTTGGGTTCGGTTCAACGGTAATGATTTCTATTTTAAACTTGTTGTTACTTCATGCGTTTGATTATAAAGTGTGTGATTTTAATATTTTATTAATTATTAGAAGTTTTTTAAAGTTGGATATTATGTGATTACTGATAGATTTTGGTAATTAATAAGGTTTAGTTGAAAAAAGTCAAAAAGATTGTTTTGTTTTTTGATGATTTTGGGATTATTATTGGAATAATTTTGGTGGGGGGAATTTGATGATCAAATAATTGATTGAAGGTTGAAGGTAGAATTAGGTGGTGTTTGGAGGTTATTTTTATTTATTTAATCTTCTTATAATTTTTTTTTTTTTTTTGATGAAATTTGTCATAACAAGTTGGTGAATAACAAAAGGGAATTGTTACTTGATGTGTTTTAATAGTAAAAGTTGTGGGAAGTTGTTAAAGATGGATGTGAATGTTGGTGATGCTAAAAGGGGTAAAAGGGTGTTGGAATGTTTAAGCTATGATTTTGGTAAATACCAAGGTTTATGGTAAAAAGTCAAAGTAATTGTTCTGTTTTGAGGATTTTGATTTTGGGTAATTTGTTTGACCTAGGGTGTATTTGGGTGTGGGGTGATTATTATTGGAATAATTTTGATGGTTGGAATTAGATGATCAAATAATGAGTAAATTACAAAAATCGTCTTTTATGTATATCACTTATTGCAAACTGTGTCCTTTATCTTCAATAATTACAGAAAACGTACTCGATGTTTGCAAACCCTTGTAAGTTATGTCCTTTAACCCTAACTCAGTTAATTTTGTGTTGTTAAATCTGACCAAATGGACCCCACATGAGGGTATTTTGGTCATTTTACTCTCATGTGAGGTCCATTTGGTCAGATTTAACCACAAAATACCGTCATGTGAGGTCAATTTGGTCAGATTTAACCACAAAAATTAACTAAGTTAGGGCTAAAGGACATAATTCGCAAGGGTTTGCAAACATCGAGTACGTTTTCTGTAATTATTGAAGACAAAGGACACAGTTTGCAATAAGTGACATACATAAAGGACGATTTTTATAATTTACTCTCAAATAATTGATTAAGAATTAAGTGGTGTTTGGGGGTTATATTGATTTATTCAGTTTTTATATAATTTAATTTGTTCTCAATAATTTTTTCTTGATAAATCTATAGGTTGTCAACACAAAAAGAAATTATGAACTTGAAAGAATTTAATAAAAAATTCGATCACACAAGGGAAGAAAATAGTGCTTAAAAATGTTTGTAAAATATGCCAAGGGATGTTATAGAGCTCCCCAACCTGAATTTTACTGTAAAATTTTTACATCTTTCTTTTTGAAGTTTTTTTTAAAAGTTAAGGGGACGTATAAATAGCGCCATTGTATATTGTTTCTTTAAGCCATAGCAGTGGCGAAGCTTGAGATTTCCGACCGTGGGGTCGAAAACGTATACACCTAAAGAAAATTATAAAACCGGGGGGTCGAAAACATATATACCTAAAAAATTTTATACGAAAACTACATACTGGACACTACGAGCGAAAAGTTCGGGGGGTCGGCGCCCCTCCGTGTCCCCACTATGCATCGCCAATGAGCCACATAGGGACGGTCGGGGTCAGAAAGAAGTGGTTTAGTGATTATGTTAACTTTAAAAATACTTAATTAAGACCTCTGAATTATGGAAAAAAAAAACATGTAAATCTACTATGGTTTGGAATACTAAGCACTACCACCAGGTTTACCTAGAACTCAAATAGTCTATAAGATGAAATACTAAAAGCAGCTAAAATTTATAGTTTACTAAAATAAGCATGATGTTATTGTTGGGATAATAATGGAAGTTCAGCTACTCTTTTTAGCATAAAGCTACTCTACTTTGGGCATAATAGAAAACTTTCTGATTTCAAAAAAAAATTCAAAGTTCACAGTTCTTTGACAGTAAATTTTACATGCACATATTTTCTTAGGGGTGTGCACGGTTCGGTTCGGTTATTAGCATTATCCGTAACCGTAACCGAAGTCATTGGTTAATCGGTTCGGTTAATTTGGTTAATTTGTTGGTTTTCGGTTCGGTTCGGTTAATTTTCGGTTAATAACCAATTCAAACAAGGACTAATTTTTTTTGCTTAGAAATACATGTAATGGAGGCATAAATACATGAAATAGATGTATAAATACATGAAATAGATGTATAAATAAATGAAATGGAGGTATAAATGCATGAATAGATGTTTAAATACATAAAATGGAGGTATAAATAAATGAAATGAAGGTATAAATAAATGAAATGAAGGTATTATTACATGAAATGAAAGTATAAAACATGAAATATATGAAATAGAGATATAAAAGCTAGAAATATATAAACAAAATAAATGATTCGGTTCGGTTCGGTTAATTTCGGTTAACCGATGGTAAAAAAATATCCGTTAACCGACTTTCGGTTAATTCGATTTCGGTTAATTTCTGTTCGGTTTTGTCGGTTTTCGGTTCGGTTTCGGTTAACGGTTCGGTTATTGCACACCCCTATATTTTCTTGCATAACTCTTGCAGTTTTTGAGTTTACTTCCTTAGGGGGGACGGTATGCATGCGGGGAGTTTATCGGGGAGTCGAGTTAACCGATCGGTGAATGGATGCCGGGGTTAAATCGGGGAGCGGGGAGGAGGAGAGAAGTGGTGTGGGCGGTGAGTATTCACCGACTCGGTGAAGAAGAGGGAGAGGTGGGAGAGAGAGGGTGAATGGTGGGCCCCAACCCCTTTCAACCAATCACATTTTTTTAAAAAATTCTTTACTGCTCTCCATGTGTTTGACCATTGCCAGTGATTGAATGCAAAATGGGGAGTGGAGTGAGGACTTGACGTGGCATGATATTATTGGCTAGAAAATAACTTAAACACTCACCAGTGATTGACCACTCCCTCCACCCTTAGTGCGTTTGGATACAAAATTTAACAAGTTCATTGACATGAAATCAAGAGTAATCTTGGTTTCAACTTTCTCTATTTTTTTTAATTTCTGCACGGTAATGAGAAATTGTAAACATACACTTAGCGGCCGACCCCCCGGACTTTTTGCTCAGTAGTGGAGAGTATGTAGTTTTCGTATAGAAATTTTTGGGTATATACGTTTTCGACCCCCCAGTTTTATAAATTTTTTTGGGTATATGCATTTTCGACCCCTCGGTTGGAAATCTCAAGCGTCACCGCTGCCTAAAATACACAACAACAACAATACAAAACTAGAACACTCGCGAACTTCAATCAACGTTGTCACTGATATCTTGTAACGACTGCTAATGGGACCAGTTTGACTTTTAAGGTCAATTGAATTAGTTTTCATCGTCAAGAGATGCGTTTTTCTTAAATTTCTAAGTATAGTTTACAACTGCTTTCTTATGCATGAAAGTCAAAATTTACAAATGGTTTTCAAACTGTCAGGTGGTGGTGATTGCACCAAACACTCCAGCAATGTACGAAGCCCATTTCGGAGTTCCAATGAGCGGAGCAGTCCTAAACGCAGTCAACATCCGTCTAAACGCTTCCACTATCGGCTTCCTTCTAGAACACTCATCATCCGCAGTCATAATGGTTGACCAAGAATTCTTCAAACTTGCCGAAGAAGCTTTAAAGATTCTAAAAGACAAAATCAAAACCAACTTCAAACCTCCGCTTCTAGTTGTCATCAAAAGACGAAAGCGTCGACTGTAATCCAAACAATCTCCAATACGCTCTAGCAAAAGGTGCGGTTGAGTACGAGAAGTTTCTAGAATCCGGTGACCCCGAGTTCGTATGGAAACCGCCGCAAGACGAGTGGCATAGTATTGCATTGGGTTATACCTCGGGTACGACGTCTAGTCCTAAAGGGGTGGTGTTGCATCACCGCGGTGCTTATCTGGCGGCTACTAGTAATGTTGTCGTGTGGGGTATACCTGAAGGAGTTGTATACTTATGGACGTTGCCGATGTTTCATTGCAATGGTTGGTGTTTCGCGTGGACTCTTGCTGCTATTTGTGGGACCAACATATGCCTTCGACAGGTACTTCTTTTCTTTACATATGAGTGGTTCAGGTTACAGCCTACAGGTTCGGTCGAACAAATTACTCGTTGTATGACTCAAAATGGTAGGGGTCAGGTCGGGTCGATCTGAAAGCATGATTTTGTCTATTTAAAGAAATGTTAATCCTTTAACTATATTAACATTAATAGTCGGTATAATTACAAGAGTAAAATGTCATTTTCGTCACTGAGGTTTGGCAAATTTTGCGACTTTCGTCGAAAGGTTTGTTTTTCCGCATCTAGATCCAAAAGATTTGAATCTCGCCATTTTCATCCGGCTCGTTAACTCATTCATTTTTCTCCGTTAAGTCAGGGATATTTTCGTCTTTTTTGCTAACTTAAAGGGCAATTCAGTCGTTTTCACTTTATGTAAAAAAAAGACCAAATACTTCTAAAAAGACCGAATTGCCCTTTAAGTTAACAAAAAGACGGAAATACCCTTAACTTAACGGAGAAAAATGGATGGAGTTAACGAGCCGGATGAAACTGGCAAAATTTCAAACCTTTTGGATCTAGATGCGGAAAAACAAAACTTTGGACGAAAGTTGCAAGACTTGCCAAACCTCAGGGACAAAAATGGCATTTTACTCAATCTAAAAACAGAGATCAAAAGCACCCCAAAGTAGCTTTTTAAAACATAAAACCTTGTAAATCATTTTGTTCATCAGGTTAGATGATTATTGAATAAAATACATTGCAATGATTTTGACCCGAACCCATTTTAAACCACCACATGGCCCGCATATTTCGAGGTGTATGCTACAAAGTTGGTATACCATAACTTCTTGTTGATGTTTTATGCAGGTAACCGCTAAAGGTGTTTACTCGGCCATAGCCAATCAAGGCGCCACCCATTTTTGTGCCGCCCCCGTAGTCCTCAACACCATAGTAAACGCCCCACCCGAAGACACTATCCTCCTGCTCCCCCGCCTGGTCCACGTCATGACCGCCGGAGCCGCCCCACCGCCATCCGTTCTCTTCAAAATGTCCCAAAACGGGTTCCGTGTGACCCACACATACGGCCTCTCAGAAACCTACAGCCTGTCAACTATATGCGCATGGAAGCCCGAGTGGGACCTCCTCCCTCCCGAAACCCAAGCCAAACTAAACGCGCGCCAAGGTGTCCCACCGCACTTGAACACCTAGACGTTGTAGACACCCAAACCATGAAACCGGTCCCGGCCAACGGGACAACCGTCCGTGAAATCATGTTTCGTGGAAACATGGTAATGAAAGGCTACTTAAAGAACCCGAATGATAACGCTGAAACTTTTGCGAACGGGTGGTTCCACTCGGGTGACTTAGCGGTTAAACACCCAGACGGTTATATCGAAATTAAAGACCGGTCAAAGGATATTATAATATCGGGTGGTGAAAATATCAGCAGTGTAGAAGTCAAAAATAATATCGGGTGGTGAAAATATCAGCAGTGTAGAAGTCAAAAATACTATGTATCAACATCCGTAAATATCTGAAGTGTCGGTGGTGGCAAGGCCTGATAGTCGATGGGGCGAATCGCCGTGTGCTTTTGTGACATTAAAGAAGCCGGTAGACAAACGAGATGAGGGTAATATCGCTGAGGATATAATGAAGTTCTGTCGCGAGAAGATGCCGGCTTATTGGGTCCCCAAATCAGTTGTGTTCAGGCTGTTGCCGAAAACGGCTACCGGAAAGGTTCAGAAACACTTGCTAAGGGCTAAAGCAAAGGAAATGGGTCTTGTTAAGATAAGTAAGTTATAAACATGATTTTGGGAGATGAATAAAGGGTTATAATATGATTCTGTATTGTATCATGTCTGTGAATGTGAATATTTATATCTTTAACCTAGGGGTGAGCATAATCTGGGCCGGGCCGAAAATACCCGATAACCGACACTAAAAATATTAAAATCTAAAAGAGTAAAATGTCATTTCCGTCCCCTGAGGTTTGGCCAGTTTTACGCTTTTCGTTCAAAGGTTTGTTTTTCCGCATCTGGATCCAAAAGGTTTGGAATTTGTCATTTTCATCCAGCTCGTTAACTCCATCCATTTTTCTCCGTTAAGTGAGGGGTATTTTTCTCTATTTTGTTAACTTGAAGGGCAATTCGGCCTTTTGAATACTTGTACATTATGCTAAATGCTTGTACATAAAGTAAAAAAGACCGAATCGCCTTTTAAGTTAACAAAAAAGAAGGAAATACCCTTGACTTAACGGAGAAAAATGGATAAAGTTAACGAGCCGGATGAAAATGGCAAGGTTTCAAACCTTTTGGATCTGGATGCGGAAAAACACATGCCGAATTCAAATAAAACTTAGATTAACTAATCTCATGCTCATTACTGTAATAGAGTTCTATTACCATCGCATCAAAATTCGACCTGCCAGTTTGACCAAAAAGTCAACACTTGAATTTTTTTCTCAACTTCCAAAAAAAATTAAGCGCAAGTTTACATTTCTAAAGTTTGTACCTGGGAATGCGTGCTGAATAGAAGATACAAAACCAACCCAACAGGAAATCATCTGCTTATTTCCAGTGCATTGTCAATTGTACCTTCTGCTTCACAAGTTGTACCCAAAGCGGAAAGCAGTTTTGTTTATGCTCTCACTCATCTATCCTATCTAATAAATGAAGATATTGGGTTGCCATGTGGCACCCTTTACAATCCAAAGTTTTGGAGGAACAATTCTCTAATTTTTTTTTTGGTATCACAAATTTTTTTTGGTTTATTAATTATTAAACAAAAGAGTTAAATGCCATTTTAGTCTCTGTGGTTTGTGCCATTTTGCCAGTTTAGTCCAAAGGTTTCATTTTTAACCTGTGGGTCCAAAAAGGTTTCACAGTTGCCATTTTAGTCCACTGGGTTAACTTCATCTATTTTTTCTGTTAACGAGAAGGCTAATTCGGTCATTTTATATGGCTGAATTGCCCTTTTAGTTAACAGAATTACATACAAAATGACCGAATTGGCCTTCTCGTTAACAGAAAAAATGGATGAAGTTAACCAAGTGGACTAAAATGGCAATTGTGGAACCTTTTTGGAGCCACAGGTTAAAAATGAAACCTTTGGACTAAACTGGTAAAATAACCCTAACCACAGGGACTAAAATGGCATTTAACTCTAAACAAAATAACTAACAACTAAACAAAATAATATGAATGCATTATCTCCTACGATTCATCTCCCCTCTAGTTATTTAAACAAAATATCCTATCTAATTATACAAAAGCCAAATAATATATAAAAATTCCGCAAATCATGTTCTTCATTTGACGTTTTCCATTTTGCGCCATTCCTTTCCCCCCTTTCACGATTTTTTATCAGAAAAGTTAGGGTAAAAAATTCACTCTCAATCGGAGATGTAAAGGTAAAGCTGAATCCTGCGTTCAATTTTTTTACGATTAAAGTGTTCACTATTTTTCATCGCTTTTGGTTATAGATATATTTGAGATTTCAAATTCAAATCCAAATAAATTTTTTCTTTCACTCAACTAATGGAGCTATTATGTGATCGGTGTTATTATCTAACTATCTGTTGCATAATGCTTGTGTCAATTTTATTTTATAGATTTACTAAAATTTTGTGCACCAGTTTCACTAAATTATTTTTTTCCTCATCTACAGTTCAATGGCTCTAAATAACATCACCCTCATTGGTGATCTTGATGTGTTAAAGGAAAGCTACACACTCAAGGTTCGGATCATTCGTTTGTGGAAACAAACTGTACGCTTAAATCCGAAGGAAACCTATATTGAAATGATCATACTGGACGGTCAAGTATATCAACAATTATTAGACATACAAGTATAGTTTGAAGTTACTTCCTAAAAGTTATTTTTACTAATTTAATTTGCTTTCAGGAAAATAAGATTCAAGTTAAAGTTTAAAAACAATGTGTTTTAAAATTTGAGAATTTACTTCAAGAAAATGGTGATTTTTACATTCAACCTATGTTACTATTGATTAGGAAACCTAGGGTTTCGTGTTAATGCTCTGTTTATGATACACTTAAAGTTGCAGTTAAAAGAAAAGCATAATCATGTAGGAGAAATTGCTGGTATGACAAGATTATATGAGAATATGGACAGTGTATATGATGATTCTGAAGTTGGCACATCAGCACTCGACCTACCTGGTGATGCCGCTTTGATGGATGCAACCTAACATTCTCAAATGTAAGAAACATATTATTTTTACTATAAAACAATCTAAAACATGTTTGCAAATCTGCAAGTTTTTTATTAATTCTTTTTATTACTGTTACAATTATTTACACTAAGTAGGTTTAAATCCATTTTCTTAGTTTAGTCTTCATTAAATTATAGGGATAGAAATGCGAGTGTTCTGGTTTTCTCACAAAACAATGCATGTAATTGTGTTTATATTACGTCTTATGGCATCAAGGTTCTTATGTATAAGATGAACATTATTTAATGAAACAATGATAACATGAACATTATCCAATGAAACGATGCTAACATCATATTTCGTTTAGATTAGTTAGTGTTTGAAAATGATAAACATAAATTATATATTGTTATTTGTTTAACCCGTGTAATACACGGGGTTTTAACCTAGTATGGTAACATAGTAGAATTCCAACTTTGACTTTATAATTCATGTTGTTTTGGAGTGTTT
Source organism: Helianthus annuus (assembly GCF_002127325.2). Taxonomy (NCBI): domain Eukaryota; kingdom Viridiplantae; phylum Streptophyta; class Magnoliopsida; order Asterales; family Asteraceae; genus Helianthus; species Helianthus annuus. The sequence continues at coordinate 186,875,388 of NC_035443.2, forward strand.
ACCTGCATTGACCTCTCATGTTTCAAGTGTTGACTTTTGACTGCATTGACTTCTGGTTGACTGCGGCCCACCTTTTAGAAGCGTTGACCAAATCCAGATGATCAAAACCCATATATGTTCTACATTCACTGCCAGGATCAGGGTCATTCATCCCTTGTCCGTATTTTACTTTCAGATAACTTATTAACCTGCTTCTCCCTTTATCATTTTCATAGCAAACTTTGACCCAATAACTCCCATAAAGTTGACCATTGACCACAAGCATTTGACTTCTAATATTTTTTACCTTTGACTTGAATTGACCTGCATAAGTAAGCCAATGTCACAAGTAAAATAGTAGATGGCAATCTGCAAGAATTCCAAACCCACATAACGCAGCCAGAGACACTGATGAACAAATGTATAAAGCGCCAGCCTTTATAGCTTTTACTTGATGCAACACCTCCATAACACCCCTTGGCACTATCCATTTATCTATTTAGCACGGTAAGTTAAACGTGCTATGAGTATCATAAACGGGTTGAACCCTTTTGGATACGTTTTTAATCTTGTGAGTAATATGTGGTCCTAAACCCATTTACCCCAAACACTAACCCGTTTAAGCTTGCAACTCCGACCATATAATTAATCAAACTCTCACATGGGGTCCTGAAACTTTAACAACAGAAACGGGAATTTCCAGTAGCGCATAAGTTTTTTTTCCTTGTATAGCATGTAGCAATTTTCCTCTACTGAATATCAAGTTTCATATAAGCAAAATATATAAGTAGAAATATAACACGTATGACAGAAAGAAAAAAGTTGTGGCAACTAATATTCTGCATACTAAAAGTAAAAGGTATGAATGTTAGTGAAGTTACTTTGAACAGATTCTACGACATACTTAACAGCCACTGTTTGATATATATTTAAGAAACTGCATAACTACTGGTTCCCAATGACACATAGTCACATAGAGCTAGGAAGCAATGGGTGGAGGGCCAAAGTCAACAGCAGTTGGAATATAAAGTTTGTAATAGTCAAAATCAGATTTCTGCTAGTCAATATCTGATGTATATGGCAGGAAATCTTAATAATGATATGGTCAATTCAGGTCATAAGCAAAAGTCAACTAAGAAATCAAATTGGGCTTATTATTTGATTGACAAAAGGGAAGGCATTGTGTCACCTGACAGGTTGGCAATCTGGATTGTTTATTTGGAAGGTGCAAATGGAACCAAATCATTACAAGTGGATCAAGTTTGGTATTTTTATGACATGGGTGTCACACTTCGGTCTATCTAATGTTATTTTTGCGGGACACTTTGGTGAGTTAATAAATTTTTTAACTGTTACAGTTACAAGTACTCTGTGTGCTAAGGATAATAAGGTTAGTTAAATCCATTGTACTGTTTTGCTGATACCCTGTTTTGATATTCTTGAAATACTGTATGACGTTATACGTATTTTTTCTTTAGCAGACTGTGCACAAACTGGAGACAGAGGTATCAAACGCAAAAAGAAGCAAATCAGATGAAGGATGGAATGGAATGGAAAATGACAAGAAAACGGGAATCAGAAACCTACACAGGAAAAAGCAAATATACAAAAGCCACCAAAGGACTAAAGTCATTTTAAGCAAGAAGGGTCATCTACCTGGAGCCGTCGGTGCTACCACAGCAGTAGCCATGCCGCCATTTTGACCCAACCCGTTTTGACCCCAATCCATTTTACATGTTTTTCTAAAAGCTGCCGATTCAGAGACGACCCGAATTTGACACTTTACACAACCAAACCCAACCCAACCCAACCCGTCCTGACAGTTTGGACACATTACACAACCTGACCCACCCCACCGTTTGCTAGTCGTATTAATGACATTCTAAGACATGTAAAAATGAATTAGACCTTAATCACACCTTACACATAACTGTTACGAACTACCATGCTGCACAAGACTGGCCCGACCCGAGACCTAGAACCGGACCCTTTTGTATCTTCGGATAGGCAGCTGACTGGTAAAGGACCGTGACCAATAAGAATCTGGAAAACGGTGTGTGGAGGAACAGTAGCGAGCTGAATTATTAGAATTCTATTGAATTGAGCTTCTGCACGCACAGGGGCGCAGCTTTGTAGCGGCCGGGAGGGGCGCCCGACCCCCGAACTTTTCTTATAGAAATTTTTACATATATATGTTTCGACACCTGGTTTTATATTTTTTTTAGGTATATACGTTTTCGACCACAGGTCGGAAATCTCAAGCTTCGCCACTGTGCACGCATACCACCTGTTTGATGAAAATCCTGTGAGTTTTGACTCCACTTTAAATTAGCATTGCTGGGTAAGCAGATCCGCCGTCTAAACAGAGTACGCTATAACTTTCATTGAGGAATGTGGGTAAGATGTATGTAAATGTGGCTTGGGCTCAAAATAAAACAGAATCCAATTAAGCCCCATCTGTTATTCTGATCCATTTTAGTTATTACTTGACTGGCTCTACATGTTTTTAGGCCGAAAAAAATGTGTGCGTAAACAGCCTACATGCGTAAAATATTTTCTAAAATCTAACTAATGAGACGCTTCTTATCACCATTGTGAAGTACGATTCTGTTTATTCATGTGTAATTTCTAATATTTAATTAATATATAATGATGCACATCACCTGTTTGCTTAAATGCCTAAGTGAGTCATTGGTTCCCGTTTGATGCCCGAGACTTCAAATGGTTTATTTTTTTTAAGATTGTTTTATCTCTTTTTTTGATAACTAGATTAGATTTTGTGCATTTTGTGTTTATACGGCATGGGTTCTTCGATATTGATTATGTCAACGTGATAACCTGCTATGCATGAAGCCTTCTTCAATGAGATATAAAGTGTCGATTGTATTGTTTTGAACCTGTTTTAAATCTTCAAAATGCAAACTAAGCAAACATGTAAACTTAGATCTAGATTTTTAACTTTCTTTGCAAGTGATTTTAGATTTGGAATTTTATGGATTTTTTATCGTTTGGAGAAATTTAACCTTTTGTCCATGTAAGTTGAATGGTAACATTTCCTATTTTCATTCAGCAGACAACCCTCACAAACCCTGACAAAAACATATGGTCCCTACTCCCTAACTATGATTCATAGATGTCCCAAATATTAAACGTCCAATATATATGTTAAACTACTAAATTTTGTGAGCTACATGTTAATTTTTTTATAAAATCAGTCAAACCAAGCCGAGCCCGAGCTTAGATTTTCAGCTCGTTTCAAATCCGAGCCGAGCTTGCCCCCAGCTCAGCTCGACTTATGAACAGCCCTAAATATGTCTTCCGACCTCTAAATTAAACATGTTTTAAGAGCATTTCCTTATATTTATGTATGATCTCCAATAATAAAATCATTCCGTTGTGTATGTTACTGATCGTTGAAGCATATATCTCAAACTTCAATTTATTATTGTTCATATTTTTATTTAAATTTGTGATTGCATTTGCAAATCCTATTGTCTGCATATATAGCCAAAGCAGGTCCTGTTGGAGGAAAATTCCAAATAATCCCCAATTATACAAATAAAACCAAGAAAATGCAAGCATCAGCCAAAGATTGCTTAACTTTAAGCTACAATCAATGCAAATAAAAACAATGAAATGTGAGCATCCCGATAAAATTATTTATACATGGATTGTGACAGGTGAAGCAATTAAGTGGAGTTAATAGTATGTGGGCTTGCAAATGTAAGCATCGGTGAATGATAAACTATTTATGTGATGTGTAATACTATATTGTTAGTCCCTCCTTGATTGACTTATCTATTTCTGTGCATGTTTATCCTTTCTAAACAAACGTCCCTACAATATTGTTCTATCAATTGGTCATCATAATATATACTTCTTGCAAATATGTATATCAAGTGAACAAACAGATAGATTTTCACAAGATCCAGGTAGGGAAGTAAGGAAGATAACTGATCTATGATCTATCCAAGTCAACGTTAATGTTTTCAAGATCAAGAATCGTTATATTGAACTTGTTGAATGCAATTTCAAGTCCCAAATGGTGTCTTCATCTATAAGTGATGTTTTGATATATGTAATTAAGATAACTGCCTATGCCTTATGTTCATTACATAGGATTTAACGTCAATTGAATGGCTAATCCTTCTAATTTATGCATGTTATAAACAAATTATTATATAAAATAATTGTTATATAAAATATTGTAGTGTGTGTATACACAGAGGTAAAATATTAGAGGTTCCCCTTCAATGAAATTTCTTTGAAGAAAAACGACACAATGCAAGTGTCACTGGGATATAAAATTAATTCTATACCTAACCACACTAACGATTTAAAAATTTGAGTAAATTGTTTGTATTAATCCATACGTGATATAATATACTGAAGATAAAGTTACTGTATATCTAATCGCACTAACAATATACAAAATAGTGACTTTCAAAAAATTCTGTAGTAAATTTGTTTGTATTAATCCATAGGTGATATAATATTACTCTTTTTAACCAGAAAACAAAACATATTTATCTATATCTATTGTATACTTACTATATAATAAATTAATATTTGGTGACACTTATGGGGAGATCTCAATTGTTTTTTTCTGGCTAAATAAATCTATACTATATAATAAAAGAAACCACTTTTGAGACACTTGTCATTCTCTCATTTAATTGATTAAAATTATTAATAATACTAATAATAATAATATTTAATTTAATCTAATCTAATATAAGTTCTTATTATTAATAACATTTAATCAAATCTAAAATCTATTCTAATACAAATTATTTTGTAAATTCATTTAATTTGATTTAGTTTAATCCAAAATGTCAAACACAGTCATTTGCGTATTTATTAAAAAAATCAACATTATCTCATAAAGGGATATTTTGATTCTTGATCCAAATTTGGTTATTGATTTTAGTTGGATTAAGAAATTAGGTACGGAATTAATATAATATAAAACTTGATGTCAATATACTTTTTGGTATATCTTTATCTATCTATACTATCAATGGGAGAATGTCAAATTTAATCAATTAAATAGAAGAATGAAAAATGTTTCAAAAATGATTTCTTTTAATATATAATATAGATACATATAGATATATTATATTGACATCAAATTTTATTGACAAGTGTCTCAAAACATGTTTCTTTTATTATATAGTATAGATTAATAATAATAATAATAATAATAATAATAATAATAATAATAATATTTAATCTAATCTAATACAAATTCTTATTGTTAATTAATCAAATCTAAAATCTATTCTAATACAAATTCTTATTATTAATAATATTTAATCAAATCTAATAAGAATTCATACGAATTCCAAAGTTGATATTAACTTTCAAGTAATTATAAAGAGTAAATTACGATTTTGGCCCCTGTGGTTATATCACTTTTACCCTTTTAGCCAAAAAAATATTTTTTTAACATCTGAGCCCTCACCGTCTTTTTTTCTTTCTAACCCTTTTGGCCACCAACATCTTTTTTTCTAACCCCTTTGGCCCCTAAAAGTAAATGGATGGGGTTAGTGTTAGGGGCTAAAAGAGTTTGAAAAAAAAAACATTGGGGGCTCAAATGTTAAAAGATTTATTTTTGGGCTAAAAGGGTAAAAATGATATAACCACATGGGCCTTTGTTCATGTGTAGTTTTTCACTTCAAATTATTTATAATTAATGTATACTTCTCATTTATAATATTTTTATTTGATTTATTATATCATATTATCTTCATTGTTTATATTACCTAACATGTCATATAACAACTACATTTTTTGTTGGCTTTTACCCAAATTATTACTTTTTTTTACAGACACTTACTTTTTGTTTGTAACATACAAATTTACTCTTATTCTATTCGATAATGTAGTTATCTCTAATAAACTTTAAACTTTTACCATAGTATATATAATGCTAGACATAAAATCAAAAAAATATTTCGAATGATATCAATAACTTAAGTCATAATATAATTATATGTATAATATGCACTTTTTAATGAAATAATACCCAACAAAATTACAAATATAATTCAAAAATATATAACTAAAAACATATGACATTATAATAGAGTTAACCGATTTATCATCATACAACCCCCCACCTATTCAATCATATGATTTTTCAATCTTATATTAACTAAATAAATAAAGATTAATATTCATTCTTATCCTACTTTAAATATAAAAAATCCGTTAGTTTTTTTAAATATATTTTTTTATTATTTGGTATATAAAATCATATTTATTCAACCCATGTAATACATGGGGGTTTTCTAAAATATGACTTTTTTTTATTTATTGGTAAACAATATTACATTTATTCAACCCGTGTAGTACAAATGGTTTTAAAGATATATATTTTTTTTAATTATTTGGTATATAAGATTGTATTTATTCAACCCGTACAATACATATGGTTCTTATAGATATAACTTTTTATTATTTAATATATAAAATTACATTTTTTCAACCCGTGCAATAAAGGAGACTTTTAAAAATATAATTATTTATTATTTAGCTTATAAAATTTATTTATTTAACCCGTGTAATACATGGGGTTATAACCTAGTAGATATTATTAACTAATTTAAAGTCACTATCCATAAGTTGGTTGAAAACACAAATTTTAGAGATAAGAATAACTTCTATATATTATTTTTGTTAAACAATTTAAATTTACTAATTTAAAGTCATCATCTATAAGTTTGTTGAAAACACAAATTTTAGAGGATAAAAATTAACCCCTATTAGGTCTAGATTTTTAACTTTCTGTGCAAGTGATTTTAGGCATCCGGAGATGTTTTGAAGTTTAATTTTACTTTTTCCATCAAGTATAGTAGAAAATATATATCAGTAGAGGATATCTGTTTCTTACATCCCCTCAGTTTTAATGTTGGGTTTTGTGGATTTTAACATAGTCTAATCAACACATAAAGACACCGGAGAAGATTTTGTGCATGTATATTGTATGGTAAATTTCATATCTGGATGAAGTGATCAACATCATCAGATTTGCATGTTACTTTTTACAGTGTAAGAGTCCGTTCTTATGCTATGTTGTTGTTTGTGTGTTGTTCTTACAAGGACGGTTCAACCTTCCGAATTGGATTTTTTCGGTTTTATGAGATGATATAAAATGTGTTTTAGTTTTTTGCATGCTAAATAAATGGTTTTGTCCTTTTAAGTTTGATAGTTGAGTTGAAACTGATTCTTAGATTTAACTCGATAATCAAGACTAAGAATAATGGCACGCTACGCTTCAGATTAAGACGTCAGTCCAGGAAGGTATAATTAATTACCTCTTTAAAGGTCTCATAGAAGTGTATGTGTTTTACACAGAAAATGTGATTTTGAGTCTATCCAAATCAAACCTCTTTAACCTCACATCATCGTTGAATGTGATTTTAAGTCTTATACTTTTGAATGGCGTCGTCACTTATTAGTGATGTTTATTTTGTGATATATGAAATTATATATAGGGTTTATCATCACTTGAATGGTTAATCTCTCTAATTTACATATGTAAAAACAATTATTTTACAAAATATTGAAGCAATACGTATCTATGATTATATATATTAGCTTGTGAGTAGGTACTCTTGAAATAAAAATTACTGGAAACCCTTAGCCCACTCATCATGATTCCCACTTTTAGACCAAAGGAAGAAAACAACAAAATGTAAGTATTTATGGATTGTGACCCGTGAAGACATTGGTTACGAAGACTAATTTGTCCTACAAATGCAACCATCAATGAACGATAAACTATTTATGCATTGATTGTGACTTGTAATACTATATTACTTGATTGTTTGTCCATGACTGACTTGTTTATTTTGTTAATTTCAACACCAAGGGCATGGTGCACCATAGTTGACCAATGGGGAGCCAAAGTTACAGCTTTTGAACACAGGGTTAGTGTGCATATAAAAATTCGGGTTTGTGTTCCACACATCACCCGGACAGATATCAAACGATTGTTAAGACAATCCATTTGAGATCTAGAATGTGTTGACCAAAAGATAATGCAATCCAGAGGAGTATTCCACTAGCAATGGTTTCATAGATGAAATTTACGTGACATGTGCCAGGCTAACTTTAAGAATTATGTTTAATGGAATAAACAAAACTAAAAAAATAAAATAAAACGTATACTTTTTGACACATTTCATCCGTCACAATTAAGAGAATTGTTGTAGCTCAAATAAAATAGTTAACGTAACTGCCTATTTTTTTAGTGATGGACATGTGATATTAAGTCGTATGCTACCACTAACCATTCATTGTGTAAAAGTCATCACTACTTAGACAGGAACTAAGTTTTAAAAGTGTTCTAATTAGGTCACTCAAGTTTCAAAAGTGTTCCAATTAGTTCACTCAACATTCATTTTTCGTTAAAATAAATGGTTTTTCATCCATTTCATAGGTAACCGTTGTCATGTGGATTTTTGTTTCTTTTTCACCTTTTAGTTGATGCTAACGTCGAGTGATGACGTGGGTTTTAACTTGTTTTTTTTTTATTTTTAATGTGATTAAAGTGTTTTTATTTTTAATAAATATAAACTTATATAATAAAATAATTCGACCCAACATCTTATGCTCCATTTTTCTCTTGACACATGTAAAAAAGGACATAGCTCGATTTGATTGTTAAGTTATCTGATTGGGACAAAAAAGATACAAGTGACCTAATTAGAACACTTTTGAAAATTGGTTACTATTCTGTGACATTTTCCCTATCTTTTTTTTTACTATTTAGGTGATAAAAGACTAGACTGATTTCTACTACGGATCCATGAAAGATCACGGGAATACAGTTTGAAGACAAAAGCTCTGGATGACTTTCTATTGAAATGTCTTCGTATATCTTAAAATTATAAACCAATAAAACGAATCACAAAACAATATTCTTTAAAAACTAATATAAATAAACTCACAAACGAATCACAAAACAATATTCTTTAAAAACTAATATGAATAAACTCACAACTCATAATAATTTAATACTTTTTACTTTCTAATTACGTAATACACCGAAAAACATTAAAACAAATAATGTAATAAAAAATCACCAAAAAAACATTGAACTTTTCAATGGTTTCACAATAAAAGAAAGTGACCGGTCAATGGTCAATTTATAATATTTCTGAAAGAAAAAAATAGAAAGACTTTTTAGTGGTCGATTAAGACTTAAGCCATTTATAATATTACCCTGATAGGTTGAGCCAAAAAAGTAGATATGCCTGAAAGTGTCTTATGATAGATTAATGACATCAACTCACAGCATATAAAATTATAAATCCAAAGAAACAAAGAGGAAAATTCTTCATAGCTTCAAATTGATATAAATCAAGATAAACATTACAGTAAAGTAAAGACTTAAGGTAGTGTTCGTTTCATGGAATGGAATGGAATGGAATTTGGAAGCTTTTCTTTGTAAAATTGATTTTGGTTTGGGGAGGGAGGAATTTGAAATCCAATGAATTTCTTTAATCAATGAAATTTGTGACAATTTCAACATTCCATTCTATTCCTTCGTTAGAGTGGAGGATTTCTAAGGAATGTTGAAATAGTCACAAATTTCATTAAAGTGAAGGATTTCAAATTCCTCCCTCCCCCAACCAACATCAATTTTACAAAGAAAAACTTCCTAATTCCATTCCATTCCATGACATGAAACGAACGCTACCTAAAATTATACTAACTTAATTTTGGTTTCCTATGAGTGTATTCCTTTTAACGCATAATAATCATCGGTAGTGATCTTTAATGCAATTTCAAGCCTTATAGTCCTAAATGGTGTTGCCAATTATAAGTAATGTTTATTTTGTGATATATGCAATTATATTTTTGTTTTAACCTCACTTGTATGGTTAATCTTTCTAATCTACACATCTTAATCAAATTATTATACACAATATTAAAGTTATTACATATCTAAAATTATATGTTTAGCCTGAGAGGTACTTTCCCAAGAAAATTATTGGAAGCCCACTTACCATAATCCCTTCATAGACCAAACCAAAGAAACAATGAAATGTGAGCATCTGTAAAAGATAAAATTATTTATACATGGATTGTGACCGGTGAAGCAATTAAGAGGAGTTAATAGTATGTGGGCTTGCAAATGTAAGCATCGGTGAATGATAAACTATTTATGTGACGTGTAATACTATATTGTTAGTCCCTCCTTGATTGACTTATGTAGCTCAACACATGGGAGCAAGGCTCACACCATTTGAAAACAGTGCTAATGTGTTTCCATGACCTGTTCGCCTAGACTGGTGACACATGATTTTGAGGGTTAAATCAGTTGAAATCCAAAAGGTGTTGACAAAAAGTATTATGCAATTGGCCAGGGGATCGGATTTCACTTGTGAAATTGATAACCACATCTTCCGGTTCATGCTGATATTCATGGTGTCACTTTGTGTTTCCATGGGAAGTTCAAAGTACCCAAAGCAATTGCCTATAATGAGGGTGACTTGTTAGAAAGAGTACAATATTAAAAGAACAAAACCAAACCTATTTATTTAGAAAATACAAAGCACATGAAAAAAGAATATTACCCATGACCCATTAGCTGATGGATGACCGGTTGACCCGTGACCCGTTATCTTATGGATCGAAACCATTGCAAGGTATGGGACTTGTCCCACATCGGTTGTATATGGGCAATCAATGTGGGGTTTATATACCAAATGGACTCTCTCACCCACCAGACTAGTCTTTGGGTTCACTTCTCTCGTTTTTTATGTAACACGTCAAACCAACCGATTAACCCAACATACCGTTCGGCCAATATTATCTAGTGTTGGATGATGCAGGTGGCAGTTGGTGCCAATATTATTTGCAGTTGACTCATTTGCATTATGTTGGGTGTTCTTGGATGGGGGCTCTGGTGTTATTGAACAAATTTTGGGTTAATGATGGCAATTGGGATAGTCTTGACACCCTACAACTCATTATTTTGTGGAGAAAATATGGCCACATTTTGATAAAGGTCAAAGCTGGTCAAAGTAGCATAATGACTGTGATTGACCATATTTTGTTGTTGATTAATAGGGCTGCAAATAATCTATTTCTGGAAAAAAAAATCGAAGAAAGTCAAAGTCAGAATTTGGTCTTAGTCCTAATGGGCCAAATTTGTATACTATGCTGATGCTAGAGATTGTGACAATTATAGAAAGTCAAATGCTTCTGATAGGTCAAAGTCTACAGCAGCTTGTGATAGTTAGCAGCTGCTGAGGATGTTGATATTCTGGGTAAAATCCTAGGATGTCAAAGAATAAGGTAATCGATCCAACAAAAATGTGGTGTTGTTCACTGTCAACTTTATAACGGGCCTTTACATTGGCAGGTAGAAAGGGTTCATTTGATAAAATGTCTTCCATCTATCTATTCTCTTGGTGTTTCTATGAGTTATGATGGGAGTCGATGTTGGTCAACCATTACTCGAAGGTCAAAATCAATGGCAGTTGGATCACAAGAAATGATGGTGATCTGTGTGACACGTACCATGCTGGTAATCAAATACAAAAAGATCACTGATCCGAGTCGCGTGTTTCTTTTGTAGTACTTTAATTAGTTTCAGTTTTATAAAGAAATTCTAAAATTGATGAAGTGGTAAATGTTGACGCAATTGGAAGTCTAATGTGTCTAATGGTGTGTGTAAGTCCAAATAAAAACTATGTTAGTGTGGTTAACGAATACGTTGCAAATATAGGAAAGAGGCATTGGGAGGCTATTAAGTGGATCCTTATATACTTAAATGGTACTAAGGATGTTGGACTAATGTCAAAACTTGTTAATACACGTTACTATTTATAAATAGTTGTGCTCAGAAACTTCATCATATATATTTTAGGTACATAAATATAATAATACATTTTAAAGATAGCTTCTTCAAACTAGACTTTATATTAAAACGTCAAGTTAATTGTAGTGTTATCTAATGGGTCACCATGTGAGTTCTGACAACTAATTTTAAAATTCAAAAACAAAAATCAATACTTAAATGAGCATGAATGAATGAACCTATGGCAATGTCATCTTTTAACTAACATACCAGAAGCCCGAGTAATGGGAACAGAGTCGGCCCATTAGTGAAAAAAAGGTAGGGCTTTGGCCAGTGGGCCTGGCCCAATAAACGATTATTTGTTTGATTCTATTTCATCTCACCCAACACCATTCATATTAATTAGATTTTGTGCATTTTGTGTTCATATTGATTATGTCAACCTGCTATGCACACCATTTGTTTGATGAAATGCTTTAATGAAACCCACTTCAATGAGATATGAAGTATCCATTGTACTATTTTGAACCTGTTTTAAATCTGCAATGCTTCTGTTGTTTGTGTGATGTTCTTAAAAGGACGGTTCAACCTTTTAAAATTGGATCCTTCAGTTTCATGAGATGATATAAAATGTTTTATAGATCTTTGCATGCTAAATATTTCTTTTTGTCTGTTTAGGTTTGATCGTTGAGGTCAAACTAGTTCTTAGGGTGTAAGGGGCGCTTTCCTATTAGGGAGTGGTAAACTCTCCACCACAGCCAATCATCTCTACTTTCCATTTTGCACTCAAACATTAGGGGTGCTCTCCTCGTGGGTAGTCCTTTTTTTAAATTTTTGCATCAATAATCGAAACATTTTTTAAACAAAATAAAACTACGTTATAATAAAAAACACATTTACCAACTATAAATTAGTAACTTGTTTTGGCATTAAGGTGTTATACCCTATGCATGGGGAGTTTTCCAAAAAAAAAAAGTTAATTTTTCATTTGTAACCCAAAGGTTTTCTTCCTTTTCATATTATCCCCTTAGATTTTTTTACTCTTAATCCAAACTTTTCATCTTTTCAAAATTAACCTATCAATTTCTTTTTTCCAACTTTGGTCCCCAAACTTTTAATCTTCACAATTTTTTCGTTTTACGTTTCGTTCTAAATTTTGTGAGTTAACATGCCGCAATGTGCGTGTGAGATTCCACGTTTTTTTCGTATATTTTTTTCCTGTTTTACAGGTCCGTTGCAACGCGTTTTTTTTCTTCCCGTTTGACAGGTTCGTCGTAACCCGCTGGTCCTAATTCGACTTTGTTATTCTTTTCTACATTTTACGCTTACGCTTCGGTCTAATTTCTTAGCATTGACACGCCAAAACGGGTTGTGCGGTTCAACGATTTACGTCTACTTTTCGATAGGTGTTATTTTTTCCTTTTTTATTTATTTTGTTTTTACAAGCTTTTCCGATGTTGGTGGTCGCTGGCAGTGGTGTGACATTCGTGCTACTTGGCACACTTTTAGGTAATTTTATTAAGTTTTATACTAATAGTTTGTTTCAAGTTTAGCCTTATACTTCATTTACTTATAAAACTATTTTTTACGAGCATATTTTTATGGACGCCTTAGTATAAATTCGATTTGCTCTACGTTTCGACGTAAACGTTTTTAGGAAACGAGTTAGGTCAAATATAATACATTTTCGTTAAAAATCATTTTTAACGTGCATAGTTTATGTACGTTTCGGTATAAATTCGAGTTAGTCTACGTCTAAATGTAAACTTCTTTGGGTAACGAGCCAGAGGTTTCCTTTTTCCTTTTTTTTCAAAATCTCTAATTCATCTCTTTTGATTACATGTGTCAGTTTTTTCTTTATATCCGTTACGTATTAATTTGCACTTGCTTATAATATATTTGTGAGATCTGTTGGTATTTAGAGCTTAAACACTAAATATTGTAAGATAGATGAACCAAGTTTTGAGTCATTCTTCTTCAATATCTCAAGTTGTTGTTGGTAAGGTATGAGGCCGATAATGATACAGATCTTGCCACCGTCTATCAGTTTCGTAAGTTGATTTCTAACCTTTAGGTTAATGATCGATGGTGGTTCTCTTCCTCGATTGCACAACCAGTAAGCGAAATGTAACAAACAATTGGCTTCTAACTTATGTGAAACCGAACGCCGAACATTCTTCTATTGTTCTTCCTTTGTAAGCCCCGACCGCAACGCGACGGAGGGTTAAACCTAGTTGCATTAAATTTTAAAAAAAGGCATTACATTAAATTAAAACAAATAAAGTCACAATAAACTAAAATTAGTAAAAAAAAAAGACGTGTCCCCTTGGGTTTGAACTCGATCCTCGACTAGCCAAACTTTTTTTTCTTGGCATCACCCTTGTCTGTTTATCCATGGTGTATGAGGTTTGTAGTTTGGTTATGAATGTTTTTGAGTTATGAGAAAATTAAATGTGAGAGAGGAATTAAATTTAGAAAACAAATTATTTTCTTTTAAGTTATAACGAGTATAGAGCCATTGGAGATAAACAACGGAAAAAAAAAGCATGGATTCTGTGCGGTGAAAAATACCCGAAGGGACTTGTTCACCGGTCACCGATGGGGTCGGTAACGGTGTCGGTGTGCCCGCACGGCAAACCCGCTCACCGAACCCCCTCCCCGAGAACACCCCAGGTAACTCAATCAAGAATAAGAATATTGGCACGATACACTTTTTTCCATGATTATAGACTTTTCTTGATTAGACAAATTTGTCTCTACTTATCACCTAGCACTTCAAAGGTCTTCTAGAAATACATGTGTTTTAACCAGAAATCATTCTTGTCGTCAAATTTCTCTAAATCAAACCTCCGATTAATATCGTGATCATTGGCAGTGTGACCTTGAATGCAATTTCAAGTCTTATAGTTTCGAATGGTGTCATCATTTATTAGTGACGTTTCTTTTTCGTGATATATGCAAGTATCTTTCTAATCTACACATGTTGAACAAATTATTATAATATTGAAGAAATACATATCTATCATTTTATATTAGCCTAAGTAGGTACTCCGTAAAAACATTATTGGAAGCCCACTCATCATGATCCCCACTTGGACTCAGGGAAGAAAAACAACAAAACATAAGCATCACTAAAATATAAATATTTATGGATTGTGACCCGTGAGGACGTTGGTTATGAAGACTAATTTGTCCGGCAAATGTAAGCATCAAGGAATGATAAACTATCTATGCATTGATTATGACTTGTAATACTATATTGATTGTTTGTCCATGACTGGCTTGTTTGTTTTGTTATTTTCAACACCAGGGGCATGGTGCACCATAGTTGACCAATTAGGAGCCAAAGTTACAGCTTTTGAACACAGGGTTAGTATAAGTGTGCATATTAAAATTCAGGTTTGTGTTCCGCATATCACCCGGACAAATATATCAAATGATTGTTAAGAGTCAGTGGCGAAGCTTGAGCCGAATGACCGGGGTGGGGGTCGAAAACGTATATATCCAAAATTTTCTATTGAACCGGGGGGGGTCAAAAACGTATATATCCAAAAAAAATTATACGAAGATTACATATATAACACTACTGAGCGAAAAGTTCGGGGGGGTCCCCCCCTACTTCGCCCCTGTTAAGAGTAAAACCATTTGAGATCTGGAATGTGTAGAGCAAAAGGTTATGCAATCGAGAGAAGTATTTTACTAGTGAAACTAATAACCGATGGTTTCATGGATGTAATCTATGTGACACGTGCCACACTAACTTTAAGAATTATGTTTAATGGAATATTCAAAAGTAACAAAATATAAATAAAATGTATACTTTTTGACCCATTTCATCCGTTACAATTAAGAGAATTGTTGTAGCTCAAATAAAATAGTAAACGTAACTGCCTATTTTTTAGTGAGGACGTGATGTCGTAGGTACACGCAAATTTAATCCAAATAACAACTATAGATAGTGGTAAATGGGTATCGAACTCAGGGTATGTGGAAAATGTGTTGATTTTATAGCGTTGCACTTTAACTAAAATTAACCTAATTTGCAGAAAGTAAAAATCAATAATTTGGATTGTTGGTTTTAAAACTAAAATTAACTAAATAACTCAAATCAAAGGTTGGTTGTAAACAGATTAGGAGAAAGCGACCATCCTAAACTTCCGGTTTGCTTTTGACAATTGTGTTAAATTCACTAGAAAGAATCACATAGACATGATTCATGTATGATTGTTTGTTCGTGATAAAAGGGAACTAAGTACTCGGATTATGAAAACGCGAGGTTGTTACCCGATAACCAATTGACTAATATCCAACCCTAATCCATCCCGTGATATCTCAATTGTCAGCGACACCAAGAACGTACGGTTTAGAATATGATCATAACATCAATCAACAATTTACAAACAAACATTCACACATCATAATAAACAAACAATGTTGCAAGTCTATTATTCTAGAAATACGAATTCAAACACAAAAGTCATAGACAAACCTTCAATTTAGGATGAAGGTTTGTTGACACAGCAAGGTGTTTGTTGCAGACGACTGGGTCAACACAACCTTGTGTTGACCCATTTAGCTAAACTTATTCACATAGTTGACACAAGACTAACGCGAACCCGTTTAGGCTTTAGAATAGTCACTAACCCGCATAGTTTGTAATGGATTCGTATTGTGTTGTGTCAACCTAATTTGAAAAACTAAAATGCAAATTTTGTTGAAAAAGTGAACAGAAGTTAGCAACTAACTAGCCCAAAACTGAGTGATTCAGTTCATTTCAAGTCAAAATGAGTGACTGCTGCAAAATAAAAATAGTAATCCAATTTTCAGTAATAAGAAAAAAACTGTATTTGAACTTTAGAAAACAGAATTCTACATGTCATGATGAATGTACACCCAAAACAGAATTCAACCATTATTGTTAATAGAACAAATGTGTGAGGTCAGGATCATTTAGGTCCAGATCTTACCATCCGTGCATCCGCATGTATTCGATTTAAGGGTCTGGTGGCTTTACCACACGAGGTTTTGCGGGAACATGGCCATGAATTCTTTCCAAATATTTGGCAAGCCAATGCACATATGCAAAGTTCAATTGCGGTGCAACCTTTAAACTTCCTCATCTCTTTCCTTTGCCTGTTTGTTTCTCAATTTTCGGTAATAAGAATCAAATAGTCTTCTATTGTGGTCGTTAGACGGACATCGTCCAATACATAATCAATTTTTTAAGTAAATAACTGCGTATATACATGCCTAGTGCCTTATTTCTCTCCCCCACTATATCCAGGGATGTTCAGTGGTTCGGATATCGGTTTATTGGGTTTAGAAACTTTTCGAGCCTAGCCGATAACAGAACCAACCGGAACTAGAAATGTGTCTAACCGAACCGAAATCTCAATTTTGACCGATTAAACCAATAAATGATTAAACCGGTTATTATTTGTTTTTTACTCGATTGGATAAGCAAGATTTGTGGAGTTGATAAGCAAACCCAAAAACCAAACCAAATAAACCAAAAAGATTTGGGTTTGTTTTTTCGATTGCCTGTTGGGTCTTTTCCTGGCTCGGGATTTACACATAATTTTGCACACCCCTACTGAGTAAGTTATGGCTCGGGATTTACAGATAATTTTGCACACCCCTGCCATCTACCCTTCTATCTCCAGCCATATACCCCAGCCACCACCACCACCCATCACAACCTGCATTATAAAGCCCGAAACCATATATCGATTATTCGTGCGTCCCCTTCTGTGTTAATATCAGATACAACATATATACTATATGTTTACATACCATATGACTCCTATAACATGTCAGAATCGTTCCCATAAATATAACAGTTCAATCGATTATTCGTGCGTCCCCTTCTGTGTTAATATCAGATACAACATATATACTATATGTTTACATACCATATGACTCCTCTCCTATAACATGTCAGAATCGTTCCCATAAATATAACAGTTCAAATGCTGACCAAAACAACAATCAACGGTGTCAAACAATTAAACAAAACTACAACTTAAAACACATTCATGAAAGATATTCAATAAATAAAGGGAAATACAAATATGAATTTTCTTTTGATCTTACATTTAAACCAAACAAATAACACAAATTAAAATCAGTAAGATGGATCATCTAACACGGAGTATTCATCATCATCCTCCACATCGTATGCCTCCGGGTTAACCGGCTTGAACTGTAAGAATAAATAAATAATATATTTATTTATATATATATATGGCCATTATAATCATTTACATTATATGGATCAAAATATATAACAATCCATTAAATAATTAGTTGGTAATTGTTGATGGGCCTTATTACCATTATTAACTAATTAGGGTTTCCTCCTGGGTGCATATATAAGGAGACTTATGTTGAGGTTCTAAGGTTAGACACATAACCTAACTACTCTCATAACATCAATCGACCTCCTCTCATAACCGATTCCCCTTTATCGGTTTCATCATCACCATCATTAGATTGCACCCTAAGGAGGAACAAGATCAAGATGACAATCATGTCAAACCTTATTGCTGTGTTTCACGTCTGGATTCTCTGTTGGCCTGTGCTGAAGCAATCAAAGGTATGTTTTCATGTTTTCCATTATGCCTAAAACAGAACTGACCAACATGTGGTATCAGAGCATATGTTGATTAGTCAGTTCTGTTTTCGTATCCATTAATTCTGGGATTGAAATCTGGAAAACAGAGTTTTGAAAACCTAATAAAACTAACAGCTAGTTTCGAGTCATTTGACACTGCCAAAATCTCTGTTTCGGGAAAAGAAAAAGAAAAGCATTAACTGTTGACTCGAAATCAAAATGGTTAAAATTAATTGTTCCGAAATCATTAAAATAACAGATTTCGGGTTCCAGAATTTATGTTTTAATTTTTTTAGGGTTCATCATGTTCTTAGGAAAATTCGAAATTCCTTTATGTTTTGGAATATAATTTGGATTTTGAGTGTTATTTCCTGTTTTGATCTGTTTTGCATTCTAAAGATTTTCGAAACTGTTAATTGATAATCAGATGAATTTTCGAAATATTATGATAAAATTAGATCATCACTAAAACAGGAAACCATATCTCAAAATCCCTAGCAATTCGAATTTTCAGTTATGTTTTCACAACAACAGCTGTAACAGGAGTTTCGAGATAAGTTTTAACCACCCGAGACAAAGGTCTCGACTCGAGACCACAAGAACTCGACTCGAAATCATAAGTGTTCTCAAATGTTTATAACTCGAGACAACAATTTCGACTCGAGATCATAAGGTCTCGACTCGAGACCACTAAGGTTTCGACTAAGGGATTCAATCTTTACAACTCGAGACAAAGGTCTCGACTCGAGACCATAAGATCATAACTCGAGACCACAAGGTCATAACTCGAGACCATAAGGCTACAACTCGAGACCACAACATCACAACTCGAGACCATGGTTGCGACTCGAGACCTCATAAGGAGTCGAGATCTCATAATTCACAGCAGTCGAGACCATGATTACGACTCGAGACACTGAGGTTGCGACTCGAGACCATTAATGAGTCGAGATCTCATAATGTTATAAGCTGAGTCGAGACTTGACTCGAGATCTCACTCGAGACCTCATAACTGACTCCAGATCTCATAACAGACTCGAAACCTCATTATTTTAGGCTGTTTAATGTGAACTAAGATTTAGCTCGGGGCTCCGCCCCGAACCCCATGCGGGGGCACGCTGTTCCCCTGCAACCCCAGCAAACTCATCGCGGAGTTCGATCCGCGCTAACAGGTAGTTTGCTACTAAATAATTGGTTTTTGTAAATACTTAGTTAATTAATAAGGATCAAATAATGTTTTACAAAACCAAAATGACTTAACTTAAATGAGCTTCTGATGTATCACTTCTGGCCAAAGCTGATTTGATGCATCTATTTATTGTTCAAATATTATAAAAGCTATGTTGAGTATGCATTACAAACGTGAAATGTCTTAATTCTGGCCAAAGCTGATTTAATTCATTTATGTTTAGCATGCTTGACAAGTGCATAACTAAAGTGATTGTCGCATTTCTGGCCAAAGCTGATTTGTCACGATTACTTTGCACACATGCTTAAATGATTACACTTCTGGCCAAAGCTGATTTGTCTTCGTTTAAGTAGAATTTTAAATAAGTCTATTATTTTGATGTTAGTAATAGACATATCACAACCTCTTCACACAATGATCCTTATATTAATGATCCTTAATTAATTTTACGATCATTTCGTCTGCCTTATTCTTAGTACCCATAATTTTTTACTCACTATAATTTTCTTCTATAAATCTATATCTCATCCACTCTAATTCCTAAATCTAATATGTTTTGCTTAAAGTTTCTATAATAATTAGCTCTTAAATTAAATCCTTGATTATCTCTTAAGACACGATAATCTTATTGCTCCCTTCTGATAAGGCACTACAGAAGAAAAGTAGAGCATGATGATTAGGATAAATCGAACATGATGTCTCTTATGATAATCAAGAACTCCCTAACATAACTGCTATCACTAAAGTTATTCCAGATTAAGTCTTTTCTAAGACTAATCTATAATGGTGGAATAATCACAAGAGCTCCTAAGATGCATGCCTTCATTTAAAATTATAAATTATAAAGCTAAGTGTTATATGTGAATACATAACAATGTACAATACCATGACCCATAAAATTAAGGGCTTACGCATGAAAATAAGTACATTTTCTAGTACATTACATACTAAGATTTTCATTTGTACAATTTGATGTCTTATAAATCAACTATAACACTCAAAAATACCAAAGTATAACGAGTGTGTTGATAAGCAACATATGTACAAAGAAATAAATGTTTGAAGCTGGAAAATAAGTTGTTACTCACCTTACAACCACTTAAACTTTAAAAGAGGATTTTTCTAAGGTCCATAGACAAAATACAAGTACAAAATCCCAACTCTAAGGTTCTTAAAGGGAAAATCTCAATGCATAATTATGTCATTAGACTAGGCATAAGGAATGAGACTATCCATTATTCAGAAGAACAGTTGGATAAGTTAATTAGATAGTCACTTACTAATGATATTTAAGTCTAATAATTCTTTAATATTCCTATTAACACATGATTAGTTGACTCTAGTTTTAAACGTTTCCTTACCAGAAGTCAACAAATAACTAACGTGAGAGTTAGTGACAAAATTAAATGTTAAGACTATAAGGACCATAATAAGCAGTCTTCTAACAACGCTTGTCGATACCTTACATATTCTGAAGATTAATCAGAATATAGTATCATTACTTAGGCTATGTTATGAAGATTGTGAGGTTTGCATAGTCAACATAAAGTCACACTTATCTTAAACTCTCATCTTATTTGTTCTAAATATCTGGATTGAAACATTACTAAGATAAAACTAGATGATACCTTACATTTTCACAACTTTTGTTATCATGCAAATGAGAATTTGACAAAAGGAAAATGAGACTTATAAATTCCATCCATTACAACCAAAATTCATGAGAAATCATGACATGGTTAATGAGGATGATCATTCATTTAATCTCAATTTAAGTGATTTTAAATCATGACGTTACAGCCCTAAATATTACTTGGCTTAAAGAATAAGTATGGGTCCATCATAAGTCATTCATTGACATTCATGTAACTTATTCCAAATGGAATATTCAGACATAATTTATTTATTATTTAAAAGACTATCAACTTGTATCTAAATTTTGTCGCATATGGCTCACTGTCTTAGAAGAAATCTATTCATATATATACTTAATAAGATTTCTATTAAAAATGTCCCTAAAGTCTCTTATGATATATGGACAATAAAGAAATCAAATAAAGTCTAACGTATATATGATAGGTTCCCATGTTAGGTAGCTCATTGAAATTTCTCTTGTAGCATTCTAGAGATATTAAAGATCAGTGGGAGCATTAAGTGTCTTAATAATAACTTGCAATAGTTGCAAGAGGCGGGGGTGTGAAAATTTTACATTACCTAAATTTACACCTCTTGTACAAGACACTGCTCCATCTTGACACTGTTCTATCATAACTTGTCTCCTTAAAATCTAATGCTACTCTTACAAAAGTTTCATTGTTGCTTACTTGTGGGCACACTTAGATTTCTTACCTAAACTAACATAATCCTCAATAAGAGAAATCACAACGACTAACGTCATTAACTTGTTTCTCTATTAGAATTTGTTGGTCGTTAAATATTGACCCTAAGCATGCTGAGTTCCTAAAGATTTCTAAGGTCGGTGGGAGCAGTCAAAAGTCCTTATCATGATTTGCAAGGAATACAAGAGGCGGGGGGAAGCGTGTCATTAAATTTCACTCCGATAACACCTCTTGTACACCATACTACACCAACTCTTACAAATTTAGAATGAAAATGATAGCAACCTAACCAAGAGCTAATCCATAAAGCTGAAACTTTTAAAACCCAATAATCAACTCAGGAGGTCATCTAGGTTTAAAAGCCTACTAACTTTGATGATTACATAACCTCCCTAATGAAGTTGAAATGGATTTTGGAAAAGTTTACTGATCCTATCTCTTAAAATCAAGCCATTAGCGTAAATCAATCATCTGAATGGAATAAAACAGTTTTCTAGTAAAACTGATTTTATGTGTTCGTATAACGTTTGGGATTTGATTGAATTACCTAAGAGTGTTCATAACTAAACCAAATCCTGATATAAGCGTTAAGACACTAAGAAGCATGATTGATTGTCAAAGGTCATACTTAGGAAGAGATAAATTATCTAAGATTTCTTTGAGGATCATCATTGTTCTAGTAGCTTGTAATAGTTTAAAGCTACATTAGATGAACATTAAAACAATTTTCCCTAATAAACGGCTGACATATTTACATGTTCATAAAACAACCTAAAAGTTCTAAACTGAAGGTTAAAGAACACTTTATTTGTAAGCCAATAAAATCCGTGTATGGGTTAATGCAAACATCATAATGTGATGAAATCTTAATGTAATTATTTTCATCAACAACCAAGTGGATTAATGTACCTACCTCAAGATGAGTGGGAGCAACTAAGATAAACTTGTCTATATAGATAATATTCTTTTGACAAGTATATGTTACATAAGTCAAAGCATTGTTAACACAAACTTTGATATAATAGATCTCAAAGATGTCTCTTATGTAATAGATATCATAACGTACCGAGATAGACCCAATGGGACATTAGTTTCGTTCCATCAGTTTAACCTTAAATGGGTCCTTACATATGTAACAAACAATACTGCTCTTTTTTAGAGGATAATAGGATAAGTGAGATTATTTCCTTATGCTTCATTAATTAGAAGCCTTATGTAAGTTCAAGTCTATACTCGTTTAGATATTGCTCACATTGCAACACACTAGATATGTCTAGATTAATGTGTAGCATCTAATGGAGTATTAAAATATCTTTAAAAGAAACGAGAGACTACAATTTAAAGAAGAAGTGAGAATTAAAACCGGTTTATTACTCTAACTTTGTAATGTTCAAAGATGACATAATGTAATTTCGGGTATATCCTTATGTCAGCAGACAAAACCTATCTCATGGAGGAGTCATAATAAACTGATAATAACAACCTAAGTTATAACGACATAATATAGTCCCTAAATGTTGTTAGAAATTTATCAGTGGACTCATAAGTTTATTAACTCCATATAATGTTTTGAAGACTTAGTGTGATAAAGTCAGCTACCATGACTACTTGAACAGTAACAGTTCGAGAGGTGCTGCATTAAATTTCGATACGCAATTAATTTTTCGTTTATGAACGAATTGAAGAAACTAAGTTTGTATCGAATACATTCATGATATGCTTAAGGATCCTATAACTGAAGGGCTATTACCCATAAGTCTTATTAAAAGAGCTCATAGACGGGTATTAATTAATGGTCGTGCGCAATTGCATATCGTACTATGAATGACTAAGTATTAGTTAATTTTCCTCATCAGTTTGATTTTGTATGTCTCTAAGAATATGTCAAGTCGACATAATGGCATATAGACAAATAAAGTTACAAATCAAACAAAGGGCTTATGCGTATTTTGATCATAACGATTAGGTTTTAAATTAAGGCTATAGTATGATTAATGGGGGTCCTGAGTCACATAATGATTCAACGGCTGTATTTCTCTGCTATAGTACTTGTTTAAAGCTAAAATGAGTGTAAACACCTGATCAGGCTTATCTAATACTCATAGTAAATGATTACTCGGCCAAGTGGGAGAATGTAAGAATAAATAAATAATATATTTATTTATATATATGGCCATTATAATCATTTACATTATATGGATCAAAATATATAACAATCCATTAAATAATTAGTTGGTAATTGTTGATGGGCCTTATTACCATTATTAACTAATTAGGGTTTCCTCCTGGGTGCATATATAAGGAGACTTATATTGAGGTTCTAAGGTTAGACACATAACCTAACTACTCTCATAACATCAATCGACCTCCTCTCATAACCGATTCCCCTTTATCGGTTTCATCATCACCATCATTAGATTGCACCCTAAGGAGGAACCAGATCAAGATGACAATCATGTCAAACCTTATTGCTGCGTTTCACATCTGGATTCTTTGTTGGCCTGTGCTGAAGCAATCAAAGGTATGTTTTCATGTTTTCCATTATGCCTAAAACAGAACTGACCAACATGAACTTCTTTCCAACCATACTAACCCCGACAAGGTCCTGTTGATCATCATTATCCGCCTCAGCTTCATCGGATTCTCCCTTGTTACTCCGATCTCGTTCCGCAACATCGGTCATTGTGGGCGCTTTTGCTTCACTAGCAACCTTGCTGGTGACTTCATTCGCAGACATGATATTGTGCCCAGCACCTGAAAGCCCCGGTGCTTTACCACTGAAACTGGTTGAACTCAACCCACGATCGCTAATTTGATTGGTTGACTTCATTATTGGACGTACATCTGACTGTACCGGAGACACCCAATGCTGACTGGTTGCGGTCAACTGAGGTTCCGAGTGTCCGTTAAGAACAGATGAGATGGTTGGAGCTGTTGGCTCGGGAGCGTAGCTTACGTGCTTCGTGGGATCGATGCTGGCGGAACGTTCGAATGTAGCTGAGAGAGTAGGTGAGGAGCCGCTGTAATTCATTTTTAGCCGGAGAGGAAGGTTTTCCGGTGATGTGGGGTGTCATGAGTTCAGATGGTATGTGTGTATATATGGGAGTAATTAGCTATGAGAAGTCAAGGTCAACTTAACTTATAGTCTTTTGATATTCGAACAATTGAAGTATTCACAAGAAACTTCCTATATATTTATATAATGAGAAAAATACCCGGATAGTCCCTGTGGTTTTACCTTTTTTCACCTATAGTCCCTATCTTTCTAAAACTACTTGAATAGTCCCCAAGGTTTTCCGTTTTGTTCTCGGATAGTCCCTGGGTCTAACTTCAGTTACTTTTCTCTGTTAAAATGATGTGAAATGACAAAAATACCCTTTCCTTTAAAAGGCCAAACCACAGGGACTATCCGAGCATCTTCTTCATTTTTGTTTATAAAACCCCACCACCATACCCTCCTCCACCCTCCACCGTGCCGCCGCCGGTCTCCGCCGCGCAGAACCACCGTCGTTGACTGGTTTGACTTTGTTTGACCCGAACTCCTCGTTGACGGCTATTGACCGAGCCCGAAACAAAACCCAAACCACCACACTTCATCTTCAACCTCCGCCGGTCTCCGCCGCGCAGAACCACCGTCGTTGACTGGTTTGACTTTGTTTGACCCGAACTCCTCGTTGACGGCTATTTACGCAGACTTTTGATCAGATTCAGTGAATGTAGTCAAATCTGCGAATGAACTTACAACCAGCGGATGGACAGATTTCAACAGTTTCTGCTAATGAACAAAGATTCTGTTCAGCAGCGGATGAATCTGTTCAATAGTGAATGAACTTTTTCAAGTGACTGGGCCTGTTTTGGGCAATATTAACAGTGAATAGATTTTGTAATGCAAATGGACAGCTTTCTGGGCAAATTAACAGCAAATGGACAATTCTTCGCATGTACAAATTTCTGTGAAAAACATTTCTGCAGTGGATAAACTGAACCAGCTTGTTTTAGCGATCAAACACTTCCAATTCTCCAATGCACTTTTAATTCTACACTGAAACTGCAGCGAATGAACCTGTTATCTGCAGATAAATCTGTTCTCAGCAAATAAGACTGTTCGAAATCAGATTTCCAGGCCGTGATTAATTCTTGATCTGTAAACAGTACAACGAATGCAGCAAATGGACTGATTTCTGTTTTGCGCGGATAAACCGGATCGAATCGGAAATCGATTCTGATAGGTTTGAATCCGCTTCGAATAACGGTTACATTCTAGAACAGATCTAGAAACTGTTGACGGAGATTGAAAATCTACATTTGTTAATGGATCCAGACGATTTTCTCCGGTTGAAGAACCAGTTAGATGTTAAAACAGAATCGGAATCAGAATCATTTTGTTTCCGATCAAAAGCGTTGATAGAGATCACGAAACGTTCGAAGAATTTAAGGCATAAGGTACCGTACATACTCGGTGTGGAGGTGGATCCGAACGGAGGACCGAGGATTCAGGAGGCGGCGATGAAGCTGTACCGGAGGAAGAACGCCGCCGTGAAGATTCATCGGTTGCAGAGCTTGCAGGCGGTTGAAGCGGCGGTGAAGAAGTTTTATCGATGGCTTCACAAACTGCAACCCAATCAGTTCCCTGAAGTACGACTGTGGCGGTGATGGTGGAGGGTGGAGGAGGGTGATGGTGGGTGGAGGTTGAAGATGAAGGGTGGAGGATGGTGATGAAGAAGATGCTCGGATAGTCCCTGTGGTTTGGCCTTTTAAAGGAAAGGGTATTTTTGTCATTTCACATCATTTTAACAGAGAAAAGTAACTGAAGTTAGACCCAGGGACTATCCGAGAACAAAACGGAAAACCTTGGGGACTATTCAAGTAGTTTTAGAAAGATAGGGACTATAGGTGAAAAAAGGTGAAACCACAGGGACTATCCGGGCATTTTTCTCTTATATAATCGTTTTATAATAAATAATTAGAGGAAACACGTTACATTGTGTATGAATATTTTAGTTGGTACGTGATGGATACATGCCATAATGAGTTATCGATATAAATTATTACAATAAATGTGGGAACGTGGGTTTGATATGAAAGGAAGAGAGAAGATCGACATTAACAAATAAACAATTCAAAAATAAAATATTTTTCAAATATAATAACATTATTTGACAAAGGTGTGAAAAGAAACTTTTTTTTTATTATGACGTTTGAATATAAGTCCACTTGTAATTAACAACTAAAATTAATGGATAGAGATAAATGTTATTTTATTCTCTATGGTTTAGGCTATTTTACCTGTTTAGTCCAAATATTTTATTTTTTTGCTTGTAAGTCCAAAAAGGTTGCACCATTGTCATTTTAGTCAACCGGATTAACTTCATTCATTTTTTCTGTTAACAAGAAAGGCAATTCGGTCATTTTATATGTAATTCTATTAACTATAGGTGCAATTCAGCCATATAAAACGATTGAATCACCCTTCTCGTTAACAAAAATGAATGAAATTAACCCAATGGACTAAAATGGCAACGGTAAAACTTTTTTGTACTTACAAGCAAAAAATAAGACATTTGTACTAAACTGGCAAAATGATCCAAACCACAGAGACTAAAATGGCATATAACTCTAATGGATAAATCTAATCAGAAAAAAAGGACTTCATTGTGGGATGACTAGATCACTTTCCCAATTTGGACTTATTTATTCGAGTAAAGTACTAAGTATAAAATAGCAAAAGCGAAACAAAATCAACCACGGCGATTTTGGCAATGGGTGAGATAGCGTGATTGGTGAGATCGAAGACTAAAATTATATTGTTTCATACTTTATTTGTAGTTTTGTAGAAAGGCTAAGCTTGTTGAATAAAGTTTCCTTCAACGAGTTATTTTCACTAAATTATATTGGTTTCATACTTTATTTCTAGTATTGTAGAAAGGCCAAACTTGATGATTATAGTTTTCAACGAGTTATTTTTACTAAAGAGGAGGGCATAATACACATTATATATTCTTATGTTCCTCTTAATTTGTAACTGCTTTTAGATGCATATTAGCCCTTAGATCAAGTTGAACTGTTTGGGTTATATGGTTTGAACGTAATGTTTAATATTTAGCAATAGAAGATTTCCCACGTGTATCTTTTCATTTGAATTTTTCTTCCTGCCCTAACCTTCGATGGTTATAATTTTCTTCTCCACCAAATGATATTGTGACCACCAACCAGAATGAAACCTGCATTCACTGTTGTTTCAATTAGGGATGAGCATTTGGTACCGGGTACCGGTACCAACCGTACCGGGTATATTCGGTACCGGTTCCCATTTTTCCTGTTTTTCGGTACCGGTACCGAACCGTACCGGGTATATGAGTTGGTGTTTAGAAAGTGATTACCCAGCATTAAATAATCAGAATTAGATAATCAGTTGTAATGAAATGTCCAGGAGATAGTGTTTGAATCTGTATTTTGCTGCTTGATATTGGTATAATCACTTTTGTCATTGTTAATTGTCGTTAAATTCAGATTATTGAAGGAATAGTAGAGAAAATAAACTTAGAATAGAATGATAGTATATAAGTTGCAGGCACAACTGGTATGAAACCAACTATTGAAAAAAGATCACCAGACCTCTATATATGCAGTTATGAGTATTTTGAAAGTGATTATGGGCTTATTGCATCTTTAACGCACTATAATTAGTTTTCAGCATTTGGATAACCTGCTTCTTTGACCCGTAAATTGCCGTCATGATTTTCTGATGATCTGCTACTCTTTTTGTGTGGTTAATGATATTTTTTTTCACTTTTACATTCTACATTTTCATTATTATGATAGTTTTAATAACATCTTGTGCGGTTATTTGCGTAAGATACTATCAAGAAAGGGTTGACTCCTAAACTCAGAGAAAAGTCAAAGCTTTGTATACCTGAGTCATTAATTGCAGGTGTGTTGTTGCGAGAATGAGCTTCACCATATGTGCTTACCTGAGTCATACCTAAGTCAAAACCCGACTCATGGTCTAGGTAAAAAAGTTGACCTTTTTATTTACAAATGAAATAGCTTTAATCTAGAGGTGGAAAGTTAGACCGTTTACTCGCAAATTGGTGGCTTGAGTTGTGTTTTATCCGAAATTGGTGACTTGAGTTGTGATTTATCGTAAATTGGTGGTTTGAACAGCCTGAAAGTCGGCCAAAAGTTTATTTTTTGTATATACATCTTTTAATTCATTTCCTTAATAAATATTGATACTATTATCATAATAATATCCTTTTTTGTAATCTCAACCAACCATAATGTAAGGGGCTTCTGCTTAATTATCACATAAGTCCCGCAATATTATTTTTGCATGAGTAAATTCTTTAAACTTTAAATCTTAATTGCCCTAATAACTATACAAAAAGCGCTTTTTATTGTAAATGTCCTGACTCGCCTATCTTGTCACCTTGTGTTTTTTTTTTTTTTTTTTTTTTTTTTTCAGAGGGGCATGTACAACATTCTTGTAGACGCTTTTTTAAAGATTGTAAAGGAAGAGGGGTCTGCAGAATTCTACTAGGGCCTCACACCAAGTTTATTTTAGGTCTCCTGTATGTTGCTACAAACTATTTGGCATACGATACATTTCGGAAGGCGTAAAAAAAAGTTGTGAGTGATGAAAAAATGGTTGATGACATGGCGGAACTTGATTGGTGCTTGTGAGTGATAAATTCTATCACTAGTGAACCACCCCCCTCCCCTTATAGTCCTGAATGGTGTTGCCAATTATAAGTAATGTTTATTTTGTGATATATGCAATTATATTTATGTTTTAACCTCACTTGTATGGTTAATCTTTCTAATCTACACATGTTAATCAAATTATTATACACAATATTAAAGTTATTACATATCTAAAATTATATGTTTAGTGTGAGAGGTCCCAAGAAAATTATTGGAAGCCCACTTACCATAATCCCTTCATAGACCAAACCAAAGAAACAATGAAATGTGAGCATCTGTAAAAGATAAAATTATTTATACATGGATTGTGACCGGTGAAGCAATTAAGAGGAGTTAATAGTATGTGGGCTTGCAAATGTAAGCATCGGTGAATGATAAACTATTTATGTGACGTGTAATACTATATTGTTAGTCCCTCCTTGATTGACTTATGTAGCTCAACACATGGGAGCAAGGCTCACACCATTTGAAAACAGGGCTAATGTGTTTCCATGACCTGTTCGCCTAGACTCGTGACGCATGATTTTGAGGGTTAACTCAGTTAAAATCCAAAAGGTGTTGACAAAATAGATTATGCAATTGGCCAGGGGATCGGATTTCACTTGTTAAATTGATAACCACATCTTCCAGTTCATGCTGATATTCATGGTGTCACTTTCTGTTTCCATGGGAAGTTCAAAGTACCCAAAGCAATTGGCTATAATGAGGGTGACTTGTTAGAAAGAGTACAATATTAAAGGAACAAAACCAAACCTATTTATTTAGAAAATACAAAGCACATGAAAAAAGAATATTACCCATGACCCATTAGCTGATGGATGACCGGTTGACCCGTGACCCGTTATCTTATGGATCGAAACCATTGCAAGGTATGGGACTTGTCCCACATCGGTTGTATATGGGCAATCAATGTGGGGTTTATATACCAAATGGACTCTCTCACCCACCAGACTAGTCTTTTGGGTTCACTTCTCTCGTTTTTTATGTAACACGTTAAACCAACCGATTAACCCAACATACCGTTCGGCCAATATTATCTAGTGTTGGATGATGCAGGTGGCAGTTGGTGCCAATATTATTTGCAGTTGACTCATTTGCAATATGTTGGGTGTTCTTGGATGGGGGCTCCGGTGTTATTGAACAAATTTTGGGTTAATGATGGCAATTGGGATAGTCTTGACACCCTGCAACTCATTATTTTGTGGAGAAAATATGGCCACATTTTGATAAAGGTCAAAGCTGGTCAAAGTAGCATAATGACTGTGATTGACCATATTTTGTTGTTGATTAATAGGGCTGCAAATAATCTATTTCTGGAAAAAAAAAATCGAAGAAAGTCAAAGTCAGAATTTGGTCTTAGTCCTAATGGGCCAAATTTGTATACTATGTTGATGCTAGAGATTGTGACAATTATAGAAAGTCAAATGCTTCTGATAGGTCAAAGTCTACAGCAGCTTGTGATAGTTAGCAGCTGCTGAGGATGTTGATATTCTGGGTAAAATCCTAGGATGTCAAAGAATAAGGCAATCGATCCAACAAAAATGTGGTGTTGTTCACTGTCAACTTTATAACGGGCCTTTACATTGGCAGGTAGAAAGGGTTCATTTGATAAAATGTCTTCCATCTATCTATTCTCTGGGTGTTTCTATGAGTTATGATGGGAGTCGATGTTGGTCAACCATTACTCGAAGGTCAAAATCAATGGCAGTTGGATCACAAGAAATGATGGTGATCTGTGTGACACGTACCATGCTGGTAATCAAATGCAAAAAGATCACTGATCCGAGTCGCGTGTTTCTTTTGTAGTACTTTAATTAGTTTCAGTTGTATAAACAAATTCTAAAATTGATGAAGTGGTAAATGTTGACGCAATTGGAAGTCTAATGTGTCTAATGGTGTGTGTAAGTCCAAATAAAAACTATGTTAGTGTGGTTAACGAATACGTTGCAAA
This sequence comes from Helianthus annuus, assembly GCF_002127325.2. Taxonomy (NCBI): domain Eukaryota; kingdom Viridiplantae; phylum Streptophyta; class Magnoliopsida; order Asterales; family Asteraceae; genus Helianthus; species Helianthus annuus. Next base: position 186,906,981 of record NC_035443.2, read on the forward strand.
TATAGGAAAGAGGCATTGGGAGGCTATTAAGTGGATCCTTATATATTTAATGGTACTAAGGCTAGAGGGTGTGGGATGGAGCCCCTAAGGGCATTATGAAGACACGTAAGCGACATGTAGGATCCACGTCAGTCAGGGGGTTTTATCATGCCCCACTTTAACTTGCAGGGTGTGGGATGGAGCCCTCATCATCATTACCTAATTATTTTATATTTATATATTTATTTTTTAAATTAAATGGCAATTTTAATAACTAGATGTTAGACTAATGTCAATACTTGTTAATACACGTTGCTGTTTTGGTTAAAAATCACACAAGGATAATGCAACCAAACTCTATGTAAACGGGGTATGATGCTTGGTTAGTTGAAAAAGTAAAGGATCACTTTAGTAAGAAATATGCAAGTGACACAAAGATTTATACGAGGAAAAAGCCCTTGATCAATGTATGATCTCCGGCATAAAAAACCTCGGGTGATGGCAACTACCGATCACCAAACTTCAATATAAGAAAAAATGGTTACAACTTCGGATGATAATGAGCTGAGTACAAGGATCACTATAGTTTCGAGTGTCTAAGCGTGTGAGAAATGTGTTGTGTGTCTTCCGAATGGGGAAGAGTGTTATATATACAAGTGTGAGTGGCCTATTTTAGGTAAACAAACTAATAATCAGCTCATTACCCCTTTAGAAATAAAAGTAAATCTAGCCTAAATTATAGCCCTTAAATCATGCCAAGTTTCCATATCCTTCACAACGTTCATCTCTGATTAAGCATATGCCAAAGTTGTAAAGACGCGTCCCTTGATTGTGATGCTAAGAGCGGATCCTGCTAGACATCCCTGCAAAGTGACATTAAATTCAATGAAAGCAACTGTTAGCATGAGGATCCTATGATGGTCCGTGATCCTGATCCTGGAACTCTGCTGAGGATCACTATCTGCCAAAGAAACAAGGATCACTGGTTAGGATCACATGTAAGGATCATGTATTATAAAAATCCAGCCCTAACAATTGCCCCCAAAATATAAGGAGTTATATTGTAAATTAATGAGTTATATTTTTCTTTGATCTTATCTGCAACGGGCAACTCGGATAACTAGCCGTTGAAGTCGGACTAGCCGTTGCAACTTTTTACGTCATTGAAGTGACAATCCTGCAGATCATCATTATAAATAGGAGATAGAGTTAGGATCAATTTGCATTTAAATTCAAGAGCTACTCCCTTTATAATCTCGTCCGAAAGATCGATCAGGTATTCTTTCTTTTTTTTTCTTTCCTTCTCTTACTCTGTTCCTATTTCTTTTTCCATTCTATCGCGAATATGTTGCTCCGGAATTCTCCTCACAAGGATCACAAGAAGAACAGTCCCTTGAAAGGTCAAGGGATCATCAAGGACTCTCCCACTGAGAGGTGTTGCTTCACCGATGCTCACATCGATAGGATCCGTCACTGTTTTCCGGCGGATGCTATCTTCAAGTCTTTCACTCCCACCGCTTTAAGCGATTTTATTTCTGACACATGGGTAGCTTTTCCTGTTACTCCGTTCACCATAGGATATTCATATCCCTTTCCAGCTTTCACCCAATCCTTCTTTTCTTTGACCGGCATCTCTTATATCCAAGCCATGCCGATGATCTGGGGGGTTTTGTATACCCTTGAGAGGATCATTGAGCAGGAGGGGATTGACTTATGGATGTCGGAGCTGGCTGAGCTATATGATCTCACCACGTTTGGTTCCTGTCGATATCTGTTCAAACGGAAAGCCGGAGAGGATCATCCTGTTCTTAAGGTCACTAAAAATGATACAAATTGGAAGCGACGATTCTTCTTTGTTAGGAGGGATACCATCCCTAATGGGAAGGATCTGCCCAAGGAGTGGGCCACTCATGGTAGGATAGAGGATCCTGGAAGGATCACCATCAGACTTGCCCCTTATGATAAGGATCACTAATGTCTTTTTTGTTTTTTGTGCAGCTATATCTGTCACTCATCTCAAGTTGACCCCTGCTGCAAGAGAGAGAGAGTTCTAGCCTTCAGAAAGCTTGATCCTGAAACCAGAAGTTTTCAAGTCACCATCCAAGATTCACAGGAAGTATCTGCCGCATCTGCCACAATGTCAAGTAAGTATCCTCATTAAAAAATAGTTCTATGTAAGACTGTTAAATTAGTTAGGGTACTTATCTTATTTTGATTGTGTAGGCGCTGAGAAATCTGCTAAGTCTGCTAAGTCTGCCTCCAAGTTTGGTATTGATGATCTTGCCAATGTCAAGTCTTCTAGGAAGAAGACCCCTGCTGCTAGTCCCTCAGCTTCAGCCCCTAAAGCACCTGTTAAGGGTAAAGGAAAGAAGAGAAAGGCTTCTGAGGATCTCCAAGGATTTCCCCTGCTCCGCCAACAGTTTCTTGATTACGTCAATGAGGTAAGGATCATTGCCCTTGCCTGCGTATCCTCCTTAAATATCCTGCTTGCATATCCTGCTTCCTTGAGGATCACCTGGTCCTGAGCTTACCTTTTTCCCTTTTTTGCAGAAACTTGCTGAAATAGAGACCTACCTTGGCCACGTCGAGGATCAGGATAGCCAAATCGCCGACCTCCAACAAATGGGCGTGTTGAAGGATCTTAAGATAGCTGATCTTGAGAAGGAACTCCGGGCTACAAAGGATGAAGCTGCTCAAATGCTGATCAACATGGATGGCGAGAAGCAGGAGATCACCCAGGATGCCAAGGTCTCTGCCGCAATTGCTATGTATAAGATACAACTGCAGATGGCTGCGGAGGCTCAGGATCCTGCCTTCGACAAGAGCTCATGGGACGTGGAGGGCTGGAAGGCAAGGCTGGCAGAGTTGGAAGATGATGATGAGGCCGAGGAGATCCCTATGCTCGAAGGTGGTGATGCTGGCAAGGATCAGGGTGGAGAAGCTAGTGGAGCTGGTGGTGATGGAGCAGCGAAGGTTTGAGCTGCAGGATTGGGCGATGATGGATATTTCGAGACTAGGCCGGAGCCCAATTTTTTTAAGTGGTTTTTGTGGTTGTTGATGTTTTGAAACAATTTATGGTCTGTAACTTAAACAATAGTTTTTAGGGTTAAGGATCCTGGATCCTTTGGACAATAGGTAGGATCGCAAATGGTGGAGGGATCCTCTGTTTGGGGGATGAAGCCTTTGTGATCCTGCCGCTTTTAATTTCCTGCACCTGCTATGACCGCATAGACAATGGACACCCTTTGCCAACCCATGTGGACGGGCCACGTTTTGCTGGTAGAAACGTGGGTTGGCAATTTTGACAACTTTTTTGAAAGGGTTTAAGATCCTTTTGTTAATGAAATAACTTTAATCTTTCCGGCTTACCTTGTTTTGTTATCCTTTATTTATCCTCTTATTGTCCAATTGTTTTAGAAACAGATTTGTTAGAGTAACAAAAGTTGAGCAAATCATGTTTAAGAATATCCTATCATTGAAAATTTTCAAGGTAGTTTATTTCAAGGATCATAGGCTTTGTTGTCAAAGTGTGAGGGTTGTTCAGAATAATGAGTATAATCAAAACAGTCAAGGATCATACCTGAGGATCCAAGTTAGGATCCCAACCTTTAATTAGGATAACCGTAAGTAAGACTTTGACGGGTAGTAAGGATTAATGATCCTTAATTGTTTTGCCTTCGAAACCTGCAAAATGGAATATAACTTGGGACTAAGCCAATATATAAAAGATAAGTTACTAGCTGGGGACAAGCCCAAAGGATAACTGGGGATGATCCCAAAGGATCACTGGGGACAAGCCCAAAGGATAACTGGGGACAAGCCCAAGGATCGTATGTAAACTGGAGTATGGCCCTTACTGGCGACTATCCAGACTTAGTGACATGAAAATGTCAAAACCTTAGCTAACGTGAAAACGTTAGAAACCTTAGGAACGGATGTATGGTACGTCTACCATTATACGTAGGATCCTGGGTATAGCCAGTACGATGAGGTTGTCAGCCCCAAAAGTGGGTACTGGTCCCAAAGACGTGAACTATATCAGGATCATCGTGCGCTACAGGCGGAAACTGGGGACAAGCCCAAGGATAACTAGGGTTGAACCCAAGGATCTGAGGTGCTTTTGAAGATCTTTAACGATATGCTGAGGATACCTGGACTATCATGACTCAAATTCTCGTGAGATCAGGATGAAGGATACATGATCCTTATCCTTAGGTAAAAAATAAGGAAATGTAATAGTTTTAAGATAAAGATTTTACCAGAGTGAGGATCATCGACATTGTTGGGATCCTTCGGGGATGCCTTCAATGTAAGGATCATATGTATCAGAAGGATCCTGCTTACATGAAATACTTCTTTAAGTGAACAGCATTCCAGGCTCTTGGTAACAAATTTCCTTCCATGGTTAGTAATCTGTACGCCCACTTTCCTGCTTCGGCTTCAATCAAGTAGGGGCCTTCCCACTTTGGTGCCACTTTCCCATCAGCAGGATTGATGGTATTTTGGAATGCTTTTCTCAACACCATATCCCCGACTTGGAACTTCCTTATCCTGACATTGTTATTGTAAGCACCAGCCATTCTTTGTTGGTAGCTGTGTCTTGGCAAAATTTTCACAAACTTCATTTTTTCTTGAGTTTTCCGCAACGAATCACCAAAAAGCTTTCCAAAACTACAATATTCAAATAAAACACAATTAAGTGTCAATTCCAACGAATTTGTAACCAAAAATATATAAAATGGGGGATAATATGTATATTTATTGACATATCAAGAATGTTAGAGTGTTGGGCCTTGTGGCAAGACAAAGCTTCTGCAGAGGAACTCTAGAGGACATGATAGATCCTATACTAAAGGAAGAAACCAGTGAATACAATTTTGTCCTAAAGAGAGGACCCAACAATGAGTCTTTACACGCATTCATGAAAATTGCATATCAATGTGTGGCAGAAACTCAAGATCAACGTCCTACAATGAAAGTTGTTGTTAAGGAACTTGAGAAAGCACTATCATTTCAAGTAAGTCTACGTTCCAAAACATCAATCTTTTTTTATACACATGCAAAATGCTTGTTAATAGTATTCATATGTACCATAGCATTTGTACTCAAATCATTACATTTATATTGAAAAAACACCCTTCAATTTTTAACTTCTAGTGTTCTGGTCCTAAGCCCGTTCTTAACTATTGATGAAGTTATCAAAGCTTTTCTTTAAACTAACTCTTTTCCCTTAACTATTGATGAAGTTATTAATGCCCTGATGTAGCATCCCCCGGGGACTGCTATTCTCTAATCACAATTTTAATATTCATTTGGCTTTCTCATGGTTCCAGTTGAATTCAAAGGTTAAATCTGATGACTCAACTGAACCTGACTGTTGTAAGTTTGCTATCTTTTAAATTCTTAAAATGATTTATCAAGTGGAGTCTTAAGCCGGTTATATTGGGCCTAAGTTGGTTATTTCATTTTGGCTTGTAGGCTTTAACCAGATCACTTGTATTTGGGCTTTGGGACTAAGTGGGTTATTTGTCATATTAATAATCACTTGTTTGTGGGCTTAGATTAGTTGTTCTCATGGGCCTATCATATTGGATGTGGGATTCTACGCATCTGTGTAAGTTTTGTGATAAGAAACAAACCATTCCAGCTCAGGATGATGATGTATGTGATGATACCAGAAACTTTGGTGTTGTTGAGTTCAGCAAAGTAGATACACACTTGCTTCTGACTGTACTTCTCATTGGCCTATCATATTGGATGTGGGATTCTACGCATCTGTGTAAGTTTTGTGATAAGAAACAAGCTCAGGATGATGTATGTGATGATACCAGAGACTTTGGTGCTGTTGAGTTCAGCAAAGTAGATACACACTTGCTTCCGACTGTACTTCTCATTGGCCGTCCCGATGTTGGCAAATCCGAATTGTTTAATCGGTTAGCTATTCTAATATATGTCTTTTACTGTTATACTATAGGTGAATTAGCTAGTCAGTCAGACATGTCGGTTAACTTGCCAAAACAAATTTTGGTAAAACGATACTTTTTTTGGTACGGGTCAAAAAGGTTTGGTTGACCTGAACCTTTTTTTGCCAAAAAGGTTACTGTGTCAAGAATAATATACTTATCCAATAAAATGATTTAGGAGCCTTTCAGCCTGTTTGGCCCGTTTTATTTTTAAGCTACTCTTTTTTACCCATTTGACCTGTTAAATCATCACCCACATTAAACCATTTGTAAGTCAGTGGATATGGTATTTAGTTTTATTGATGCACAATGTGTGTTTGTACCTAGTAATTTCTTTTTGTTGTATTTAATATCATTCATTATATATGGTTGGTGTGGATATGGTATTTAGTTAGATTAGAAGAAGATAGAAGGGATTTTGAAATTGGGTTATTTGCGATTTAAGCTGTTGGGTTCAGCCGGGTTAGAGGCTGAGGCTTCGTCTGGTTCTGTTCTTGGTCGGACTGCAGAAATGACCGCAAATGTGTTGAGATAGTGTAAAGTCGCACTATTTCTTATTGATGCAAGGTTAGTCTTATCTTCATCACTATATCTTTTTATGTACACTAGTTTTTGACATAGAAACAAAATAAAATTGTTTTTTATGTGATGACTAGAGACGGGTTGCTGCCCATGGATTTGGACGTTGGAAAGTGGCTAAGAAAGCATGCTCCGGAAATGAGGATTGTTACGATAATGAATACAGCTGAATCACTTGATGATGTTTTGGTCTGCTAGTAAAGCCGCGCGTACATTGGGATTGGAAGATCCTGTTGCTCTCTCTGCAGAAACTGGTTTAGGGATGAATGATTTATATCAAGTTCTAATGAAGAGAAGTCAAAGCTACCACTGCAGTTAGCTTTTGTGGGCCGGCCTAATGTTGGCAAGTCAACCTTGTTGAATGCAATTCTGCAGGAAGAGCGTGTTTTGGTGGGCCTAGAGGCAGGCTTAACAAGAGATTCGGTCAGAGTCGAGTTTAAATTCGAAGGAAGGACAATATACATGGTAATTTAAATTTCTAAAGTTGGTAAATTATCATTGATAGATTACTTTTGCATTTTATTATTATTATTATATTCCAAAATTTGGTTGTTTTTAGGTGGACACAGCAGGTTGGTTGCAGAGGACAAAGTCAGAGAAAGTTCAAGTAGTTAACATATAACTGTTGTTCGAGAGTACTTTTGAGTTTGTGTTGCGTGTGTTCTTGGGCCTGATCCAACACACGTCACCATTAACCGAAGGGTAGACTGTAGCTTCATCTTTTTGAACCATAGTGTCATAAATGATGCAGGCTAGAAAATGTCAGATGTTGCTGCATTTGACTTCCCAGAGTTGACTTTTGACTTTTTATTCGATTGTAAAGTTTCAGTATCAGACTATCAGTTGGAGAGCTGTAGAGAGCAACTAACTATCATCAACTAAGATTATGGGCATTGTTGACTTTTTGTTGTATAACTTGACTTTTTTCCAACTTGTGTGCACCAAGATCCTCCTTTTCACTCAAAACTGAATCAGCTTCTTCATCAATTGATTCGGAAGCACCAAAATCCTCCTTTTCAATCAAAACTGCAACGTGTTCGTCACAGCTTCTTCTTCGAACATGCTCTCTTGAGCCTTTTCTCTAATTCCGGTGCTTCAAGATCCTTTTTTCCGGTCAAAATTGCAACAGGTTCCTTGACAGCTTCACGAATCTGAAATGGTTTGATCAATTTTCGTGCTTGATATCGTCACTGACACAACTACTGGGGAAATTCCACAATCGAATTCAAACTTTTCAGTGTTGATTTCTTCAACACTATCATGCTATCCACCAACATATGCAGAAACTTCAGGGGTCGTTTTGGTAAATACTGGGTGGAACGGTGGATGTATAGCACGCGAACTTGCTCTGACCCGACCCATTTGAACCGAACCCATTTGACATGTTTTCTAAAAGCTGTCCATTTTGACCCTTTACCCAACCCAACCCAGGCAGTCATGTTTGTTTGGACCCATTACACAACCCATCCCACATGGGAACATGTATTCTTTCTCATAAACATACCTGAGAACCCTGGTTGTATTTAACAAGAAAATAACTTTTTCTTACAATTGATGGTGCAAACTAAAGATAAAATGCGAGCAACTGGTTGTATTTAACAAGAAAATAACTTGTGTTGTTCTGAGACCAAATGCCAACAGTGCGCTGTTGGTGTGCAAAAAGATGGTTGTTCATTTGAGACAGCCCAGCCACTACTAGAAAACTACATTTTTTCCTACAAAAGTTTCCTACAAATTTCCCACAACTCAAATTTTTTACAATTTTCCTACAATTTTTTGACAAAAAAGAAAAACAAAAAAAAACCCAAAACTTTTCCACAAATTTCCTACAAAATTGCCACACAATAAGCATTTGTAGCAATTTCGTCACAAAAATTATAACCTTTTCGACAAAATTCCGACAAAAATTATAAAATATTATATAATTTGTAACTACAACAAAATAAATAATTTAAAAAATATAAAATATTAAATTTGTCAGAAATTTGTAGCAAATTTACACCAGTTGCAACAAATTTCCTACAAAAAAGCTATTATTCAACATATTAAGAAGAAAACATAATTTAAAAAAAATACAAATGTGAGATTTGTCGGAAAATTGTAGCAAACTGACACCAGTTGCTACAAGTTTCCTACAAACAAAAGTAATTTTATTTGTTATTTATCAATTTTAGAAAAATAGATAATTTTTAAAAATAAAATGACAAGTTTGTCGGAAATTTGTAGGAAATTGACAGCAGTTGCTACACATTTGCTACAAAAAAAGTTATATTATAATTTTAAAAAATAAAATAATAATTTTGTCGGCATTTTGTAGGAAATTGACAGCAGTTGCTACACATTTCCTAAAAAAAGGCTATTATGCAACAAATTAAGAAGAAAACATAATTACAAAAAACAAAATACTAGAATTGTCAGAAATTTGTAGCAAATTGACAACAGTTGCTACACATTTGCTATAAAAAAAAGTTATATTATAATTTTAAAAAATAAAATAATAATTTTGTCGGCACTTTGTAGGAAATTGACAGCAGTTGCTACAAATTTCCTACAAAAAGACTATTATTCAACAAATTAACATAGTTATAAAAAACAAAATACCAAATTTGTCAGAAATTTGTAGCAAATTGACAACAGTTGCTACACATTTGCTACAAAATAAAAGTTATGTTATTTGTTATTTATCAATTTTAGAAACAAAGATAATTTAAAAAAAAAAATTGTCAGAAATTTGTCACAAATTGCTACAAATTTTCTACAAAACAGTTGTTTATAGAAAAAAAAACTAAGAATGTTAAGTTTGTCAAAAATTTGTAGCAAATGAATATTAGTTGCTACAGAATTTCCTACAATTTTAAAAAATAAAATGTTAGATTTGTCGTAAAATTGTAGCAATCTGATACCAGTTGCTACAAATTTCCTACTAACAAAAGTAATTTTATTTGTTATTTATCAATTTTAGAAAAATATATAATTTTTAAAAATAAAATGATAGGTTTGTCGGAAATTTGTAGCAAATTAACAGCAGTTGCTACAAATTTCCTACAAAAAGGCTATTATTCAACAAATTAAGAAGAAAACATAATTACAAAAAACAAAATACTAGATTTGTCAGAAATTTGTAGCAAATTGACAACAGTTGCTACACATTTGCTACAAAAAAAAAGTTATATTATAATTTTAAAAAATAAAATAATAATTTTGTCGGCACTTTGTAGGAAATTGACAGCAGTTGCTACAAATTTCCTACAAAAAGACTATTATTCAACAAATTTAGACCGAGTTAGGGTTAAACAATGGCGAAGTATAGAAGGGGCGGAGAGGGGCGCCTAGGGCTGTAAACGAGCCGAGCTCGAGCTGGGTCTTGCTCGGGGTCATAACATTACTATGCCTTTTAAAAACTACGTCCATAGATCTCGGGGTCATAACATTACTATGCATGACCCTTTGAACTCGATTAAGTAGGTCCACAGCCTCTGGCGCCAGAAAACCAAAAGTATCAAAAGCAAATGGGATAAACACGTGCTGGTTGTCAAGGCATGCTTTCTCATGCTTGATCACCTTACCCGAAGCAGCCTGACCCACTGTGAAAGCACTACTCCCTAAGCCCACAAGCGGAGAAACCCCTGTTAGATCCACACATGCGTGTTTTCCTCCTACCCATCCAAAGACCAGAATGTCAGCTGGTCGAAGGGTAGATCTCCCTTCCAACGGGTCTGTTAAGAAATTAACGGGTGCCTCTTTCTTAGCAGAAATGCCAGCGCACCTGAATATGTCAAAAAGGACATCCCTAACCAAATCATGTCGGTATTTGAACCCCGGGAGCTCTTTACAATGAACGGCATGCTCACCAAAAGAATCCAAACACGCCTTATGACAAACCGGGCATACCTCATCAACTGGGAATAAAGGAATCATGAGGCGATACTTAAGAATAGTACGGTACTCCACCGGCGACATATGCTGGCCTAACCCATCTATAGGTATAGCAAGAAGAAAATCTTGTGCATGTGGTGCTCGGAGACACTCAAAAACGGCTCTTTGTCTAACGGTCAAGTCAAACTGTACTTCAATTTCGTGGACAATTTTACTAAAAAGAGCACTCGCCAATGCATGTTGGGCTTAAGGGGGGGCGGTGTCCTTATTAGTGAAACCGCTGAAGTCAAAGCTTGGAATCGTATCACGAAGACAGGCCAAAGCACAAACATAATCAGAATCCATACCGCATATGCCACTGTCTCTTAAAATGTGGTCCTGTAGCACCCACGATTGGGCCCTCGAGGCCACAAAAGCATAGGATGAAGCCTCTACAGCCGAATACAACCCCAAACCTCCAAACCTAATAGGTAAAGAAGCCAGTCGCCACTGGAGGTCTCCAAAGAAAGGACCTCCACAAACCACCAATTCCTCAATCGCCTCACGCAAATCTTTATCAAAGAACAACGCTGCGTCTTCCATGTGTACAGGTTGGCATGTCCTTAGGCCAAAGAAAAGTTTGGCAATGCCCATACAGGATCGAAGCAAGAGTAGTTCACTCTGCGGGTCACCTAATATCGGTAGAAGACGCATCAAATCTACTGCCTTAGCAGCTCTTTTCTTTGCCAACCCACTAATAAAGCTTGCGTCTCTACTAACAGCCCCCCCAAGAAGCTTCACCCCCACTAATGGGCTCCCGATGTCCTTAGGAAATAACCCTTCACGAAACTTGCTACCATCACAAGAAGGCCAAAATAGCTCAGTTTTCTTAATATTAAGTTCAAGACCCAATGCTGGACCCGATACCTTAATGATGTCCAACACTCTAGCCACCTCTTCTGAACCTCCAATGACAGTCCCATCATCATGATACCAAGCATGAAGGAGAAGCTTGCATTTGTCTCTAATCTGATGCACAAGGGGGTGCAAAACAAGCGCGAAAAGAAGTGGTCCTAATGGGTCCCCTTGCTGAACTCCCGTGGTAGACCAAATGTGCCCATCTCCAAGATACAATCTTGCTGGCTGCCCATATAGGAATTCCACCCACAAAGAAATAGAAGGGCACCTCATCCTGACCTCCCCGAAGTAAGGCTAATCTATCCACCTGGTTAAAAGCATTAGAAAAATATACCGTAAGCATTGCAAGAGACCCATCAGTGTGACGTTCACTTAGAACCCTATTAACGCTGTGCAAAATGGCCTCAGCGCCACCCGACACGCCGACTCCAAACTGAAAATCATTAAGGTATTTGGTCATTTCTTTACCAACACCCTTCATAGCAACCTTAGAAACCAAACGCCTCCATATAGTACCCACTGCAATAGGTCTAATTCCATTGTCGGGTTTTAAAAGCGGTGTAAGCGGAGCAGACGCGACAAACTCTGCCAAACACGATGGACATTTCCCCTAGCCATAAGTTGACTACCGCAGTGATAGCGCATAAGAGATCAGTGGCAATAGCAGACCCCTCTCCACAAAAAGCATCCAAAATGTGTTGTGCCCTCAAGCCATCCCTCCCACATGAGGTTCCTTTAGGAAACGATTTAATGCAGCAAAGAACACTATCCACCTCTGCTACAAGGGGAGGCTCAGAATATGTAGTACCTGGTATACCTGGTAAAATTCACTCTTTGCTTAATATTTAGTTATTATGTTTTCAAGTTGACTTTAATGAAAAAAATTACAGATCTTGATTATTATTTTATGATTTTTTTTTTCACAAGCACATACTTTTAACATTATAAAAAATCATTAATAATTACTAAGTTTCATATAATAGGTCACTTAATTTTAAAAACTAGATCATTTATGAAAAAGAAAACATAACAACGGAACAGTATTGAAAGACTTTTTTTTTTAAATAAATCTTATTTAATTCAAATCACAATTTTACACTTTTAATTTTTTTATTGAAAGATTTGATCATTTATGTTTTCAAGTTTATACACGTGCTTATCACATGTCCTTAAACTTACGAATCCACCACTTCATAAACGAACCAATCAAACCACTTCTTCACATCCCACTCGGATCCCCATCCTACGGTCATCAACCCCTCACCATCCACCAATCCAACGAACCAAAACGCTCCATACGCAAAACCCACACCAATATATAAACACAAACCCACCATTTTCCAAAATCATCAAAACAAAAAACTTAACAATCTACAATCAGCAATCATGTCAGGAAGAGGGAAAGGAGGTAAGGGGTTGGGAAAAGGAGGAGCAAAACGACACCGTAAAGTTCTCCGGGACAACATTCAGGGCATCACCAAACCGGCGATTCGACGGTTGGCGAGACGTGGGGGAGTGAAGCGTATAAGCGGTCTGATATATGAGGAGACGCGTGGTGTTCTCAAGATCTTTCTAGAAAATGTTATTCGTGATGCCGTTACCTACACAGAGCATGCTCGCCGGAAAACTGTTACTGCTATGGATGTGGTTTATGCGTTGAAGCGTCAGGGACGCACTCTGTACGGTTTCGGTGGTTAGTGTGAGGGAAGTTGGATCTGGAGTGTTTGGTTATTGTTTTGATATGTATGATAGTTAATGAAATGAAAAGTTAGATTTGATTTCATGATATCTGCAATTTATATTTTGGTTAATAGTGAGCTTTTTTAGCATGAATTTGAGGTTTTGGAAATGCATATGATTATAGGTTTTGACCAACAGAAGGTTGGTTAAATTTCTGCTTGAATCGTTGAATTAGATGTTTCATTGCTACTGCATTGTCTCATTAAGGCATTTTGTGGAACATGTGGAGGAAAATTTTTAATATTTTTACATGTTAAATTTCTAAGTTGTAGGAAATTTGTAGCTACATTAAAAACTATATTTTTTATTTGTAGGAAATTTGTCGCAATTGTTTTAATAATTTTGTAGGAAATTTGTTGGAAACCGTTAATTTTGTAGATAATTTGTCGCAAATTGTTTAGAGAAATTTTATAAATTTGTAGGAAACTTGTGGAAAGTTTTATGATTTGTAGGAATTTTTGTTGCAAGAAAGTTTTATAATTTGTAGGAATTTTGTCGTAGAAAAGTTTTAAAATTTGTAGGAATTTTGTCGCAAGAACGTTTTATAATTTGTAGGAACTTTGTCGCAGAAAAGTTTTATAATTTGTAGGAATTTTGTGGCAAGAACGTTTTATAATCTGTAGGAATTTTGTGGCAAGAATTTTTTATAATCCGTAGGAACTTTGTCGCAGAAAAGTTTTATAATTTGTAGGAATTTTGTCGCAAAAACGTTTTATAATTTGTAGGAATTTTGTCGGGAAAATAAAAAATTATGAATATTTTTTTAATAATGTTATTAATTTTAAAAATAAAATATCATAAAATAATATACAAAAAAGGCAAAAACGTGGAAGAATTGTCGGAATTTTGCAAGAAGAGCGTTTTGTCAGTATTTTGTAGCAAATTTTGCGACCAGAGATTTTGTAGGAATTTTGTAGCAGATTTTGTCGTATTTTTGTAGCTAATCCGGTTACCCACAATTTTATATCCTACGAATGTTTTTGTAGGAAATTTGTGGGTAAGGACAATTTCAGACAAATTTGCTACAAATTTGGTTGTCACAAACTAGACAATTTTCTAGTAGTGAGCAGATTATTGTGGAGCCATAGAGCCCCGGCTCGTTATCCTTCCACTGTCATGAGCGAGGGGTTTTCGCAGCTCTGTGAAGCCAGCCTTACGCAGTGCCCCCTGCTGCTTTATTTAGGAACCACGTGACCCAAGCCTTCGCCCGAGACACGTGGTCCAACTCACAACTTGGAACGGGCAAGCCAGCTTGTGCGTCAATGGAGCCAACCTGACTGGACCGAGCCACTGTCCAACCATCTTTGATACCCTCACTTTAGTTACAGACATGCGTTACCAAGCCCGGTGACACTTTATCTGCAAATGTGTTTTACAAATAGGAGGGAAGATTGTTCTTCAGTCGATGTGGGATAGAAATGGTACTTTTTGAATCTGAATGAGCAATTATAATTTACACTCATAGTAGCCGGACAGTTTACCATGGGTGCACTACTTCACACCGGCTGCAGAAGATGGAGTCGCATATTGGACTTGATGCTAAATTCAGGAAAAACAGAAGAATGAAAAGATGCCAAAAGGGCATGGTAGTTTGAAGACATATAAACTCCATAATATACATGAGATGGATGCCGGATAGATGACATACCCAGTGTTACGATAAGGAATTGTGAGAGAATCGTAAGAGAGAAACGGAAGTCAATTCATTATCCAGATACCCTTACAACTGATTGATTAACTACTTATAACAACCAAAACCGCTAACTAACTATTATCACTACTAACCCTCAACTAAACAACAATGACAAACAGACCCCTCACTACTAATCAAGCTTATTACATTTCAGAAATGACACTTTTAACCCTTCTATTACTTCATATGTAACAAAACTCCCCCCTTTAAAGATTCTTGACCTCAAGAATCTGTATTAAAATCAGGGTACCGCACTTTAAACAATTCAGCTTCCACCCACGTTGCATCATGACTTGGTAAATCCTTCCACTGTACCAAAAATTTAACGCTTGCTCGATTACCCTTCCGAACCAACTTCCTATCAATTATAGACAATGGTTGCAACACTTGAGCTTGATCATTATATAATAACACTGGCTGAGCTGGTGGTCCAAAAGCACGTTTAAGCAGGGACACATGAAATGTGGGATGTAACTGAGATCCATTAGGTAGATCTAAAGTATAAGCCACTGTACCAACCTTCTTGATTATCTGAAAGGGTCCGAAATATTTCTGCCCAATTTTAGAATACTTATGCAACCTCAAAGAGGTCTGAACATAAGGTTGGAGTTTCAAGTAGACCCAGTCTCCCAATTCAAACTGTCTATCACTTCTTTTTAAGTCAGCAAATTGTTTCATTCTATTCCTTGCTCTTTCTAAAGATTGTTTCAAGTTAGCCAACATTACTTCTCTATCATTCAGCCATTCCTCCAACGACTCCACAGTAGTACTACCAGGAACATAAGGTAATTGAATTGGAGGGTCAATGCCGTATAATGCTTTGAAAGGTGTCATCTTTATGGCTGAATGCCAAGATGTATTATACCACCATTCTGCCAAGGGCAACCACTTAACCCACGCTGTAGGATCATGCATTACCATACATCTCAAATACGTTTCCAGACACCTATTCAATACCTCTGTCTGACCATCCGATTGTGGATGATAAGCAGTGGATAAGGCCTGTTCAACACCCTGCAGTTTAAGGAACTCCTTCCAAAACAAGCTAAGAAAAATTGGGTCTCTGTCTGATACAATATTCTGCGGGCAGCCATGTAATTTGAACACAGAATCCAACATCAATTGAGCCACATTGACAGCTGAAAAAGGATGCTTTAAAGCCAAAAAATGTGCATACTTCGTAAAGCGATCCACCACCACTAGAATCACATCCTTGTTCCCAGACTTAGGTAACCCACTAATAAAATCCATGGATATATCTGTGAACACTGATTGTGGGACTGGTAAAGGATTTAACAACCCCGGAGAAGAAACAGCCTCATACTTTGCTTTTAAACAAACATCACACCTCTTGACCCAATGTTTAATGTCTTTGTCTGCCCTTTTCCAATAAAACATATTCTTGAATCGTTGTAAAGTTGGCTGTATTCCCGAATGACCACCCACTGCCGAAGAGTGACACAAAAATAAGATCTTCCTTCTTAACTCTTCATCTTTACCAATCCAGAGTTTCTTTTTCCTGGTTAGCAAAGATCCATCCCAGCTCATGTGTTTCTGATACGAACCTACGGTCGACCCACTTCTCATGGGCAGGCCCAGATGGGTATTCGACCCATTTAATTATTAGCAGGAATTAGTTTGGGGGGAACAGTTCTGGGAGCAAGTAGTGGGCAGTTTTTTAGCAGTTAATTACCTTTTATTTTATGTTAAATAGGGCAGAATATGTGTAGTTTGAGGATGTCGATGTTTATTATATAAAATTAGGGTTTTATACCTTTGAAATTGGAGACCTAATCCTTCTCGAATTGGATTATTCTATCAATTTTATCTTTCGATTTCAAGTTTCTATCATTTGGTTCCATTGCCGGGAAATCGAATGGCACTTACAACCCGGAATTTGGCAGATCAACTAGCAACCATTGCAACAAAATTAGATGCCATTCTGGCATCTTTGAGGGATGTTGTTGACGACATCAAAGCCCAGATGATCGGAGATGGCTGTAACATTGAAGAATCAGGCAGTGATTTGAAGAACACTGTAGAGAAGGGCATAAAAGAGACGGCAACAGATGAAGGACTGGATGGTCTCAAAGAAGAATTGCAGGCTCACGTGCATATCCAGGAGCCTCAAATCGTGTCTAATGCTGCTAGTATTGCCCTAAAATATGAGTCCAAGAACGATCCCTCTAAGCCCACTAGAAGTCTTACATGGAGGCCAAGCCCAAAACCTATCTCAGCCTATGCTAAAAATACTGCTCAGTTTATTACACAAAACCCAACACCCCAGCGCCAATCCCCTAGGACTACGGAGACAGAGAACCAAACTCGGTTTCTTAAAAGACAAGCTGCTGGTCATAGGTGCAAAACGGGTACATTCAACCTGCTGGAAACCACGGAAGGACAAGACGAGCCACTCAACACCAACAAAGAACCGAAAGAAATGGAGGATGCAGAATCTGCAATTAAGAATGATGTGTCTGTGGATGCTGGCGATATTTTCTTTATCAAGATTCAACAATATCACCAGAAAAGTTTGGCAAAACTTGACCCCCAACCCAGTACAGTCCTTGCCTATTGCTCGGTCTTAAACGCAGGCCATCCTATTCTAGAGCTACTTCGTTACTGGGGAAACCGACCACTAGAGGAAAAGACTTGGAAAAATTATGATTGCCTGGAAGAACAGTTTCCTGTCTTTCGACTTGAGGACAAGTCGTGTCTCCGGGCGGGATGTATTGATACGAACCTACGGTCGACCCACTTCTCATGGGCAGGCCCAGATGGGTATTCGACCCATTTAATTATTAGCAGGAATTAGTTTGGGGGGAACAGTTCTGGGAGCAAGTAGTGGGCAGTTTTTTAGCAGTTAATTACCTTTTATTTTATGTTAAATAGGGCAGAATATGTGTAGTTTGAGGATGTCGATGTTTATTATATAAAATTAGGGTTTTATACCTTTGAAATTGGAGACCTAATCCTTCTCGAATTGGATTATTCTATCAATTTTATCTTTCGATTTCAAGTTTCTATCAGTTTCATTTGTTCTCCGTGAGACAACCTTTGAATAAGTTCCTGAGCTTGTACATCCTTTGCCCAATGACCCTTAATCTCAGTCAATAATACAGGATCATAAGATGAAACTGACAATTCAAAGATGGCAGAACTGTGAACCCTGGAAAGAGCATCAGCCACATTATTCTCCACCCCCTTCTTATACACTATATGATAGTCATAACCCATGAGTTTACTCAACCATGTATGCTGAAGTGGTGTTGTAATCTTCTGTTCCAGTAAGTGTTTTAAACTTTTCTGATCAGTTCTGATAGTGAAGTGCTTAAGAACGAGATATTGGTGCCAATGTTTCACTGCAAGTAAAATGGCCAATAACTCTTTTTCGTATACCGATAAAGCGCATTGTCTTGCCGATAATGCTTTGCTTACATAAGCAATAGGATGTTTTCCTTGCATTAGTACAGCCCCCAAGCCTTTAGAACTAGCATCAGTCTCTACAATGAACTCCTGAGACCAGTCCGGTAATGCTAAAACAGGAGCTTGAATCATGGCCGTTTTCAATGCCTCAAATGCTTGTTGAGCTTCACATGACCAAACAAAGGCATCCTTCTGTAACAGATTGGTTAAAGGCTTTGCAATAGCTCCATAAGCAGACACAAATCTTCTATAATATCCAGTCAGCCCCAAAAAACCTCTTAATTGCTTAACAGTGGTAGGTACTGGCCAGTTTTTAACAGCCTCAATTTTGGAAGAATCGGTTGAAACCCCTTCCTTTGAAATAACATGACCTAAATACTCTACCTTCGACCCAGCAAAACTACATTTAGATTTCTTGGCATACAATTGATGATCCCTGAAGAGCTGCAATACTTCCCTCAAATCTTTTACATGTTGTTGTATGCTCTTGCTATATACCAGCACATCATCAAAGAAGATTAAAACTGTTTTCCTCAACAACTTTTTAAACACTGCATTCATTAACCCTTGAAAGGTAGCTGGTGCATTGGTTAATCCAAACGGAAGGACCAAAAATTCAAACAAGCCTTGATGAGTCCGAAATGCAGTTTTATGTATATCTCCCTCATTCATACGAATTTGATGATAACCGGATCTCAAATCCAGCTTAGAAAATACTTCTGCACCCCCCAACTCCTCCAACAATTCTTCAATTAGAGGGATAGGGAACCTATTCTTCACTGTTTGATCATTTAGCTTCCTATAATCCACACAAAGTCTCCATGTCCCATCTTTTTTTTTAACTAACACCACCGGAGAAGCAAATGAACTTACACTATGCCTAATGATGCCCATATCTAACATCTCCTGCACCATTTTTTCAATTATATCTTTCTGTCCCACTGGATACCTGTAAGCTCTCTGATTTATTGATACCGATTCATCCATCAACTGAATTTTGTGATTACATTCTCTATTAGGAGGTAAACTATCAGGGGTTTTGAAGACATCTTCATACTGCAGTAACAGCTCATCTACAGCTTGATTTTCCCCATCATTTACTACTTTAGCTTGATGTTGAAAACCACCAGCCTCCTCTTGTAGACTGAACAATTGTATTCTAACCATACCACTGTCTTTTTGCATCATAGTAGACAGCTTCTCTATTGAACATAATGACAAACTGTTCTTATGTATTCCCTTCAACTCAATCACTTTGGTGTCCACTTTAAACTGCATTGTTAGATTTTTAAAGTTCCAAACAATGTCATTTAGAGATTGTAACCATTGTATGCCCAACACCATGTCATAATTGTCTAATGGTAACACTAGTACATCAGTCTTAAACCAAGTACCCTGCATAAGCCATTGAAAATCTGGACATAACTGATGACATTCAATTTCTTTACCGTTTGCAACTAAAACCTTCATTAATGGCACTTCTTTGGTATGACATTGTAGTTTAGAAGCCAATTTTGCATTAACAAAATTATGAGTGGACCCTGAATCAATAAGAATGTGTATTTGTCTTGTACCGATTGTACCCACTACTCTCATAGTAGAAAACGAAGTTACTCCAGTCATAGCATACACTGAAATCTGGGCTTCTGTCTCTTCATTTTTCTTATCATCAGTCAACATACTCTCATCCTCCTCTTCATCCCCATGTATTTCTAGATTGTACAAGTGTTTAAACTTGCAATTGTGAGTGGGTGAGTATTTCTCACTACACCAAAAGCATTCTCCCTTAGCCCTTTTTTCTTCAGCCACTTTGGCAGGCACTTTTTTGACATTCTTCAACATCTTGTTACCCGGAGGTGTTGGTAACAAAGGTAAGGTACTGCTAGTGTTAACCAAACTCTTATTGTTCATACCCGACCCTATTTTGGTACCAGATGTACTTGCATTATAACTATTCACCAATTTCTTGTTATCTTTATCACCAAACAAAGTAGTGAATACTACATTTTGTTGTTTAGCCATTGATATTGCATCTCGCATTGTCTTAGGCTTAAAAATCTTAACCAAACAACGAATTTCAGGTTTTAAACCCCCCACATATAAACTAGCAGCATACTCATCCGAAAGTTTCACTCTATTTAATAACGAATCAAATTCTTTAGTATAATCGTGAAGTGAACCTGTTTGATTGAGATTTTTCAGTTCTTCCATTGCATCTTCTGATAACCTTTCAGAAAATCTGGTGATCGCTGACCTTGAATATTCCTCCCATGTTATGTCTTCAACATCTCTGTTCTGACTATCCACATAACCCTGATGCCATTCCAAAGCCGCACCTTCTAAATTGATGATTGCGTAATGAACTTTTGCATTTTCAGGGGTTTTATCAACAGCAAAGAAATGATTGCAGCGAATTATCCACCCTTCTACCTCCTCACCGTTGAATTTCGGAAAATCCAATCGACCAGTACGAACTAAACGTTGCTCTGAATGATTTCCCCCTCTTTCATTATTCAATTTGTTATTGATTTCTGCCATTTGAGACACTAAGGTAGTCATACTGATTTGTAGCATCTTTATTGCTTCTGAATTTTGGTCAAGAATCGCTTGTTGTCCTTCAATTAAACTTGCATTTCCAGAAGCTAATTTCTCGAGCCTCTCCATTTCTTGTTGTCTAGTAGCCATTTTTGACAAGTTAGGTCAAATTTGGGGAAAAATTTTGAATTACAGTGAAGCTGGAATCGATCAGCTCCAACGAACAAGAATTGACGAACAATTGATGAAGGAATTGATCGAACAAAGATCAATCCAGAGAAGAAATGAACGGGATGACGATTGATTCAATGAAGAACAGTGAATCGCAATGAAGTTGCAGAGTTTTTTTGAACGGAAGAGCTCCGATGAGGATCGGTGCTCTGATACCAATGTTACGATAAGGAATTGTGAGAGAATCGTAAGAGAGAAACGGAAGTCAATTCATTATCCAGATACCCTTACAACTGATTGATTAACTACTTATAACAACCAAAACCGCTAACTAACTATTATCACTACTAACCCTCAACTAAACAACAATGACAAACAGACCCCTCACTACTAATCAAGCTTATTACATTTCAGAAATGACACTTTTAACCCTTCTATTACTTCATATGTAACACCCAGTGTATTATTAACTATTGTTTTATCTTCCAACACGTTGAAAAATTGTTATTTGATTGAACTTTGTATCTGGGTTATTGTTTTATAACAAAAGCCTCCTTTTATAGGCTACAATCAAAGTAAATTCTACAAAAGAAGAACATGGTCTGCTCACTAACCCACTAATTAAAATTAAGTTTTTTTTTTGAACGGTTTTCTTTTTTTGAACGGACTAATTAAACTAAGTAACAATTAGAAGATACAGTAAAAAGAAAAGAAAAAATAAAAAACCATTCATAAGTGGCATTTTTTTTGTTCGGAATCGCTTATTGTTGGTTATTTTTGTTAATTAGATGTACAGTAAAGACCCTATAGAATGGGAGACGTGCACTTATCACCTAAAGTGCATTAACAAACTCCCCCTTGATAAGTGCATGGTCTTCATTGGACTTGAGATCTTTATCCTTTCATTGGTAACATGGGAGTCATGCACTTATCACCTAAAGTGTATTAACAATAATCATGCACACCATCTGTTTGATTAAATGCCTAAGTGAGTCATTGTTCCCATTTGATGCCCGAGACTTCAAATGCTTTATTTTTTTTAAGATTGTTTTATCTCTTGTTCAAATAACTAGATTAGATTTTGTGCATTTTGTGTTTATACGGCATGGGTTCTTCGATATTGACTATGTCAACGTGATAACCTCACAAACCCTGACAAAAACATATGGCCCCTAACTATGATTCCTAGATGTCCCAAATATAAAACACGTCCAATATATATATGTTACAACCAAGCTCTTCTACTCACTTATTGATTACTTCACACTTCACAATTTTATAATGTTGATTAGTTAATTGCACTCCTATTCACTTGATTGCAAAAGGGCTCATATATATCAGGAGGAACTAAGTGATGAACTTCTTAACCAACTTGGCAGATGTGCTGCTGCACGATAGTTTTAGTTTTGATTTTATTGGCTATAATTTGTCTTTAAATTTGATTACCATGCTAATGAACAAATAAAGTATTTCGTTGAAATTTAAAACATATTTTGTGTCGTTGAAGTTGATTTTGGCTTGTAATGTATTAGGTTGAATTTATTTTGGATGGTTTTTTTAAAGTCTTAAATAATATTTTAAACTACTAAATTTTGTGAGCTACGTATTAATTTTTTTTAAATCAGTCAAACCAAGCCGAGCCCAGCTCGTTTCAAACCCGAGCTGAGCTTGCCCTCAGCACAGCTCGGCTTATGAATAGCCCTAAAATATAGACTTAACTACACTAACTCGCTTAGCTACTACCTGAAATATAGACACACATAACAATTTTTTCATTCTCACGTCTATGCAATTGTATACTGCAGTCGTAGTATATTGCATCAGTAGGTTAAAAATTTAAAATCAATTGGAAAATAATCAGTTAACGTGAATAGCTGGGTCAGTATCTTTTTTAGGAAGTCACTTGATATTTCGGTTCGGTATTTATTGTTCGGTTAAGAAGAATGTTAGAAGATTTTTGTCAAGCTCAAGAAGTTGAACCCAAGTGATGTAATACCAGACTGATTAGTGACTTGGAAAGATAACAGAGTCACATATGTCACAATTCCGGTTATTGTTCCAGTTAAGTGGCCAGACTGAGATCATATGATTGTTATTGGCAAAAATAAGCAAAAGTTATTGGCTATTAAAGTGGGTGACCTCTGGGTCATCCTGAAAGTAGTGAGACTTGCTTCACGTGCTTTTGATTGTCATAAACATTTGATGCTTGTTGACTTAAGGGTGAGCAAAAACCGAACCATAACCGAAATAGAAACCGTTAACCAATAAAAATAACTGAAACTGACATAATCAATCGGTTATGCTCAAGCAAATATGATGAACCGAGCATTCAGTTATGGTTACACTTAGTGTATCTCTGTTAACAGACTTTAAGCGAAACCGAACCGAACTGAACCTTGTATGTTTGTGATTTTCTGCAATAATATATTGTTGTTGTGTACACACTATGGTAGTGTTTGGTATGCAGGAATGAGAGGTGGAATGGAATGGATGATTACGAGGGAATGAAGAAAAGGGTGTTTGGTTGGTCAATGGAATGGAATCACTCATTCCAAAATACATTCCATTCCCTCAAAATCATTCCTTCCACCCCCCATGTTTTTTTCCATTCCATCCCCTCTTGCACCATTCATCAACAACACCACAATCCACCACCTTCGCCACAACCCACCACCACCACCACCCACCACCGACGCCATCGCCGCCACCCTCCACCACCTCACCGCGGCAGTCACCACCGCCGCCACCCACTCGCCACCGTTATCACCCACAGCTGCGACCAACCTCCAACGACACTCGCCGCCACCGCCGCCCACCACCATCGTTAACGCCACTACCACCGCCACCACCAACCGCCGCCGCCGCCACCTCTGCTGCCACCCACCACCAACGACCACCTTGCCACCACCACCACTCGTTGTGATCGCCGCCACACCGCCGCTCGCCGCCGCCACCACCACCACCACCCATCGCCGCCGCTGACACCCGCCACCGCCACCTATAACCACCCACAATCATTACCACCACCAACCACCACCACCACTCACCGCTTATTTTATTACTCCGTTTTTCTTGCCTACCGAACAATACACAATAATAACTCATTCCATTCACACATGGTAACCAAACAAGACATGGAATGGTAATGATCCGTTGCATTCCCTCGTCCATTCCATTACCTCGTCCATTCCATTCCTTCGTTCATTCCATTACCCCGTACCAAACAGACCCTATAT
Organism: Helianthus annuus; assembly: GCF_002127325.2. Lineage (NCBI taxonomy): Eukaryota > Viridiplantae > Streptophyta > Magnoliopsida > Asterales > Asteraceae > Helianthus > Helianthus annuus. Next base: position 186,931,076 of record NC_035443.2, read on the forward strand.
AATCATGTTTCTGCTATAGAGATATATACGATATGTGTTTGCTTGCCAGTTATTCAGTAAGCAATCAATAATTGTTGTGTTACAAGCTTTGCTACTATATGGGGATTTGTCCCAAAAGGATTTCCTGCATTTTGAGCATAAATGTTGTTGATGCAGATTTTGTGTCCGATGCTTGTCGAATAGATTAGTTATTATTTTACGCTGAATTTGTAATAGTTAGTGAGACGGTCTATCGAACGTGTATAGACCCGCTCGTTTGAAGTGGTCAAACGAGAGGGTTATTCGGTTGACCGTGTGTGTTTGCTAGACAAGTTATGGTTGCTTATGTTGGTGTCGAAGGATAGGGCATCGAAGGATTGTTGATATCCTTCGATGAGCTCGAAAGATATCCATCGAAGGTTGAAGATGGACCTCGAAGGATATGATATCCTTCGAGGCATGTGTATATCTTTCGAAAGCTGGATGGTCGACAGACAGATGATCTATCGACCAGTCAGTGTTATCCTTCGACTGTGCAACCTGTGTTTGGTATAAATACCAACACCTTGTCTTGTAAAACACAAGAGTGAGAGCACAAGTGTGTGCTAGAGTGTGATAGGAGGTTTGAGTCCTCACCGGGAGAAATCACCACTTGATTTCTCCCTGGATGTATACTTCTTTGGTATTAGTTCGGTTTCCATGTAATCGGGCCGACTTGTAATGTTTACTACCGGATTAATACAAAAGTTGTTTGTTTATCATCTCTTTATCTCTTCCATCTTTGAACATGAACATGAAAATCACGGATTGGATCCCGAAACACGGACCTACAATTGGTATCAGAGCCATGGTGCCCGATTTAGTAAAACTAACCGTTTACTAAGTCACATGTGCTCTAGATCTGTGATTCTTGTGGGTTTTTGTTCAAGATGTAAAAATGGTGAAAATGAGAAAAACTCAGATCTGGACCCGAATATCCAGATCTGTGATAAAACGAGCGTTGGGTTTTATGTTTTTCTCCTAAAAATTCAAGTTATCATCATCAAAAACCGTTTTCAAAACGTTTTCATCGAATCTGAAATTTACCCAGATGTCTGTGTTCTTGGTGTTCTTCACATCTTCATGTGTTGAAAGATGTGAAGAACTTCGAAAGGTCTGCCATTCAATCGAAGGATCAACCTCCACCCAAAAGCAACCTCGAAAGGTCAACCCAACTATCTTCGAAGGATCATTCTTGCTTCGAAGGGTCAAATTTTTGAAAGATCAGTTCTGACAGCAGCTGATGTGTGTCAGATCCAGATCTGACATGTGCCAGAAAAGTCAACTTCACAACCTTCGAAAGATTCTTTTCTCGAAGGATTATCTCACAACCTCGAAAGATCAAATCTGTTCGAAAGACAGAAACTGATCTGTGAATCATCTTTCGAGACCGAAAGATCTGTGCTCGAAACTTCCAACACCTTCGAAAGATCATTTCAACAGCTGTCACAGGATAATTATTTCAACAACTTCGAAGGATACATCCTTCGGTTGTGGAAACAGCTGTCACACAAGAAAAATTGTTGACTTTTGGGGTTGATGTTGTTGTCGGCTGTTGTTATCATCACACAAGAGAAGAAAATAAAGACAAAATGAAGATGATGTTTATCGGCTGACTTTGGGGAAAGAGATTACAACTGTTGTCGGCTAAATGGAAGTATAGGGTTGGTCAATTTTAGCGGTGGTGACTTTATCAAGTCAAAAAGTGGGCTATGGATACCTGTCTGTGTCTGTATTAATTGATAGAGAGCAGACAGAACAGTGACTTTTCGAAGGACATCGTACACAGTGACTTTATCAATAAATAAAAAAAAAAAAAAAAAAAATTGTTGTTTATTGCTTGTGTACACTGCCCAAGGCAACACCCATGTGCACCGCCCAAGTGCCTCAATTAAATGTGTGTGTTCTTGGCTCAAGTCACCGCCCCAATTAACCAATAAGTTGATTGTTTGTTGTTTATGATCACCGCCCATACAACTCAATTCAGCCAATACAGCCCAAAGCAAGCCCAATGCACCGCCAAGACATCAAATGATATTCGTTGTTTGTTGTGGGTATTCAATCTTTCATTTGGTCAACATAGGACAAAGGTTGACATCATCATGACATCACTAATGTGATGTCATGGTGATGTGTAAACGGGAATGGGTTTGTGGCGCTCCGTGCTTCGCGTGTCGAACTCTGGGACGCACGACGGAGGAATGTCGTGACGTCGGGCTTGAGCCGGACATAACCGTGTCGAAACCGAGTCGAACCGAGCCGAGTCGCGTCCACACAAAGTGTATCAATGTGAAAATCTAGCGCCTAAAGTTATATTTTGCTAGTTAAAAAAAAAAAAAAAAATCCATTGGAACAAAGGTTTTTGATGCAGAGTGGGGTCGGGTATTTGCGGAGTTGACTTGAACCGCGCTTCTAAATGTCAACGTCAAAACTCGTATGAATTTGGGAGCGCGCGGGGTGATGCAGCATGATGAAAACAAGAGATGATGAAAACTTGATGTTTGAAAATTGTGGGGTAGTCACGGTTACCGATGCAATGACAAAAATGGTAACGCGACTATTATGGGCCAAAAACAACACGATATGTTCGCTTCCGCGCATCAGTATTTATGATTGTTACCGGTTATTCGGAAATGTTCGAAAGGATTTTGTTTATTGTCATATTCTCGCATTTGAAGACGAACGTATGAATCTGGAACGTCTATACAGGTCCTAACGAGTCCACAAAGTCTTTGGATCTTTGGGGGGATACTAGTCCGATCCTACGGGGTACCAGGGGACGCTCTTATTCAACTAGATTATGCAAAGAAGAAAGTCATGTTCGTGAATTTTCGGAACCGAGAATATTCAATGAAGATTGATGACAGTTCCGCTCAGTGGAGGGAATTGGTGAACATTTGACGACAGTTTCTTTGAAGTGGAAAGAATCTGTTAAGGTTTAGAGATTTTACCAAAGAAATGGGGGGATAAAAATTTTCATTTGTTGAATTTCTTCGGTAAATTTCTAAACGCAATCACAGGTGGTAGAGTTTGTGATTTTCTGGTGAGACAAGGGGGTTCTGCGTGGAATGTTTTGCACAGACACATATTTGAGGATTTTAATTAATTCTCCAGCCAGCGTGAAGGGTTTTGCACGGAAACATACAGGTATCTAAAGTCGACAGTTGTTTCAAAGCGCTGTTTACTGAAGACCTGGGGAATCTTTATGGGAGTTGATAATTCAAGGCTGAAGACCTGCAGGATTCGGTTTTGGGTTTGATGTTTCTTTGGGATTTTACAGGGATCTGGGGGTAACTCAATTCGTTGAGTTTGCAAACGATGTACTTGGTCAAGCTGACTTCCTGGGTACTGATGCTGAAGATCCGTAGTGCATTACGTGGTCGACTTCACAAAGGCGAGACAATGAGATCTGGATGTAGTTCAACTAAGCGTGCCGTTTGGTTGAGCTTGCAAGGGATACACTTGGTCTAGCTGACTTTCCTGAGTGTTGATGCTGAAGATTAAAGTGCATTACTTGGTCGATTCCACAAAGACGGTTTACAGAAGACAGTTCACCAGAAATCTCTATCAATGTAGTATGCTTGAAGATCAAGACTTGATGCAATTGTTAAAGAATGGAACCCTTATCAAATGCCGGTTGGAGTATTGGAAGATCAGCGGAAGATCGGTCAATTGAGTCCTTTGAGGAAATTGCACAACACTCAACACGGATGCGCGCACTCTGAGGGGGAAATATTTTACAATGAGCATCAAGATACTACTTACCTGGATCATCGGTCAAGGGGGAATTCGTCAACACAGAGAAGATGAATACTTGACTGAAGATTGATTGCAGTTGCATTTTCAGCATTCGACAGCAACGGACAAGGGGGAATTTGTTGATGCAGATTTTGTGTCCGATGCTTGTCGAATAGATTAGTTATTATTTTACGCTGAATTTGTAATAGTTAGTGAGACGGTCTATCGAACGTGTATAGACCCGCTCGTTTGAAGTGGTCAAACGAGAGGGTTATTCGGTTGACCGTGTGTGTTTGCTAGACAAGTTATGGTTGCTTATGTTGGTGTCGAAGGATAGGGCATCGAAGGATTGTTGATATCCTTCGATGAGCTCGAAAGATATCCATCGAAGGTTGAAGATGGACCTCGAAGGATATGATATCCTTCGAGGCATGTGTATATCTTTCGAAAGCTGGATGGTCGACAGATGATCTATCGACCAGTCAGTGTTATCCTTCGACTGTGCAACCTGTGTTTGGTATAAATACCAACACCTTGTCTTGTAAAACACAAGAGTGAGAGCACAAGTGTGTGCTAGAGTGTGATAGGAGGTTTGAGTCCTCACCGGGAGAAATCACCACTTGATTTCTCCCTGGATGTATACTTCTTTGGTATTAGTTCGGTTTCCATGTAATCGGGCCGACTTGTAATGTTTACTACCGGATTAATACAAAAGTTGTTTGTTTATCATCTCTTTATCTCTTCCATCTTTGAACATGAACATGAAAATCACGGATTGGATCCCGAAACACGGACCTACAAATGTCATGGGTTCTTCGACATTGATTATGTCAACGTGATAACCAGCTATGCACACCATCTGTTTGATGAAATGCTTCAATGAAACCCACTTCTATGATAGATGAAGTATGGTTTGTATTGTTTTGAACCTGTTTAAAATCTGCAAAATGCAAATTAATCAACAATGTAAAAAGGTCTAGCATAACATGTATACCAGTCAAGAATGTCTGTTTATTCAATGTCTTACTTACAGTCACATATACATCCTCGTAAATCATCGGGTATCGTATATACAGCCTCGGTCTGCTTCTATGAACACATATTAGCATCATAATCACTTAACCAAACATCAGAATCAAACGAGTGGGTGTTAATTGAAGCCACTTGAGGGTTTTAAATACAAATGTATAAATCCAGAAACAAAATTTAATGTTTGAATGAACATACAAAAAGAACTTGATCATATCTTACTTTAAGAGATTGAATGGAAGGTAAATTGTTAATTTGACCAACATGAACAAAATTAATTATTGATATGCTGTGGTGTTTTTTTAATTAAATTCCATAATCAGAAACTCGTACTTTTGTTTTAGGTAAGAGGGAAGTCAATTCGGTAAAATTTTATAAATTTACTTACAACAATGGTGAAACGCCAGACCCAATATCTATGACTTAGTTTTTCTTCATGATATGGGTTTTTAATGGCCCAAAATCAAAAGAAAATCCATACCATTTAAAAATGACCACAATATAAATTCTATGCTTCCGGTTTCTCTAAAGTCCAAACCTTCACTTTCACATGCTTCTAATACACTTCACAATGCGGTTTAATTAGCCGTCCATCTTTGTCGACGCGTTGCCTTTCTTCCCATTGATTCCATTTTATAACTAACTTTTTGTTACACTTTCTAAGCCCAACAAATTACATCACATTCATAAGCCCAATCATTTTATTCATCACAACCGAGTTGATGGATCTATACCACTTCAAAAAATATATTCCCAATAAACATATTGAACCAATATCATATTCGTATTCGGATTGTACGTTGACCTTGCCGGCCCTCATACATGATTACCCCTCTCGGCCCATACATCATATATCCCATTACTCCAGTTCTGATTAGACTTGCATGTGGACCATTTATTGATATAAAAACCCAAAATTTTGTGGGCCTCATTCCAATTATTGATTTTCTTCATTCCGATTTGCATCCTAGTCGACAAAAAATGTCATGCCAATATCCAGTTTTAAACTAGGCTGAATCCTAGCCAACATATAATTGCACCATGCCGATTTATTAAGGGCTCTATACAGAATTTGCAAATCTCCATGAATAATATCCATATGGTGTAGGACCATTGCAATTCACACAACGCTACCAAAACAATCGGGATTAAATAAGGTCTAGTAGAAAAAAAATCCACTTAATCCGATTATTACAAGCCCAAAGGTCTATCACTCCCTGCTGCGTTAAAATTGTCTTCCAGCCAGTTGAGTGCGACTTCTGTTGACTTTTCGGTCAGCATTGACAAAAAAAGTCAACACTTTTTTCCCAGCTTCCAAAGAAACATAACTTTTAAGCCTAGGTATACTGTATAAAGTTTGGACTTTGGAATGTCTAAAGATAGCAAACCAAACAGGTGCATATATCCAGTGCTTTGTCTATTGTACTTCTTCTTCACAAGTTGCAGCCTGAGAATTCCATGTTCTATTTGCATGATAAATTGGGCTTACTTATGTGTCGGTCAAATCGTTTTACTACCAGATTAATGTTGAGACCACTTTTTGAAGTTAATGAATGTCAAGGTTGGAATATGGGTCCGAATAAAATTAAGAATTACAGTACTATGTTGATTCGCGCAGAGCGTCAACAACTATATTGGCGTATGTTTAATCTGGAGTCAACTGATGCAAAAAGTCAACAACACTACCAAAACAACCATACACTTCGGCCTTAAAGACAGTCCAGTAGAAAAAAGTCCACTTAATCCGATATTTACAAGCCCAGTGTTTATCAATCCCCCCAGTATTAGAATTATCATCCCTATATGGCATCAACATTTGACCAACAAGCTGAGTGTGACTTCTGTTGACTTTTTGGTCAACATTGACCGCAAAGTCAACACTTGTATTTTTTCCCTAGCTTCGAAAAACGAAGTCCTTTGTGAACCTTCTAAGGTTCATCCATTTACAAGGTATGTAGTGAATTACATAAGCTTGGTTTCAGATTACAAGCAGACCTTTGGAGAAATGATAATCCCCAAACTTACAACCGCTTCCAGACACTGTCATTTCACTGCTCTATATTACAAGCCCAAGTGAATCGCATGTGTTGTAATGAACATACCATTTTGTGAGATAAACAATCCATTGGTATTCTTTAAGAAAAATTGTGTTCTATGTATTACTTACATATTTGCCATCTGGATTTCTCATAACTATACCATCAACAAATCATATAAATACACAGAAACTGATTGAACAGCAGGAAAGATAGTATCAACTTAGTATCAAAAACTTCTTCTCTGGCAAAATCTGATAAAAATTAATAGATAAAGTTTTAAAAATGCCAATTACATGAGTTTAGTGCTTGACATAAACAAGCTTCGGGAATATCTATCCATCAGAAGTGCAAAAACAAAGTCAATAATAAGATAGTTTTAAAATAAGTAGAAATTTACTAGTGTAGGTAGAAGCTCTGTCAACCATCCAGGATTGTTTAGAAGATCCACTTGCCTATGTTATCAAGTCAGTCAATAGGTTGCGTTCTTCTTGTACCTCTGTTACTAAGCTTGTTACTTGGCTGCATATGCCAAGTGAAACCAAGTAATTTGATCTCATGAAACTGATTAAAGTACAGAAACGAAATTTAAAGCACCCAAAGATATGACAAAATACGGAGAAAGTCTATTTGGCAAAAATTCATATAGCACTTTTATCAAACACGTGGTGTGCATGCATATAAGATGAAGATAGAAAAAAGATGTCGATCAATTCATTGGATGGTACTTACAAATTAGTGTTATCCGCTCAGATAAGCTCATGTCACTAAAAAAATTCATTAATTATTTTATTTTTAAATACACATCTTTCACCCAATTTTTTAACCATTCAAGAGGTATACGATCATATATAGCTTGAATATTCAAGCTGTATATGGCCGTATACATTGTATACAATTGTATACACTTGAATTTTCAGTTTAATTCAGTTTCGCTACGCTAATCTACGCTATTCGATATACTATGCGATACCATAATCTAACAAGTTACATAATCTAAAAGACTATTCTACGAACGAGGCTTAGAAACGTACGGTAATGACCAAAGTCGGGATATATAAATACGAGGGACTAGTAATACATAACATAGTCAAATAATCAAATTGGATAACCAAAGAAGTGTATGAGTATTAAAATGATAAAAGTTCCCTTAAAGAATGTCAATAAAGTCAAAGTCAAACATAGCTATGAAATATATAACAAATAACGAAACAACATCTAAACTACAACAAATAGGAAATTGATAGAGATCTTTTCCATATTTTGTTGTAAACTGTTTTCGAACGTCATAAACTTCAAATATATTAGAACATCACGGAGCTGCAAAAATAACACTCGTGACACCTTCCTTCATGTCAATGGGACAAGTTCTATAAAACTACAACAAAATATCATTCAGGATTAATCTAAATAACATGGGAAAACCTGTAAATACAAAACCAATCAATAGTTCATGTGAAATGTTTCAACACAATTTTGCACTGTCCAAAGGATTATGTTGAGCAATTGATGGCCTAGATATTTATGATTTGGCTTCATTGCTTCTCCGGAATAACCCACAGATGTATAGAATTCTAGAATCTTCCAGAAGTTGGCATGCTCATTGAGTAATAGAGATTCGTTTCCATATTTATCAAACTTCCCGGCGCTAGTTTGCTCATGGAAATGATAGTAAACGGCCATTTACCCCTCTTGTAGAGCCTTCACACACTCCTTATACAAGCTCCTCCCCGTGGTTGTGAAAATATTTCACAAAATGAAGACATGATGAGTGAGACATAAACACAAACATCTGGTGTGCAGAATATAAACCTAACAAAGTTGATAGAAGAGAAACCCGCATGGCCATCTTAGAAAGCAGCAAAATGGAAACCTTGAAGGTTGTTATTGGCGACTATAACAACATCGTCTTCAATCTCCAATTACTTTGCCAATTGGACCCAATCCACCCCTCTGGTTCTCCTTTTGGTATGATTTAACAAATTGATGGCCTGCTCCTGAAGACTCTAAAAGCTTTATTTTTTTGCTATCTTTTGTTCAGATAACTAGATTACATTGTGCATTCTGTGTTTAAATAACATGTAATCTTCGTATTTATGATGTTAACATGATAACTTAACATGCACACCATGTGTTTGATGAAATGCTTGAACGAAACCCACTTCAACTATATAGAAAATATCAATTGTATTGTTTTGAACCTGTTTCAAATCTCCAAAATGCCAACTAAGCAAACATGTAAAAGTAGGTTTAGATTCTTAGCTTTCTTTCTTAGTTGACTTTTAGTTTCACTTTTAGCATCTCGTATAACATATAACAGAAAATATATACCAGTCAAGGATTTGTATTTATTCAATTTTATACAGTCACATATGCTTCTTCTTCAGGTATGGGTTCTGTGTATTTGAACAGCAGCTACTTAGGACTTGTTTAGATCTATCTAATTGTTTATTAAAAAAATCTAGGCGAGGCTTGAATTATCATTTGCAGAATTTAACTGAAATACACATTGTTTTAAGAAGTTAATTGGTTCACATGTGGTAAGTTTCTGCACGCATACCACCTATTTGATAAAAATCCTGTGAGTTTTTTACTCCTTAAATTAGCATAGTTGGGTTAGAGAAAAAGATTATGGTTTCTGATGGAAAGAATGATTGGATTTAAAAAGTTTTCGGAATATATGACATGTGTGTAACGGGAACTTTGATTATGGTGGCTTTAAGGTGTTGTAAGGAAGATAAGGATGCAAGCCCACCATGAGACATATGCTGCTACATCTAAGAGAAGATGATTAATAAGATAATTTTTAAGTTATGATTTTATTAGCCAGACTTATCGATAAAAACTAAGGAATAATATTAGCGATCTACTTAATATCTGCTACAACAGCATCCCTTTGTCAACAACTTCATCATTGTCGAAAATTATGAGTTCGTTGCAATGCAAGAAATATTCACTGTTTCTTGTGATACTGTTATATTCTAAACGTTATTTGTTAATGCATTGCCATCGTTACGTCGGACAGAAACTGCAGTAAGGCTATTAAGCGAAATTAGGACTTACTAATGGACCAAGCTTATGGGTTGTGCAATGAATTAAAGACTACACCAAATATGTCATTCAACTTCTAAACCTGTTTATGTAGATAGCTATTGCAATCTAGTAGACATGCTTATGTAGTTCAACCACTGGAGTATGAAAACCGAGTGGCTCACGTGCTTGGCATAGTAAAACAAATTGATTCTGAATTTAGGAGACATGGCTTTTCAATGGGTGTAATTTTCATGAATCATCCATGTCACATGTATATTAAAAGATGTGATTTTTACAGTGTATATGTTGATTTGAATTGAATAAACGACAGAACACCAAAGGGTTGAAGATTAGGATGTTTGAAATTAGTATATTAAAGGGCGGGAGGGGGCGGCCGACTTGTAAATAATATATTTTATATTACTTTTCATATATACATTCTAAATTTTCAACTGGATGCTCTATAGTTGTTATAAAAACTTAAAACTCTAAGTTTGGGAGCATCGAATTGAGCATATTTCCTAAAAATCCCTACATTTGCACATTTTTTATGAGATTTATAAATTCTGTTTGTTTTTCAATATCTTTTGAAACTCACTTTTTAATGCTTTAAAACCAGATACACCCACTACATCAGTTGTATTATATCTTGGATTTTATAAATTCCTAAAAGTTATTCTTCTACTCCTTAAAACTACAAATTATGTCGAATTTTGAGTTATGTGGGATATTAGGATTCAGGATCGGAATGAAGATAAGAGGGGTCTACCGTGTATATTGGCCAATAATATCTAGTGTTGGATGTTGCAGGTGGCAGTTGGTGCCAATATTATTTGCAGTTGACTCATTTGCATTATGTTGGGTGTTTTTGGATGGGGGCTGTTTATTCTGAATCTGGTGTTATTGAACAAATTTTGGGTTAATGATGGCAATTGGGATAGTCTTGACAGCCTTCAACTCATTATTTTGTGGAGAAAATATGGCCACATTTTAATAAAAGGTCAAAGCTGGTCAAAGTAGCATAATGACTGTGATTGACCATATTTTGTTGTTGATTAATAGGGCTGCAAATAATCTATTTCTGGAAAAAAAAATCGAAGAAAGTCAAAGTCAGAATTTGGGCTTACTTAGTCGTAATGTGTCAAATTTGTATAGTATGCTGATGCTACAGATTGTGACAATTATAGAAAGTCAAATGCTTCTGATAAGTCAAAGTACACAGCAGCTTGTGATAGTTGGCAGCTGCTGAGGATGTTGATATTATGGGTAAAATCATAGGATGTCAAAGAATAAGGCAATCGATCCAACAAAAAGGGGGTGTTGTTCACTGTCAACTTTATAATGGACCTTTACATTGGCAGGTAGAAAGGGTTCATTTGATAAAATGTCTTCCATCTATCTATTCTCTGGGTGTTTCTACGAGTTATAATGGGAGTCGGTGTTGGTCAACTATTACTCGAAGGTCAAAATCGATGGCAGTTGGATCACAAGAAATGATGGTGATCTGTGTGACACGTGCCATGCTGGTAATCAAATACAAATAGATCACTGATCCGAGTCGCGTGTTTCTTTTGTAGTACTTTTAATTAGTTTCAGTTCTATAAACAAATTCTAAAATTGATGAGGTGGTAAATGTTGACGCATTTGGAAGTCTAATGTGTCTAATGGTGTGTGTAAGTCCAAATAAAAACTATGTTAGTGTGGTTAACGAATACTTGGCAAATATAGGAAAGAGGCATTGGGAGGCTATTAAGTGGATCCTTATATATTTAATGGTACTAAGGCTAGAGGGTGTGGAATGGAGCCCCTAAGGGCATTATCAAGACACGTAAGCGACATGTAGGATCCACGTCAGTCAGGGGGCTTTATCATGCCCCACTTTAACTTGCAGGGTGTGGGATGGAGCCCTCATCATCATTACCTAATTATTTTATATTTATATATTTATTTTTTAAATTAAATGGCAATTTTAATAACTAGATGTTAGACTAATGTCAATACTTGTTAATACACGTTACTATTTAAAATAGTTGTGCTTAGAAACTTCATCATATTTTAGGTACAAAAATATAATAATACACTAGTATTAAGCCTCTGCGTTGCAGCGGTTGTCTTAAAACTGTCTCAAGTAGTATCAGCGCTATACCATTATCAGCGATCACCAACACTGGAAAACTCGTAAAAACAAAATAAACAAAAACGGAAAAAAAAAAATAAAGCCGAGCAAAAAGCAGACGTAAAATCTTTGAATTACGCACGCTCGTTACAGAGAAATTAAATTGAAACTTAAAACATAGAAAAAATAACTAAGTTAATCCAAGACCCGTGCGTTGCGACGAACATGTCAGACGGAGAAAAATAGATGTGTTTTGACGGGCCAAACAGGAAAAATATATGAAAAATGTTGAACCCCTCACGCACGTTGCGATGCGTTAACTCACAAAATTTAGAACGAAACGAAAGCTTGGGAATGATGAAAAGTATGGTGGAACAAAATTGAAAATTAAAAAGAGTTGGGGTTAAATTGGAAAAGATGAAAAGCTTTTGATTAATAAGTAAAAAAACAAAGGGTTTAAATTGCAAAATTATAAAAGTTTTGGGTAATATTCTTAATAATTAAAAAACAAAGGGTCTAAAACAAAGGATATTAATAATTTATTAGATATTAGATTTAGATATTTATAATATTATTAATTGGATTTATTAATATTAAAATAAAGATAAAGATAAAGATAAGTGATATTTATATATATTGGTTATTAGTATTAAAAAAATATATTAATTAAATAAATATAAATAAAATTTATATGGTTGAAGGAGAGAATGCCATGTGGCATTATTTCTCGAGACATTGTATCATGTATTTCATAGATTTGCTTAGGGGCGTGAATTTCTGACATGACACACGAACCTTACACGAAAATCGCTTGTTTGGTTGAGTTTTGGGTCGAACCTGTGGACACGTTTAGCTAAACGGGTCATGTTCACGTTGACTTGGCGGGTTGGCCCATTACCACATTTATCTTTTATAAATTTCTGAAAGTAAACTTCATTTAGTAACTTAAGCGATTGAGTATTTTATGCATGAACTAGTATTAAGCCCCTGCGTTGCAGCGGTTGTCTTAAAACTGTCTCAAGTAGTATCAGCGCTATACCATTATCAGCGATCACCAACACTGGAAAACTCGTAAAAACAAAATAAACAAAAACGGAAAAAAAAATAAGCCGAGCAAAAAGCAGACGTAAAATCTTTGAATTACGCACGCTCGTTACAGAGAAATTAAATCGAAACTTAAAACATAGAAAAAATAACTAAGTTAATCCAAGACCCGTGCGTTGCGACGAACATGTCAGACGGAGAAAAATAGATGTGTTTTGACGGGCCAAACAGGAAAAATATATGAAAAATGTTGAACCCCTCACGCACGTTGCGATGCGTTAACTCACAAAATTTAGAACGAAACCAAAGCTTGGGAATGATGAAAAGTATGGTGGAACAAAATTGAAAATTAAAAAGAGTTGGGGTTAAATTGGAAAAGATGAAAAGCTTTTGATTAATAAGTAAAAAAACAAAGGGTTTAAATTGCAAAATTATAAAAGTTTTGGGTAATATTCTTAATAATTAAAAAACAAAGGGTCTAAAACAAAGGATATTAATAATTTATTAGATATTAGATTTAGATATTTATAATATTATTAATTGGATTTATTAATATTAAAATAAAGATAAAGATAAAGATAAGTGATATTTATATATATTGGTTATTAGTATTAAAAAAATATATTAATTAAATAAATATAAATAAAATTTATATGGTTGAAGGAGAGAATGCCATGTGGCATTATTTCTCGAGACATTGTATCATGTATTTCATAGATTTGCTTAGGGGCGTGAATTTCTGACATGACACACGAACCTTACACGAAAATCGCTTGTTTGGTTGAGTTTTGGGTCGAACCTGTGGACACGTTTAGCTAAACGGGTCATGTTCACGTTGACTTGGCGGGTTGGCCCATTACCACATTTATCTTTTATAAATTTCTGAAAGTAAACTTCATTTAGTAACTTAAGCGATTGAGTATTTTATGCATGAACTAGTATTAAGCCCCTGCGTTGCAGCGGTTGTCTTAAAACTGTCTCAAGTAGTATCAGCGCTATACCATTATCAGCGATCACCAACACTGGAAAACTCGTAAAAACAAAATAAACAAAAACGGAAAAAAAATAAAGCCGAGCAAAAAGCAGACGTAAAATCTTTGAATTACGTACGCTCGTTACAGAGAAATTAAATCGAAACTTAAAACATAGAAAAAATAACTAAGTTAATCCAAGACCCGTGCGTTGCGACGAACATGTCAGACGGAGAAAAATAGATGTGTTTTGACGGGCCAAACAGGAAAAATATATGAAAAATGTTGAACCCCTCACGCACGTTGCGATGCGTTAACTCACAAAATTTAGAACGAAACGAAAAGCTTGGGAATGATGAAAAGTATGGTGGAACAAAATTGAAAATTAAAAAGAGTTGGGGTTAAATTGGAAAAGATGAAAAGCTTTTGATTAATAAGTAAAAAAAACAAAGGGTTTAAATTGCAAAATTATAAAAGTTTTGGGTAATATTCTTAATAATTAAAAAACAAAGGGTCTAAAACAAAGGATATTAATAATTTATTAGATATTAGATTTAGATATTTATAATATTATTAATTGGATTTATTAATATTAAAATAAAGATAAAGATAAAGATAAGTGATATTTATATATATTGGTTATTAGTATTAAAAAATATATTAATTAAATAAATATAAATAAAATTTATATGGTTGAAGGAGAGAATGCCATGTGGCATTATTTCTTGAGACATTGTATCATGTATTTCATAGATTTGCTTAGGGGCGTGAATTTCTGACATGACACACGAACCTTACACGAAAATCGCTTGTTTGGTTGAGTTTTGGGTCGAACCTGTGGACACGTTTAGCTAAACGGGTCATGTTCACGTTGACTTGGCGGGTTGGCCCATTACCACATTTATCTTTTATAAATTTCTGAAAGTAAACTTCATTTAGTAACTTAAGCGATTGAGTATTTTATGCATGAACTAGTATTAAGCACCTGCGTTGCAGCGGTTGTCTTAAAACTGTCTCAAGTAGTATCAGCGCTATACCATTATCAGCGATCACCAACACTGGAAAACTCGTAAAAACAAAATAAACAAAAACGGAAAAAAAAAATAAAGCCGAGCAAAAAGCAGACGTAAAATCTTTGAATTACGCACGCTCGTTACAGAGAAATTAAATCGAAACTTAAAACATAGAAAAAATAACTAAGTTAATCCAAGACCCGTGCGTTGCGACGAACATGTCAGACGGAGAAAAATAGATGTGTTTTGACGGGCCAAACAGGAAAAATATATGAAAAATGTTGAACCCCTCACGCACGTTGCGATGCGTTAACTCACAAAAATTTAGAACGAAACGAAAAGCTTGGGAATGATGAAAAGTATGGTGGAACAAAATTGAAAATTAAAAAGAGTTGGGGTTAAATTGGAAAAGATGAAAAGCTTTTGATTAATAAGTAAAAAAAACAAAGGGTTTAAATTGCAAAATTATAAAAGTTTTGGGTAATATTCTTAATAATTAAAAAACAAAGGGTCTAAAACAAAGGATATTAATAATTTATTAGATATTAGATTTAGATATTTATAATATTATTAATTGGATTTATTAATATTAAAATAAAGATAAAGATAAAGATAAAGATAAGTGATATTTATATATATTGGTTATTAGTATTAAAAAAATATATTAATTAAATAAATATAAATAAAATTTATATGGTTGAAGGAGAGAATGTCATGTGACATTATTTGTAGTCTTTTATTAATATTTAGATTTTTAAAAATAATCTGTTCAAACTAGACTTTATATTAATACGTCAACTTAATTGTAGTGTTATCTAATGGGCCACCATGTGAGTTCTGAGTTCTGACAACTAATTATTAAATTCAAAAACAAAATGAATACTTAAATCTTTTTTAAGATGACATGGCAAAAAAATACCTACACATATATAGAAATGTACAATGTGTAGATATTGGACACATAAAAAATAAATTTTGAGGGCTCCGAGCTCCATCTAAAGCTCAAGCTCGTTGGAAGTTTTTCAAGCTCCGACTCGGCTCGTATTTTATTTATTAATTCGTTTATATTAAGAGTTAATTACATAGTTAGTCCATGTGGTTTGCACAAAGTAATATACTTAGGTACTAATAGTTTAAAATCACCTTCTACGGCATTAACTTTTCATTTTGTAACGTTTAGAGGTATTAACGTTAATTGTTTGTTAAACTATTAGTACCTAAGTATGTTATTTTGTGCAAACCACAATGAATAACTATGTTAATACCCTAGAAGTTATTACCTAGCAATTTTGGCCCATGGGGTATGTTTTGGGCTGATTTGGACTTTAAAAGAAAAGTCATGGGTTGTTTTGGGTTAACATTTAAATTTAAAGGAGTCAGAATGGGAATATCAGATTTTAATTAATATAGATGGGAAACTAAAAAAATAGAACGGGTGAAGACTATTTGCAATAGGCTCTTTTACTCTTCTTTAGTCGAACCCGAGTCTCATTTAACAGGGGGAGAGGAAGGAAAAGAGACGAAAATATGAAAAAACCATGTTCCCGAGATTTTTTAAGGATAGGAGGGGAGAGAAAAGGAGGGAAAAGAGAAGAAAATTTGTCCATATATTCATCCTCCCAAATTATAGAGATTAGGAATGAAAATTCTATCAATTAATAAATTACCCTCCAATCTAATAAATCTCATCTTCAGTTATTTTAGATAAATTTGGCGCAAACTTTTTCATTCCCTCTCACTCTCTGACTTCTACTTCTGAAAGGAGAAACTGGGACTCCGACCATCACTCGCCACCGCAACGGATCTCCCTCGCAGAACCACCGTTTAGCGCGGCAATCAGACCTTCAAAAGTTATCTCTCAAACCCCATAACCAGTTCACACTCAATCCGCCCTAATTTTCGGTCATCGTCTGTGGTTCAATCGAGAGGTAAAATGTTGTTCTTTAATCAATTAAGCAGACAAGCAGATGCTGGTTCTGAATTGTTTTTAACAATTTGAATAACCGAATTTAAATGGAACAGAAAGAAATTTCAGATTTTGATGATACTGTTTGTGTATCAGAGTGAGAACATGGTTGGGTTCTATGTGTGCATTAGTTTGATGAATTCTTGGCTTAAATATTGAATTTAATAATAAAACTTGTTTATAAATAATGAATGTCAATCTTCCGTTAGTTGCTTTGAGAAAGATTTGAAATTTTGAGTTTGGTGCAGAATGCATGCTCGACTTTTATGGTTTTATCTAAACGATTGATAAAGTATAATGGGTAATTGGCTAATTGCTGGCTATATATGTTATATGTTTCCAGTAGTGTGTATAATAATTGAATCAAATCTTGAAATAACTTGCTCAAGTATCATCTCTTGATTCTTGCTTAATTGTTTCGTTCTTTGATGTTTTATTGTTATTTCGATAACTTTTTTATGTATCAAGTATCATCTATTGTTGATTCTGATTTTACTGAACACTATTCTTAACACGCAGCCTATTCCTACCTGCTCGAGGCATACCATTTGAGAGCCCATTCAACAGCTGATTTACAGCATATTTAGGTGTGTGTTTTATCTTTTGGCCTTTTACTTTTGATTCTTTTAGTACTTGAACATACAAAATAATCATGTATGTATTTTTAGAAGACCAAAAGGGGCTTGCGGTGCAACTTATTGCCCGTTTGCGTTCTATTTTGATGTATTAGATGGTTTTTTTCCGTATTTGATCTAATGGTATTAAACAATCATCAAAAATACGCTTTGAGAGACAATGAACAAAATAAATATAAAAAAAACTGTGAAGAGACTACCACATGGTCTACATATCACCAAGCAGCTACTTAGTCTTCTGATCAAGCCATTGACTTTCTTTTTGACCCATGTATCTATTATCTATGTTACCCTTTAATTTCATTATCTTAATATTCCGATGAGCCGGAATTATGAGACTCGAGAATAGGCACACCAGCCTCTGTGAACTAACCAACTTTAGCATCAACAAAAAAGAAAAAAACAGGTCGCTAATCGATCAAACAGCAATGCAAAGTAGAAAAGTAACAGATTACAATACCCAAAGTTGTTAATCCGATGATCTGCAGAGATGGTCAACCGGTGACTCTGATCAAGAGCTAATTAAGTTAGCCAGAAATCTATCATAAGTATGAAAATAAAGTCGTCTGGTGGTCCACCTCTCTTACCAGATCATATATTTAGGTTGGTTTGAAGTTTAAATAATCTGACTTTGATCTTTGTATTCTCCTGCCCTAGAAGCTGATTACATATAATCAAGTTACACGCCACAACTCATTTGCTCAGCCCTACATCAGTCGCTATGTCATGACATATTTTAGGTTAATTAAAATGTTTTATGTTTAAAGGGTATAATGGTACATATTCGAAGTTTACCAACCCGGACACGTTTTAACCCGACAAAATTGCCCCTTGATGTACAATCACTTAAAAAAAAACATTTTCTTAACCGACCCGACCCGAAACCCGTTTTGACCCGAACCCGTTTTGACCCATGACCCGATACGACCCGTTTGCCAGGTCTATTTTAAAGCTCGAGCTCAAACTTGAAAGGACCTGAGCCTGGCCTCATGATTAGTTTTTTAGCTCAAGCTTGGCCTGGGCTTGGCTTGCTTGTTGTTTTATTAACATGATTTTTATAAATTTATTGTTTATATATATATATATATTATCATAAATTTATAAATAATAACTATTAATGTATAAATGTGTAGCATGTAATTCTAATTGTCTTAATTTTGTAAATGTAGGCGCTTGAAGGGAAAACGACAAACTTGAAAGATCCTTAAAAAGCAGGTAATTGGCAGAGTTCTCTAACAAGAGTTTACTCTTATATGTTTGAATGTTAAATTGGGTTAGATAAGTATGGATGTTTTATTGTTTACTTTAGTTGGTGTTTAACTTTGTTCAAATTTGGGTCCCTTGTGTCGACTTTGTTCAAATTCAGCGATTGTGAATTCAGTTGATTGTCTCGATAAGTTTTAGTTTTTCTTTAAGACCAAAATCAGAACATCGATATCAGATCTGTTTCATGTATGTTTAGATCGGCTGAAAGAATATTTTGAATCGAAATCAGATCTGAATCGGTTTCAGTTTGATGATTAAGATCTGAGTTTGGTTCGAAGAAGGAACTAAATCAAAGAAAATCTTTCAGTTGTTAGTGTAAGATTTTCAATTTCCAGTCGGCTGCTGAACATAATGATTTTATGCAGCTTTCTAGGCTGCTGTCCAACGTCTCGCTGACTGATGAAGGGGATAAATGGAGCTGGTCTTTGGACTCAAATGGGTTATTTTCGGTCAGTGGGTTGAGGAGGTGCTTGGTACAAAACAACCAAACGGCTGCAGCTACTGTCTATTCGTGGAATCGATGGATTCCGCTCAAGGTTAACTTTCTAGTGTGGAGGTTAAACTTGAATAGACTATCAACGCGGGTGTCTTTGTTAAGGAGAGGCATACAAGTGCCATCCGCTTTGCTTTGTGTGAGTTGTGTCGAGATGAAGAGGAGTCTACCGAAGGCGTTTTCTGCACGTGCCCGTTCACGCAAAAGGTTTGGGATGGAATTGCGAGGTGGTGCAGACTTCCAGCCATTTTTTTTTGGCTTGGGTGATCTGGTAAATTATCATGTACATGTGCTGGGCTCAAAAGTCTGGAAACAATTGATATACTCAGGTCTTTCAAACGACGATTTGGTGTATTTGGTCGAGCAGAAATAACTTGTTGTTTGAGCGGGGGAAGTGCTCGCCTAAAAGGGTGCTGGAAGAAACAAAGACATGGGGTTTTTGTGGATAAAACATAGAGCCAAAGCGACGACATTGACATGGGAAAAGTGGAGTGATTTTGATGTTTCTTGCTTTGGTGTGTACTGTGTAATGTTGTTGTACTGGTGTATGCTACTTCACGTGGTTAACACAATTTTGTTGACCCGTTTTATAATAAAAATTAGTTGGCCGTTTACCCAGACAAATGTTATATATTTACGACTAGTTACGTTTCGACGCTCGTTACCGACATACGATCGTTACGGACGACTCGAACGATAAAATGAAAATATTATATAATTACGACTCGTTACGGATTCGACGCGTGTTACGGACCTACGCTCGTTACGGACGAAATCGACTAAATAATAAAAATATTATATATTTATGACTAGTTACGTTTCGACGCTCGTTACGGACCTACGCGCGTTACGGACGACTTCGATTAAATAATAAAAATATTATATATCTCCAACTGGTTACGGATTCGACGCGCATTACGAACGACTTCGAGTAAAAAAATATTATATAATTACGGCTCGTTACGGACTCGACGCGCGTTACGGACGACTTCGACTAAATAATAAAAATATTATATATTTATGACTAGTTACGGATTCGACGCGCGTTACGAACCTACACTCGTTACAGATGCCTTCTATTAAATAAGAAAAATATTATATATTTACGAGTAGTTACGTTTTTACACTCGTTACCATGGTTGTAAAACAAGGTTTCTAAGGCCGAGTACTCCTCGAGTAGTCGCTACAAGGCAGGCTGCCGAGGCGACTTTCTTTGACTCCGCCTAATTACTCGGATTCGGTCAAACGTGGTCAACCTCGGCCAGAATTGGATATAATAGGTCAACTCGGGCCTATTTTGACTTAAATAATAATATAACGTAATTTCTATGCCTATCATATTAAAGAATGAATATCATTTTCACGTATTTTGTTATAAATATTAGTAAATTTATGTTATTTGACATATATTTAATCTCCAAAAAGTAATTTCTTTATAATTTATCATGTCCGAGTACTCTCCGCGTAGACCGAGTACTCTCAACTCCCCGGTCGACCGACTAGGGAACGCCTAGCGACTTTTGCAACCATGCTCGTTACGGACCTGGGTGCGATAAGGACGACTTCCACTAAAAAAATAAAAATATTATATAGTGGTTGAGGGTGCTGGTGAGTGGAACAGAGGTCACGGGTTCGACCCCGCCTTCCGTGTTTTCGCTGCACTTCTGTTTTTCCTTTTAAAACCCAATATATGAAAACCATAGTGTATGTATAAGTTTAATAAGAGATGCAGTCTAACACCAAAAAACATCAGCTGACCAGTGGTGAAGGGTTGTAGCTATGCATACCTTTTTTTTTTTGTTATAAACAGGTATATGAAACAGCACAGCAATTGCATAAGTTAATTAAAAAGCAGTTTAATTATGAGTTAGACACATAGCCCAGTGGTAGGACTGTGTGCACACGACATCTAAATTGCTAGTTCGAATCCGGGCAGACACAGTTTTTGTGTTTTACTTTTAGTTCAATTCCTTTTCAATTATTTTTTGTGTTTTACTTTTAGTTCAATTCCTTTTCAATTATAACTTACATAATTAACAGTTTATATTTTTTTCATTTCATTTCCTTTCTATAATAAAACCTTCAACATTTAACACAAATAATTAACAATTTGTTATAAAAATATTATATAATTACGGTTCGTTACGACTAGTAACGTTTTGACGCTTATTACGGACCTACGCGCGTTACGGACGACTTCGACCAAAAAATAAAAATATTATATAATTACGGCTCGTTACGGACTCGACGCGCGTTACGGACACGACTTCGACTAAATAATAAAAATATTATATATTTACGACTAGCTAGTTACGGATTCGACGCGCGTTACGGACCTACGCTCGTTATGGACGACCTGGACTAAATAATAAAAATATTATATATTTACGACTAGTTACATTTCGACGCTCGTTACGAACATACGATCGTTACGGATGACTCGAATGATAAAATGAAAATATCATATCATTACGGCTCTTACGGATTCGACGCGCGTTACGGACCTAGGCTCGTTACGGACGACATCGACTAATAATAAAAATATTATATATTTACGACTAGTTACGTTTCGACGCTCGTTACGGACCTACGCGCATTACGTACAGCTTCGACTAAATAATAAAAAATATTATATATCTCTGACTAGTTACGGATTCGACGCGCGTTACGGACCTACGCTCGTTACGGACGACTTCGACTAAATAGAGTAAATTGCTAAAATCGTCCCTGACGTTTGTCACATTTGGTAGATCCATCCAAAAAATGTGTTTTTCTCATATGAACCACTGAGGTTTCAAAAAAGTTGCTAAATCCATCCAAAATGACTAATACTCTAACAATACTAAGTTGATAGAGGGGTAATTTTGTCATTCTTTTAATTTATTTAATTTACCCTTTTTTTAACAGGTTATTACACGCCCCCACCCTTTTATGGTTTGGCTTGTATTTTAACAAGAAAAATAAGGTAAAAAGAGAACAAGTCAGATCGGTCAAGCGGGTTGAAAGCGTTCAAATTGTATTATCAGTGCACATAACCTCATATATGGCTGTAACTTCTTGCTGTAGTTGATAATAAAGCTTACCAGTATACGACATGTTGTGCAGCGCTGGCCAGCTGTACCAACAGCAGGAAAAAGACAGAACGAACATCGAGTTTAGATCGGTCGAGCGGGTTTATATGCGTTCAAAGTGTAGATCGGTCAAGCGGGTTTATATGCGTTCAGAGTGTAGATCGGTCAAGTGGGTTTATATACTTCCAGTAGTTGATAATAAAGCTTACCAGACTACGACATGTTGTGCAGTGTTGGCCAGCTGTACCAACAGCAGCAAACAAGACAGAACGAACGAGTTAGGGGCTCAGATGATAAAAAAAATTATGCTAAAAGGGTAAAAGTGATATAATCACAGGGGCCTACAACATCTCTATACTATATATAATATACATATTGAAAGGGAAACTTAGGTCATTTGCCACTTCCCTTAAAATTCATTTAATGCATAATGTACACTCATTATGCACATTAATAGATAAAGCTTTTGGTCCAACTGATGTTATAGCCCAGTGGTTGCAACGGAGGTGGGAAGGTTTACCACCTTGTGGGTTCCTGCTCGGAAGTGCTCAGGTTCGAATCCCACTTCTCCTGAGCTTTGGTCATCTATAGCCCTGAACTGTTTAAAAAAAAAAAAAAAACTCAGCCATAAAACACACCACACGGATACTAATCCCAAATATCTCATCCACCGTCCACTCAAATCACAATCAGACGGCTATCATTCTCCCTTCACACAAGTTTCTAATTTTTCAAAGCTCACAGAAACGTTACTCTCAATTCTCTCTCTCATTGTTCTTCGTCTCTACACAATGAAGTTTTGGAGGCCAAAATCTATTTCATTGCATCTAAATTTTGAAATCCCGCTCCTCATCCCAAACTTTAATTATCCGCCTTCTTTACATTTGCAAGGAGAGAACCAGAGTAAAAAAGTGAGTTAGAGATAGGACCTGATCGGCGGCTAGGGTTTCGAGGTTATTTTCTCAGGCCACGACAAGGTAATATTAGGGATGCGTGTGAAGGCTGATACATGGGCGGCTATAAGGTTCGGACCACCCGGTAGGTTCAGTTCCCAAATGGTGCATTTGCAAGCAAGTTACCACGAAGCTGCTTCATCGTAAAGTTCCCAAATTATGGCACAGGTCAAATCCTATTTCAAACCGTAATTTCAGTAACCTCTCCGTTATTATTCAATCCATAATGGCGTAATTTTTTTTCAATTTTTTGAAATGTATGCACTCGGTACGATTAAGTTGATATGTGTTCGGTACAGATTGATTTCGTTAATGTCTTCATGATCTGTAAATTGTTTAATTTAGGGTTTCAGTGTTGTGGATAACTTAAATGAAATATGAATTTATGTTTTCGCCCAATATTTAGTTAGTGATTTGTTATTTTCTTATTTTTTTTTACTAACACGGCTAATCTTATTTGTTTTAGTTTTTGATGAAATTTGTGTAAAGATGATGATTTCTGGATGATTGGAACTAGGGATGAGCAAATCGTTCCCGGTACCGGTACCAAAATTACCGAACCGGGTACTTTTTCGGTACCGGTACCGGTACCCACTTTTGGGCATTTTTGGTACCGGTACCGGTTCGGTACCAAGCTAATCCCTAATTGGAACTTTTAGTTGATGAATTCTAGAAGGAATGTGAGACTTATATTTTAGTTGTTTGTGTTTTAACTTGAAAAAAATTATGAGCCAAGTGCAATTCATAATCTTGATATTTATGTTGTTAAAATTTCTTCAGTATAACTAATATGAGTTATATGAATTTGGTTGTGTATCTGTGATTCCTGTTCTGTAATTGCAGGGTGAAACTTGATGATTAATCTAAGCTTTTAATATTCTGTTGTTATTTCATGGTTGGTGAATCGATACATGATGGTTGAAGTGTAAGTGTAAGGGCGATTGTTAGCGATTAAGGAGTCAATTTATGTGACTTTTTTTTCTTGTTTTACCAAAGGGTAATGATTAAGGAGTCACTTTGTGTGACTTTTTTTTTGCTTTACCAATGGCTGATGACAACCATAATCAGCTTGCTTCCGGTTTAGCTTTGATATTAGATGGTGAATATAGGATAGAGAGTGGCCAAAACGACCGTCGTATCTTGTATTGTAAGATTTGGTGAGCATTTAATTCTAAAAGAAGCAAACTAGCCTTTAATTCTAAATCAATTTAGTTTTGGGATGATCAGGAACCAAAGATGGGCAGACAATGGTTGTACGAGAAGGTGACAAAGTGTGTGCTTTCAGATGTCTATGTGGATACAATAGGTGAGGACTACCAGTTTACATTAAATTTATTGAATTTTAAAAGGAACAATATATATTCACTATCTCTTTTCATTGCCTACTTAGCTACTCATTTGCGTGAAAGATGGAGTGCAAACCAAAACGCCAACGCCAACAAAAAGAAGAGCCTATTGGGGAACTCCAAAGACACCAGTGAGGATGATTCAGTCTGAGGTTTGTTTAACTTTATGGTTATGGATGTTCTATATATAATATATCTATGTATTTGGTTGAACCTTTGTTTGTTTGTCTTTAATTTTGCACCACACAATTTATTAATATATTCTTTGTTTTAATATCAGATCAAGCATTTTATCGAAAGCTCAGTTGCGTCTAGCTAAGCTGGATCAGTTAAGGCAAGCAGCCAGAATAGGGGTTGAGGTGCGTATTAAGAAGGAATGTGCAAAGCTAGGGACAAAAGTGGAATTGCGCGTACGTCAAGCAGAGACAAACAGAATGAGAATCTTGAAGTGGAATTGCGCCAATGGAAACCGCCCTGCTCGACTGGGCCATCAACCTGATGGCTGATGTCGTCCAATACGAGCATCTCAACAAGATGAATTCGCACAATATCGGAATGGTTTTCGCCCCAAGTATGATCTAGGTTCGTTATTTTAATCTTGAAGGTTTGGCCATTTTTTGCGACTTTCATCCAAAGGTTTGTTTTTTCGCGTCTTTGTCCTTGGGTGTATTTGTATTGACTATTTTATACTGATCTAACATTGCATACTCAGGTACTGCAATGTAGTCCAGAAGATGCTAATCTCTTGTAGTGCAACTGGAATGTAGTCCAGATGATGCTAATGAAAAATTTAAGAGCTTTAAAAGGTCGTTTTTCTCTGGTGTTTTTTCTTGGCTTAAAGAAGTGTATTTTTTATGAGAATGTATTAAAATCTATTATGGATGATGCATAGTTATGTTGAAACGTTAAAAGGGAAGGGATTTTTGGCAAGCTCTTCTTTGTGCGCGTAAGAGGCGGTTCTACTAGATTTCAACACTCCAACAACGAGGGGATTTATGGCGGATCAGGTGTTGGAGGGTAGCAGCGGATCTGGTATAAGGTAATTACCCAGTTACTTTGTTTAGTTTTGTGTCGACCCATATTTTAAATTTTGAATTTGATTATTTTTTGTTGAAGGTTTTGGTTTGATTAGGAACTATGTAAAAGCAGGTTAGGCTCCTCGATTATATTGGCAGGAGGTACGTCATATATGGGTTTACGTATGATAAATGAGAATGGGAATAGGTTTTAAAAGCTGCCACCCACCTAAGTGTCGTTATTTTAACTTGATTTCTTTGTATTTCATTTTTTCTTGTTTATAATGATCTCTCTCTCTCTCTCTCTCTCTCTCTCTCTTTTTTTTTTTTTTTGCTGATTTTGATTGTACAGAATGAAAATGGGCTGCAAATGAGTGATAAGTCGATTACAGAGACTGTACTTGGAAGAAGCTCTCTTCGTTTGCACGAGTGGGGACGTGATCCGGTTAGTTCTAGTAGCACAATGGGTGCTACTAAAAAATCAAAGCTTCTTGCTTACGAAGAGCCGTGGATGCTTACGATGAGCTGGTGGAAGAACTTGGAACCGTGAAAGGTAAATGTGCAATTATGGAACAGGCGTTGATTGAGAATAATATCATGCCTCGTCCATCAAGCACACTAGAACAATCCCAATGTGATGCATTAGAGGGTGTTGAAAACATTGATGAGTGAAAGCGATTTAGTAGATTCTATAACTCGTTATTAACATGTAAACACTTTTAGTTTTGTTTGTTTTAGTATTTAAATTTCTATAACTACCACTTTTATTTGGTTGTTTGTAAGATTGATGTTTATTAGTTTAATTAAGAATCGTAATTTGTTCACGAATGTTTCCATATTGCTTTGGTATTTGTTTGTAAATATTGAATATTTTTATCTACATATAGTGTGGTTAATTTCTACAATTTAAATTATATTTACCAACACATCAATGTTTTTTTCAACACAAATTAAGATCAATACCTACACATTTTCAACATTTACCTACACATAATATTACTTTTACCTACACATAAGATTACTTTTACCTACACATATATTCATGCCACGTCAGCTGCCACGTCGGATGCTACCTCAACTGCCACATCAGATGTCACGTCAACTGCCACGTCGGATTCCACGTCAGTTGCCACGTCAAATGTTTTCTAAACAAATTGTTGTACTTTTAACCACACATATAAATGACTTTTAGCAACACATATATGTGTAGGTATGGCTTGCTATTTGCCTACATATAACTTATGTGTGGGTAATGACTTATATCCACAGTCATGAGCCTACACATCATTACACTTATTTTATATGTAGGTAAAGACAACTGACAACACATTATATGCTTTTTCCCACATATACTTTGTGTTGGTAAAGAACCAAATTTCTTGTAGTGGTACCTTAGCGAGATTTTGATCGTTTGTAAGATCATGTGGCAAAGTGCCGTTTTTTGATTAGGAGTTCTTTTACTGACGGAATTTAGTATTCGTATCATCGTGCCCAAATTTATATTTTTCAAAGGTCTTGCCTTGGAAATTGTATGTGATACACTTTGATGTCTTATGGACGTGAAATTTTAGGTTTCATGTGTTTTCTGGTGCATTAGCACAACTTTAGATGTTTCTTACCTGCGTTAATAATTTATGATAACGCATTGGTAATTCTTATATTTTTGGATGGTGTCCCAACTTAATGGGTTTCCAGTATTATTTTGTTGCATGAGTTACGAGGTAGATGATCAAACGAAAGAATGTTTGACATCGAAATTAAAGATATATGCGAGAGATTCCTGATAAAGAAATCTATATTTATTATTGACACATATGCTTGTGTTTTATTCTTAATCAACTTTTGGTATTCCTTATAGATATACATATCTATATTATATATTTCACATACTGTAATATATATACCTTTCATAAGGTTAAATGTATATAATAGATTCATATTTCCAAAATAAGTCAGATATCAGCTCATGATATTATTTAGGGAAATCTTGTCACTTGTTTGACATACTATATACCCCATCTTATCCGATTCGCGCCGGAGAGGTAATCTCAGTATATCCGGACAAGCTGGAGAGTCTGCTACTCTATACCCAGTTTTGCCGGAGAAAATTTTCCATTTCCCATAAATAGTATCTTTTCAAGATTTTAAAAGTGCCTCTTTTATTAGGGCTTTTATCCAGAGTCAAGGAAATTTATATTTCCATAACATATCTTTATTCTAAACTAAGTAATATCAATAAACAAGAATTAATAGCAATTAAGTGCTATTACCTGCCAACCGTCATTCTTATAGCATACCACTATCCATTACTTTATACTTTATATAA
Organism: Helianthus annuus; assembly: GCF_002127325.2. Classification (NCBI taxonomy): domain Eukaryota; kingdom Viridiplantae; phylum Streptophyta; class Magnoliopsida; order Asterales; family Asteraceae; genus Helianthus; species Helianthus annuus. The sequence goes on from NC_035443.2 coordinate 186,959,146, forward strand.
GAAATTTTATTTTGAAGCTTATATTAAGGCAAAATTCTTAAGTTCAAGTCTAAATATCATTCAGAGTGCTATCAGATAATATTAAGTTTCTAATTCTCCGTTTAAACTTAGGTATTATTATAACACCTAATTGCGTAAACAAGTGGCTTAGCTTATACTAAGGCATCTTTTCTTATGTTCAAGTCTAACTGCTATCGGTTGTGCTACCATTTAACAGTAATCTCCTAACTCTTTTTATTTAAGCTTAAGTATTATTATCACAACACTTATAGGCTTAAAGCAGTGGCTCTGATACCACCTTTACTGTCACGACCCCAGACCCCATTCTGGACGGAATCGGGAGCCGCGAGCAGTTCAGTGGTACCGGTGATTATTTTTGAAAAACATTGCAGCAGAAATTTCATCAGGACCGTGAGTTAGGAAAAATATCAGAGTTTACAAACACCGGATTTTAAATAGATGGAATAAATTCCATGTTTTACAAAGGTAGCTTTTAATACGGGATAAACCCAAAAACAATATTTCTTAAGTTGATTTAATTAATAAAATAAGCCACTTCTTGAAGTCCTTCAGTGCCGGATCCAATCCTTACTCCAATATACTGTAATTACCTGAAACGCGTTTTAAAAAGGTTTTGTCAGCGGGGAAATACTGAGTGAGTTCATTCAGGTTTTATGCAAAACAGATTTGTTATAATTCACAGTATTAAGAGCAATTACAATGTTTCTAATTATCAAACCAACTACCCACGGTACTTTACCACTCGACCCACTGGCCCACCTGTCCAGTGGTGTCTGTGATTATGGTCATATCACCCATTGGCTGCCCCAATGTTGAAGATTATCAAGTAATGTATACAAAACCCCACATGCCGGCTGTAATATGGTGACTACAAAGACTTAATCCCTGTAATTATAACTTTGAAAATAATTTGGAGTTTTGTAAAACAGTGGATAAAAAGAGAATGACTCACTTTATAAGCATGCAAGATTGAGTTAACAAGCTTCTTGATTCTACTTCTTCCGATAATTAAGCATGCATTTTATTATTCTGGATCTTTTGATGATTTAATAGTTTGTTTGATTGTGAGTGTGTAGTTGGGAGTATTTTTGGTAGTTAAACATATAGTTTAACAGAATGGAATACGTATTTGTATAAAACCCAAATCAAACCTTAACGGTAGTCACGAGATTCGAACCTTAATGAATTTCACAAAGTGTAACACTTTGGATTCCGTTTACCGAAATCAAAAAGTATAGTACTTTGGCATCCGTTTAACGAACTCTCAAAGTATAGCACTTTGGCATCCGTTTAACGAACTCTCAAAGTATAGCACTTTGGCATCCGTTAGTTGGTTCCTGAATTGATCGGACAGAACATCGCATCGGTGATTATTGGTTAGAACACCAACGTATAGAGAGAAGAAGAAAAGAAATGAGCAAAGAAAAATGAATCCTAAGCTTCCTATTTATAGGTAGATTTATTCCTTAGCTAGGAAGTTTCCTTAACCATTAAGTTTCCTTAACTATTAAGTTTCCTTAACTATTAAGTTTCCTTAACTATTAAGTTTCCTTAACTATTAAGTTTCCTTAACTATTAAGTTTCCTTAACTATTAAGTTTTCTTAATTATTAAGTTTGCTTATCCATTTAACTAAATAACTTACTTAGCTTAATTAATCTTGCTTAGCTTAATTAATATTGATTAACTGATTAATTAATCACACTAAACTTAATTAACAAATTAATTAATCTACTCAGCTAACTTAACTGCTATGTTTATCTAACTTATTAAGTTTACTTAGCTACTAAGTACTCTAGCAGTTTCCTGATTACGAGTTCTACTTTCTAGACACAATGGAACTCGTATTAGTGTACTAACTCAATTCAACTTTAACGACAATCACGAGATAAAAACCCTCACAACGATTTACAAGTGCAATACTTAACAATTCAGCGGATTCACAACGAATGACAGAGTATAGCCCGAGTTCGGACAACACTCAAACATTCAAGTCGAAATCACGATGAATAACAAAGTATAACTCAATTTGAGCAGCACTCAGACAATCGTTGGATAGTTATAATCGATCGGATAAAGTATCGTACCAGTGATTAGAGTTATTACCCTAATAACGATTAGAGTTTAGGGATTTAGAGGGTAAAATCCCGAGCTATTATTTACAAAAATAAAAGCTGACGGAAAGAAAAGAATTGAACAGCGATCGAGTTAATACCCTGATTGCGGCAGCGTTTCGAGATTTGGTGTGTGGTGTGGACTGTTATTGATATAACTCGACGTACACATAGATTCTGAGCGTCGTTTCAACTTCATTGTTCAAGTCCCAAGGTCGGCTATTTATAGTGATTTTTGGGACTCGCTTACGGACCGTATGCCATTTCCCTTACGGTCCGTAAGCTAAGCAGTCTAATTATAGGCTGCCTAGGCTCGGGACTAGCTTGGCTGAATCAACTAATTTGATCAATCAGATTTAAACAACGTTTTATTTAGATAATCGTCCAACTAGGGTTTACCCCCCTTGAGTTTTAGGTGCCCTGATCCTGATTCCGATTGTTCTGAAAATTTTAGGGTTAATGCAGAATTACTTGGGTGTCTCAATTAGGGTTTTCTTAATAGATAATTACTATTCTAATTATGGAGTTTAGTGAGGGTTGTTATAGTAACGACGCCACGTGTACCACTACACCTGCCGTGACAGAGCAGACCAAGAGGATATTCCCCTTGGTCGGACAGCTGGCACGCGCCCACAGCTGGCACAGCTGCTCCTTCCTTCTTCACCCTCCGGCTATAAATAGGACCCTTCATCATTCAGGTTCAGGATCTTTTACGCTCCATACTCACTCTATACACACACTGTTTATTTCTCTCAGAATAGTACTTATTCTCACGCCGGAGCCTGGTTAAGAGGAAAACCCCCTTCTCCCCCTCTTAACGAGACTAACGGTGTTTACTGTTTTGCAGATCTCCAGCCATTGTTACGAGCAAGAAAAGAGGTTGAACCCCACAGACGAAATAACCCCATCGATAAACCCTGTGTTAATCGGTGTTTCAACAGCTTCCTTCATGTCAATGGGACAAGTTCTATAAAATTACAACCAATATCATTCAGGATTAATCTAAATAACATGGGAAAACCTGTAAATACAAAACCAATCAATAGTTCATACGGAATGTCTCAACACAATTTTTGTCAAAATGTATGAACAAGAAAGAGTGTTACCTTGTTTTCTACAAATTTCAGGTATTTTCAGATCCCTGTGACACATACATTCAGTTTGTCACATAGATTCTTAACAACGTTCCTTGCTGACATGTGATTTTCATTCTTACTATACAGCAACAACTGTAAATCTTCAATATGACTGTCGTCTAAGAACCGTTGATTTGAAGGAGCTGGACAATCTTCGGTCAGTTCAATGCACATTGAGTAGAAGAGTTTATCCAACGAATTGGTGAAAGTGGAAAATATCAGCCAAGAAAGGTAAACAAATGTAAAGACGTGTAAACAATCTATGTTAATAGTATATTACCAGTAAGTTATGAGGACATCAGCAAAAAAGTTTAGCTGAACAACTGCAGGAGCTAGGCCTGAAAGATCATTTGAACCTTGAATTGTATATAGATCTTCCGCAGCTTCTAGAAAGTCCTTATGATATGCACTGTGCCATAAATTTGCAATGTCCAAAGGATTATATGTTGAGTAGTTGATGGACAAGATATTTATGATTTGGCTTCATTGCTTCTCCGGAATAACCCTCAGATGTATTGACTTTTAGAATCTTACAGAAGTTAGCACGCTCATTGAGTAATAGAGATTCGTTTCCATATTTATCAAACTTCCCAGCGCTAGTTTGCCTTGTTGCTTGAATATAGGATACTACAACCTTCAAGATGGATGCTAAAACATTATATCAGCACATTAAGGGCCTACTGTTATTTGTTTTTGTAGGTCCCCTCGGAGGATCAAGATAAACCTACTTCCTTGTTGTTACACACACACGAGTGCGGAAACCAAGTGTATATGCAAACCAAGAACACACAAACACAAGAAAGATTTCAAAGTTTAAAGCTCAAATGTATTAAACCAGTAGAGTTTCGTTACAAATATTATAAGAATGCTCTCAAACCTACTGGGTGTGCTCTCTCTTAGAAATGGAAAACATGACTGTCTATTTATAGCCAAATTCCCAGTAACATCACCAAGGATGTTACTGGGCCACTATTGGGCCACGAAAGATGCCAATCCACGAAACATAATGGTCCTTCGTGGACATGTTTGTTGGGTTATTCGGTTTGTTTTACGGGTCACATGGGTCGGCACGTTATCGGGTCGTATGGGTCAAGTTCGGGTCAGCAGTAAACTGGGTCTAAAGTGGCTGAAGAAGCTGGTCAATGTTGACCGAGATTGCTGGAAACAAACTGTTGAAAAATATACATTGAAGATATGTACGTTGGTAATTTTGGAAGAGTGGGTCAGTAGGTTTTACCGGTTCTTTGGGAGGATCAGAATAGTCGTTTTACATGTTTCCACGTTTGTTTTGTATGGCTATAAATTAGCCTTTGTTTTGTGAATATTATAACCCTTTTTCTAATTATAACAGTAGCTTTCTTCTTCACATATTACATTCATATTACGTGAGTTGTGTGTGTGTGGAGTGGGACCTGAACCAACAATGTTAACTGATTCTCAAACAAATCCCACGAATAACTAAAACTCATGAATAAATGGTTCTTCGTGGAATGATTCTGTGCATTTGATAATCCACGAAAGATGTCAGGCCCAATAAGCCCAACAAGCCAGAGTTCTTCGTGGATTTAGAGACATGCATGTGGTTCTTCGTGAGTTTCAGCCACATGCATGTGTTCTTCGTGACATGCTAAAATGGATGAACCACTATTTTTCGAGTAACATGCATTCTTCGTAACATCCATATTTCATGACATCCATATGATGAAATACTATCTTTCGTGAACATGGTGACTCCCACGAAGAAGTGGTTCTTCGTGGGTTGGCTGCAAATAGACACATACAGAAACTAACAACAAACATACAGCAAGAGACTAAACACTGACAATTAACAGACTGCACACTTGCAGCTGTTTTACAACACGCACAAAGTAAACGTCGTTCCGAGTCAAGATAGGAGGATACCTTGACTTCGGTCTTCACTTCGTAACCGAACCGAGCCGCACCCACACAAATATGTATAGACAGTTTTATAGGCTGAATGAACCTTGGAAATGATAGTAAACCGCCATTTTACCCCTCAATAAAACACACTTTTTTGAAAAGCCTTTTGAATGCAAGTTTTAAATTACAAAAGAACTCATATTAGAATCGAGATTAATTCTCCAAGAAAAGGCAAAACACTTCATTAAAATAACACATTCTTATGCTAAATTCCTAATTATCCTTTGATAATTTGTTCTGCTGATTGTGAAATTCACCATCTAAAACTAAATATTGACCCCTAAATTATCTATGAGCCAGAAACAATTTTTACTGTAACAATAAGAGGATCGATAAAAGTTAGTTTGGCATCAGCGTTGTGAAACGCCTCTTGTAGATCTTTTTTTAATCCCAATGAAGTCTTTTGTTATCCAACAGTTGCCCTCTTGTAGAGCCTTCACACACTCCTTATACAAGCTCCTCCTCGTGGTTGTGAAAATATTTCACAAAATGAAGACATGATGAGTGAGACATAAACACAAACACCTGGTGTGCAGAATACAAAGTTGATAGAAGAGAAACCCGCATGGCCAGCTAAAACAACAGCAAAATAGAAACCTTGAAGGTTGTTCTTGGTGACTATAACAACATCGTCTTCAGTCTCCAATTACTTTGCCAATTGGACCCAATCCACCCATCTGGTTCTCTTTTTGGTCTGATTTAACAAATTGATGCCCTGCTCCTGAAGACTCTAAATGCTTTATTTTTTTGCTATCTTTTGTTCAGATAACTAGATTACATTGTGCATTTTGTGTTTAAGTACCATGTAGTCTTAGTATGTATCATGTTAACGTGATAACTTAACATGCACGCCATGTGTTTGATTAAATGCTTGAACGAAACCCACATCAACTAGATAGAAAATATCGGTTGTATTGTTTTGAACCTGTTTCAAATCTCCAAAATGCCAACCAAGCAAACATCTAAAATTAGTCTAGATCCTTAACTTTCTTTCGTAGTTGACTTTAGGCATTCTGAGATGTTTTGAAGTTTAGTTTCACTTTTAGCATCTCGTATAACATATAACAGAAAATATATACCAGTAAATGATGTGTATTTATTCAATTTTATACAGTCACATATGCTTCTGTTTCAGGTATGGGTTCTGTGTATTTGAACAGCAGCTACTTAGGACTTGTTTAGATCTATCTAATTGTTTATTAAAAAAATCTAGGCGAGGCTTGGATTATCATTTGCAGAATTTAACTGAAATATACATTGTTTTAAGAAGTTGATTGCTTCACATGTGGTAAGTTTCTGCACGCATACCACCTGTTTGATAAAAATCCTGTGAGTTTTTAACTCCTTAAATTAGCATAGTTGGGTTAGAGAAAAAGATTATGGTTTCTGATAGAAAGAATGATTGGATTTAAAAAGTTGTTGGAATATACGACATGTGTAACGGGAACTTTGATTATGGTGGTTTTAAGGTGTTGTAAGGAAGATAAGGATGCAAGCCCACCATGAGACATATGCTGCTACATCTAAGAGAAGATGATTAATAAGATAATTTTTTAGTTATGATTTTATTAGCCAGACTTTTGATAAAAACTAAGGACTAATATTAGCGATCTACTTAATATCTGCTACAGCAGCATCCCTAATAGAATCGACAGAAATATTGTAAATATAGAATAGATTGTCATAATTATAGGAGAGATTGATTGTAAACTTATTCTCCAAGAAAAGGAGATCTGATGTATACTCTATATATTGTTATTCATTGATCAATAACAGGCAACGATTTGAACCATAATTCTTACATGGTATCACACGCCTAAAGATCCTCCTCTTCGAAACCCTCTGCTGCCGCCTTCCTGTTTCTCTTTTTTCTTTCCAATGGCTGAACACAAGATTCATCCCGCTTGCACCGTGTCCAACATTAAGTCTTTCATCCCCATTCAACTCGACAATGAATCCTCTAATTACATAACCTGGTCCGAGCTCTTTCGGATCCACTGCACTGCGTTTCTTGTTGATGACCATCTCCAGCCCCGTCCCAAACCTACTGAAAAATCCTCCTCGGCCGACAAACAGACAGCCGATAAACCTGCTCAACCCGTGGCAGATTCTTGGGAACGCCTAGACGCTATTGTGCTTCAATGGCTTTATGGCACGATCTCACCCGACCTCCTCAAAACTGTCATGAAGCGTGGCACCACCACTTACGCAACATGGACCACCCTTGAATCCCTCTTCCAGGATAACAAAGGTATCCGTGCCTTATACCTCAAACAGAAACTTGCCACCACACGCCTAGAGAATTTTTCTTCTGTGTCTGCATACTGCCAGGAAGTCAAGGTTCTGGCCGATCAGCTTACCAATGTTGATGCACCCGTTGATGAGCAAACCCTTGTCCTCCAAACCCTCTCAGGCCTTACCGAGCAATACGAAAGTGTTGCCACTATCCTGCAAAACACCAAACCTCTGCCTTCCTTCTTCGAGGTTCGTTCCCAACTCTGTATGAATGAAACTCGGAAGGCTCATAATGCTCTCCACTCCTCCTCCACTGCTGCCACCGTGCTTCATATGTCCTCCACTGCTGCCACTGACAACCGCACCATCATCTCCACTCCTGACACCCGATCCGACACCACCTCCCGTGGTCGCGGTCGCTCCCGAGGGAGGGGCCGTGGCCGCTCAAACTCACAAACTACCCGCAACAACCACACCTACCAACCAGCCCAAGCTTTTAACCCATACATTGTCTTCCCAAATTCATGGACTCAACAGCAGTGGGCTACCATTCTGCAGCAGGCTCAAAGGGGCTCCGGCCCATTCTCCTCTCAGAACACTGGGCCACCATGTCCCTATCCATCAGCCCCACCATCTCATTATGGCCTAGGTATTCTCGGAGCTGCTCCGGCTCAGGCTAACACGGCATACATGCCTACACCGACTGACATTGCTCAGGCACTTTACACACTCTCTTTGAACCAACAGCAGGACCCAACTGGTTATATGGACACAGGTGCAACGGGACACATGCAACTACTAGGTAATCTATCCCCGTCTGTTTTTAATACTTGCACTACTAAACAAATTATTGTCGGAAATGGCATGACCATTCCCGTTGTTGGACAAGGCGACCAAATCCTACCACCCCCCTTCCCCCCTCTAAAACTTAATAATGTCCTTTATTCACCTAACCTTATCAAGAACCTTATCTCTGTTCGTCGCCTCGCGACTGACAATTTAGTTTCTATCGAATTTGACCCATTCGGTTTTCTTGTGAAGGATCTCAAGACCAAGGCTCCTATCCTACGATGCAATAGCTCGGGCGACCTCTACCCTCTCACATCGGACATCACCAAGTATCTCCCAACACCTTCCGCCTTCATTGCAACTACTCAAGACCGTTGGCATCAACGACTTGGACACCCGGGCCATAACTTATTGCATTCGTTAAAGTCTTCGTCATCTATTAGTTATCTAAAACCAAATAAATTGCTTTGTCAATCTTGTGTGTTTGGCAAAAGTGTGAAACTTCCGTTTTATGATTCTCCTAATGTTACTAAATTACCTTTTGATATCGTGCACAGTGACTTATGGACCTCCCCGGTACTTAGCACCGGCGGTCATCATTATTATATATTGTTTCTTGACGATTTTAGTGATTTTCTTTGGACATACCCACTTACAAACAAATCCCAAGTTTACCAAACCTTCACCCATTTTTACAACCTTATTAACACACAATTTGAACGGAAAATCAAACAATTCCAATGCGACAACGGCACAGAATATAAAAATAAAAATTTTCAACAATTTTGTCACAATAATGGAATGATTTTTCGCTTCTCTTGCCCCTATACTTCTTCTCAAAATGGAAAGGCAGAACGCAAAATTCATACTATAAATAATATGATTCGTACTCTTCTTGCCCAAGCCTCCCTGCCCCCCAACCTCTGGCACCACGCGCTCGAGGTCGCCACCTACCTTCTCAATATTTTACCAAAAAAATCGCACAACTTCCTCACCCCCACAACTCTTCTTTACAACTGCCTTCCTACATATGAACACCTTCGAGTGTTCGGTTGCCTTTGCTTTCCTATCTTGCCCTCTACCACCATACATAAACTAGCCAATCGCTCAAAGCCTTGTGTCTTTCTCGGTTACCCATCTAACCACCGAGGGTACAAGTGTTTTGATCTTTCCACCCACACCATCTTCGTCTCTCGACATGTCCAATTCGAGGAAACTATCTTTCCTTTCTCACACCAAAAACCCACTTCCTTACCCACTTATGACTTCCTTACCACCCCTCTACACCCACTTCTATGGCCACATGTTGGTTCAGCAACTGCTGGCCCAACCGATTCCGCAAACCCATCGACCACGGCCCAACCGCAAACCCCATCCCCATCTCATCAGCCACCTCCTTCAACCCAAACACAAACCGGCCCAATTACCGCCCCTTTCTCACCTCCGCCCCTGTCCCCCACATCCCGTCCTTAGCCCACTAAAACATACTCTCGTCGTCAACCTTCCTCCCGTACCCCTTCGGCCCCACTCTCACAGTCAACTACTTCCTCTGCCCCTTTAGCCCCCCTCCACCTCCCGAAACCCTCCCTTCCGACCAGCTTAACACCTCCACTAATACCCGTTCCATGCGAACCCGCTCCATGGACGGTATTTCCAAACCTAAACAGTTTCTTAATCTTAACACTACCACCGTCATTCCCGTTCCTAAAAACCCTCAGGTAGCCTTGTCCACACCCGAATGGCATAAAGCGATGACTGACGAGTTTAGTTCACTTATTAAGAATGAGACTTGGGAGTTGGTTCCTCGTCTACCACACATGAATGTGATTCGCAGTATGTGGCTCTTTAAGCATAAATTTCGGTCGGATGGTAGCCTTGAGCGTTATAAGGCACGCTTAGTTTGTGATGGGCGTACGCAACAGGTAGGTATTGATTGTGGTGACACCTTCAGCCCGGTGGTCAAACCCGCTACCATTCGAACGGTTTTGTCTCTTGCTCTCTCTCAATCATGGCCGATTCATCAACTGGATGTTACTAATGCATTTTTACATGGACATTTGCATGAGACCGTCTACATGTATCAGCCAATGGGTTTTCGTCACCGTCAGTATCCCGATCATGTATGCCGACTTAAGAAATCTCTTTATGGGCTAAAGCAAGCCCCTCGGGCGTGGTATCAACGTTTTACAGATTTTGTCCTTCAACAAGGGTTCACTCAGTGCAAAACAGACACATCTTTGTTTATTTATCATCATGGCAGTGATATTGCTTACCTTTTAATTTATGTAGACGACATTATCCTGACCACTTCTTCTAATACATTACGCGACAGGCTCATGTCTACATTATCAGGAGAATTCGCCATGAAGGACTTGGGTCCTTTATCATATTTTTTGGGTATATCTGTTACTCGCACGGGCAACTCCATGTTTTTGTCACAAGCAACATATGCAAAGGACATCATCAGTCGAGCAGCTATGGATTCTTGCAAGCCTGCAGCGACTCCAGTTGATACACAGTCCAAACTTTCAGCCGAAGGACCCCAGTTTGATGACCCATCTTTGTTTCGCAGTCTTGCAAGAGCTTTACAGTATCTTACTTTTACCGGACCGGATATCACCTACAGTGTCCAGCAAATATGTATACACATGCATTCTCCTCGGGTTGAACACTGGAATGCCTTGAAGCGGATCATTCGTTACATACAGGGTACTCTTGATTTTGGTCTTACTTTGGGCCTTCCACATCTCTTTCTCTCCGTGCTTACACTGATGCTGACTGGGCTGGCTGCCCTGACACTCGGCGGTCTACCTCAGGTTACTGTGTCTATGTTGGCGACAATCTAATTTCTTGGTCTTCTAAACGACAGTCCACCATCTCCCGCTCCAGTGCTGAAGCCGAATATCGTGGAGTTGCAAATGCTGTTGCTGAAATATGTTGGCTTCGCAATCTTCTCTTGGAGCTTCATCGCCCTCTCTCTCAGGCGACTGTTGTCTACTGTGACAATGTTAGCGCTATTTATCTGTCCGGGAATCCAGTTCAACATCGACGGACCAAACATATCGAGCTCGATATTCACTTTGTTCGTGAGCATGTTCAGAAAGGCCTGGTTCGTATTCTCCACATCCCCTCTCGGTTTCAAATAGCTGACATCTTCACCAAGGGACTTCCAAAAATCCTGTTTGACGACTTTCGGTCCAGTCTAACCGTTCGCCTTCCTCCCGCTTCGACTGCGGGGGTGTAATAGAATCGACAGAAATATTGTAAATATAGAATAGATTGTCATAATTATAGGAGAGATTGATTGTAAACTTATTCTCCAAGAAAAGGAGATCTGATGTATACTCTATATATTGTTATTCATTGATCAATAACAGGCAACGATTTGAACCATAATTCTTACAATCCCTTTGTCAACAACTTCATCATTTTCGAAATTTATGAGTTCGTTGCAATGCAAGAAATATTCACTGTTACTTGTGATACTGTTATATTCTAAACGTTATTTGTTAATGCATTGCCATCGTTATGTCGGACAGAAACTGCAGTTAGGCTATTAAGCGAAATTAGGACTTACTAATGGATCAAGCTTATGGGTTGTGCAATGAATTAAAGACAATATGCTTTTGACTCTTGGGTGTTAGGTTTTGCTTAATGGTTTGGTTATGGATGATCGAGTTTGGGGAACTATTCGTAACGATAACATAAGGTGTAAGATATGATCTATTTCGCTTAATGTTTCCTACTTCATTTTCATGAATATATGATTTGTTTTTTCCTTAGTCTCTTGCCTACACCAAATATGTCATTCAACTTCTAAACCTGTTTATGTTGATAGCTATTGCAATCTAGGAGACATGCTTATGTAGTTCAACCACTAGAGTATGAAAACCGAGTGGCTCACATGCTTGGCATAGTAAAACAAATTGATTCTGAATTTAGGAGACATGGCTTTTCAATGGGTGTAATTTTCATGAATCATCCATGTCACATGTATATTAAAAGATGTGATTTTTACAGTGTATATGTTGATTTGAATTGAATAAACGACAGAACACCAAAGGGTTGAAGATTAGGATGTTTGAAATTAGTATATATAGGTTGAAATCATGGACGAAGCTTTTAAGGGGCGGGAGGGGCGGCCGACTTGTAAATAATATATTTTATATTACTTTTCATATATACATGCTAAATTTTCAACTGGATGCTCTATAGTTGTTATAAAAACTTAAAAAACTCTATGTTTGGGAGCATCGAATTGAGCATATTTCCTAAAAATCCCTACATGTGCACATTTTTTATGAGATCTATAAATTCTGTTTGTTTTTCAATATCTTTTGAAACTCACTTTTTAATGCTTTAAAACCAAATACACCCACTACATCAGTTGTATTATATCTTGGATTTTATAAATTCCTAAAAGTTATTCTTCTACTCCTTAAAACTACAAATTATGTCGAATTTTGGGTTATGTGGGATATTAGGATTCAGGATCGGAATGAAGATAAGAGGGGTCTACCGTGTATCGGCCAATAATATCTAGTGTTGGATGATGCAGGTGGCAGTTGGTGCCAATATTATTTGCAGTTGACTCATTTGCATTATGTTGGGTGTTCTTGGATGGGGGCTGTTTATTCTGAATCTGGTGTTATTGAACAAATTTTGGGTTAATGATGGCAATTGGGATAGTCTTGACAGCCTTCAACTCATTATTTTGTGGAGAAAATATGGCCACATTTTAATAAAAGGTCAAAGCTGGTCAAAGTAGCATAATGACTGTGATTGACCATATTTTGTTGTTGATTAATAGGGCTGCAAATAATCTATTTCTGGAAAAAAAATCGAAGAAAGTCAAAGTCAGAATTTGGGCTTACTTAGTCGTAATGTGTCAAATTTGTATAGTATGCTGATGCTACAGATTGTGACAATTATAGAAAGTCAAATGCTTCTGATAAGTCAAAGTACACAGCAGCTTGTGATAGTTGGCAGCTGCTGAGGATGTTGATATTATGGGTAAAATCATAGGATGTCAAAGAATAAGGCAATCGATCCAACAAAAAGGGGGTGTTGTTCACTGTCAACTTTATAATGGACCTTTACATTGGCAGGTAGAAAGGGTTCATTTGATAAAATGTCTTCCATCTATCTATTCTCTGGGTGTTTCTACGAGTTATAATGGGAGTCGGTGTTGGTCAACTATTACTCGAAGGTCAAAATCGATGGCAGTTGGATCACAAGAAATGATGGTGATCTGTGTGACACGTGCTATGCTGGTAATCAAATACAAATAGATCACTGATCCGAGTCGCGTGTTTCTTTTGTAGTACTTTTAATTAGTTTCAGTTCTATAAACAAATTCTAAAATTGATGAGGTGGTAAATGTTGACGCATTTGGAAGTCTAATGTGTCTAATGGTGTGTGTAAGTCCAAATAAAAACTATGTTAGTGTGGTTAACGAATACTTGGCAAATATAGGAAAGAGGCATTGGGAGGCTATTAAGTGGATCCTTATATATTTAATGGTACTAAGGCTAGAGGGTGTGGAATGGAGCCCCTAAGGGCATTATCAAGACACGTAAGCGACATGTAGGATCCACGTCAGTCAGGGGGCTTTATCATGCCCCACTTTAACTTGCAGGGTGTGGGATGGAGCCCTCATCATCATTACCTAATTATTTTATATTTATATATTTATTTTTTAAATTAAATGGCAATTTTAATAACTAGATGTTAGACTAATGTCAATACTTGTTAATACACGTTACTATTTAAAATAGTTGTGCTTAGAAACTTCATCATATTTTAGGTACAAAAATATAATAATACACTAGTATTAAGCCTCTGCGTTGCAGCGGTTGTCTTAAAACTGTCTCAAGTAGTATCAGCGCTATACCATTATCAGCGATCACCAACACTGGAAAACTCGTAAAAACAAAATAAACAAAAACGGAAAAAAAAAAATAAAGCCGAGCAAAAAGCAGACGTAAAATCTTTGAATTACGCACGCTCGTTACAGAGAAATTAAATTGAAACTTAAAACATAGAAAAAATAACTAAGTTAATCCAAGACCCGTGCGTTGCGACGAACATGTCAGACGGAGAAAAATAGATGTGTTTTGACGGGCCAAACAGGAAAAATATATGAAAAATGTTGAACCCCTCACGCACGTTGCGATGCGTTAACTCACAAAATTTAGAACGAAACGAAAGCTTGGGAATGATGAAAAGTATGGTGGAACAAAATTGAAAATTAAAAAGAGTTGGGGTTAAATTGGAAAAGATGAAAAGCTTTTGATTAATAAGTAAAAAAACAAAGGGTTTAAATTGCAAAATTATAAAAGTTTTGGGTAATATTCTTAATAATTAAAAAACAAAGGGTCTAAAACAAAGGATATTAATAATTTATTAGATATTAGATTTAGATATTTATAATATTATTAATTGGATTTATTAATATTAAAATAAAGATAAAGATAAAGATAAGTGATATTTATATATATTGGTTATTAGTATTAAAAAAATATATTAATTAAATAAATATAAATAAAATTTATATGGTTGAAGGAGAGAATGCCATGTGGCATTATTTCTCGAGACATTGTATCATGTATTTCATAGATTTGCTTAGGGGCGTGAATTTCTGACATGACACACGAACCTTACACGAAAATCGCTTGTTTGGTTGAGTTTTGGGTCGAACCTGTGGACACGTTTAGCTAAACGGGTCATGTTCACGTTGACTTGGCGGGTTGGCCCATTACCACATTTATCTTTTATAAATTTCTGAAAGTAAACTTCATTTAGTAACTTAAGCGATTGAGTATTTTATGCATGAACTAGTATTAAGCCCCTGCGTTGCAGCGGTTGTCTTAAAACTGTCTCAAGTAGTATCAGCGCTATACCATTATCAGCGATCACCAACACTGGAAAACTCGTAAAAACAAAATAAACAAAAACGGAAAAAAAAATAAGCCGAGCAAAAAGCAGACGTAAAATCTTTGAATTACGCACGCTCGTTACAGAGAAATTAAATCGAAACTTAAAACATAGAAAAAATAACTAAGTTAATCCAAGACCCGTGCGTTGCGACGAACATGTCAGACGGAGAAAAATAGATGTGTTTTGACGGGCCAAACAGGAAAAATATATGAAAAATGTTGAACCCCTCACGCACGTTGCGATGCGTTAACTCACAAAATTTAGAACGAAACCAAAGCTTGGGAATGATGAAAAGTATGGTGGAACAAAATTGAAAATTAAAAAGAGTTGGGGTTAAATTGGAAAAGATGAAAAGCTTTTGATTAATAAGTAAAAAAACAAAGGGTTTAAATTGCAAAATTATAAAAGTTTTGGGTAATATTCTTAATAATTAAAAAACAAAGGGTCTAAAACAAAGGATATTAATAATTTATTAGATATTAGATTTAGATATTTATAATATTATTAATTGGATTTATTAATATTAAAATAAAGATAAAGATAAAGATAAGTGATATTTATATATATTGGTTATTAGTATTAAAAAAATATATTAATTAAATAAATATAAATAAAATTTATATGGTTGAAGGAGAGAATGCCATGTGGCATTATTTCTCGAGACATTGTATCATGTATTTCATAGATTTGCTTAGGGGCGTGAATTTCTGACATGACACACGAACCTTACACGAAAATCGCTTGTTTGGTTGAGTTTTGGGTCGAACCTGTGGACACGTTTAGCTAAACGGGTCATGTTCACGTTGACTTGGCGGGTTGGCCCATTACCACATTTATCTTTTATAAATTTCTGAAAGTAAACTTCATTTAGTAACTTAAGCGATTGAGTATTTTATGCATGAACTAGTATTAAGCCCCTGCGTTGCAGCGGTTGTCTTAAAACTGTCTCAAGTAGTATCAGCGCTATACCATTATCAGCGATCACCAACACTGGAAAACTCGTAAAAACAAAATAAACAAAAACGGAAAAAAAATAAAGCCGAGCAAAAAGCAGACGTAAAATCTTTGAATTACGCACGCTCGTTACAGAGAAATTAAATCGAAACTTAAAACATAGAAAAAATAACTAAGTTAATCCAAGACCCGTGCGTTGCGACGAACATGTCAGACGGAGAAAAATAGATGTGTTTTGACGGGCCAAACAGGAAAAATATATGAAAAATGTTGAACCCCTCACGCACGTTGCGATGCGTTAACTCACAAAATTTAGAACGAAACGAAAAGCTTGGGAATGATGAAAAGTATGGTGGAACAAAATTGAAAATTAAAAAGAGTTGGGGTTAAATTGGAAAAGATGAAAAGCTTTTGATTAATAAGTAAAAAAAACAAAGGGTTTAAATTGCAAAATTATAAAAGTTTTGGGTAATATTCTTAATAATTAAAAAACAAAGGGTCTAAAACAAAGGATATTAATAATTTATTAGATATTAGATTTAGATATTTATAATATTATTAATTGGATTTATTAATATTAAAATAAAGATAAAGATAAAGATAAGTGATATTTATATATATTGGTTATTAGTATTAAAAAATATATTAATTAAATAAATATAAATAAAATTTATATGGTTGAAGGAGAGAATGCCATGTGGCATTATTTCTTGAGACATTGTATCATGTATTTCATAGATTTGCTTAGGGGCGTGAATTTCTGACATGACACACGAACCTTACACGAAAATCGCTTGTTTGGTTGAGTTTTGGGTCGAACCTGTGGACACGTTTAGCTAAACGGGTCATGTTCACGTTGACTTGGCGGGTTGGCCCATTACCACATTTATCTTTTATAAATTTCTGAAAGTAAACTTCATTTAGTAACTTAAGCGATTGAGTATTTTATGCATGAACTAGTATTAAGCACCTGCGTTGCAGCGGTTGTCTTAAAACTGTCTCAAGTAGTATCAGCGCTATACCATTATCAGCGATCACCAACACTGGAAAACTCGTAAAAACAAAATAAACAAAAACGGAAAAAAAAAATAAAGCCGAGCAAAAAGCAGACGTAAAATCTTTGAATTACGCACGCTCGTTACAGAGAAATTAAATCGAAACTTAAAACATAGAAAAAATAACTAAGTTAATCCAAGACCCGTGCGTTGCGACGAACATGTCAGACGGAGAAAAATAGATGTGTTTTGACGGGCCAAACAGGAAAAATATATGAAAAATGTTGAACCCCTCACGCACGTTGCGATGCGTTAACTCACAAAAATTTAGAACGAAACGAAAAGCTTGGGAATGATGAAAAGTATGGTGGAACAAAATTGAAAATTAAAAAGAGTTGGGGTTAAATTGGAAAAGATGAAAAGCTTTTGATTAATAAGTAAAAAAAACAAAGGGTTTAAATTGCAAAATTATAAAAGTTTTGGGTAATATTCTTAATAATTAAAAAACAAAGGGTCTAAAACAAAGGATATTAATAATTTATTAGATATTAGATTTAGATATTTATAATATTATTAATTGGATTTATTAATATTAAAATAAAGATAAAGATAAAGATAAAGATAAGTGATATTTATATATATTGGTTATTAGTATTAAAAAAATATATTAATTAAATAAATATAAATAAAATTTATATGGTTGAAGGAGAGAATGCCATGTGACATTATTTGTAGTCTTTTATTAATATTTAGATTTTTAAAAATAATCTGTTCAAACTAGACTTTATATTAATACGTCAACTTAATTGTAGTGTTATCTAATGGGCCACCATGTGAGTTCTGAGTTCTGACAACTAATTATTAAATTCAAAAACAAAATGAATACTTAAATCTTTTTTAAGATGACATGGCAAAAAAATACCTACACATATATAGAAATGTACAATGTGTAGATATTGGACACATAAAAAATAAATTTTGAGGGCTCCGAGCTCCATCTAAAGCTCAAGCTCGTTGGAAGTTTTTCAAGCTCCGACTCGGCTCGTATTTTATTTATTAATTCGTTTATATTAAGAGTTAATTACATAGTTAGTCCATGTGGTTTGCACAAAGTAATATACTTAGGTACTAATAGTTTAAAATCACCTTCTACGGCATTAACTTTTCATTTTGTAACGTTTAGAGGTATTAACGTTAATTGTTTGTTAAACTATTAGTACCTAAGTATGTTATTTTGTGCAAACCACAATGAATAACTATGTTAATACCCTAGAAGTTATTACCTAGCAATTTTGGCCCATGGGGTATGTTTTGGGCTGATTTGGACTTTAAAAGAAAAGTCATGGGTTGTTTTGGGTTAACATTTAAATTTAAAGGAGTCAGAATGGGAATATCAGATTTTAATTAATATAGATGGGAAACTAAAAAAATAGAACGGGTGAAGACTATTTGCAATAGGCTCTTTTACTCTTCTTTAGTCGAACCCGAGTCTCATTTAACAGGGGGAGAGGAAGGAAAAGAGACGAAAATATGAAAAAACCATGTTCCCGAGATTTTTTAAGGATAGGAGGGGAGAGAAAAGGAGGGAAAAGAGAAGAAAATTTGTCCATATATTCATCCTCCCAAATTATAGAGATTAGGAATGAAAATTCTATCAATTAATAAATTACCCTCCAATCTAATAAATCTCATCTTCAGTTATTTTAGATAAATTTGGCGCAAACTTTTTCATTCCCTCTCACTCTCTGACTTCTACTTCTGAAAGGAGAAACTGGGACTCCGACCATCACTCGCCACCGCAACGGATCTCCCTCGCAGAACCACCGTTTAGCGCGGCAATCAGACCTTCAAAAGTTATCTCTCAAACCCCATAACCAGTTCACACTCAATCCGCCCTAATTTTCGGTCATCGTCTGTGGTTCAATCGAGAGGTAAAATGTTGTTCTTTAATCAATTAAGCAGACAAGCAGATGCTGGTTCTGAATTGTTTTTAACAATTTGAATAACCGAATTTAAATGGAACAGAAAGAAATTTCAGATTTTGATGATACTGTTTGTGTATCAGAGTGAGAACATGGTTGGGTTCTATGTGTGCATTAGTTTGATGAATTCTTGGCTTAAATATTGAATTTAATAATAAAACTTGTTTATAAATAATGAATGTCAATCTTCCGTTAGTTGCTTTGAGAAAGATTTGAAATTTTGAGTTTGGTGCAGAATGCATGCTCGACTTTTATGGTTTTATCTAAACGATTGATAAAGTATAATGGGTAATTGGCTAATTGCTGGCTATATATGTTATATGTTTCCAGTAGTGTGTATAATAATTGAATCAAATCTTGAAATAACTTGCTCAAGTATCATCTCTTGATTCTTGCTTAATTGTTTCGTTCTTTGATGTTTTATTGTTATTTCGATAACTTTTTTATGTATCAAGTATCATCTATTGTTGATTCTGATTTTACTGAACACTATTCTTAACACGCAGCCTATTCCTACCTGCTCGAGGCATACCATTTGAGAGCCCATTCAACAGCTGATTTACAGCATATTTAGGTGTGTGTTTTATCTTTTGGCCTTTTACTTTTGATTCTTTTAGTACTTGAACATACAAAATAATCATGTATGTATTTTTAGAAGACCAAAAGGGGCTTGCGGTGCAACTTATTGCCCGTTTGCGTTCTATTTTGATGTATTAGATGGTTTTTTTCCGTATTTGATCTAATGGTATTAAACAATCATCAAAAATACGCTTTGAGAGACAATGAACAAAATAAATATAAAAAAAACTGTGAAGAGACTACCACATGGTCTACATATCACCAAGCAGCTACTTAGTCTTCTGATCAAGCCATTGACTTTCTTTTTGACCCATGTATCTATTATCTATGTTACCCTTTAATTTCATTATCTTAATATTCCGATGAGCCGGAATTATGAGACTCGAGAATAGGCACACCAGCCTCTGTGAACTAACCAACTTTAGCATCAACAAAAAAGAAAAAAACAGGTCGCTAATCGATCAAACAGCAATGCAAAGTAGAAAAGTAACAGATTACAATACCCAAAGTTGTTAATCCGATGATCTGCAGAGATGGTCAACCGGTGACTCTGATCAAGAGCTAATTAAGTTAGCCAGAAATCTATCATAAGTATGAAAATAAAGTCGTCTGGTGGTCCACCTCTCTTACCAGATCATATATTTAGGTTGGTTTGAAGTTTAAATAATCTGACTTTGATCTTTGTATTCTCCTGCCCTAGAAGCTGATTACATATAATCAAGTTACACGCCACAACTCATTTGCTCAGCCCTACATCAGTCGCTATGTCATGACATATTTTAGGTTAATTAAAATGTTTTATGTTTAAAGGGTATAATGGTACATATTCGAAGTTTACCAACCCGGACACGTTTTAACCCGACAAAATTGCCCCTTGATGTACAATCACTTAAAAAAAAACATTTTCTTAACCGACCCGACCCGAAACCCGTTTTGACCCGAACCCGTTTTGACCCATGACCCGATACGACCCGTTTGCCAGGTCTATTTTAAAGCTCGAGCTCAAACTTGAAAGGACCTGAGCCTGGCCTCATGATTAGTTTTTTAGCTCAAGCTTGGCCTGGGCTTGGCTTGCTTGTTGTTTTATTAACATGATTTTTATAAATTTATTGTTTATATATATATATATATTATCATAAATTTATAAATAATAACTATTAATGTATAAATGTGTAGCATGTAATTCTAATTGTCTTAATTTTGTAAATGTAGGCGCTTGAAGGGAAAACGACAAACTTGAAAGATCCTTAAAAAGCAGGTAATTGGCAGAGTTCTCTAACAAGAGTTTACTCTTATATGTTTGAATGTTAAATTGGGTTAGATAAGTATGGATGTTTTATTGTTTACTTTAGTTGGTGTTTAACTTTGTTCAAATTTGGGTCCCTTGTGTCGACTTTGTTCAAATTCAGCGATTGTGAATTCAGTTGATTGTCTCGATAAGTTTTAGTTTTTCTTTAAGACCAAAATCAGAACATCGATATCAGATCTGTTTCATGTATGTTTAGATCGGCTGAAAGAATATTTTGAATCGAAATCAGATCTGAATCGGTTTCAGTTTGATGATTAAGATCTGAGTTTGGTTCGAAGAAGGAACTAAATCAAAGAAAATCTTTCAGTTGTTAGTGTAAGATTTTCAATTTCCAGTCGGCTGCTGAACATAATGATTTTATGCAGCTTTCTAGGCTGCTGTCCAACGTCTCGCTGACTGATGAAGGGGATAAATGGAGCTGGTCTTTGGACTCAAATGGGTTATTTTCGGTCAGTGGGTTGAGGAGGTGCTTGGTACAAAACAACCAAACGGCTGCAGCTACTGTCTATTCGTGGAATCGATGGATTCCGCTCAAGGTTAACTTTCTAGTGTGGAGGTTAAACTTGAATAGACTATCAACGCGGGTGTCTTTGTTAAGGAGAGGCATACAAGTGCCATCCGCTTTGCTTTGTGTGAGTTGTGTCGAGATGAAGAGGAGTCTACCGAAGGCGTTTTCTGCACGTGCCCGTTCACGCAAAAGGTTTGGGATGGAATTGCGAGGTGGTGCAGACTTCCAGCCATTTTTTTTTGGCTTGGGTGATCTGGTAAATTATCATGTACATGTGCTGGGCTCAAAAGTCTGGAAACAATTGATATACTCAGGTCTTTCAAACGACGATTTGGTGTATTTGGTCGAGCAGAAATAACTTGTTGTTTGAGCGGGGGAAGTGCTCGCCTAAAAGGGTGCTGGAAGAAACAAAGACATGGGGTTTTTGTGGATAAAACATAGAGCCAAAGCGACGACATTGACATGGGAAAAGTGGAGTGATTTTGATGTTTCTTGCTTTGGTGTGTACTGTGTAATGTTGTTGTACTGGTGTATGCTACTTCACGTGGTTAACACAATTTTGTTGACCCGTTTTATAATAAAAATTAGTTGGCCGTTTACCCAGACAAATGTTATATATTTACGACTAGTTACGTTTCGACGCTCGTTACCGACATACGATCGTTACGGACGACTCGAACGATAAAATGAAAATATTATATAATTACGACTCGTTACGGATTCGACGCGTGTTACGGACCTACGCTCGTTACGGACGAAATCGACTAAATAATAAAAATATTATATATTTATGACTAGTTACGTTTCGACGCTCGTTACGGACCTACGCGCGTTACGGACGACTTCGATTAAATAATAAAAATATTATATATCTCCAACTGGTTACGGATTCGACGCGCATTACGAACGACTTCGAGTAAAAAAATATTATATAATTACGGCTCGTTACGGACTCGACGCGCGTTACGGACGACTTCGACTAAATAATAAAAATATTATATATTTATGACTAGTTACGGATTCGACGCGCGTTACGAACCTACACTCGTTACAGATGCCTTCTATTAAATAAGAAAAATATTATATATTTACGAGTAGTTACGTTTTTACACTCGTTACCATGGTTGTAAAACAAGGTTTCTAAGGCCGAGTACTCCTCGAGTAGTCGCTACAAGGCAGGCTGCCGAGGCGACTTTCTTTGACTCCGCCTAATTACTCGGATTCGGTCAAACGTGGTCAACCTCGGCCAGAATTGGATATAATAGGTCAACTCGGGCCTATTTTGACTTAAATAATAATATAACGTAATTTCTATGCCTATCATATTAAAGAATGAATATCATTTTCACGTATTTTGTTATAAATATTAGTAAATTTATGTTATTTGACATATATTTAATCTCCAAAAAGTAATTTCTTTATAATTTATCATGTCCGAGTACTCTCCGCGTAGACCGAGTACTCTCAACTCCCCGGTCGACCGACTAGGGAGCGCCTAGCGACTTTTGCAACCATGCTCGTTACGGACCTGGGTGCGATAAGGACGACTTCCACTAAAAAAATAAAAATATTATATAGTGGTTGAGGGTGCTGGTGAGTGGAACAGAGGTCACGGGTTCGACCCCGCCTTCCGTGTTTTCGCTGCACTTCTGTTTTTCCTTTTAAAACCCAATATATGAAAACCATAGTGTATGTATAAGTTTAATAAGAGATGCAGTCTAACACCAAAAAACATCAGCTGACCAGTGGTGAAGGGTTGTAGCTATGCATACCTTTTTTTTTTTGTTATAAACAGGTATATGAAACAGCACAGCAATTGCATAAGTTAATTAAAAAGCAGTTTAATTATGAGTTAGACACATAGCCCAGTGGTAGGACTGTGTGCACACGACATCTAAATTGCTAGTTCGAATCCGGGCAGACACAGTTTTTGTGTTTTACTTTTAGTTCAATTCCTTTTCAATTATTTTTTGTGTTTTACTTTTAGTTCAATTCCTTTTCAATTATAACTTACATAATTAACAGTTTATATTTTTTTCATTTCATTTCCTTTCTATAATAAAACCTTCAACATTTAACACAAATAATTAACAATTTGTTATAAAAATATTATATAATTACGGTTCGTTACGACTAGTAACGTTTTGACGCTTATTACGGACCTACGCGCGTTACGGACGACTTCGACCAAAAAATAAAAATATTATATAATTACGGCTCGTTACGGACTCGACGCGCGTTACGGACACGACTTCGACTAAATAATAAAAATATTATATATTTACGACTAGCTAGTTACGGATTCGACGCGCGTTACGGACCTACGCTCGTTATGGACGACCTGGACTAAATAATAAAAATATTATATATTTACGACTAGTTACATTTCGACGCTCGTTACGAACATACGATCGTTACGGATGACTCGAATGATAAAATGAAAATATCATATCATTACGGCTCTTACGGATTCGACGCGCGTTACGGACCTAGGCTCGTTACGGACGACATCGACTAATAATAAAAATATTATATATTTACGACTAGTTACGTTTCGACGCTCGTTACGGACCTACGCGCATTACGTACAGCTTCGACTAAATAATAAAAAATATTATATATCTCTGACTAGTTACGGATTCGACGCGCGTTACGGACCTACGCTCGTTACGGACGACTTCGACTAAATAGAGTAAATTGCTAAAATCGTCCCTGACGTTTGTCACATTTGGTAGATCCATCCAAAAAATGTGTTTTTCTCATATGAACCACTGAGGTTTCAAAAAAGTTGCTAAATCCATCCAAAATGACTAATACTCTAACAATACTAAGTTGATAGAGGGGTAATTTTGTCATTCTTTTAATTTATTTAATTTACCCTTTTTTTAACAGGTTATTACACGCCCCCACCCTTTTATGGTTTGGCTTGTATTTTAACAAGAAAAATAAGGTAAAAAGAGAACAAGTCAGATCGGTCAAGCGGGTTGAAAGCGTTCAAATTGTATTATCAGTGCACATAACCTCATATATGGCTGTAACTTCTTGCTGTAGTTGATAATAAAGCTTACCAGTATACGACATGTTGTGCAGCGCTGGCCAGCTGTACCAACAGCAGGAAAAAGACAGAACGAACATCGAGTTTAGATCGGTCGAGCGGGTTTATATGCGTTCAAAGTGTAGATCGGTCAAGCGGGTTTATATGCGTTCAGAGTGTAGATCGGTCAAGTGGGTTTATATACTTCCAGTAGTTGATAATAAAGCTTACCAGACTACGACATGTTGTGCAGTGTTGGCCAGCTGTACCAACAGCAGCAAACAAGACAGAACGAACGAGTTAGGGGCTCAGATGATAAAAAAAATTATGCTAAAAGGGTAAAAGTGATATAATCACAGGGGCCTACAACATCTCTATACTATATATAATATACATATTGAAAGGGAAACTTAGGTCATTTGCCACTTCCCTTAAAATTCATTTAATGCATAATGTACACTCATTATGCACATTAATAGATAAAGCTTTTGGTCCAACTGATGTTATAGCCCAGTGGTTGCAACGGAGGTGGGAAGGTTTACCACCTTGTGGGTTCCTGCTCGGAAGTGCTCAGGTTCGAATCCCACTTCTCCTGAGCTTTGGTCATCTATAGCCCTGAACTGTTTAAAAAAAAAAAAAAAAACTCAGCCATAAAACACACCACACGGATACTAATCCCAAATATCTCATCCACCGTCCACTCAAATCACAATCAGACGGCTATCATTCTCCCTTCACACAAGTTTCTAATTTTTCAAAGCTCACAGAAACGTTACTCTCAATTCTCTCTCTCATTGTTCTTCGTCTCTACACAATGAAGTTTTGGAGGCCAAAATCTATTTCATTGCATCTAAATTTTGAAATCCCGCTCCTCATCCCAAACTTTAATTATCCGCCTTCTTTACATTTGCAAGGAGAGAACCAGAGTAAAAAAGTGAGTTAGAGATAGGACCTGATCGGCGGCTAGGGTTTCGAGGTTATTTTCTCAGGCCACGACAAGGTAATATTAGGGATGCGTGTGAAGGCTGATACATGGGCGGCTATAAGGTTCGGACCACCCGGTAGGTTCAGTTCCCAAATGGTGCATTTGCAAGCAAGTTACCACGAAGCTGCTTCATCGTAAAGTTCCCAAATTATGGCACAGGTCAAATCCTATTTCAAACCGTAATTTCAGTAACCTCTCCGTTATTATTCAATCCATAATGGCGTAATTTTTTTTCAATTTTTTGAAATGTATGCACTCGGTACGATTAAGTTGATATGTGTTCGGTACAGATTGATTTCGTTAATGTCTTCATGATCTGTAAATTGTTTAATTTAGGGTTTCAGTGTTGTGGATAACTTAAATGAAATATGAATTTATGTTTTCGCCCAATATTTAGTTAGTGATTTGTTATTTTCTTATTTTTTTTTACTAACACGGCTAATCTTATTTGTTTTAGTTTTTGATGAAATTTGTGTAAAGATGATGATTTCTGGATGATTGGAACTAGGGATGAGCAAATCGTTCCCGGTACCGGTACCAAAATTACCGAACCGGGTACTTTTTCGGTACCGGTACCGGTACCCACTTTTGGGCATTTTTGGTACCGGTACCGGTTCGGTACCAAGCTAATCCCTAATTGGAACTTTTAGTTGATGAATTCTAGAAGGAATGTGAGACTTATATTTTAGTTGTTTGTGTTTTAACTTGAAAAAAATTATGAGCCAAGTGCAATTCATAATCTTGATATTTATGTTGTTAAAATTTCTTCAGTATAACTAATATGAGTTATATGAATTTGGTTGTGTATCTGTGATTCCTGTTCTGTAATTGCAGGGTGAAACTTGATGATTAATCTAAGCTTTTAATATTCTGTTGTTATTTCATGGTTGGTGAATCGATACATGATGGTTGAAGTGTAAGTGTAAGGGCGATTGTTAGCGATTAAGGAGTCAATTTATGTGACTTTTTTTTCTTGTTTTACCAAAGGGTAATGATTAAGGAGTCACTTTGTGTGACTTTTTTTTTGCTTTACCAATGGCTGATGACAACCATAATCAGCTTGCTTCCGGTTTAGCTTTGATATTAGATGGTGAATATAGGATAGAGAGTGGCCAAAACGACCGTCGTATCTTGTATTGTAAGATTTGGTGAGCATTTAATTCTAAAAGAAGCAAACTAGCCTTTAATTCTAAATCAATTTAGTTTTGGGATGATCAGGAACCAAAGATGGGCAGACAATGGTTGTACGAGAAGGTGACAAAGTGTGTGCTTTCAGATGTCTATGTGGATACAATAGGTGAGGACTACCAGTTTACATTAAATTTATTGAATTTTAAAAGGAACAATATATATTCACTATCTCTTTTCATTGCCTACTTAGCTACTCATTTGCGTGAAAGATGGAGTGCAAACCAAAACGCCAACGCCAACAAAAAGAAGAGCCTATTGGGGAACTCCAAAGACACCAGTGAGGATGATTCAGTCTGAGGTTTGTTTAACTTTATGGTTATGGATGTTCTATATATAATATATCTATGTATTTGGTTGAACCTTTGTTTGTTTGTCTTTAATTTTGCACCACACAATTTATTAATATATTCTTTGTTTTAATATCAGATCAAGCATTTTATCGAAAGCTCAGTTGCGTCTAGCTAAGCTGGATCAGTTAAGGCAAGCAGCCAGAATAGGGGTTGAGGTGCGTATTAAGAAGGAATGTGCAAAGCTAGGGACAAAAGTGGAATTGCGCGTACGTCAAGCAGAGACAAACAGAATGAGAATCTTGAAGTGGAATTGCGCCAATGGAAACCGCCCTGCTCGACTGGGCCATCAACCTGATGGCTGATGTCGTCCAATACGAGCATCTCAACAAGATGAATTCGCACAATATCGGAATGGTTTTCGCCCCAAGTATGATCTAGGTTCGTTATTTTAATCTTGAAGGTTTGGCCATTTTTTGCGACTTTCATCCAAAGGTTTGTTTTTTCGCGTCTTTGTCCTTGGGTGTATTTGTATTGACTATTTTATACTGATCTAACATTGCATACTCAGGTACTGCAATGTAGTCCAGAAGATGCTAATCTCTTGTAGTGCAACTGGAATGTAGTCCAGATGATGCTAATGAAAAATTTAAGAGCTTTAAAAGGTCGTTTTTCTCTGGTGTTTTTTCTTGGCTTAAAGAAGTGTATTTTTTATGAGAATGTATTAAAATCTATTATGGATGATGCATAGTTATGTTGAAACGTTAAAAGGGAAGGGATTTTTGGCAAGCTCTTCTTTGTGCGCGTAAGAGGCGGTTCTACTAGATTTCAACACTCCAACAACGAGGGGATTTATGGCGGATCAGGTGTTGGAGGGTAGCAGCGGATCTGGTATAAGGTAATTACCCAGTTACTTTGTTTAGTTTTGTGTCGACCCATATTTTAAATTTTGAATTTGATTATTTTTTGTTGAAGGTTTTGGTTTGATTAGGAACTATGTAAAAGCAGGTTAGGCTCCTCGATTATATTGGCAGGAGGTACGTCATATATGGGTTTACGTATGATAAATGAGAATGGGAATAGGTTTTAAAAGCTGCCACCCACCTAAGTGTCGTTATTTTAACTTGATTTCTTTGTATTTCATTTTTTCTTGTTTATAATGATCTCTCTCTCTCTCTCTCTCTCTCTCTCTCTTTTTTTTTTTTTTTTGCTGATTTTGATTGTACAGAATGAAAATGGGCTGCAAATGAGTGATAAGTCGATTACAGAGACTGTACTTGGAAGAAGCTCTCTTCGTTTGCACGAGTGGGGACGTGATCCGGTTAGTTCTAGTAGCACAATGGGTGCTACTAAAAAATCAAAGCTTCTTGCTTACGAAGAGCCGTGGATGCTTACGATGAGCTGGTGGAAGAACTTGGAACCGTGAAAGGTAAATGTGCAATTATGGAACAGGCGTTGATTGAGAATAATATCATGCCTCGTCCATCAAGCACACTAGAACAATCCCAATGTGATGCATTAGAGGGTGTTGAAAACATTGATGAGTGAAAGCGATTTAGTAGATTCTATAACTCGTTATTAACATGTAAACACTTTTAGTTTTGTTTGTTTTAGTATTTAAATTTCTATAACTACCACTTTTATTTGGTTGTTTGTAAGATTGATGTTTATTAGTTTAATTAAGAATCGTAATTTGTTCACGAATGTTTCCATATTGCTTTGGTATTTGTTTGTAAATATTGAATATTTTTATCTACATATAGTGTGGTTAATTTCTACAATTTAAATTATATTTACCAACACATCAATGTTTTTTTCAACACAAATTAAGATCAATACCTACACATTTTCAACATTTACCTACACATAATATTACTTTTACCTACACATAAGATTACTTTTACCTACACATATATTCATGCCACGTCAGCTGCCACGTCGGATGCTACCTCAACTGCCACATCAGATGTCACGTCAACTGCCACGTCGGATTCCACGTCAGTTGCCACGTCAAATGTTTTCTAAACAAATTGTTGTACTTTTAACCACACATATAAATGACTTTTAGCAACACATATATGTGTAGGTATGGCTTGCTATTTGCCTACATATAACTTATGTGTGGGTAATGACTTATATCCACAGTCATGAGCCTACACATCATTACACTTATTTTATATGTAGGTAAAGACAACTGACAACACATTATATGCTTTTTCCCACATATACTTTGTGTTGGTAAAGAACCAAATTTCTTGTAGTGGTACCTTAGCGAGATTTTGATCGTTTGTAAGATCATGTGGCAAAGTGCCGTTTTTTGATTAGGAGTTCTTTTACTGACGGAATTTAGTATTCGTATCATCGTGCCCAAATTTATATTTTTCAAAGGTCTTGCCTTGGAAATTGTATGTGATACACTTTGATGTCTTATGGACGTGAAATTTTAGGTTTCATGTGTTTTCTGGTGCATTAGCACAACTTTAGATGTTTCTTACCTGCGTTAATAATTTATGATAACGCATTGGTAATTCTTATATTTTTGGATGGTGTCCCAACTTAATGGGTTTCCAGTATTATTTTGTTGCATGAGTTACGAGGTAGATGATCAAACGAAAGAATGTTTGACATCGAAATTAAAGATATATGCGAGAGATTCCTGATAAAGAAATCTATATTTATTATTGACACATATGCTTGTGTTTTATTCTTAATCAACTTTTGGTATTCCTTATAGATATACATATCTATATTATATATTTCACATACTGTAATATATATACCTTTCATAAGGTTAAATGTATATAATAGATTCATATTTCCAAAATAAGTCAGATATCAGCTCATGATATTATTTAGGGAAATCTTGTCACTTGTTTGACATACTATATACCCCATCTTATCCGATTCGCGCCGGAGAGGTAATCTCAGTATATCCGGACAAGCTGGAGAGTCTGCTACTCTATACCCAGTTTTGCCGGAGAAAATTTTCCATTTCCCATAAATAGTATCTTTTCAAGATTTTAAAAGTGCCTCTTTTATTAGGGCTTTTATCCAGAGTCAAGGAAATTTATA
Organism: Helianthus annuus; assembly: GCF_002127325.2. Classification (NCBI taxonomy): domain Eukaryota; kingdom Viridiplantae; phylum Streptophyta; class Magnoliopsida; order Asterales; family Asteraceae; genus Helianthus; species Helianthus annuus. The sequence goes on from NC_035443.2 coordinate 186,989,216, forward strand.
TTTCCATAACATATCTTTATTCTAAACTAAGTAATATCAATAAACAAGAATTAATAGCAATTAAGTGCTATTACCTGCCAACCGTCATTCTTATAGCATACCACTATCCATTACTTTATACTTTATATAAGAAATTTTATTTTGAAGCTTATATTAAGGCAAAATTCTTAAGTTCAAGTCTAAATATCATTCAGAGTGCTATCAGATAATATTAAGTTTCTAATTCTCCGTTTAAACTTAGGTATTATTATAACACCTAATTGCGTAAACAAGTGGCTTAGCTTATACTAAGGCATCTTTTCTTATGTTCAAGTCTAACTGCTATCGGTTGTGCTACCATTTAACAGTAATCTCCTAACTCTTTTTATTTAAGCTTAAGTATTATTATCACAACACTTATAGGCTTAAAGCAGTGGCTCTGATACCACCTTTACTGTCACGACCCCAGACCCCATTCTGGACGGAATCGGGAGCCGCGAGCAGTTCAGTGGTACCGGTGATTATTTTTGAAAAACATTGCAGCAGAAATTTCATCAGGACCGTGAGTTAGGAAAATATCAGAGTTTACAAACACCGGATTTTAAATAGATGGAATAAATTCCATGTTTTACAAAGGTAGCTTTTAATACGGGATAAACCCAAAAACAATATTTCTTAAGTTGATTTAATTAATAAAATAAGCCACTTCTTGAAGTCCTTCAGTGCCGGATCCAATCCTTACTCCAATATACTGTAATTACCTGAAACGCGTTTTAAAAAGGTTTTGTCAGCGGGGAAATACTGAGTGAGTTCATTCAGGTTTTATGCAAAACAGATTTGTTATAATTCACAGTATTAAGAGCAATTACAATGTTTCTAATTATCAAACCAACTACCCACGGTACTTTACCACTCGACCCACTGGCCCACCTGTCCAGTGGTGTCTGTGATTATGGTCATATCACCCATTGGCTGCCCCAATGTTGAAGATTATCAAGTAATGTATACAAAACCCCACATGCCGGCTGTAATATGGTGACTACAAAGACTTAATCCCTGTAATTATAACTTTGAAAATAATTTGGAGTTTTGTAAAACAGTGGATAAAAAGAGAATGACTCACTTTATAAGCATGCAAGATTGAGTTAACAAGCTTCTTGATTCTACTTCTTCCGATAATTAAGCATGCATTTTATTATTCTGGATCTTTTGATGATTTAATAGTTTGTTTGATTGTGAGTGTGTAGTTGGGAGTATTTTTGGTAGTTAAACATATAGTTTAACAGAATGGAATACGTATTTGTATAAAACCCAAATCAAACCTTAACGGTAGTCACGAGATTCGAACCTTAATGAATTTCACAAAGTGTAACACTTTGGATTCCGTTTACCGAAATCAAAAAGTATAGTACTTTGGCATCCGTTTAACGAACTCTCAAAGTATAGCACTTTGGCATCCGTTTAACGAACTCTCAAAGTATAGCACTTTGGCATCCGTTAGTTGGTTCCTGAATTGATCGGACAGAACATCGCATCGGTGATTATTGGTTAGAACACCAACGTATAGAGAGAAGAAGAAAAGAAATGAGCAAAGAAAAATGAATCCTAAGCTTCCTATTTATAGGTAGATTTATTCCTTAGCTAGGAAGTTTCCTTAACCATTAAGTTTCCTTAACTATTAAGTTTCCTTAACTATTAAGTTTCCTTAACTATTAAGTTTCCTTAACTATTAAGTTTCCTTAACTATTAAGTTTCCTTAACTATTAAGTTTTCTTAATTATTAAGTTTGCTTATCCATTTAACTAAATAACTTACTTAGCTTAATTAATCTTGCTTAGCTTAATTAATATTGATTAACTGATTAATTAATCACACTAAACTTAATTAACAAATTAATTAATCTACTCAGCTAACTTAACTGCTATGTTTATCTAACTTATTAAGTTTACTTAGCTACTAAGTACTCTAGCAGTTTCCTGATTACGAGTTCTACTTTCTAGACACAATGGAACTCGTATTAGTGTACTAACTCAATTCAACTTTAACGACAATCACGAGATAAAAACCCTCACAACGATTTACAAGTGCAATACTTAACAATTCAGCGGATTCACAACGAATGACAGAGTATAGCCCGAGTTCGGACAACACTCAAACATTCAAGTCGAAATCACGATGAATAACAAAGTATAACTCAATTTGAGCAGCACTCAGACAATCGTTGGATAGTTATAATCGATCGGATAAAGTATCGTACCAGTGATTAGAGTTATTACCCTAATAACGATTAGAGTTTAGGGATTTAGAGGGTAAAATCCCGAGCTATTATTTACAAAAATAAAAGCTGACGGAAAGAAAAGAATTGAACAGCGATCGAGTTAATACCCTGATTGCGGCAGCGTTTCGAGATTTGGTGTGTGGTGTGGACTGTTATTGATATAACTCGACGTACACATAGATTCTGAGCGTCGTTTCAACTTCATTGTTCAAGTCCCAAGGTCGGCTATTTATAGTGATTTTTGGGACTCGCTTACGGACCGTATGCCATTTCCCTTACGGTCCGTAAGCTAAGCAGTCTAATTATAGGCTGCCTAGGCTCGGGACTAGCTTGGCTGAATCAACTAATTTGATCAATCAGATTTAAACAACGTTTTATTTAGATAATCGTCCAACTAGGGTTTACCCCCCTTGAGTTTTAGGTGCCCTGATCCTGATTCCGATTGTTCTGAAAATTTTAGGGTTAATGCAGAATTACTTGGGTGTCTCAATTAGGGTTTTCTTAATAGATAATTACTATTCTAATTATGGAGTTTAGTGAGGGTTGTTATAGTAACGACGCCACGTGTACCACTACACCTGCCGTGACAGAGCAGACCAAGAGGATATTCCCCTTGGTCGGACAGCTGGCACGCGCCCACAGCTGGCACAGCTGCTCCTTCCTTCTTCACCCTCCGGCTATAAATAGGACCCTTCATCATTCAGGTTCAGGATCTTTTACGCTCCATACTCACTCTATACACACACTGTTTATTTCTCTCAGAATAGTACTTATTCTCACGCCGGAGCCTGGTTAAGAGGAAAACCCCCTTCTCCCCCTCTTAACGAGACTAACGGTGTTTACTGTTTTGCAGATCTCCAGCCATTGTTACGAGCAAGAAAGAGGTTGAACCCCACAGACGAAATAACCCCATCGATAAACCCTGTGTTAATCGGTGTTTCAACAGCTTCCTTCATGTCAATGGGACAAGTTCTATAAAATTACAACCAATATCATTCAGGATTAATCTAAATAACATGGGAAAACCTGTAAATACAAAACCAATCAATAGTTCATACGGAATGTCTCAACACAATTTTTGTCAAAATGTATGAACAAGAAAGAGTGTTACCTTGTTTTCTACAAATTTCAGGTATTTTCAGATCCCTGTGACACATACATTCAGTTTGTCACATAGATTCTTAACAACGTTCCTTGCTGACATGTGATTTTCATTCTTACTATACAGCAACAACTGTAAATCTTCAATATGACTGTCGTCTAAGAACCGTTGATTTGAAGGAGCTGGACAATCTTCGGTCAGTTCAATGCACATTGAGTAGAAGAGTTTATCCAACGAATTGGTGAAAGTGGAAAATATCAGCCAAGAAAGGTAAACAAATGTAAAGACGTGTAAACAATCTATGTTAATAGTATATTACCAGTAAGTTATGAGGACATCAGCAAAAAAGTTTAGCTGAACAACTGCAGGAGCTAGGCCTGAAAGATCATTTGAACCTTGAATTGTATATAGATCTTCCGCAGCTTCTAGAAAGTCCTTATGATATGCACTGTGCCATAAATTTGCAATGTCCAAAGGATTATATGTTGAGTAGTTGATGGACAAGATATTTATGATTTGGCTTCATTGCTTCTCCGGAATAACCCTCAGATGTATTGACTTTTAGAATCTTACAGAAGTTAGCACGCTCATTGAGTAATAGAGATTCGTTTCCATATTTATCAAACTTCCCAGCGCTAGTTTGCCTTGTTGCTTGAATATAGGATACTACAACCTTCAAGATGGATGCTAAAACATTATATCAGCACATTAAGGGCCTACTGTTATTTGTTTTTGTAGGTCCCCTCGGAGGATCAAGATAAACCTACTTCCTTGTTGTTACACACACACGAGTGCGGAAACCAAGTGTATATGCAAACCAAGAACACACAAACACAAGAAAGATTTCAAAGTTTAAAGCTCAAATGTATTAAACCAGTAGAGTTTCGTTACAAATATTATAAGAATGCTCTCAAACCTACTGGGTGTGCTCTCTCTTAGAAATGGAAAACATGACTGTCTATTTATAGCCAAATTCCCAGTAACATCACCAAGGATGTTACTGGGCCACTATTGGGCCACGAAAGATGCCAATCCACGAAACATAATGGTCCTTCGTGGACATGTTTGTTGGGTTATTCGGTTTGTTTTACGGGTCACATGGGTCGGCACGTTATCGGGTCGTATGGGTCAAGTTCGGGTCAGCAGTAAACTGGGTCTAAAGTGGCTGAAGAAGCTGGTCAATGTTGACCGAGATTGCTGGAAACAAACTGTTGAAAAATATACATTGAAGATATGTACGTTGGTAATTTGGAAGAGTGGGTCAGTAGGTTTTACCGGTTCTTTGGGAGGATCAGAATAGTCGTTTTACATGTTTCCACGTTTGTTTTGTATGGCTATAAATTAGCCTTTGTTTTGTGAATATTATAACCCTTTTTCTAATTATAACAGTAGCTTTCTTCTTCACATATTACATTCATATTACGTGAGTTGTGTGTGTGTGGAGTGGGACCTGAACCAACAATGTTAACTGATTCTCAAACAAATCCCACGAATAACTAAAACTCATGAATAAATGGTTCTTCGTGGAATGATTCTGTGCATTTGATAATCCACGAAAGATGTCAGGCCCAATAAGCCCAACAAGCCAGAGTTCTTCGTGGATTTAGAGACATGCATGTGGTTCTTCGTGAGTTTCAGCCACATGCATGTGTTCTTCGTGACATGCTAAAATGGATGAACCACTATTTTTCGAGTAACATGCATTCTTCGTAACATCCATATTTCATGACATCCATATGATGAAATACTATCTTTCGTGAACATGGTGACTCCCACGAAGAAGTGGTTCTTCGTGGGTTGGCTGCAAATAGACACATACAGAAACTAACAACAAACATACAGCAAGAGACTAAACACTGACAATTAACAGACTGCACACTTGCAGCTGTTTTACAACACGCACAAAGTAAACGTCGTTCCGAGTCAAGATAGGAGGATACCTTGACTTCGGTCTTCACTTCGTAACCGAACCGAGCCGCACCCACACAAATATGTATAGACAGTTTTATAGGCTGAATGAACCTTGGAAATGATAGTAAACCGCCATTTTACCCCTCAATAAAACACACTTTTTTGAAAAGCCTTTTGAATGCAAGTTTTAAATTACAAAAGAACTCATATTAGAATCGAGATTAATTCTCCAAGAAAAGGCAAAACACTTCATTAAAATAACACATTCTTATGCTAAATTCCTAATTATCCTTTGATAATTTGTTCTGCTGATTGTGAAATTCACCATCTAAAACTAAATATTGACCCCTAAATTATCTATGAGCCAGAAACAATTTTTACTGTAACAATAAGAGGATCGATAAAAGTTAGTTTGGCATCAGCGTTGTGAAACGCCTCTTGTAGATCTTTTTTTAATCCCAATGAAGTCTTTTGTTATCCAACAGTTGCCCTCTTGTAGAGCCTTCACACACTCCTTATACAAGCTCCTCCTCGTGGTTGTGAAAATATTTCACAAAATGAAGACATGATGAGTGAGACATAAACACAAACACCTGGTGTGCAGAATACAAAGTTGATAGAAGAGAAACCCGCATGGCCAGCTAAAACAACAGCAAAATAGAAACCTTGAAGGTTGTTCTTGGTGACTATAACAACATCGTCTTCAGTCTCCAATTACTTTGCCAATTGGACCCAATCCACCCATCTGGTTCTCTTTTTGGTCTGATTTAACAAATTGATGCCCTGCTCCTGAAGACTCTAAATGCTTTATTTTTTTGCTATCTTTTGTTCAGATAACTAGATTACATTGTGCATTTTGTGTTTAAGTACCATGTAGTCTTAGTATGTATCATGTTAACGTGATAACTTAACATGCACGCCATGTGTTTGATTAAATGCTTGAACGAAACCCACATCAACTAGATAGAAAATATCGGTTGTATTGTTTTGAACCTGTTTCAAATCTCCAAAATGCCAACCAAGCAAACATCTAAAATTAGTCTAGATCCTTAACTTTCTTTCGTAGTTGACTTTAGGCATTCTGAGATGTTTTGAAGTTTAGTTTCACTTTTAGCATCTCGTATAACATATAACAGAAAATATATACCAGTAAATGATGTGTATTTATTCAATTTTATACAGTCACATATTCTTCTGTTTCAGGTATGGGTTCTGTGTATTTGAACAGCAGCTACTTAGGACTTGTTTAGATCTATCTAATTGTTTATTAAAAAAATCTAGGCGAGGCTTGGATTATCATTTGCAGAATTTAACTGAAATATACATTGTTTTAAGAAGTTGATTGCTTCACATGTGGTAAGTTTCTGCACGCATACCACCTGTTTGATAAAAATCCTGTGAGTTTTTAACTCCTTAAATTAGCATAGTTGGGTTAGAGAAAAAGATTATGGTTTCTGATAGAAAGAATGATTGGATTTAAAAAGTTGTTGGAATATACGACATGTGTAACGGGAACTTTGATTATGGTGGTTTTAAGGTGTTGTAAGGAAGATAAGGATGCAAGCCCACCATGAGACATATGCTGCTACATCTAAGAGAAGATGATTAATAAGATAATTTTTTAGTTATGATTTTATTAGCCAGACTTTTGATAAAAACTAAGGACTAATATTAGCGATCTACTTAATATCTGCTACAGCAGCATCCCTAATAGAATCGACAGAAATATTGTAAATATAGAATAGATTGTCATAATTATAGGAGAGATTGATTGTAAACTTATTCTCCAAGAAAAGGAGATCTGATGTATACTCTATATATTGTTATTCATTGATCAATAACAGGCAACGATTTGAACCATAATTCTTACATGGTATCACACGCCTAAAGATCCTCCTCTTCGAAACCCTCTGCTGCCGCCTTCCTGTTTCTCTTTTTTCTTTCCAATGGCTGAACACAAGATTCATCCCGCTTGCACCGTGTCCAACATTAAGTCTTTCATCCCCATTCAACTCGACAATGAATCCTCTAATTACATAACCTGGTCCGAGCTCTTTCGGATCCACTGCACTGCGTTTCTTGTTGATGACCATCTCCAGCCCCGTCCCAAACCTACTGAAAAATCCTCCTCGGCCGACAAACAGACAGCCGATAAACCTGCTCAACCCGTGGCAGATTCTTGGGAACGCCTAGACGCTATTGTGCTTCAATGGCTTTATGGCACGATCTCACCCGACCTCCTCAAAACTGTCATGAAGCGTGGCACCACCACTTACGCAACATGGACCACCCTTGAATCCCTCTTCCAGGATAACAAAGGTATCCGTGCCTTATACCTCAAACAGAAACTTGCCACCACACGCCTAGAGAATTTTTCTTCTGTGTCTGCATACTGCCAGGAAGTCAAGGTTCTGGCCGATCAGCTTACCAATGTTGATGCACCCGTTGATGAGCAAACCCTTGTCCTCCAAACCCTCTCAGGCCTTACCGAGCAATACGAAAGTGTTGCCACTATCCTGCAAAACACCAAACCTCTGCCTTCCTTCTTCGAGGTTCGTTCCCAACTCTGTATGAATGAAACTCGGAAGGCTCATAATGCTCTCCACTCCTCCTCCACTGCTGCCACCGTGCTTCATATGTCCTCCACTGCTGCCACTGACAACCGCACCATCATCTCCACTCCTGACACCCGATCCGACACCACCTCCCGTGGTCGCGGTCGCTCCCGAGGGAGGGGCCGTGGCCGCTCAAACTCACAAACTACCCGCAACAACCACACCTACCAACCAGCCCAAGCTTTTAACCCATACATTGTCTTCCCAAATTCATGGACTCAACAGCAGTGGGCTACCATTCTGCAGCAGGCTCAAAGGGGCTCCGGCCCATTCTCCTCTCAGAACACTGGGCCACCATGTCCCTATCCATCAGCCCCACCATCTCATTATGGCCTAGGTATTCTCGGAGCTGCTCCGGCTCAGGCTAACACGGCATACATGCCTACACCGACTGACATTGCTCAGGCACTTTACACACTCTCTTTGAACCAACAGCAGGACCCAACTGGTTATATGGACACAGGTGCAACGGGACACATGCAACTACTAGGTAATCTATCCCCGTCTGTTTTTAATACTTGCACTACTAAACAAATTATTGTCGGAAATGGCATGACCATTCCCGTTGTTGGACAAGGCGACCAAATCCTACCACCCCCCTTCCCCCCTCTAAAACTTAATAATGTCCTTTATTCACCTAACCTTATCAAGAACCTTATCTCTGTTCGTCGCCTCGCGACTGACAATTTAGTTTCTATCGAATTTGACCCATTCGGTTTTCTTGTGAAGGATCTCAAGACCAAGGCTCCTATCCTACGATGCAATAGCTCGGGCGACCTCTACCCTCTCACATCGGACATCACCAAGTATCTCCCAACACCTTCCGCCTTCATTGCAACTACTCAAGACCGTTGGCATCAACGACTTGGACACCCGGGCCATAACTTATTGCATTCGTTAAAGTCTTCGTCATCTATTAGTTATCTAAAACCAAATAAATTGCTTTGTCAATCTTGTGTGTTTGGCAAAAGTGTGAAACTTCCGTTTTATGATTCTCCTAATGTTACTAAATTACCTTTTGATATCGTGCACAGTGACTTATGGACCTCCCCGGTACTCAGCACCGGCGGTCATCATTATTATATATTGTTTCTTGACGATTTTAGTGATTTTCTTTGGACATACCCACTTACAAACAAATCCCAAGTTTACCAAACCTTCACCCATTTTTACAACCTTATTAACACACAATTTGAACGGAAAATCAAACAATTCCAATGCGACAACGGCACAGAATATAAAAATAAAAATTTTCAACAATTTTGTCACAATAATGGAATGATTTTTCGCTTCTCTTGCCCCTATACTTCTTCTCAAAATGGAAAGGCAGAACGCAAAATTCATACTATAAATAATATGATTCGTACTCTTCTTGCCCAAGCCTCCCTGCCCCCCAACCTCTGGCACCACGCGCTCGAGGTCGCCACCTACCTTCTCAATATTTTACCAAAAAAATCGCACAACTTCCTCACCCCCACAACTCTTCTTTACAACTGCCTTCCTACATATGAACACCTTCGAGTGTTCGGTTGCCTTTGCTTTCCTATCTTGCCCTCTACCACCATACATAAACTAGCCAATCGCTCAAAGCCTTGTGTCTTTCTCGGTTACCCATCTAACCACCGAGGGTACAAGTGTTTTGATCTTTCCACCCACACCATCTTCGTCTCTCGACATGTCCAATTCGAGGAAACTATCTTTCCTTTCTCACACCAAAAACCCACTTCCTTACCCACTTATGACTTCCTTACCACCCCTCTACACCCACTTCTATGGCCACATGTTGGTTCAGCAACTGCTGGCCCAACCGATTCCGCAAACCCATCGACCACGGCCCAACCGCAAACCCCATCCCCATCTCATCAGCCACCTCCTTCAACCCAAACACAAACCGGCCCAATTACCGCCCCTTTCTCACCTCCGCCCCTGTCCCCCACATCCCGTCCTTAGCCCACTAAAACATACTCTCGTCGTCAACCTTCCTCCCGTACCCCTTCGGCCCCACTCTCACAGTCAACTACTTCCTCTGCCCCTTTAGCCCCCCTCCACCTCCCGAAACCCTCCCTTCCGACCAGCTTAACACCTCCACTAATACCCGTTCCATGCGAACCCGCTCCATGGACGGTATTTCCAAACCTAAACAGTTTCTTAATCTTAACACTACCACCGTCATTCCCGTTCCTAAAAACCCTCAGGTAGCCTTGTCCACACCCGAATGGCATAAAGCGATGACTGACGAGTTTAGTTCACTTATTAAGAATGAGACTTGGGAGTTGGTTCCTCGTCTACCACACATGAATGTGATTCGCAGTATGTGGCTCTTTAAGCATAAATTTCGGTCGGATGGTAGCCTTGAGCGTTATAAGGCACGCTTAGTTTGTGATGGGCGTACGCAACAGGTAGGTATTGATTGTGGTGACACCTTCAGCCCGGTGGTCAAACCCGCTACCATTCGAACGGTTTTGTCTCTTGCTCTCTCTCAATCATGGCCGATTCATCAACTGGATGTTACTAATGCATTTTTACATGGACATTTGCATGAGACCGTCTACATGTATCAGCCAATGGGTTTTCGTCACCGTCAGTATCCCGATCATGTATGCCGACTTAAGAAATCTCTTTATGGGCTAAAGCAAGCCCCTCGGGCGTGGTATCAACGTTTTACAGATTTTGTCCTTCAACAAGGGTTCACTCAGTGCAAAACAGACACATCTTTGTTTATTTATCATCATGGCAGTGATATTGCTTACCTTTTAATTTATGTAGACGACATTATCCTGACCACTTCTTCTAATACATTACGCGACAGGCTCATGTCTACATTATCAGGAGAATTCGCCATGAAGGACTTGGGTCCTTTATCATATTTTTTGGGTATATCTGTTACTCGCACGGGCAACTCCATGTTTTTGTCACAAGCAACATATGCAAAGGACATCATCAGTCGAGCAGCTATGGATTCTTGCAAGCCTGCAGCGACTCCAGTTGATACACAGTCCAAACTTTCAGCCGAAGGACCCCAGTTTGATGACCCATCTTTGTTTCGCAGTCTTGCAAGAGCTTTACAGTATCTTACTTTTACCGGACCGGATATCACCTACAGTGTCCAGCAAATATGTATACACATGCATTCTCCTCGGGTTGAACACTGGAATGCCTTGAAGCGGATCATTCGTTACATACAGGGTACTCTTGATTTTGGTCTTACTTTGGGCCTTCCACATCTCTTTCTCTCCGTGCTTACACTGATGCTGACTGGGCTGGCTGCCCTGACACTCGGCGGTCTACCTCAGGTTACTGTGTCTATGTTGGCGACAATCTAATTTCTTGGTCTTCTAAACGACAGTCCACCATCTCCCGCTCCAGTGCTGAAGCCGAATATCGTGGAGTTGCAAATGCTGTTGCTGAAATATGTTGGCTTCGCAATCTTCTCTTGGAGCTTCATCGCCCTCTCTCTCAGGCGACTGTTGTCTACTGTGACAATGTTAGCGCTATTTATCTGTCCGGGAATCCAGTTCAACATCGACGGACCAAACATATCGAGCTCGATATTCACTTTGTTCGTGAGCATGTTCAGAAAGGCCTGGTTCGTATTCTCCACATCCCCTCTCGGTTTCAAATAGCTGACATCTTCACCAAGGGACTTCCAAAAATCCTGTTTGACGACTTTCGGTCCAGTCTAACCGTTCGCCTTCCTCCCGCTTCGACTGCGGGGGTGTAATAGAATCGACAGAAATATTGTAAATATAGAATAGATTGTCATAATTATAGGAGAGATTGATTGTAAACTTATTCTCCAAGAAAAGGAGATCTGATGTATACTCTATATATTGTTATTCATTGATCAATAACAGGCAACGATTTGAACCATAATTCTTACAATCCCTTTGTCAACAACTTCATCATTTTCGAAATTTATGAGTTCGTTGCAATGCAAGAAATATTCACTGTTACTTGTGATACTGTTATATTCTAAACGTTATTTGTTAATGCATTGCCATCGTTATGTCGGACAGAAACTGCAGTTAGGCTATTAAGCGAAATTAGGACTTACTAATGGATCAAGCTTATGGGTTGTGCAATGAATTAAAGACAATATGCTTTTGACTCTTGGGTGTTAGGTTTTGCTTAATGGTTTGGTTATGGATGATCGAGTTTGGGGAACTATTCGTAACGATAACATAAGGTGTAAGATATGATCTATTTCGCTTAATGTTTCCTACTTCATTTTCATGAATATATGATTTGTTTTTTCCTTAGTCTCTTGCCTACACCAAATATGTCATTCAACTTCTAAACCTGTTTATGTTGATAGCTATTGCAATCTAGGAGACATGCTTATGTAGTTCAACCACTAGAGTATGAAAACCGAGTGGCTCACATGCTTGGCATAGTAAAACAAATTGATTCTGAATTTAGGAGACATGGCTTTTCAATGGGTGTAATTTTCATGAATCATCCATGTCACATGTATATTAAAAGATGTGATTTTTACAGTGTATATGTTGATTTGAATTGAATAAACGACAGAACACCAAAGGGTTGAAGATTAGGATGTTTGAAATTAGTATATATAGGTTGAAATCATGGACGAAGCTTTTAAGGGGCGGGAGGGGCGGCCGACTTGTAAATAATATATTTTATATTACTTTTCATATATACATGCTAAATTTTCAACTGGATGCTCTATAGTTGTTATAAAAACTTAAAAAACTCTATGTTTGGGAGCATCGAATTGAGCATATTTCCTAAAAATCCCTACATGTGCACATTTTTTATGAGATCTATAAATTCTGTTTGTTTTTCAATATCTTTTGAAACTCACTTTTTAATGCTTTAAAACCAAATACACCCACTACATCAGTTGTATTATATCTTGGATTTTATAAATTCCTAAAAGTTATTCTTCTACTCCTTAAAACTACAAATTATGTCGAATTTTGGGTTATGTGGGATATTAGGATTCAGGATCGGAATGAAGATAAGAGGGGTCTACCGTGTATCGGCCAATAATATCTAGTGTTGGATGATGCAGGTGGCAGTTGGTGCCAATATTATTTGCAGTTGACTCATTTGCATTATGTTGGGTGTTCTTGGATGGGGGCTGTTTATTCTGAATCTGGTGTTATTGAACAAATTTTGGGTTAATGATGGCAATTGGGATAGTCTTGACAGCCTTCAACTCATTATTTTGTGGAGAAAATATGGCCACATTTTAATAAAAGGTCAAAGCTGGTCAAAGTAGCATAATGACTGTGATTGACCATATTTTGTTGTTGATTAATAGGGCTGCAAATAATCTATTTCTGGAAAAAAAATCGAAGAAAGTCAAAGTCAGAATTTGGGCTTACTTAGTCGTAATGTGTCAAATTTGTATAGTATGCTGATGCTACAGATTGTGACAATTATAGAAAGTCAAATGCTTCTGATAAGTCAAAGTACACAGCAGCTTGTGATAGTTGGCAGCTGCTGAGGATGTTGATATTATGGGTAAAATCATAGGATGTCAAAGAATAAGGCAATCGATCCAACAAAAAGGGGGTGTTGTTCACTGTCAACTTTATAATGGACCTTTACATTGGCAGGTAGAAAGGGTTCATTTGATAAAATGTCTTCCATCTATCTATTCTCTGGGTGTTTCTACGAGTTATAATGGGAGTCGGTGTTGGTCAACTATTACTCGAAGGTCAAAATCGATGGCAGTTGGATCACAAGAAATGATGGTGATCTGTGTGACACGTGCCATGCTGGTAATCAAATACAAATAGATCACTGATCCGAGTCGCGTGTTTCTTTTGTAGTACTTTTAATTAGTTTCAGTTCTATAAACAAATTCTAAAATTGATGAGGTGGTAAATGTTGACGCATTTGGAAGTCTAATGTGTCTAATGGTGTGTGTAAGTCCAAATAAAAACTATGTTAGTGTGGTTAACGAATACTTGGCAAATATAGGAAAGAGGCATTGGGAGGCTATTAAGTGGATCCTTATATATTTAATGGTACTAAGGCTAGAGGGTGTGGAATGGAGCCCCTAAGGGCATTATCAAGACACGTAAGCGACATGTAGGATCCACGTCAGTCAGGGGGCTTTATCATGCCCCACTTTAACTTGCAGGGTGTGGGATGGAGCCCTCATCATCATTACCTAATTATTTTATATTTATATATTTATTTTTTAAATTAAATGGCAATTTTAATAACTAGATGTTAGACTAATGTCAATACTTGTTAATACACGTTACTATTTAAAATAGTTGTGCTTAGAAACTTCATCATATTTTAGGTACAAAAATATAATAATACACTAGTATTAAGCCTCTGCGTTGCAGCGGTTGTCTTAAAACTGTCTCAAGTAGTATCAGCGCTATACCATTATCAGCGATCACCAACACTGGAAAACTCGTAAAAACAAAATAAACAAAAACGGAAAAAAAAAAATAAAGCCGAGCAAAAAGCAGACGTAAAATCTTTGAATTACGCACGCTCGTTACAGAGAAATTAAATTGAAACTTAAAACATAGAAAAAATAACTAAGTTAATCCAAGACCCGTGCGTTGCGACGAACATGTCAGACGGAGAAAAATAGATGTGTTTTGACGGGCCAAACAGGAAAAATATATGAAAAATGTTGAACCCCTCACGCACGTTGCGATGCGTTAACTCACAAAATTTAGAACGAAACGAAAGCTTGGGAATGATGAAAAGTATGGTGGAACAAAATTGAAAATTAAAAAGAGTTGGGGTTAAATTGGAAAAGATGAAAAGCTTTTGATTAATAAGTAAAAAAACAAAGGGTTTAAATTGCAAAATTATAAAAGTTTTGGGTAATATTCTTAATAATTAAAAAACAAAGGGTCTAAAACAAAGGATATTAATAATTTATTAGATATTAGATTTAGATATTTATAATATTATTAATTGGATTTATTAATATTAAAATAAAGATAAAGATAAAGATAAGTGATATTTATATATATTGGTTATTAGTATTAAAAAAATATATTAATTAAATAAATATAAATAAAATTTATATGGTTGAAGGAGAGAATGCCATGTGGCATTATTTCTCGAGACATTGTATCATGTATTTCATAGATTTGCTTAGGGGCGTGAATTTCTGACATGACACACGAACCTTACACGAAAATCGCTTGTTTGGTTGAGTTTTGGGTCGAACCTGTGGACACGTTTAGCTAAACGGGTCATGTTCACGTTGACTTGGCGGGTTGGCCCATTACCACATTTATCTTTTATAAATTTCTGAAAGTAAACTTCATTTAGTAACTTAAGCGATTGAGTATTTTATGCATGAACTAGTATTAAGCCCCTGCGTTGCAGCGGTTGTCTTAAAACTGTCTCAAGTAGTATCAGCGCTATACCATTATCAGCGATCACCAACACTGGAAAACTCGTAAAAACAAAATAAACAAAAACGGAAAAAAAAATAAGCCGAGCAAAAAGCAGACGTAAAATCTTTGAATTACGCACGCTCGTTACAGAGAAATTAAATCGAAACTTAAAACATAGAAAAAATAACTAAGTTAATCCAAGACCCGTGCGTTGCGACGAACATGTCAGACGGAGAAAAATAGATGTGTTTTGACGGGCCAAACAGGAAAAATATATGAAAAATGTTGAACCCCTCACGCACGTTGCGATGCGTTAACTCACAAAATTTAGAACGAAACGAAAGCTTGGGAATGATGAAAAGTATGGTGGAACAAAATTGAAAATTAAAAAGAGTTGGGGTTAAATTGGAAAAGATGAAAAGCTTTTGATTAATAAGTAAAAAAACAAAGGGTTTAAATTGCAAAATTATAAAAGTTTTGGGTAATATTCTTAATAATTAAAAAACAAAGGGTCTAAAACAAAGGATATTAATAATTTATTAGATATTAGATTTAGATATTTATAATATTATTAATTGGATTTATTAATATTAAAATAAAGATAAAGATAAAGATAAGTGATATTTATATATATTGGTTATTAGTATTAAAAAATATATTAATTAAATAAATATAAATAAAATTTATATGGTTGAAGGAGAGAATGCCATGTGGCATTATTTCTCGAGACATTGTATCATGTATTTCATAGATTTGCTTAGGGGCGTGAATTTCTGACATGACACACGAACCTTACACGAAAATCGCTTGTTTGGTTGAGTTTTGGGTCGAACCTGTGGACACGTTTAGCTAAACGGGTCATGTTCACGTTGACTTGGCGGGTTGGCCCATTACCACATTTATCTTTTATAAATTTCTGAAAGTAAACTTCATTTAGTAACTTAAGCGATTGAGTATTTTATGCATGAACTAGTATTAAGCCCCTGCGTTGCAGCGGTTGTCTTAAAACTGTCTCAAGTAGTATCAGCGCTATACCATTATCAGCGATCACCAACACTGGAAAACTCGTAAAAACAAAATAAACAAAAACGGAAAAAAAAATAAGCCGAGCAAAAAGCAGACGTAAAATCTTTGAATTACGCACGCTCGTTACAGAGAAATTAAATCGAAACTTAAAACATAGAAAAAATAACTAAGTTAATCCAAGACCCGTGCGTTGCGACGAACATGTCAGACGGAGAAAAATAGATGTGTTTTGACGGGCCAAACAGGAAAAATATATGAAAAATGTTGAACCCCTCACGCACGTTGCGATGCGTTAACTCACAAAATTTAGAACGAAACGAAAGCTTGGGAATGATGAAAAGTATGGTGGAACAAAATTGAAAATTAAAAAGAGTTGGGGTTAAATTGGAAAAGATGAAAAGCTTTTGATTAATAAGTAAAAAAACAAAGGGTTTAAATTGCAAAATTATAAAAGTTTTGGGTAATATTCTTAATAATTAAAAAACAAAGGGTCTAAAACAAAGGATATTAATAATTTATTAGATATTAGATTTAGATATTTATAATATTATTAATTGGATTTATTAATATTAAAATAAAGATAAAGATAAAGATAAGTGATATTTATATATATTGGTTATTAGTATTAAAAAAATATATTAATTAAATAAATATAAATAAAATTTATATGGTTGAAGGAGAGAATGCCATGTGGCATTATTTCTCGAGACATTGTATCATGTATTTCATAGATTTGCTTAGGGGCGTGAATTTCTGACATGACACACGAACCTTACACGAAAATCGCTTGTTTGGTTGAGTTTTGGGTCGAACCTGTGGACACGTTTAGCTAAACGGGTCATGTTCACGTTGACTTGGCGGGTTGGCCCATTACCACATTTATCTTTTATAAATTTCTGAAAGTAAACTTCATTTAGTAACTTAAGCGATTGAGTATTTTATGCATGAACTAGTATTAAGCCCCTGCGTTGCAGCGGTTGTCTTAAAACTGTCTCAAGTAGTATCAGCGCTATACCATTATCAGCGATCACCAACACTGGAAAACTCGTAAAAACAAAATAAACAAAAACGGAAAAAAAATAAAGCCGAGCAAAAAGCAGACGTAAAATCTTTGAATTACGTACGCTCGTTACAGAGAAATTAAATCGAAACTTAAAACATAGAAAAAATAACTAAGTTAATCCAAGACCCGTGCGTTGCGACGAACATGTCAGACGGAGAAAAATAGATGTGTTTTGACGGGCCAAACAGGAAAAATATATGAAAAATGTTGAACCCCTCACGCACGTTGCGATGCGTTAACTCACAAAATTTAGAACGAAACGAAAAGCTTGGGAATGATGAAAAGTATGGTGGAACAAAATTGAAAATTAAAAAGAGTTGGGGTTAAATTGGAAAAGATGAAAAGCTTTTGATTAATAAGTAAAAAAAACAAAGGGTTTAAATTGCAAAATTATAAAAGTTTTGGGTAATATTCTTAATAATTAAAAAACAAAGGGTCTAAAACAAAGGATATTAATAATTTATTAGATATTAGATTTAGATATTTATAATATTATTAATTGGATTTATTAATATTAAAATAAAGATAAAGATAAAGATAAGTGATATTTATATATATTGGTTATTAGTATTAAAAAATATATTAATTAAATAAATATAAATAAAATTTATATGGTTGAAGGAGAGAATGCCATGTGGCATTATTTCTTGAGACATTGTATCATGTATTTCATAGATTTGCTTAGGGGCGTGAATTTCTGACATGACACACGAACCTTACACGAAAATCGCTTGTTTGGTTGAGTTTTGGGTCGAACCTGTGGACACGTTTAGCTAAACGGGTCATGTTCACGTTGACTTGGCGGGTTGGCCCATTACCACATTTATCTTTTATAAATTTCTGAAAGTAAACTTCATTTAGTAACTTAAGCGATTGAGTATTTTATGCATGAACTAGTATTAAGCACCTGCGTTGCAGCGGTTGTCTTAAAACTGTCTCAAGTAGTATCAGCGCTATACCATTATCAGCGATCACCAACACTGGAAAACTCGTAAAAACAAAATAAACAAAAACGGAAAAAAAAAATAAAGCCGAGCAAAAAGCAGACGTAAAATCTTTGAATTACGCACGCTCGTTACAGAGAAATTAAATCGAAACTTAAAACATAGAAAAAATAACTAAGTTAATCCAAGACCCGTGCGTTGCGACGAACATGTCAGACGGAGAAAAATAGATGTGTTTTGACGGGCCAAACAGGAAAAATATATGAAAAATGTTGAACCCCTCACGCACGTTGCGATGCGTTAACTCACAAAAATTTAGAACGAAACGAAAAGCTTGGGAATGATGAAAAGTATGGTGGAACAAAATTGAAAATTAAAAAGAGTTGGGGTTAAATTGGAAAAGATGAAAAGCTTTTGATTAATAAGTAAAAAAAACAAAGGGTTTAAATTGCAAAATTATAAAAGTTTTGGGTAATATTCTTAATAATTAAAAAACAAAGGGTCTAAAACAAAGGATATTAATAATTTATTAGATATTAGATTTAGATATTTATAATATTATTAATTGGATTTATTAATATTAAAATAAAGATAAAGATAAAGATAAAGATAAGTGATATTTATATATATTGGTTATTAGTATTAAAAAAATATATTAATTAAATAAATATAAATAAAATTTATATGGTTGAAGGAGAGAATGCCATGTGACATTATTTGTAGTCTTTTATTAATATTTAGATTTTTAAAAATAATCTGTTCAAACTAGACTTTATATTAATACGTCAACTTAATTGTAGTGTTATCTAATGGGCCACCATGTGAGTTCTGAGTTCTGACAACTAATTATTAAATTCAAAAACAAAATGAATACTTAAATCTTTTTTAAGATGACATGGCAAAAAAATACCTACACATATATAGAAATGTACAATGTGTAGATATTGGACACATAAAAAATAAATTTTGAGGGCTCCGAGCTCCATCTAAAGCTCAAGCTCGTTGGAAGTTTTTCAAGCTCCGACTCGGCTCGTATTTTATTTATTAATTCGTTTATATTAAGAGTTAATTACATAGTTAGTCCATGTGGTTTGCACAAAGTAATATACTTAGGTACTAATAGTTTAAAATCACCTTCTACGGCATTAACTTTTCATTTTGTAACGTTTAGAGGTATTAACGTTAATTGTTTGTTAAACTATTAGTACCTAAGTATGTTATTTTGTGCAAACCACAATGAATAACTATGTTAATACCCTAGAAGTTATTACCTAGCAATTTTGGCCCATGGGGTATGTTTTGGGCTGATTTGGACTTTAAAAGAAAAGTCATGGGTTGTTTTGGGTTAACATTTAAATTTAAAGGAGTCAGAATGGGAATATCAGATTTTAATTAATATAGATGGGAAACTAAAAAAATAGAACGGGTGAAGACTATTTGCAATAGGCTCTTTTACTCTTCTTTAGTCGAACCCGAGTCTCATTTAACAGGGGGAGAGGAAGGAAAAGAGACGAAAATATGAAAAAACCATGTTCCCGAGATTTTTTAAGGATAGGAGGGGAGAGAAAAGGAGGGAAAAGAGAAGAAAATTTGTCCATATATTCATCCTCCCAAATTATAGAGATTAGGAATGAAAATTCTATCAATTAATAAATTACCCTCCAATCTAATAAATCTCATCTTCAGTTATTTTAGATAAATTTGGCGCAAACTTTTTCATTCCCTCTCACTCTCTGACTTCTACTTCTGAAAGGAGAAACTGGGACTCCGACCATCACTCGCCACCGCAACGGATCTCCCTCGCAGAACCACCGTTTAGCGCGGCAATCAGACCTTCAAAAGTTATCTCTCAAACCCCATAACCAGTTCACACTCAATCCGCCCTAATTTTCGGTCATCGTCTGTGGTTCAATCGAGAGGTAAAATGTTGTTCTTTAATCAATTAAGCAGACAAGCAGATGCTGGTTCTGAATTGTTTTTAACAATTTGAATAACCGAATTTAAATGGAACAGAAAGAAATTTCAGATTTTGATGATACTGTTTGTGTATCAGAGTGAGAACATGGTTGGGTTCTATGTGTGCATTAGTTTGATGAATTCTTGGCTTAAATATTGAATTTAATAATAAAACTTGTTTATAAATAATGAATGTCAATCTTCCGTTAGTTGCTTTGAGAAAGATTTGAAATTTTGAGTTTGGTGCAGAATGCATGCTCGACTTTTATGGTTTTATCTAAACGATTGATAAAGTATAATGGGTAATTGGCTAATTGCTGGCTATATATGTTATATGTTTCCAGTAGTGTGTATAATAATTGAATCAAATCTTGAAATAACTTGCTCAAGTATCATCTCTTGATTCTTGCTTAATTGTTTCGTTCTTTGATGTTTTATTGTTATTTCGATAACTTTTTTATGTATCAAGTATCATCTATTGTTGATTCTGATTTTACTGAACACTATTCTTAACACGCAGCCTATTCCTACCTGCTCGAGGCATACCATTTGAGAGCCCATTCAACAGCTGATTTACAGCATATTTAGGTGTGTGTTTTATCTTTTGGCCTTTTACTTTTGATTCTTTTAGTACTTGAACATACAAAATAATCATGTATGTATTTTTAGAAGACCAAAAGGGGCTTGCGGTGCAACTTATTGCCCGTTTGCGTTCTATTTTGATGTATTAGATGGTTTTTTTCCGTATTTGATCTAATGGTATTAAACAATCATCAAAAATACGCTTTGAGAGACAATGAACAAAATAAATATAAAAAAAACTGTGAAGAGACTACCACATGGTCTACATATCACCAAGCAGCTACTTAGTCTTCTGATCAAGCCATTGACTTTCTTTTTGACCCATGTATCTATTATCTATGTTACCCTTTAATTTCATTATCTTAATATTCCGATGAGCCGGAATTATGAGACTCGAGAATAGGCACACCAGCCTCTGTGAACTAACCAACTTTAGCATCAACAAAAAAGAAAAAAACAGGTCGCTAATCGATCAAACAGCAATGCAAAGTAGAAAAGTAACAGATTACAATACCCAAAGTTGTTAATCCGATGATCTGCAGAGATGGTCAACCGGTGACTCTGATCAAGAGCTAATTAAGTTAGCCAGAAATCTATCATAAGTATGAAAATAAAGTCGTCTGGTGGTCCACCTCTCTTACCAGATCATATATTTAGGTTGGTTTGAAGTTTAAATAATCTGACTTTGATCTTTGTATTCTCCTGCCCTAGAAGCTGATTACATATAATCAAGTTACACGCCACAACTCATTTGCTCAGCCCTACATCAGTCGCTATGTCATGACATATTTTAGGTTAATTAAAATGTTTTATGTTTAAAGGGTATAATGGTACATATTCGAAGTTTACCAACCCGGACACGTTTTAACCCGACAAAATTGCCCCTTGATGTACAATCACTTAAAAAAAAAACATTTTCTTAACCGACCCGACCCGAAACCCGTTTTGACCCGAACCCGTTTTGACCCATGACCCGATACGACCCGTTTGCCAGGTCTATTTTAAAGCTCGAGCTCAAACTTGAAAGGACCTGAGCCTGGCCTCATGATTAGTTTTTTAGCTCAAGCTTGGCCTGGGCTTGGCTTGCTTGTTGTTTTATTAACATGATTTTTATAAATTTATTGTTTATATATATATATATATTATCATAAATTTATAAATAATAACTATTAATGTATAAATGTGTAGCATGTAATTCTAATTGTCTTAATTTTGTAAATGTAGGCGCTTGAAGGGAAAACGACAAACTTGAAAGATCCTTAAAAAGCAGGTAATTGGCAGAGTTCTCTAACAAGAGTTTACTCTTATATGTTTGAATGTTAAATTGGGTTAGATAAGTATGGATGTTTTATTGTTTACTTTAGTTGGTGTTTAACTTTGTTCAAATTTGGGTCCCTTGTGTCGACTTTGTTCAAATTCAGCGATTGTGAATTCAGTTGATTGTCTCGATAAGTTTTAGTTTTTCTTTAAGACCAAAATCAGAACATCGATATCAGATCTGTTTCATGTATGTTTAGATCGGCTGAAAGAATATTTTGAATCGAAATCAGATCTGAATTGTCACACCCCCAAAATCCACCCGCGGAATACCACCGCTTGGGAGCGTGACTGACCAGGATCAAGCCATCAATCATATCAAACATAGCATTTAATATAAAAGTAATTAACGTAAGTCTCCATGACATGATTGATGTTTCAAAACCAAATACTGTTTTAAGTAGCGGAAGCAATGTAAAGTAAACCCAAATAAAGTTATAAGTTCAATAATGTTCATGATCCATCTGCCACAACGACCTGCTCCTTCCTTGTGCAAGCTCCATAATTTACCTAAGGTCCTGCAAGGCATGCAGCAAATAATCAACAAACTAGTTGAGCGAGTTCACAGAAAGTAAGTTCATAGTGTAATGCATAAGTATAGCTAGTGGGGGCTTCCCATACTAGTGTGTAATAAAGGTGGGGGCTTCCCATGTTCATCCTGGTTAATGAGGGCTTCTCATTAACGGTACTTACTAGACTAACATCCGACCATGTGTTCTTCTTTACCGAGAACAGGAATACGTACAGGGTCACGTAGGCTTTACGTGACGTGCCCTTCCCCGAGGACAGTGGTACGCGTGGGGGCTACGTAGGCTTTACGCAGCGTGGCCTTCCGACCTGGAAGCCAGTAGATGGTATTGGGTTACGTAGGCTTTACGTAACGTGTCCTCCCGACCCGGGAGACATATGGCAAATATACTGGGTTACGTAGGCTTTACGTAACGTGTCCTGACTAACCTGAGGACGATGGTCTATAGTCTGGTATATGCGTAAGTACGAGTAATCATTCCATATCCAACATATCCAACCCAATTCCCAACCCGGGAATCCCATGCCTTGGCTGTGTGAACTCACCTTGGTTTGCTCGGCAGATACACAAGGAATATAAGTAGCAAGTAAATGGTCACTCACGTCCTATCATGGTTATTATACGAGTCAGGTTCGTATATAGTACGTATATAGCAATCACGTATAGTCATGGCAAACATGTACGCACGTAAGCAGATAAGACATAGCATGTGAGGATCCAATTGTCTAAGTCCAACAATACCCGGCCCAATAGCATAAGCAGCCCAATAACAAAACAGTCCAGATTCTCAATCGGCCCAAATAGTAAACGTATATCGGTCCAATAGCAAACAGTCCACAATTCAAATCGTTGGGCTCAATAGATTGGGCCCATGACAGTGAAGGCCCAACAGTGTGCGTGCAACGGTGGTCTCGAGTCGCAACGGAGATCTCGAGTCGTAACCAGAGATTACGAGTCGCAACAGCTGGTTGCGAGTCGCAATGATGGTCTCGGTTCATCATGGTCTGGTTACGAGTGGTCATGTGCTGGTTGCGAGTCGCAACGGGACTCGCAATCGTGGTCTCGGCTGGTGCTGTTGTGGTTTCGAGTCGTGACCACGAGGTTTCGACTCGCAATCTGAGTCGCAACCGTGTGACGTGTGTGTGTAACCGGTTTCCATAAATCCTGCATTGACTTATCCGTGATTTCAGCTAACAGTTTGGTCAGTTTGGTAACCAGATCAATTAACAAAATTCTCAACAAATCAATAGCATGATATCGATCAAACAGAACAATTGCAACACAAATTCATAAGAACCCTAATTATAACATGCATGAACAACCAACAATTCATCGACAAACCAACATTCAAGTTAACCCGATGCATACTATAGCCGATTACTTGTTCATTCGGTAATACTACCAGATCATCGATCCTTATGCAATTCATACATTCGCACATATATCCGGTTCATATCTAAGCCAATTACATGATCATCAAAACAGCCGATTTCTATATATCAATACATTCGGTTCTAAACTAATCACAACTACAAACTGATTATATAACAATACATTCAAGGACCAACATAACCACATAATCTAACCGGCCCTAGATCATCATCATGCAAATTCTAATCGGTTCGATTTAAGCATGTAATCAAAGCATCACTTAACACACAAGCATAAAACATCATACTAACCGATTACAAGAAGGAGAGTGTGGTCCGAGCAAGGGTGTTCCTTGGTGCCGTCGGGTTCCAAACGAACGAGAGAGAGAGAGCAAAGCTTCTAGGGTTTGTGTGTGTGTTTGTGATTTGCAAAAGTGGTAAAACAAAACCCCTAAACTCAGTTTTGTGTGTTGCGAGTGGGGAGTGGGCCGAGCCCACTCGATTACCTAATGGACCCGAGAACAAGGAGTGACCCAAAGGGCTCGTGTACTCGGTCCGCATACATACGACATACGTACGCACATAATGCATATAACATAACATCTATCATGAAATCAATTAATCATTCAGGTTTATAAAATCACATATCGTGCACAAACGTTACATCAAAGTAAGCCTAAAGTTCGAGTTGTCACATTATCCCCAACTAATTGGAAATTTCGTCCCGAAATTTGGTATGCACTCACTGAGGAAGCTAGGTAAACTGTACTGTTCACTGATTTTCCTGGGGTGTCACATCCTCCCCCCGTTGATCTGGAATTTCGTCCCGAAATTCCGAAGTAGTAGCTTCAGCCTCAGTAGTGGTTGCCTGGTTCCCGAATAACTGGGGGTACTTTTCTGTCATCCTGTTTTCGCGTTCCCAGGTGTACTCTGGGCCACGTTTGGAGTTCCAACGAACTCGGACAAGAGGGATTCTCTTGTGTTTGAGGACCTTCACATCCCGGTCCGTGATTTCGACTGGTTCCTCGACGAACTGCAACCGCTCGTCGATAGTGAGTTCCTTAAAAGGAATGATAAGATTTTCATCTGATAGGCACTTCTTTAGGTTCGATACATGAAAGACATTGTGAACTGCCCCGAGTTCAGCTGGTAATTTCAACTTGTAGGCTACCTTGCCAATCTTTTCTATGATTTCGAATGGTCCGACGTATCGCGGATTCAGTTTACCCCGTTTGCCAAAACGAACTACACCCTTCCAGGGTGAGACTTTCAATAAAACCCGGTCCCCGACCTCAAATTCCAATGGCTTTCTACGCTTATCTGCGTAGGCTTTCTGACGGTCTCGTGCTGCCGCCATGCGTTGTCGTATCTGTGCAATCTTTTCTGTGGCGTCCACTACAATCTCTGGACCCGTAATCTGACTATCTCCCACCTCTGCCCAACAGAGAGGTGACCGGCATTTACGCCCGTACAATGCCTCGAATGGAGCGGCTTGAATGCTGGTGTGATAACTGTTATTGTAAGAAAACTCCACCAAAGGGAGGTGCTTTTCCCAGCCGTTGCCGAAATCGATGACGCATGCCCGAAGCATGTCTTCAAGAGTTTGAATCGTACGCTCAGACTGTCCATCCGTCTGAGGGTGGTATGCTGTGCTCATGTCTAGTCGTGAGCCAAAGGATTTATGCATTGCTTGCCAAAGTTCTGACGTGAATCGTGCGTCGCGATCCGAAATGATGGACGTGGGCACCCCGTGCCTCGAGACAACTTCTTTAAGATAGACGTCTGCAAGTGTGGAGAACTTGTCCGTTTCCTTAATCGGCAGGAAGTGTGCAGACTTAGTGAGTCGATCAACTATGACCCATATCGTATCGTTCCCACGCTGGGATCTAGGTAGGCCTGTAACGAAATCCATGGAAATTTCTTCCCATTTCCACTGAGGTATCTTAGGCTGCTGAAGTAGACCAGCTGGTTTCTGATATTCGACCTTGACTCTTGCACATGTCAAGCATTTTCCAACATACGTAGCAATGTGGGCCTTCATACTAGGCCACCAATAGGTAGTGCTGATATCGTGGTACATTTTATCCGACCCTGGATGTACCGAATAGCGAGACTTGTGTGCTTCATCCATCACAAGTTCGCGTAAACCGCCATAAAGAGGGACCCAAATCCGGCCCGTTACATAATAGGCGCCGTCTGCCTTCTGTTCCATCTGTTGTCGTGAGCCGCGTAAGGCTTCAGCCTTGACGTTTTCGGGCTTCAATGCTTCTACCTGAGCATTTCGTATCCGTGCAGGAAGACTAGACTGAATCGTAAGCTGTAGTGCTCGCACGCGCTTCGGTAAAGTGTCCTTTCGACTAAGGGCATCAGCCACCACATTGGCTTTGCCTGGATGATACTTGATAGCGCATTCATAATCGTTTAGTAATTCGACCCATCGCCGTTGACGCATGTTCAAATCCTTCTGCTTAAGGATATGCTCGAGACTCCTGTGATCGGTGTAAATCGTGCACCTGGTACCGTACAGGTAGTGTCGCCATATCTTAAGCGCGAAAACAACAGCTCCCAGCTCTAAATCGTGCGTCGTGTAGTTGCGTTCATGAATCTTGAGTTGACGAGAGGCGTAAGCGATAACCTTGTCGCGCTGCATTAACACACATCCAAGTCCCCGAATGGATGCATCACAATAAACCACGAAGTCATCTGTGCCCTCTGGCAATGAGAGGATAGGTGCACTGCAAAGTCTATCCTTTAGGTGCTGAAAAGCAGTCTCCTGGGGCTCTCCCCAGCGATAGGTAACACCCTTCTGTGTCAGTAGCGTAAGCGGCTGAGCAATCTTCGAGAAGTCTCTAATAAACCGTCTGTAGTAACCTGCCAGACCCAAGAATTGGCGTATTTCCGTTGGCGTACGCGGTGCAGGCCAGTTCCTGATCGAATCTACCTTGGATGGATCGACATGGATCCCATCCTTGTTTACCACGTGGCCTAAGAAGTGGACTTCACGAAGCCAGAAGTCGCATTTAGAAAGCTTGGCGTACAACTGTTCCTTCCGAAGGAGTTCCAAAATAAGGCGAAGATGCTGCTCGTGCTCCTCCTGACTCTTGGAGTAAATCAGGATGTCGTCGATGAACACAATGACGAACTTGTCGAGATAGGGTTTGCACACCCTGTTCATAAGATCCATAAATACCGCAGGCGCGTTCGTTAACCCGAATGGCATGACGAGAAACTCGTAGTGACCGTAACGAGTTCTGAAGGCTGTCTTGGAGACGTCCTCATCCCGGACTCTCAACTGATGGTACCCAGACCTCAAGTCTATCTTCGAGTAGTAACACGACCCTTGCAATTGGTCGAATAAGTCGTCTATGCGTGGAAGAGGATAACGGTTCTTCACCGTCACCTTGTTGAGTTCACGGTAGTCGATGCACATCCTGAACGTACCGTCTTTCTTCTTCACGAAAAGCACTGGAGCTCCCCAAGGCGAAGAGCTTGGTCGTATGAAACCCTTTTCCAAGAGTTCCTGCAGTTGCTTTGACAATTCCTCCAATTCTGATGGAGCCAGACGATATGGTGCGCGAGCTATGGGTGCTGCTCCTGGAGCGAGCTCGATCTGAAATTCGACCTGACGATGAGGCGGTAAGCCAGGTAAGTCTTCAGGAAACACCTGAGGGTAATCGCGTACAATTGGAATATCCTCCAATTTCTTTTCCTTTGCTGATGCGTCTGTAACGAGAGCCAGAATGGCTGCGTGACCTTTTCGTAAGCACTTCTGAGCCTTCAAGAAAGAGATGACGCCAACCACAGCACCACTCTTGTCGCCTTGAACTTCTAGAGGTTCCTGACCCGAACGAGGAATGCGAATAACCTTTTCGCTGCATAAGATTTCTGCCTGGTGTTGGGACAACCAATCCATCCCAATCACGACGTCGAAGCTACCCAAAACTATGGGAATGAGATCAATAGAGAAGGCTTGACCAGCTAAGATAAGATTACAACCTTGAACTACGTGCGTGGCTTCTAGACTTTTACCGTTAGCTAACTCGACTACATGTTTGGTGGGTAAAAGTGTTGGTGCACGTTTTAGCAGTTGACACATTTTCACAGACATATAGCTTGTATCCGCACCCGAATCAAATAAAACAGTAACGTAAATATTGTCGAGGAGAAACTTACCCATAACAACGTTGGGATCGTTCACTGCGTCGCCTCGACCTAGCACGAATGCACGACCACGAGCTTCATTGCCGTTATTGTTGTTGTTCCCGCCGTTGTTATTCCCATTGCCCTGGTTATTGTTGTTGCGATTCTGGTTCAACTGAGGGCAATCGCGTTTGAAGTGACCTTCAGCCCCACACTGGAAACATCCTCGGTTCCCACGCTGTGGCTGCTGCTGCTGCTGCTGGTTTTGTGGAGCTGGTTGCTGAGGCTGCTGATTCTGATTCGCAGGACGAGGGCTCCTGCAGTCTTTGGCCTCGTGCCCCATCTTAAGACACCTTTGACAGCGACCCTTGTTACATGGGCCGTGGTGATGCCTGTTGCAGTTGTGGCACCTGGGTTGACTACCCTGATATCTCCTCTGTCTGTGACCACCAGAGGATTGCTGACTGGGACTCTGATAGTGGTCGATTTTCTGTTGCTGAGCTTGTGGCTGAACGGTCGCTGAACCTTTACTAGAATCTCCATCCCATTTTCTTTTACTGTCACCAGATGTAGCAGGAGTAACTGAGGTGGTGACGTTAGCAGTAGCGTTAACACGCTTGGGCAGTTTATTCTGATCAACTGCCTGATCGGTGATACGGTGAGCGAGACGTTGAATTTCCTGTATGTTTTCGAGGTTAGCCGACGTCACGTGGCTCTGAATTTCTGGCGCCAATCCCTTGAGGTACAACTCAATGCGCTTGTATGGAGGGTCCACCATAGTTGGACACAGAACGGCCAGCTCATTAGACCGTTTAGTATACGCCTCGATTTCCGATCCAACCATTTTCAAGTTATACAGCTCGTCTTCTAGCTTGTGAATATCTTCCCGCGTGCAATACTCACGCTTGATGAGTTCCTTGAAATCGTTCCATGGGGTGGCGTTAGCAGCTGCCAACCCTAAGATCTGGACTTGGGCGTTCCACCAAGTCAATGCTATCCCTTCCAAAGTACCGGTAGCAAACTTGACCTTGCGAGCCTCAGGGCACTCGCACATTTCGAATACTGATTCTAGCTTCTCGAACCAGTGGAGGAGTCCCACTGCTCCTTCTGTGCCGCTGAAAGAGTTCGGACGACAGTCCATGAAGTTCTTGAACGTGCAGACAGGCTGCTGCGCGTGTTGACCTAATGTGTACGAATAGGACGAGAGTTAAATACGAGCGTTAATGTAGGATCTAAAGATCCTAGTGTGTGCCTATACTGCAGGATATACTACCTGCTTGAGCTGCTGCAACTGCCGCAGCAACTTGAGCTTGAACAAGAGCCTCTAGCTGGGCTTGTGTCATGTTGATTCGTCCAGACATGATCTTCATAGTAACAAGTAGCATACGTAAGAATGGTTCGCGGGTAGGGCGATGACAGAAAAGCGTAGGCATATAGGTGTTCTCATGAAATCAAAGCATGTGTATCTAAGCGTAATGCGAGCAAAGTTCTAAACAATTCTAGCATACAGGCAATAAACATAAACCTTATTACCTAAGATGTCGAGTCTTGCACGTGGAGCGAAGCGTCGTTGTGGATCATTGAGAGCACTGTTCTGGTTATAGTCCGGTTTTAATAAAAACGTTTTCCCCATATTAAAACCAAGTTCTCTATAACCAATGGCTCTGATACCAATCTGTCACACCCCCAAAATCCACCCGCGGAATACCACCGCTTGGGAGCGTGACTGACCAGGATCAAGCCATCAATCATATCAAACATAGCATTTAATATAAAAGTAATTAACGTAAGTCTCCATGACATGATTGATGTTTCAAAACCAAATACTGTTTTAAGTAGCGGAAGCAATGTAAAGTAAACCCAAATAAAGTTATAAGTTCAATAATGTTCATGATCCATCTGCCACAACGACCTGCTCCTTCCTTGTGCAAGCTCCATAATTTACCTAAGGTCCTGCAAGGCATGCAGCAAATAATCAACAAACTAGTTGAGCGAGTTCACAGAAAGTAAGTTCATAGTGTAATGCATAAGTATAGCTAGTGGGGGCTTCCCATACTAGTGTGTAATAAAGGTGGGGGCTTCCCATGTTCATCCTGGTTAATGAGGGCTTCTCATTAACGGTACTTACTAGACTAACATCCGACCATGTGTTCTTCTTTACCGAGAACAGGAATACGTACAGGGTCACGTAGGCTTTACGTGACGTGCCCTTCCCCGAGGACAGTGGTACGCGTGGGGGCTACGTAGGCTTTACGCAGCGTGGCCTTCCGACCTGGAAGCCAGTAGATGGTATTGGGTTACGTAGGCTTTACGTAACGTGTCCTCCCGACCCGGGAGACATATGGCAAATATACTGGGTTACGTAGGCTTTACGTAACGTGTCCTGACTAACCTGAGGACGATGGTCTATAGTCTGGTATATGCGTAAGTACGAGTAATCATTCCATATCCAACATATCCAACCCAATTCCCAACCCGGGAATCCCATGCCTTGGCTGTGTGAACTCACCTTGGTTTGCTCGGCAGATACACAAGGAATATAAGTAGCAAGTAAATGGTCACTCACGTCCTATCATGGTTATTATACGAGTCAGGTTCGTATATAGTACGTATATAGCAATCACGTATAGTCATGGCAAACATGTACGCACGTAAGCAGATAAGACATAGCATGTGAGGATCCAATTGTCTAAGTCCAACAATACCCGGCCCAATAGCATAAGCAGCCCAATAACAAAACAGTCCAGATTCTCAATCGGCCCAAATAGTAAACGTATATCGGTCCAATAGCAAACAGTCCACAATTCAAATCGTTGGGCTCAATAGATTGGGCCCATGACAGTGAAGGCCCAACAGTGTGCGTGCAACGGTGGTCTCGAGTCGCAACGGAGATCTCGAGTCGTAACCAGAGATTACGAGTCGCAACAGCTGGTTGCGAGTCGCAATGATGGTCTCGGTTCATCATGGTCTGGTTACGAGTGGTCATGTGCTGGTTGCGAGTCGCAACGGGACTCGCAATCGTGGTCTCGGCTGGTGCTGTTGTGGTTTCGAGTCGTGACCACGAGGTTTCGACTCGCAATCTGAGTCGCAACCGTGTGACGTGTGTGTGTAACCGGTTTCCATAAATCCTGCATTGACTTATCCGTGATTTCAGCTAACAGTTTGGTCAGTTTGGTAACCAGATCAATTAACAAAATTCTCAACAAATCAATAGCATGATATCGATCAAACAGAACAATTGCAACACAAATTCATAAGAACCCTAATTATAACATGCATGAACAACCAACAATTCATCGACAAACCAACATTCAAGTTAACCCGATGCATACTATAGCCGATTACTTGTTCATTCGGTAATACTACCAGATCATCGATCCTTATGCAATTCATACATTCGCACATATATCCGGTTCATATCTAAGCCAATTACATGATCATCAAAACAGCCGATTTCTATATATCAATACATTCGGTTCTAAACTAATCACAACTACAAACTGATTATATAACAATACATTCAAGGACCAACATAACCACATAATCTAACCGGCCCTAGATCATCATCATGCAAATTCTAATCGGTTCGATTTAAGCATGTAATCAAAGCATCACTTAACACACAAGCATAAAACATCATACTAACCGATTACAAGAAGGAGAGTGTGGTCCGAGCAAGGGTGTTCCTTGGTGCCGTCGGGTTCCAAACGAACGAGAGAGAGAGAGCAAAGCTTCTAGGGTTTGTGTGTGTGTTTGTGATTTGCAAAAGTGGTAAAACAAAACCCCTAAACTCAGTTTTGTGTGTTGCGAGTGGGGAGTGGGCCGAGCCCACTCGATTACCTAATGGACCCGAGAACAAGGAGTGACCCAAAGGGCTCGTGTACTCGGTCCGCATACATACGACATACGTACGCACATAATGCATATAACATAACATCTATCATGAAATCAATTAATCATTCAGGTTTATAAAATCACATATCGTGCACAAACGTTACATCAAAGTAAGCCTAAAGTTCGAGTTGTCACATGAATCGGTTTCAGTTTGATGATTAAGATCTGAGTTTGGTTCGAAGAAGGAACTAAATCAAAGAAAATCTTTCAGTTGTTAGTGTAAGATTTTCAATTTCCAGTCGGCTGCTGAACATAATGATTTTATGCAGCTTTCTAGGCTGCTGTCCAACGTCTCGCTGACTGATGAAGGGGATAAATGGAGCTGGTCTTTGGACTCAAATGGGTTATTTTCGGTCAGTGGGTTGAGGAGGTGCTTGGTACAAAACAACCAAACGGCTGCAGCTACTGTCTATTCGTGGAATCGATGGATTCCGCTCAAGGTTAACTTTCTAGTGTGGAGGTTAAACTTGAATAGACTATCAACGCGGGTGTCTTTGTTAAGGAGAGGCATACAAGTGCCATCCGCTTTGCTTTGTGTGAGTTGTGTCGAGATGAAGAGGAGTCTACCGAAGGCGTTTTCTGCACGTGCCCGTTCACGCAAAAGGTTTGGGATGGAATTGCGAGGTGGTGCAGACTTCCAGCCATTTTTTTTTGGCTTGGGTGATCTGGTAAATTATCATGTACATGTGCTGGGCTCAAAAGTCTGGAAACAATTGATATACTCAGGTCTTTCAAACGACGATTTGGTGTATTTGGTCGAGCAGAAATAACTTGTTGTTTGAGCGGGGGAAGTGCTCGCCTAAAAGGGTGCTGGAAGAAACAAAGACATGGGGTTTTTGTGGATAAAACATAGAGCCAAAGCGACGACATTGACATGGGAAAAGTGGAGTGATTTTGATGTTTCTTGCTTTGGTGTGTACTGTGTAATGTTGTTGTACTGGTGTATGCTACTTCACGTGGTTAACACAATTTTGTTGACCCGTTTTATAATAAAAATTAGTTGGCCGTTTACCCAGACAAATGTTATATATTTACGACTAGTTACGTTTCGACGCTCGTTACCGACATACGATCGTTACGGACGACTCGAACGATAAAATGAAAATATTATATAATTACGACTCGTTACGGATTCGACGCGTGTTACGGACCTACGCTCGTTACGGACGAAATCGACTAAATAATAAAAATATTATATATTTATGACTAGTTACGTTTCGACGCTCGTTACGGACCTACGCGCGTTACGGACGACTTCGATTAAATAATAAAAATATTATATATCTCCAACTGGTTACGGATTCGACGCGCATTACGAACGACTTCGAGTAAAAAAATATTATA
The DNA here is from genome assembly GCF_002127325.2 of Helianthus annuus. Taxonomy (NCBI): domain Eukaryota; kingdom Viridiplantae; phylum Streptophyta; class Magnoliopsida; order Asterales; family Asteraceae; genus Helianthus; species Helianthus annuus. The sequence continues at coordinate 187,022,615 of NC_035443.2, forward strand.
TAATTACGGCTCGTTACGGACTCGACGCGCGTTACGGACGACTTCGACTAAATAATAAAAATATTATATATTTATGACTAGTTACGGATTCGACGCGCGTTACGAACCTACACTCGTTACAGATGCCTTCTATTAAATAAGAAAAATATTATATATTTACGAGTAGTTACGTTTTTACACTCGTTACCATGGTTGTAAAACAAGGTTTCTAAGGCCGAGTACTCCTCGAGTAGTCGCTACAAGGCAGGCTGCCGAGGCGACTTTCTTTGACTCCGCCTAATTACTCGGATTCGGTCAAACGTGGTCAACCTCGGCCAGAATTGGATATAATAGGTCAACTCGGGCCTATTTTGACTTAAATAATAATATAACGTAATTTCTATGCCTATCATATTAAAGAATGAATATCATTTTCACGTATTTTGTTATAAATATTAGTAAATTTATGTTATTTGACATATATTTAATCTCCAAAAAGTAATTTCTTTATAATTTATCATGTCCGAGTACTCTCCGCGTAGACCGAGTACTCTCAACTCCCCGGTCGACCGACTAGGGAGCGCCTAGCGACTTTTGCAACCATGCTCGTTACGGACCTGGGTGCGATAAGGACGACTTCCACTAAAAAAATAAAAATATTATATAGTGGTTGAGGGTGCTGGTGAGTGGAACAGAGGTCACGGGTTCGACCCCGCCTTCCGTGTTTTCGCTGCACTTCTGTTTTTCCTTTTAAAACCCAATATATGAAAACCATAGTGTATGTATAAGTTTAATAAGAGATGCAGTCTAACACCAAAAAACATCAGCTGACCAGTGGTGAAGGGTTGTAGCTATGCATACCTTTTTTTTTTTGTTATAAACAGGTATATGAAACAGCACAGCAATTGCATAAGTTAATTAAAAAGCAGTTTAATTATGAGTTAGACACATAGCCCAGTGGTAGGACTGTGTGCACACGACATCTAAATTGCTAGTTCGAATCCGGGCAGACACAGTTTTTGTGTTTTACTTTTAGTTCAATTCCTTTTCAATTATTTTTTGTGTTTTACTTTTAGTTCAATTCCTTTTCAATTATAACTTACATAATTAACAGTTTATATTTTTTTCATTTCATTTCCTTTCTATAATAAAACCTTCAACATTTAACACAAATAATTAACAATTTGTTATAAAAATATTATATAATTACGGTTCGTTACGACTAGTAACGTTTTGACGCTTATTACGGACCTACGCGCGTTACGGACGACTTCGACCAAAAAATAAAAATATTATATAATTACGGCTCGTTACGGACTCGACGCGCGTTACGGACACGACTTCGACTAAATAATAAAAATATTATATATTTACGACTAGCTAGTTACGGATTCGACGCGCGTTACGGACCTACGCTCGTTATGGACGACCTGGACTAAATAATAAAAATATTATATATTTACGACTAGTTACATTTCGACGCTCGTTACGAACATACGATCGTTACGGATGACTCGAATGATAAAATGAAAATATCATATCATTACGGCTCTTACGGATTCGACGCGCGTTACGGACCTAGGCTCGTTACGGACGACATCGACTAATAATAAAAATATTATATATTTACGACTAGTTACGTTTCGACGCTCGTTACGGACCTACGCGCATTACGTACAGCTTCGACTAAATAATAAAAAATATTATATATCTCTGACTAGTTACGGATTCGACGCGCGTTACGGACCTACGCTCGTTACGGACGACTTCGACTAAATAGAGTAAATTGCTAAAATCGTCCCTGACGTTTGTCACATTTGGTAGATCCATCCAAAAAATGTGTTTTTCTCATATGAACCACTGAGGTTTCAAAAAAGTTGCTAAATCCATCCAAAATGACTAATACTCTAACAATACTAAGTTGATAGAGGGGTAATTTTGTCATTCTTTTAATTTATTTAATTTACCCTTTTTTTAACAGGTTATTACACGCCCCCACCCTTTTATGGTTTGGCTTGTATTTTAACAAGAAAAATAAGGTAAAAAGAGAACAAGTCAGATCGGTCAAGCGGGTTGAAAGCGTTCAAATTGTATTATCAGTGCACATAACCTCATATATGGCTGTAACTTCTTGCTGTAGTTGATAATAAAGCTTACCAGTATACGACATGTTGTGCAGCGCTGGCCAGCTGTACCAACAGCAGGAAAAAGACAGAACGAACATCGAGTTTAGATCGGTCGAGCGGGTTTATATGCGTTCAAAGTGTAGATCGGTCAAGCGGGTTTATATGCGTTCAGAGTGTAGATCGGTCAAGTGGGTTTATATACTTCCAGTAGTTGATAATAAAGCTTACCAGACTACGACATGTTGTGCAGTGTTGGCCAGCTGTACCAACAGCAGCAAACAAGACAGAACGAACGAGTTAGGGGCTCAGATGATAAAAAAAATTATGCTAAAAGGGTAAAAGTGATATAATCACAGGGGCCTACAACATCTCTATACTATATATAATATACATATTGAAAGGGAAACTTAGGTCATTTGCCACTTCCCTTAAAATTCATTTAATGCATAATGTACACTCATTATGCACATTAATAGATAAAGCTTTTGGTCCAACTGATGTTATAGCCCAGTGGTTGCAACGGAGGTGGGAAGGTTTACCACCTTGTGGGTTCCTGCTCGGAAGTGCTCAGGTTCGAATCCCACTTCTCCTGAGCTTTGGTCATCTATAGCCCTGAACTGTTTAAAAAAAAAAAAAAAAACTCAGCCATAAAACACACCACACGGATACTAATCCCAAATATCTCATCCACCGTCCACTCAAATCACAATCAGACGGCTATCATTCTCCCTTCACACAAGTTTCTAATTTTTCAAAGCTCACAGAAACGTTACTCTCAATTCTCTCTCTCATTGTTCTTCGTCTCTACACAATGAAGTTTTGGAGGCCAAAATCTATTTCATTGCATCTAAATTTTGAAATCCCGCTCCTCATCCCAAACTTTAATTATCCGCCTTCTTTACATTTGCAAGGAGAGAACCAGAGTAAAAAAGTGAGTTAGAGATAGGACCTGATCGGCGGCTAGGGTTTCGAGGTTATTTTCTCAGGCCACGACAAGGTAATATTAGGGATGCGTGTGAAGGCTGATACATGGGCGGCTATAAGGTTCGGACCACCCGGTAGGTTCAGTTCCCAAATGGTGCATTTGCAAGCAAGTTACCACGAAGCTGCTTCATCGTAAAGTTCCCAAATTATGGCACAGGTCAAATCCTATTTCAAACCGTAATTTCAGTAACCTCTCCGTTATTATTCAATCCATAATGGCGTAATTTTTTTTCAATTTTTTGAAATGTATGCACTCGGTACGATTAAGTTGATATGTGTTCGGTACAGATTGATTTCGTTAATGTCTTCATGATCTGTAAATTGTTTAATTTAGGGTTTCAGTGTTGTGGATAACTTAAATGAAATATGAATTTATGTTTTCGCCCAATATTTAGTTAGTGATTTGTTATTTTCTTATTTTTTTTTACTAACACGGCTAATCTTATTTGTTTTAGTTTTTGATGAAATTTGTGTAAAGATGATGATTTCTGGATGATTGGAACTAGGGATGAGCAAATCGTTCCCGGTACCGGTACCAAAATTACCGAACCGGGTACTTTTTCGGTACCGGTACCGGTACCCACTTTTGGGCATTTTTGGTACCGGTACCGGTTCGGTACCAAGCTAATCCCTAATTGGAACTTTTAGTTGATGAATTCTAGAAGGAATGTGAGACTTATATTTTAGTTGTTTGTGTTTTAACTTGAAAAAAATTATGAGCCAAGTGCAATTCATAATCTTGATATTTATGTTGTTAAAATTTCTTCAGTATAACTAATATGAGTTATATGAATTTGGTTGTGTATCTGTGATTCCTGTTCTGTAATTGCAGGGTGAAACTTGATGATTAATCTAAGCTTTTAATATTCTGTTGTTATTTCATGGTTGGTGAATCGATACATGATGGTTGAAGTGTAAGTGTAAGGGCGATTGTTAGCGATTAAGGAGTCAATTTATGTGACTTTTTTTTCTTGTTTTACCAAAGGGTAATGATTAAGGAGTCACTTTGTGTGACTTTTTTTTTGCTTTACCAATGGCTGATGACAACCATAATCAGCTTGCTTCCGGTTTAGCTTTGATATTAGATGGTGAATATAGGATAGAGAGTGGCCAAAACGACCGTCGTATCTTGTATTGTAAGATTTGGTGAGCATTTAATTCTAAAAGAAGCAAACTAGCCTTTAATTCTAAATCAATTTAGTTTTGGGATGATCAGGAACCAAAGATGGGCAGACAATGGTTGTACGAGAAGGTGACAAAGTGTGTGCTTTCAGATGTCTATGTGGATACAATAGGTGAGGACTACCAGTTTACATTAAATTTATTGAATTTTAAAAGGAACAATATATATTCACTATCTCTTTTCATTGCCTACTTAGCTACTCATTTGCGTGAAAGATGGAGTGCAAACCAAAACGCCAACGCCAACAAAAAGAAGAGCCTATTGGGGAACTCCAAAGACACCAGTGAGGATGATTCAGTCTGAGGTTTGTTTAACTTTATGGTTATGGATGTTCTATATATAATATATCTATGTATTTGGTTGAACCTTTGTTTGTTTGTCTTTAATTTTGCACCACACAATTTATTAATATATTCTTTGTTTTAATATCAGATCAAGCATTTTATCGAAAGCTCAGTTGCGTCTAGCTAAGCTGGATCAGTTAAGGCAAGCAGCCAGAATAGGGGTTGAGGTGCGTATTAAGAAGGAATGTGCAAAGCTAGGGACAAAAGTGGAATTGCGCGTACGTCAAGCAGAGACAAACAGAATGAGAATCTTGAAGTGGAATTGCGCCAATGGAAACCGCCCTGCTCGACTGGGCCATCAACCTGATGGCTGATGTCGTCCAATACGAGCATCTCAACAAGATGAATTCGCACAATATCGGAATGGTTTTCGCCCCAAGTATGATCTAGGTTCGTTATTTTAATCTTGAAGGTTTGGCCATTTTTTGCGACTTTCATCCAAAGGTTTGTTTTTTCGCGTCTTTGTCCTTGGGTGTATTTGTATTGACTATTTTATACTGATCTAACATTGCATACTCAGGTACTGCAATGTAGTCCAGAAGATGCTAATCTCTTGTAGTGCAACTGGAATGTAGTCCAGATGATGCTAATGAAAAATTTAAGAGCTTTAAAAGGTCGTTTTTCTCTGGTGTTTTTTCTTGGCTTAAAGAAGTGTATTTTTTATGAGAATGTATTAAAATCTATTATGGATGATGCATAGTTATGTTGAAACGTTAAAAGGGAAGGGATTTTTGGCAAGCTCTTCTTTGTGCGCGTAAGAGGCGGTTCTACTAGATTTCAACACTCCAACAACGAGGGGATTTATGGCGGATCAGGTGTTGGAGGGTAGCAGCGGATCTGGTATAAGGTAATTACCCAGTTACTTTGTTTAGTTTTGTGTCGACCCATATTTTAAATTTTGAATTTGATTATTTTTTGTTGAAGGTTTTGGTTTGATTAGGAACTATGTAAAAGCAGGTTAGGCTCCTCGATTATATTGGCAGGAGGTACGTCATATATGGGTTTACGTATGATAAATGAGAATGGGAATAGGTTTTAAAAGCTGCCACCCACCTAAGTGTCGTTATTTTAACTTGATTTCTTTGTATTTCATTTTTTCTTGTTTATAATGATCTCTCTCTCTCTCTCTCTCTCTCTCTCTCTTTTTTTTTTTTTTTGCTGATTTTGATTGTACAGAATGAAAATGGGCTGCAAATGAGTGATAAGTCGATTACAGAGACTGTACTTGGAAGAAGCTCTCTTCGTTTGCACGAGTGGGGACGTGATCCGGTTAGTTCTAGTAGCACAATGGGTGCTACTAAAAAATCAAAGCTTCTTGCTTACGAAGAGCCGTGGATGCTTACGATGAGCTGGTGGAAGAACTTGGAACCGTGAAAGGTAAATGTGCAATTATGGAACAGGCGTTGATTGAGAATAATATCATGCCTCGTCCATCAAGCACACTAGAACAATCCCAATGTGATGCATTAGAGGGTGTTGAAAACATTGATGAGTGAAAGCGATTTAGTAGATTCTATAACTCGTTATTAACATGTAAACACTTTTAGTTTTGTTTGTTTTAGTATTTAAATTTCTATAACTACCACTTTTATTTGGTTGTTTGTAAGATTGATGTTTATTAGTTTAATTAAGAATCGTAATTTGTTCACGAATGTTTCCATATTGCTTTGGTATTTGTTTGTAAATATTGAATATTTTTATCTACATATAGTGTGGTTAATTTCTACAATTTAAATTATATTTACCAACACATCAATGTTTTTTTCAACACAAATTAAGATCAATACCTACACATTTTCAACATTTACCTACACATAATATTACTTTTACCTACACATAAGATTACTTTTACCTACACATATATTCATGCCACGTCAGCTGCCACGTCGGATGCTACCTCAACTGCCACATCAGATGTCACGTCAACTGCCACGTCGGATTCCACGTCAGTTGCCACGTCAAATGTTTTCTAAACAAATTGTTGTACTTTTAACCACACATATAAATGACTTTTAGCAACACATATATGTGTAGGTATGGCTTGCTATTTGCCTACATATAACTTATGTGTGGGTAATGACTTATATCCACAGTCATGAGCCTACACATCATTACACTTATTTTATATGTAGGTAAAGACAACTGACAACACATTATATGCTTTTTCCCACATATACTTTGTGTTGGTAAAGAACCAAATTTCTTGTAGTGGTACCTTAGCGAGATTTTGATCGTTTGTAAGATCATGTGGCAAAGTGCCGTTTTTTGATTAGGAGTTCTTTTACTGACGGAATTTAGTATTCGTATCATCGTGCCCAAATTTATATTTTTCAAAGGTCTTGCCTTGGAAATTGTATGTGATACACTTTGATGTCTTATGGACGTGAAATTTTAGGTTTCATGTGTTTTCTGGTGCATTAGCACAACTTTAGATGTTTCTTACCTGCGTTAATAATTTATGATAACGCATTGGTAATTCTTATATTTTTGGATGGTGTCCCAACTTAATGGGTTTCCAGTATTATTTTGTTGCATGAGTTACGAGGTAGATGATCAAACGAAAGAATGTTTGACATCGAAATTAAAGATATATGCGAGAGATTCCTGATAAAGAAATCTATATTTATTATTGACACATATGCTTGTGTTTTATTCTTAATCAACTTTTGGTATTCCTTATAGATATACATATCTATATTATATATTTCACATACTGTAATATATATACCTTTCATAAGGTTAAATGTATATAATAGATTCATATTTCCAAAATAAGTCAGATATCAGCTCATGATATTATTTAGGGAAATCTTGTCACTTGTTTGACATACTATATACCCCATCTTATCCGATTCGCGCCGGAGAGGTAATCTCAGTATATCCGGACAAGCTGGAGAGTCTGCTACTCTATACCCAGTTTTGCCGGAGAAAATTTTCCATTTCCCATAAATAGTATCTTTTCAAGATTTTAAAAGTGCCTCTTTTATTAGGGCTTTTATCCAGAGTCAAGGAAATTTATATTTCCATAACATATCTTTATTCTAAACTAAGTAATATCAATAAACAAGAATTAATAGCAATTAAGTGCTATTACCTGCCAACCGTCATTCTTATAGCATACCACTATCCATTACTTTATACTTTATATAAGAAATTTTATTTTGAAGCTTATATTAAGGCAAAATTCTTAAGTTCAAGTCTAAATATCATTCAGAGTGCTATCAGATAATATTAAGTTTCTAATTCTCCGTTTAAACTTAGGTATTATTATAACACCTAATTGCGTAAACAAGTGGCTTAGCTTATACTAAGGCATCTTTTCTTATGTTCAAGTCTAACTGCTATCGGTTGTGCTACCATTTAACAGTAATCTCCTAACTCTTTTTATTTAAGCTTAAGTATTATTATCACAACACTTATAGGCTTAAAGCAGTGGCTCTGATACCACCTTTACTGTCACGACCCCAGACCCCATTCTGGACGGAATCGGGAGCCGCGAGCAGTTCAGTGGTACCGGTGATTATTTTTGAAAAACATTGCAGCAGAAATTTCATCAGGACCGTGAGTTAGGAAAAATATCAGAGTTTACAAACACCGGATTTTAAATAGATGGAATAAATTCCATGTTTTACAAAGGTAGCTTTTAATACGGGATAAACCCAAAAACAATATTTCTTAAGTTGATTTAATTAATAAAATAAGCCACTTCTTGAAGTCCTTCAGTGCCGGATCCAATCCTTACTCCAATATACTGTAATTACCTGAAACGCGTTTTAAAAAGGTTTTGTCAGCGGGGAAATACTGAGTGAGTTCATTCAGGTTTTATGCAAAACAGATTTGTTATAATTCACAGTATTAAGAGCAATTACAATGTTTCTAATTATCAAACCAACTACCCACGGTACTTTACCACTCGACCCACTGGCCCACCTGTCCAGTGGTGTCTGTGATTATGGTCATATCACCCATTGGCTGCCCCAATGTTGAAGATTATCAAGTAATGTATACAAAACCCCACATGCCGGCTGTAATATGGTGACTACAAAGACTTAATCCCTGTAATTATAACTTTGAAAATAATTTGGAGTTTTGTAAAACAGTGGATAAAAAGAGAATGACTCACTTTATAAGCATGCAAGATTGAGTTAACAAGCTTCTTGATTCTACTTCTTCCGATAATTAAGCATGCATTTTATTATTCTGGATCTTTTGATGATTTAATAGTTTGTTTGATTGTGAGTGTGTAGTTGGGAGTATTTTTGGTAGTTAAACATATAGTTTAACAGAATGGAATACGTATTTGTATAAAACCCAAATCAAACCTTAACGGTAGTCACGAGATTCGAACCTTAATGAATTTCACAAAGTGTAACACTTTGGATTCCGTTTACCGAAATCAAAAAGTATAGTACTTTGGCATCCGTTTAACGAACTCTCAAAGTATAGCACTTTGGCATCCGTTTAACGAACTCTCAAAGTATAGCACTTTGGCATCCGTTAGTTGGTTCCTGAATTGATCGGACAGAACATCGCATCGGTGATTATTGGTTAGAACACCAACGTATAGAGAGAAGAAGAAAAGAAATGAGCAAAGAAAAATGAATCCTAAGCTTCCTATTTATAGGTAGATTTATTCCTTAGCTAGGAAGTTTCCTTAACCATTAAGTTTCCTTAACTATTAAGTTTCCTTAACTATTAAGTTTCCTTAACTATTAAGTTTCCTTAACTATTAAGTTTCCTTAACTATTAAGTTTCCTTAACTATTAAGTTTTCTTAATTATTAAGTTTGCTTATCCATTTAACTAAATAACTTACTTAGCTTAATTAATCTTGCTTAGCTTAATTAATATTGATTAACTGATTAATTAATCACACTAAACTTAATTAACAAATTAATTAATCTACTCAGCTAACTTAACTGCTATGTTTATCTAACTTATTAAGTTTACTTAGCTACTAAGTACTCTAGCAGTTTCCTGATTACGAGTTCTACTTTCTAGACACAATGGAACTCGTATTAGTGTACTAACTCAATTCAACTTTAACGACAATCACGAGATAAAAACCCTCACAACGATTTACAAGTGCAATACTTAACAATTCAGCGGATTCACAACGAATGACAGAGTATAGCCCGAGTTCGGACAACACTCAAACATTCAAGTCGAAATCACGATGAATAACAAAGTATAACTCAATTTGAGCAGCACTCAGACAATCGTTGGATAGTTATAATCGATCGGATAAAGTATCGTACCAGTGATTAGAGTTATTACCCTAATAACGATTAGAGTTTAGGGATTTAGAGGGTAAAATCCCGAGCTATTATTTACAAAAATAAAAGCTGACGGAAAGAAAAGAATTGAACAGCGATCGAGTTAATACCCTGATTGCGGCAGCGTTTCGAGATTTGGTGTGTGGTGTGGACTGTTATTGATATAACTCGACGTACACATAGATTCTGAGCGTCGTTTCAACTTCATTGTTCAAGTCCCAAGGTCGGCTATTTATAGTGATTTTTGGGACTCGCTTACGGACCGTATGCCATTTCCCTTACGGTCCGTAAGCTAAGCAGTCTAATTATAGGCTGCCTAGGCTCGGGACTAGCTTGGCTGAATCAACTAATTTGATCAATCAGATTTAAACAACGTTTTATTTAGATAATCGTCCAACTAGGGTTTACCCCCCTTGAGTTTTAGGTGCCCTGATCCTGATTCCGATTGTTCTGAAAATTTTAGGGTTAATGCAGAATTACTTGGGTGTCTCAATTAGGGTTTTCTTAATAGATAATTACTATTCTAATTATGGAGTTTAGTGAGGGTTGTTATAGTAACGACGCCACGTGTACCACTACACCTGCCGTGACAGAGCAGACCAAGAGGATATTCCCCTTGGTCGGACAGCTGGCACGCGCCCACAGCTGGCACAGCTGCTCCTTCCTTCTTCACCCTCCGGCTATAAATAGGACCCTTCATCATTCAGGTTCAGGATCTTTTACGCTCCATACTCACTCTATACACACACTGTTTATTTCTCTCAGAATAGTACTTATTCTCACGCCGGAGCCTGGTTAAGAGGAAAACCCCCTTCTCCCCCTCTTAACGAGACTAACGGTGTTTACTGTTTTGCAGATCTCCAGCCATTGTTACGAGCAAGAAAAGAGGTTGAACCCCACAGACGAAATAACCCCATCGATAAACCCTGTGTTAATCGGTGTTTCAACAGCTTCCTTCATGTCAATGGGACAAGTTCTATAAAATTACAACCAATATCATTCAGGATTAATCTAAATAACATGGGAAAACCTGTAAATACAAAACCAATCAATAGTTCATACGGAATGTCTCAACACAATTTTTGTCAAAATGTATGAACAAGAAAGAGTGTTACCTTGTTTTCTACAAATTTCAGGTATTTTCAGATCCCTGTGACACATACATTCAGTTTGTCACATAGATTCTTAACAACGTTCCTTGCTGACATGTGATTTTCATTCTTACTATACAGCAACAACTGTAAATCTTCAATATGACTGTCGTCTAAGAACCGTTGATTTGAAGGAGCTGGACAATCTTCGGTCAGTTCAATGCACATTGAGTAGAAGAGTTTATCCAACGAATTGGTGAAAGTGGAAAATATCAGCCAAGAAAGGTAAACAAATGTAAAGACGTGTAAACAATCTATGTTAATAGTATATTACCAGTAAGTTATGAGGACATCAGCAAAAAAGTTTAGCTGAACAACTGCAGGAGCTAGGCCTGAAAGATCATTTGAACCTTGAATTGTATATAGATCTTCCGCAGCTTCTAGAAAGTCCTTATGATATGCACTGTGCCATAAATTTGCAATGTCCAAAGGATTATATGTTGAGTAGTTGATGGACAAGATATTTATGATTTGGCTTCATTGCTTCTCCGGAATAACCCTCAGATGTATTGACTTTTAGAATCTTACAGAAGTTAGCACGCTCATTGAGTAATAGAGATTCGTTTCCATATTTATCAAACTTCCCAGCGCTAGTTTGCCTTGTTGCTTGAATATAGGATACTACAACCTTCAAGATGGATGCTAAAACATTATATCAGCACATTAAGGGCCTACTGTTATTTGTTTTTGTAGGTCCCCTCGGAGGATCAAGATAAACCTACTTCCTTGTTGTTACACACACACGAGTGCGGAAACCAAGTGTATATGCAAACCAAGAACACACAAACACAAGAAAGATTTCAAAGTTTAAAGCTCAAATGTATTAAACCAGTAGAGTTTCGTTACAAATATTATAAGAATGCTCTCAAACCTACTGGGTGTGCTCTCTCTTAGAAATGGAAAACATGACTGTCTATTTATAGCCAAATTCCCAGTAACATCACCAAGGATGTTACTGGGCCACTATTGGGCCACGAAAGATGCCAATCCACGAAACATAATGGTCCTTCGTGGACATGTTTGTTGGGTTATTCGGTTTGTTTTACGGGTCACATGGGTCGGCACGTTATCGGGTCGTATGGGTCAAGTTCGGGTCAGCAGTAAACTGGGTCTAAAGTGGCTGAAGAAGCTGGTCAATGTTGACCGAGATTGCTGGAAACAAACTGTTGAAAAATATACATTGAAGATATGTACGTTGGTAATTTTGGAAGAGTGGGTCAGTAGGTTTTACCGGTTCTTTGGGAGGATCAGAATAGTCGTTTTACATGTTTCCACGTTTGTTTTGTATGGCTATAAATTAGCCTTTGTTTTGTGAATATTATAACCCTTTTTCTAATTATAACAGTAGCTTTCTTCTTCACATATTACATTCATATTACGTGAGTTGTGTGTGTGTGGAGTGGGACCTGAACCAACAATGTTAACTGATTCTCAAACAAATCCCACGAATAACTAAAACTCATGAATAAATGGTTCTTCGTGGAATGATTCTGTGCATTTGATAATCCACGAAAGATGTCAGGCCCAATAAGCCCAACAAGCCAGAGTTCTTCGTGGATTTAGAGACATGCATGTGGTTCTTCGTGAGTTTCAGCCACATGCATGTGTTCTTCGTGACATGCTAAAATGGATGAACCACTATTTTTCGAGTAACATGCATTCTTCGTAACATCCATATTTCATGACATCCATATGATGAAATACTATCTTTCGTGAACATGGTGACTCCCACGAAGAAGTGGTTCTTCGTGGGTTGGCTGCAAATAGACACATACAGAAACTAACAACAAACATACAGCAAGAGACTAAACACTGACAATTAACAGACTGCACACTTGCAGCTGTTTTACAACACGCACAAAGTAAACGTCGTTCCGAGTCAAGATAGGAGGATACCTTGACTTCGGTCTTCACTTCGTAACCGAACCGAGCCGCACCCACACAAATATGTATAGACAGTTTTATAGGCTGAATGAACCTTGGAAATGATAGTAAACCGCCATTTTACCCCTCAATAAAACACACTTTTTTGAAAAGCCTTTTGAATGCAAGTTTTAAATTACAAAAGAACTCATATTAGAATCGAGATTAATTCTCCAAGAAAAGGCAAAACACTTCATTAAAATAACACATTCTTATGCTAAATTCCTAATTATCCTTTGATAATTTGTTCTGCTGATTGTGAAATTCACCATCTAAAACTAAATATTGACCCCTAAATTATCTATGAGCCAGAAACAATTTTTACTGTAACAATAAGAGGATCGATAAAAGTTAGTTTGGCATCAGCGTTGTGAAACGCCTCTTGTAGATCTTTTTTTAATCCCAATGAAGTCTTTTGTTATCCAACAGTTGCCCTCTTGTAGAGCCTTCACACACTCCTTATACAAGCTCCTCCTCGTGGTTGTGAAAATATTTCACAAAATGAAGACATGATGAGTGAGACATAAACACAAACACCTGGTGTGCAGAATACAAAGTTGATAGAAGAGAAACCCGCATGGCCAGCTAAAACAACAGCAAAATAGAAACCTTGAAGGTTGTTCTTGGTGACTATAACAACATCGTCTTCAGTCTCCAATTACTTTGCCAATTGGACCCAATCCACCCATCTGGTTCTCTTTTTGGTCTGATTTAACAAATTGATGCCCTGCTCCTGAAGACTCTAAATGCTTTATTTTTTTGCTATCTTTTGTTCAGATAACTAGATTACATTGTGCATTTTGTGTTTAAGTACCATGTAGTCTTAGTATGTATCATGTTAACGTGATAACTTAACATGCACGCCATGTGTTTGATTAAATGCTTGAACGAAACCCACATCAACTAGATAGAAAATATCGGTTGTATTGTTTTGAACCTGTTTCAAATCTCCAAAATGCCAACCAAGCAAACATCTAAAATTAGTCTAGATCCTTAACTTTCTTTCGTAGTTGACTTTAGGCATTCTGAGATGTTTTGAAGTTTAGTTTCACTTTTAGCATCTCGTATAACATATAACAGAAAATATATACCAGTAAATGATGTGTATTTATTCAATTTTATACAGTCACATATGCTTCTGTTTCAGGTATGGGTTCTGTGTATTTGAACAGCAGCTACTTAGGACTTGTTTAGATCTATCTAATTGTTTATTAAAAAAATCTAGGCGAGGCTTGGATTATCATTTGCAGAATTTAACTGAAATATACATTGTTTTAAGAAGTTGATTGCTTCACATGTGGTAAGTTTCTGCACGCATACCACCTGTTTGATAAAAATCCTGTGAGTTTTTAACTCCTTAAATTAGCATAGTTGGGTTAGAGAAAAAGATTATGGTTTCTGATAGAAAGAATGATTGGATTTAAAAAGTTGTTGGAATATACGACATGTGTAACGGGAACTTTGATTATGGTGGTTTTAAGGTGTTGTAAGGAAGATAAGGATGCAAGCCCACCATGAGACATATGCTGCTACATCTAAGAGAAGATGATTAATAAGATAATTTTTTAGTTATGATTTTATTAGCCAGACTTTTGATAAAAACTAAGGACTAATATTAGCGATCTACTTAATATCTGCTACAGCAGCATCCCTAATAGAATCGACAGAAATATTGTAAATATAGAATAGATTGTCATAATTATAGGAGAGATTGATTGTAAACTTATTCTCCAAGAAAAGGAGATCTGATGTATACTCTATATATTGTTATTCATTGATCAATAACAGGCAACGATTTGAACCATAATTCTTACATGGTATCACACGCCTAAAGATCCTCCTCTTCGAAACCCTCTGCTGCCGCCTTCCTGTTTCTCTTTTTTCTTTCCAATGGCTGAACACAAGATTCATCCCGCTTGCACCGTGTCCAACATTAAGTCTTTCATCCCCATTCAACTCGACAATGAATCCTCTAATTACATAACCTGGTCCGAGCTCTTTCGGATCCACTGCACTGCGTTTCTTGTTGATGACCATCTCCAGCCCCGTCCCAAACCTACTGAAAAATCCTCCTCGGCCGACAAACAGACAGCCGATAAACCTGCTCAACCCGTGGCAGATTCTTGGGAACGCCTAGACGCTATTGTGCTTCAATGGCTTTATGGCACGATCTCACCCGACCTCCTCAAAACTGTCATGAAGCGTGGCACCACCACTTACGCAACATGGACCACCCTTGAATCCCTCTTCCAGGATAACAAAGGTATCCGTGCCTTATACCTCAAACAGAAACTTGCCACCACACGCCTAGAGAATTTTTCTTCTGTGTCTGCATACTGCCAGGAAGTCAAGGTTCTGGCCGATCAGCTTACCAATGTTGATGCACCCGTTGATGAGCAAACCCTTGTCCTCCAAACCCTCTCAGGCCTTACCGAGCAATACGAAAGTGTTGCCACTATCCTGCAAAACACCAAACCTCTGCCTTCCTTCTTCGAGGTTCGTTCCCAACTCTGTATGAATGAAACTCGGAAGGCTCATAATGCTCTCCACTCCTCCTCCACTGCTGCCACCGTGCTTCATATGTCCTCCACTGCTGCCACTGACAACCGCACCATCATCTCCACTCCTGACACCCGATCCGACACCACCTCCCGTGGTCGCGGTCGCTCCCGAGGGAGGGGCCGTGGCCGCTCAAACTCACAAACTACCCGCAACAACCACACCTACCAACCAGCCCAAGCTTTTAACCCATACATTGTCTTCCCAAATTCATGGACTCAACAGCAGTGGGCTACCATTCTGCAGCAGGCTCAAAGGGGCTCCGGCCCATTCTCCTCTCAGAACACTGGGCCACCATGTCCCTATCCATCAGCCCCACCATCTCATTATGGCCTAGGTATTCTCGGAGCTGCTCCGGCTCAGGCTAACACGGCATACATGCCTACACCGACTGACATTGCTCAGGCACTTTACACACTCTCTTTGAACCAACAGCAGGACCCAACTGGTTATATGGACACAGGTGCAACGGGACACATGCAACTACTAGGTAATCTATCCCCGTCTGTTTTTAATACTTGCACTACTAAACAAATTATTGTCGGAAATGGCATGACCATTCCCGTTGTTGGACAAGGCGACCAAATCCTACCACCCCCCTTCCCCCCTCTAAAACTTAATAATGTCCTTTATTCACCTAACCTTATCAAGAACCTTATCTCTGTTCGTCGCCTCGCGACTGACAATTTAGTTTCTATCGAATTTGACCCATTCGGTTTTCTTGTGAAGGATCTCAAGACCAAGGCTCCTATCCTACGATGCAATAGCTCGGGCGACCTCTACCCTCTCACATCGGACATCACCAAGTATCTCCCAACACCTTCCGCCTTCATTGCAACTACTCAAGACCGTTGGCATCAACGACTTGGACACCCGGGCCATAACTTATTGCATTCGTTAAAGTCTTCGTCATCTATTAGTTATCTAAAACCAAATAAATTGCTTTGTCAATCTTGTGTGTTTGGCAAAAGTGTGAAACTTCCGTTTTATGATTCTCCTAATGTTACTAAATTACCTTTTGATATCGTGCACAGTGACTTATGGACCTCCCCGGTACTCAGCACCGGCGGTCATCATTATTATATATTGTTTCTTGACGATTTTAGTGATTTTCTTTGGACATACCCACTTACAAACAAATCCCAAGTTTACCAAACCTTCACCCATTTTTACAACCTTATTAACACACAATTTGAACGGAAAATCAAACAATTCCAATGCGACAACGGCACAGAATATAAAAATAAAAATTTTCAACAATTTTGTCACAATAATGGAATGATTTTTCGCTTCTCTTGCCCCTATACTTCTTCTCAAAATGGAAAGGCAGAACGCAAAATTCATACTATAAATAATATGATTCGTACTCTTCTTGCCCAAGCCTCCCTGCCCCCCAACCTCTGGCACCACGCGCTCGAGGTCGCCACCTACCTTCTCAATATTTTACCAAAAAAATCGCACAACTTCCTCACCCCCACAACTCTTCTTTACAACTGCCTTCCTACATATGAACACCTTCGAGTGTTCGGTTGCCTTTGCTTTCCTATCTTGCCCTCTACCACCATACATAAACTAGCCAATCGCTCAAAGCCTTGTGTCTTTCTCGGTTACCCATCTAACCACCGAGGGTACAAGTGTTTTGATCTTTCCACCCACACCATCTTCGTCTCTCGACATGTCCAATTCGAGGAAACTATCTTTCCTTTCTCACACCAAAAACCCACTTCCTTACCCACTTATGACTTCCTTACCACCCCTCTACACCCACTTCTATGGCCACATGTTGGTTCAGCAACTGCTGGCCCAACCGATTCCGCAAACCCATCGACCACGGCCCAACCGCAAACCCCATCCCCATCTCATCAGCCACCTCCTTCAACCCAAACACAAACCGGCCCAATTACCGCCCCTTTCTCACCTCCGCCCCTGTCCCCCACATCCCGTCCTTAGCCCACTAAAACATACTCTCGTCGTCAACCTTCCTCCCGTACCCCTTCGGCCCCACTCTCACAGTCAACTACTTCCTCTGCCCCTTTAGCCCCCCTCCACCTCCCGAAACCCTCCCTTCCGACCAGCTTAACACCTCCACTAATACCCGTTCCATGCGAACCCGCTCCATGGACGGTATTTCCAAACCTAAACAGTTTCTTAATCTTAACACTACCACCGTCATTCCCGTTCCTAAAAACCCTCAGGTAGCCTTGTCCACACCCGAATGGCATAAAGCGATGACTGACGAGTTTAGTTCACTTATTAAGAATGAGACTTGGGAGTTGGTTCCTCGTCTACCACACATGAATGTGATTCGCAGTATGTGGCTCTTTAAGCATAAATTTCGGTCGGATGGTAGCCTTGAGCGTTATAAGGCACGCTTAGTTTGTGATGGGCGTACGCAACAGGTAGGTATTGATTGTGGTGACACCTTCAGCCCGGTGGTCAAACCCGCTACCATTCGAACGGTTTTGTCTCTTGCTCTCTCTCAATCATGGCCGATTCATCAACTGGATGTTACTAATGCATTTTTACATGGACATTTGCATGAGACCGTCTACATGTATCAGCCAATGGGTTTTCGTCACCGTCAGTATCCCGATCATGTATGCCGACTTAAGAAATCTCTTTATGGGCTAAAGCAAGCCCCTCGGGCGTGGTATCAACGTTTTACAGATTTTGTCCTTCAACAAGGGTTCACTCAGTGCAAAACAGACACATCTTTGTTTATTTATCATCATGGCAGTGATATTGCTTACCTTTTAATTTATGTAGACGACATTATCCTGACCACTTCTTCTAATACATTACGCGACAGGCTCATGTCTACATTATCAGGAGAATTCGCCATGAAGGACTTGGGTCCTTTATCATATTTTTTGGGTATATCTGTTACTCGCACGGGCAACTCCATGTTTTTGTCACAAGCAACATATGCAAAGGACATCATCAGTCGAGCAGCTATGGATTCTTGCAAGCCTGCAGCGACTCCAGTTGATACACAGTCCAAACTTTCAGCCGAAGGACCCCAGTTTGATGACCCATCTTTGTTTCGCAGTCTTGCAAGAGCTTTACAGTATCTTACTTTTACCGGACCGGATATCACCTACAGTGTCCAGCAAATATGTATACACATGCATTCTCCTCGGGTTGAACACTGGAATGCCTTGAAGCGGATCATTCGTTACATACAGGGTACTCTTGATTTTGGTCTTACTTTGGGCCTTCCACATCTCTTTCTCTCCGTGCTTACACTGATGCTGACTGGGCTGGCTGCCCTGACACTCGGCGGTCTACCTCAGGTTACTGTGTCTATGTTGGCGACAATCTAATTTCTTGGTCTTCTAAACGACAGTCCACCATCTCCCGCTCCAGTGCTGAAGCCGAATATCGTGGAGTTGCAAATGCTGTTGCTGAAATATGTTGGCTTCGCAATCTTCTCTTGGAGCTTCATCGCCCTCTCTCTCAGGCGACTGTTGTCTACTGTGACAATGTTAGCGCTATTTATCTGTCCGGGAATCCAGTTCAACATCGACGGACCAAACATATCGAGCTCGATATTCACTTTGTTCGTGAGCATGTTCAGAAAGGCCTGGTTCGTATTCTCCACATCCCCTCTCGGTTTCAAATAGCTGACATCTTCACCAAGGGACTTCCAAAAATCCTGTTTGACGACTTTCGGTCCAGTCTAACCGTTCGCCTTCCTCCCGCTTCGACTGCGGGGGTGTAATAGAATCGACAGAAATATTGTAAATATAGAATAGATTGTCATAATTATAGGAGAGATTGATTGTAAACTTATTCTCCAAGAAAAGGAGATCTGATGTATACTCTATATATTGTTATTCATTGATCAATAACAGGCAACGATTTGAACCATAATTCTTACAATCCCTTTGTCAACAACTTCATCATTTTCGAAATTTATGAGTTCGTTGCAATGCAAGAAATATTCACTGTTACTTGTGATACTGTTATATTCTAAACGTTATTTGTTAATGCATTGCCATCGTTATGTCGGACAGAAACTGCAGTTAGGCTATTAAGCGAAATTAGGACTTACTAATGGATCAAGCTTATGGGTTGTGCAATGAATTAAAGACAATATGCTTTTGACTCTTGGGTGTTAGGTTTTGCTTAATGGTTTGGTTATGGATGATCGAGTTTGGGGAACTATTCGTAACGATAACATAAGGTGTAAGATATGATCTATTTCGCTTAATGTTTCCTACTTCATTTTCATGAATATATGATTTGTTTTTTCCTTAGTCTCTTGCCTACACCAAATATGTCATTCAACTTCTAAACCTGTTTATGTTGATAGCTATTGCAATCTAGGAGACATGCTTATGTAGTTCAACCACTAGAGTATGAAAACCGAGTGGCTCACATGCTTGGCATAGTAAAACAAATTGATTCTGAATTTAGGAGACATGGCTTTTCAATGGGTGTAATTTTCATGAATCATCCATGTCACATGTATATTAAAAGATGTGATTTTTACAGTGTATATGTTGATTTGAATTGAATAAACGACAGAACACCAAAGGGTTGAAGATTAGGATGTTTGAAATTAGTATATATAGGTTGAAATCATGGACGAAGCTTTTAAGGGGCGGGAGGGGCGGCCGACTTGTAAATAATATATTTTATATTACTTTTCATATATACATGCTAAATTTTCAACTGGATGCTCTATAGTTGTTATAAAAACTTAAAACTCTAAGTTTGGGAGCATCGAATTGAGCATATTTCCTAAAAATCCCTACATGTGCACATTTTTTATGAGATTTATAAATTCTGTTTGTTTTTCAATATCTTTTGAAACTCACTTTTTAATGCTTTAAAACCAAATACACCCACTACATCAGTTGTATTATATCTTGGATTTTATAAATTCCTAAAAGTTATTCTTCTACTCCTTAAAACTACAAATGTCGAATTTTGGGTTATGTGGGATATTAGGATTCAGGATCGGAATGAAGATAAGAGGGGTCTACCGTGTATCGGCCAATCATATCTAGTGTTGGATGATGCAGGTGGCAATTGGTGCCAATATTATTTGCAGTTGACTCATTTGCATTATGTTGGGTGTTCTTGGATGGGGGCTGTTTATTCTGAATCTGGTGTTATTGAACAAATTTTGGGTTAATGATGGCAATTGTGATAGTCTTGACAGCCTGCAACTCATTATTTTGTGGAGAAAATATGGCCGCATTTTAACAAAGGTCAAAGCTGGTCAAAGTAGCATAATGACAGTGATTGACCATGTTTTGTTGTTGATTAATAGGGCTACAAATAATCTATTTCTGGAAAAAAAATCGAAGAAAGTCAAAGTCAGAATTTGGTCTTAGTCCTAATGGGCCAAATTTCTATACTATGCTGATGCTACAGATTGTGACAATTATAGAAAGTCAAAAGCTTCTGATAGGTCAAAGTCTACAGCAGCTTGTGATAGTTGGCAGCAGCTGCTGAGGATGTTGATATTATGGGTAAAATCATAGGATGTCAAAGAATACGGCAATCGATCCAACAAAAATGTGGTGTTGTTCATTGTCAACTTTATAATGGGCCTTTACATTGGCAGGTAGAAAGGGTTCATTTGATAAAATGTCTTACATCTATCTATTCTCTGGGTGTTTCTACGAGTTATGATGGGAGTCGTTGTTGGTCAACCATTACTCGAAGGTCAAAATCAATGGCAGTTGGATCACAAGAAATAATGGAGATCTGTGTGACACGTACCATGCTGGTAATCAAATACAAATAGATCACTGATCCGAGTCGCGTGTTTCTTTTGTAGTACTTTAATTAGTTTCAGTTCTATAAACAAATTCTAAAATTGATGAAGTGGTAAATGTTGACGCAATTGGAAGTCTAATGTGTCTAATGGTGTGTGTAAGGCCAAATAAAAGCTATGTTAGTGTGGTTAACAAATACTATGCAAATCTAGGAAAGAGGCATTGGGAAGGCTATTAAGTGGATCCTTATATACTTAAATAGTACTAAGGATGTTGGGCTAATGTCAAAACTTGTTAATACACGTTACTATTTATAGATAGTTGTGCTCAGAAACTTCATCATATTTTAGGTACATAAATATAATAATACATTTTAAAAATAACTTATTCAAACTAGACTTTATATTAAAACCTCACCTTAATTGTAGTGTTATCTAATGAGTCACTATGTGAGTTCTAACAACTAATTATTTTATTAAATTCAAAAACAAAAATCAATACTTAAATGAGCATAAATGAAAGAACCTATAACAATGTCATCTTTTATCTAACATACCAGAAGCCCAAGTAACGGGAACAGAGTCGGGCCATTAGTGAAAAAAGGTAGGGCTTTGGCCCAATAAATGATTATTTGTTTGATTCTATTTCATCTCACCCAACACCATTCATATTAATTAGATTTTGTGCATTTTGTGTTAATATTGATTATGTCAACCTGCTATGCACACATGAAATGCTTTAATGAACCCACTTCAATGAGATATGAAGTATCTATTATATTGTTTTGAACCTGTTTTAAATCTGCAATGCTTCTGTTGTTTGTGTGATGTTCTTAAAAGGACGGTTCAACCTTTTAAAATTGGATCCTTCAGTTTCATGAGATGATATAAAATGTTTTATAGATCTTTGCATGCTAAATATTTCTTTTTGTCTGTTTAGGTTTGATCGTTGAGGTCAAACTAGTTCTTAGGGTGTAAGGGGCGCTTTCCTAGTAGGGAGTGGTAAACTCTCCACCACAGCCAATCATCTCTACTTTCCATTTTGCACTTAAACATTAGGGGTGCTCTCCTCGTTGGTAATCCTTTTTTTAAATTTTTGCATCAATAATCGAAACATTTTTTAAACAAAATAAAACTACGTTATAATAAAAAACACATTGCATTAAATTTTAAAAAAGGCATTACATTAAATTAAAACAAATAAAGTCACAATAAACTAAAATTAGTAAAAAAAGACGTGTCCCCTTGGGTTTAAACTCGATCCTCGACTAGCCAAACTTTTTTTTTTCTTGGCATCACCCTTGTCTGTTTATCCATGGTGTATGAGGTTTGTAGTTTGGTTATGAATGTTTTTGAGTTATAAGAAAATTAAATGTGAGAGAGGAATTAAATTTAGAAAACAAATTATTTTCTTTTAAGTTATAACGAGTATAGAGCCATTGGAGATGAACAACGGTAAAAAAAAAGCCTGGATCCTGTGCGGTGAAAAATACCCGAAGGGGCTTGTTCACCGGTCACCGATGGGGTCGGCAACGGTGTCGGTGTGCCCGCACGGCAAACCCGCTCACCGAACCCCCTCCCCGAGAACACCCCAGGTAACTCAATCAAGAATAAGAATATTGGCACGATACACTTTTTTCCATGATTATAGACTTTTCTTGATTAGACAAATTTGTCTCTACTTATCACCTAGCACTTCAAAGGTCTTCTAGAAGTGCATGTGTTTAAACCAGAAATCATACTTGTCGTCAAATTTCTCTAAATCAAACCTCCGATTAATATCGTCGACCTTGAATGCAATTTCAAGTCTTATAGTTTCGAATGGTGTCGTCATTTATTAGTGACGTTTTTTTTGTGATATATGCAAGTATATTTAGGTTTTTTTCATCACCTGAATGGTTAATCTTTCTAATCTACACATGTTGAACAAATTATTATAATATTGAAGAAATACATATATATCATTTTATATTAGCCTGAGTAGGTACTCTCGAAAAAACATTATTGGAAGCCCACTCATCATGGTCCCCACTTGGACTCAGGGAAGAAAAACAACAAAACGTAAGCATCACTAAAATATAAATATTTATGGATTGTGACCGGTGAGGACGTTGGTTATGAAGACTAATTTGTCCTGCAAATGTAAGCATCAAGGAATGATAAACTATCTATGCATTGATTATGACTTGTAATACTATATTACTTGATTGTTTGTCCATGACTGGCTTGTTTGTTTTGTTATTTTCAACACAAGGGGCATGGTGCACCATAGTTGACCAACTAGGAGCCAAAGTTACAGCTTTTGAACACAGGGTTAGTATTAGTGTGCATATTAAAATTCAGGTTTGTGTTCCGTATATTACCCGGACAGAGATATCAAATGATTATTAAGAGTCAGTGGCGAAGCTTGAGCCGAATGACGGGGGGGGGGGTCGAAAACATATATACCCAAAATTTTCTATTGAACCGGGGGGTCGAAAACGTATATACGCAAAAAAAATTTATACGAAGATTACATATATAACACTTCTGAGTGAAAAGTTCGGGGGGTCGCCCCCCATACTTCCCCCTGTTAAGAGTAAAACCATTTGAGATCTGGAATGTGTAGAGCAAAAGGTTATGCAATCGAGAGAAGTATTTTACTAGTGAAACTATTAACCGATGGTTTCATGGATGTAATCTATGTGTCACGTGCCACACTAACTTTAAGAATTATGTTTAATGGAATAAACAAAAGTAACAAAATTTAAATAAAATGTATACTTTTTGACCCATTTCATCCTTTACAATTAAGAGAATTGTTGTAGCTCAAATAAAATAGTAAACGTAACTGCCTATTTTTTAGTGATTGACATATGATATTAAGTCATATGCTACCACTAACCATTTAAAAATCATCACTACTTGATCAACATGAATCTCTAGTCGATGATATATGCTCTTTTAGTTTCATTTTTTTTTATTTAGGTGATTAAAGACAAGACTGGTTATCACTACGGATCCATAAAAGTTCACGAGAATACAGTTTGAAGACAAAAGTTTTGGATGGCTTTCTTATAAAATGTCTTCGTATTTCTTAAATTATAAACTGTTAAAACTAATCAAAAACAATATCCTTTAAAAGCTAATATAATAAACTCACAAGTCATAATAATTTAATTCTTTTAAGTTTCTAATTACCTACTCCACAAATAATTTAATTCTTTTAAGTTTCTAATTACCTACTACACTCTTTTAAGTTTCTAATTACCTACTACACAAATAATTTAATTCTTTTATGTTTCTAATTACCTACTACTCAGAAAACATTAAAACACATAGTGTAATAAAAAATCATTTGAAAAGAAGGAAGTTTTCAATGGTTTCACAATAAAAAAATGACCAATCAACGGTCAATTTATAATATTTCAGAAAAAAAAAGACTTTTGGGTGGTCGATTCGCACTTGAGCCACTTATAATAGAAAAATATACCAGTCAATGGTCAATTTATAATATTTCAGAAAAAAAATGACTTTGTTGGTCGATTGACCCTTGAGTCACTTATAATATTATGCTGATAGGTGGGGACAAAAAGCAATGCATGTCTGATCATAGATTTTAGGGGCGTACTTGTTGACCGTTTACCTTCTATTTCAATTTAATTTCCATTTGGAGACCCAATTTGACTCAAACATGTTGAGATCCAAGGAATCAGAGAGGAAAATTCTTCATAGCTTCAAATTGATATAAAATCAAGATAAACATTACAGAAAATTAAAGAATTACAAGTATACTAGCTTAATTTTGGTCTTCTAGAAGTGCATGCATATTAACCCGAAATCATTCTTGTCATCAGTCTTATCCAAATGAAACATCTTTAATCCCATTATATATCATTAGCAGTGATTTTGTATGCAATTTCAAGCCTTGTAGTTTTGAATGTGTGGTCAATTGTAAGTGATGCCCATTTTGTGATAAATCTAGTTTGGTAAATGTTCATGAACAGTTCGTGAACACATATATTTTCTTAACAAACGAACACGAACAAGGTCTTGTTTGTGTTCGTTCGATTTGTCTCGAAAAAAAAAAACACGGGGGGTCAAGCTTCGCCAATGGCCCTATAACCTCATGTACTTGCTTCAATAGTTTCATGCATGGCGAAAATTATTGAAAAAATAGTCATTAAAATTTTGAGATAATATCTATCTTTAGCAAGAACAGTTCTTTTCCCCGGTCTGAAATTGTATTCCCCGTTGAATTCCCGCAAGCCTAGAGTAAGAACTCAAGTGAGTAACGCTAGTATTGAAAACATCGTCAGTAAAATTTTGCTTATGTTTGTGTGCATTGTGACATTAGAGATTAGGACGTACCTAACAATGTAAGTGTTTTCATTGGATGTCTTGTATTGTTGGAATATCATTATCTCCGGCCAGCTTAACACTTTTTAATAATTGCAAGTTACCATTTTATATTTAGCTAGGGTATCCATCATGTGCTAATCAACAACTTTATCAAATGTACGCTACGTAGGTACGTTTATAATAATAGTAGTTTTTGAGAGTAGATTTACATTATAAAATAAGCAATGCATCTTGTAGTTGTTGGAATATATAATATTATAGTCATCTCCGACTATGAAAATTGCACGTTATTACCATTTTATATTTCTACATCATGTGCTGAGCTCCAATGTAAAAAGTCATATAATGATTATAAGACATAAGGTAAATGGATTAGGATCCAGTGAACAATTAACATAGTCACAAAGATGAACTTAATTTGGACGGCAAATTTGGATCACTAACGGACCACTGGAGCATCATCGTACCACTATCGAAACCACCCGATCATATCCATCAACACTAGGTATAATGCCTATACACCAATTCAGGAGGAAACCCAATAATTATGGGAAAAAACCGCCTTGTGAGAATCGAACCCAGGACCTATTGGTCCCAAAGCCTTATCCCACCCTCAAGATGCCACTAGGCTATAAAGCCATATGTATTTTTCTTCCTATCATATTTTGACATTTTTTCAATGGAACAATTAATTCACTGGTATATAAAGAAAAGTTATTTAAAATAAACACATTTTAATCTCATTTCATATGCAGAATGGTCCGTCAGTCTTCCCGAGAAAAAAACGCCTTTCTAAGCCCGGAAAAAACTTGAAAGAGATGATAAAGCTAAGAGAGTTAAGAAATTAGAATTTAAGAAATTAATAGGGTGTTTGGGATTACGTTTTAAGTGATTATTTGATTATTGCATTTGTAAAATATAAATAATCTAAAAAAGTGTTTGGATGAAAAAGTGATTATCTGCCTCCAAAACGCAGTTTTGGAGAAGCATGCACCTACATGTTTTTTCAAAACGCAGTTTTAAAAACGCAAAATCTATTTTGAAAACGTGTAATCTATTTTAAAAACGTAATACCAAACACCCCTAAAAGTAGTTAAGAAACTGTTATAAGAATTGGAGAAGGTACACAATTTTTAGTGCCCCTTTTTTGTTGTACAAAAAATGGGTAAATCCACCAAAGAGCAATATTGGTCAAAGAGAGTGGATATTTTTTTCGACTTGGCCTCTTATTTCTTAGTTGAACAAAAGGAACAATAACTTTTTGTTATAGAACTAATTAATTCCCTCAACCACTAATCCATATGTTATCTAATTTTTTTTATTCAAGACAAAAAGAAACACACACATATATATATATATATATAGAAAACAAATGCACTTGCGAATTTATCCCTTGTGCAAAAATAAAAAACCAAAAATTGAATATATTCGTAGAAGAAAAAATCAAAGTGAATTGCTTATTTGGTTTTTGGTTGGGTTACGGTTTCACTAATTTTGCTAAATAAACAGCATAATAACAGTTTTAATTGGATAGTCAAACTGAATAAGACAGTTTAAACAGATGAACAACGTTTGATTATACATACATCTAATTCGGATCGATTCAATTATACCAAGAAAAATCAAAACCACCGTAAAACATCATAGCTACTTAACAGTGGCAATGACTCATCTTCCCACTTTAAAATTACATATGTGACGAAAGTACCTACCTATATGCTAACCAAGGGGAAAATTAATTGATTTTTTTTGGCAATCAATTTGTGTTTGTATACACACACCATTATTTAATAGAGGTCCCTTTCAAAGAAAATTGTTAGAAAACTCCATTGATAGTCCCCACTTACATCAAAGGAAGAAATAAAATAAAATGTAAGCGTTACTAAAATATAACATTATAAAAATTTGCATAAATTATTTTGTATTAATAAATAAATTCATACCTAATCACACTAACAAATATAAAAAAGTGATTAAATTGTTTGTATTAACCCATACATGATATAATATATCTCGGTTAGAAGACAAAAAGAAACACATATATTTTAAAAAACACATTTCCTTGTCATATGAGTCATCTTTCCACTTTGGAATTATGTATTTGACCAAAGAAATTGCGTATATAATTGAAAAAGTGAAAATCACGGCAATTTTTGCAATCGGTGAGATAGAGTGATCGGTGAAAGAAGTGTTGATGCAGATTTTGTGTCCGATGCTTGTCGAATAGATTAGTTTTATTTTATGCTGAATTTGTAATAGTTAGTGAAACGGTCAAGCGAACGTGTATAAACCCGCTCGTTTGAAGTGGTCAAACGAGAGGGTTGTTGGTTTGACTGTGTGTGTGTGTTGCTAGACAAAGTTGCTGTGTTGTCATTGGTGTCGAAGGATAAGGCATCGAAGGATTATGAATATCCTTCGATGAGCTCGAAAGATACCCATCGAAGGATGGACCTCGAAGGATATCGAAGGATATCATTCGAGGTATGTGAGTATCTTTCGAAGACTGTCTGATCGAAGGATGATGTTTCGACCAGTCAGTCTGATCCTTCGACCTGCAGCCTGTGTTTTGGTATAAATACCAACACTTTGTCATTTGCAACATAAGAGTGAGAGCACAAGTGTGTGCTAGAGAGAGAATGGAGGTCTGAGACCTCACCGGGAGAAATCACCACTTGGTTTCTCCCCGGATGTATACTTCTTTGGTATTAGTTCGGTTGTCATGTAACCGGGCCGACTTGTAATGTTTACTACCGGATTAATACAAAGTTTGTTTGTTATCATCTCTCTTATCTCTTCCATCTTTGAACATGAACACGAAAATCACGGGTTGGATCCCGAAACTGGACCTACAATTGGTATCAGAGCCATGGTGCCCGATTTAGTAAAACTAACCGTTTACTAAGTCACATGTGCTCTAGATCTGTGATTTTTATGGGTTTTTGTTCAAGATGTAAAAAAGGTGAAAATGAGAAAAACCCAGATCTGGACCCGGATATCCAGATCTGTGCTAAACCGGGTGTTGGGTTTTATGTTTTTCTCCTAAATCTTCAAGTTTCCATCATCAAAAACTGTATACAAAGTGTTTTCGGTCAGATCTGCAGATGAACAGTCCTCCGTGTTCTTGATGTTCTTGACAGCTTCAAATTTCGAAAGATGCTGTTTGTCCTCGAAAGATTGAACAGTTTTTCGAAGGATGAAACAAAATTCAAAATTCAAATTTTCATGCTTCGAAATGCGCGAAAGTTGGTCACCTACCACATCAACTTTTCACCAACCTGTCGTACTTTCTGTCCTTGTGTCAGAACCATCGAAAGATAACTTTCGACCTCGAAAGATCATCCTTCGATCAAGGAGATTCGAAAGATGAACAGGAGTGCTCGAAAGATCATCAGTTCTTCGAAGGATCAAAAAGACTTCGAAGGATCAATTCTGAAGTGTACGAAGGATCAGCCATGTCCAACTTCGAAAGGTGTTCGAAAGATCTGTGACATGTGCTCGAAAGATGCTCGAAAGATATGTGACATGTGCTCGAAAGACTTCGAAAGATCATCTTTCGAAGCTGTCTTGGTGTTTATCTTTCGTTTGATGCAGGTGTTTCGAAGGATCCAGATGTTGTGGAATTTTATGAACTCAGACAGTGTGTTGGGGTTAATCATTTAATTCACTTGGAGTCGGGTCGGGTGTTCGCAAGGATTATTCATACCGGGCTTCAAAGTTTCAACATCAAAATTCGTACGGGATTTGGGAACACGCGGGGTGATGCAGCATGATGAACACAAGAGATGATGAAGACTTGATGTTTGAAAATGTGGGGTAGTCACGGTTACCGATGCAATGACAAACATGGTAACGTGACTATTATGGGCCAAACACAACAGTTCCGCTTGGTGGAGGGAATTGGTGAATATTTGACGACAGTTTCTTTGAAGTGGAAAGAATCTGTTAAGGTTTAGAGATTTTGCCAAAGAAATGGGGGGATAAAAATTTTTTCATTTGTTGAATTTCTTCGGCAAAATTCTAAACGCAATCTCAGGTGGTAGAGTTTATGATCTTCTGGTGATTCAAACGGTTCAGCGTGGAATGTTTTGCACAGACACTTGAAGATCAAGACTTGATGCAGTTGTTTAAGAATGGAACCTTTATCATATGCCGGTTGGAGTTTTGGAAGATCAGCGGAAGATCGGTCAATTGATCCTTTTGAGGAAATTGCACAACACTCAACACGGATACGCGTACTTTGAGGGGGAAATCTTATACAATGAGCATCAGGATGCTACTTACCTGGATCATCGGTCAAGGGGGAATTTGTCTACACAGAGAAGATGAATACTTGGCTGAAGATTGATTGCAATTGCATTTTCAGCATTCGACAGCAACGGACAAGGGGGAATTTGTTGATGCAGATTTTGTGTCCGATGCTTGTCGAATAGATTAGTTTTATTTTATGCTGAATTTGTAATAGTTAGTGAAACGGTCAAGCGAACGTGTATAAACCCGCTCGTTTGAAGTGGTCAAACGAGAGGGTTGTTGGTTTGACTGTGTGTGTGTGTTGCTAGACAAAGTTGCTGTGTTGTCATTGGTGTCGAAGGATAAGGCATCGAAGGATTATGAATATCCTTCGATGAGCTCGAAAGATACCCATCGAAGGATGGACCTCGAAGGATATCGAAGGATATCATTCGAGGTATGTGAGTATCTTTCGAAGACTGTCTGATCGAAGGATGATGTTTCGACCAGTCAGTCTGATCCTTCGACCTGCAGCCTGTGTTTTGGTATAAATACCAACACTTTGTCATTTGCAACATAAGAGTGAGAGCACAAGTGTGTGCTAGAGAGAGAATGGAGGTCTGAGACCTCACCGGGAGAAATCACCACTTGGTTTCTCCCCGGATGTATACTTCTTTGGTATTAGTTCGGTTGTCATGTAACCGGGCCGACTTGTAATGTTTACTACCGGATTAATACAAAGTTTGTTTGTTATCATCTCTCTTATCTCTTCCATCTTTGAACATGAACACGAAAATCACGGGTTGGATCCCGAAACTGGACCTACAAGAAGGCTAAACTTCTATTGGTTTCACATTGTAATTTCTAAAATGGTTAAAATGGTTAAATTTGATGATTAAAGGCAGACAAAAGGACTCAAGAAGGAAATTTCTACTTTTAGAGATCTAGAGAGCACTATAATTTGGCATGGATATACTAAGGGACGCAAATTGCCGTTTACTCTAGTTAAACTCTCTAACTAATTAACGCAAATGTAGAATACTAAAACATAAATTTAATATCTACTCATCATTGTTGTTGAAGTATGAAAACTTCCATCAAAGTTACGGATACAAGTACGTGTCCAAGCCCCTAACGAGATAAAATAGTACTTTATTTTGAAACCAAATCAGTTTTCAATAATGTTTATATCTGAATATTCACAAAAACAAAATTAAACGACATTGTGTATTTAGATTTTTTTTAAAGAGCTAAAGAGCACAAGTTATTAAAGAAAAATAAAGTCAACTAATAACTAAAATATTACTGAAGAAACGATTCAAAATTTCTTTCTACATGACTACACTCACGGTACTCACGCTATTGTGGTGTAATGTCCACTCTATAGCTATGGACATCATTTCCCATGGGTGTCGTGATGACCGCGCTGAATACCCTAACATACAACGTATATTGGAAAAAAATCAACCAAATCAATGACGATAAATAGTCTTTTCAACCACCATGTACTAAATCGACCCAACTGTTACTACTAGCCATTCAATTATTTATGTTCTATGCATCTCATTTTGCTTCTACCTAAGCCAGTTTAGAATGTAGGACAAGATATGAATGATGAAGTGGAGGTTGGGTACCGAGTGCAACATCGTCCAATCCCATAGTGTATAATAGCAAACAAAACCATCATGGTTCTCGATGACCATCATGTTCATCCTCAATCTCTTTCTTTCTCTTGATTTATATATTTTAAAGGTGTACGGGGTGTTCGCGGGAAGTGGGTGCGGTGAGGGTTGTCCCCGATCGGGAACACCGCCGCCATCAATGCGGGGACCCGAATCGGGGGGTGATTTAGGCGTGGAGTCACCGATGTTTATGCACGAGAATTGAGGAACGGTCATGAAGGCAACGGTCAGATTTAAAAAAAAAAATTCACTTTTCTAAAACATATATAAATAACCATCTCATTCACTCCATTTTTTTTATACTCAAACCATATCATTCTCACACATTTTTTATACTCTCCAACCACACCCACTTCACTTTTTATTTTTTATACTCTCAAACCACACCCCCTTCACACCGAGCAATGGAGAACCAACCCCGCGAGGCCAAGAAAAAAACTAAGGGACGGGTCTCGAAACCGTCTCGTGGTGGTTCGAGCGGTGCAAGTGCTCAACCACAACCCCCTTTCGGATACACTTCACAACCCCCGTTTTTTTTCCAACAACCTTCACACCCCTCGTTTTACAACACCCAACAACCCAATTTCGGCTATTTTCAAAATTTGTTATCAATGGACGCTCCTCCTCAATCCCCCGCCTTCGACCCATATGCTTTTCGTTCTCCACAAGTTCCATCTACACGAGGAAATGTCGAACGTCCTCTACCTCTTTACGATGACGAAGACGATGAGGTAGTGCCCGAAACTCAAAATTTGGGCGACGACGACGAGGAAGATGAATATAATGTGGATGAAGACGCGGGCAACGAAGAAGATGACGTTCGGGAAAAAAAGGGAAGCAAGCGGTAGAATTGGAGGCGATCGAATTGAGGAAAAAAAGAGAGTCGGAGGCTCGCGAGCTCATATCGGAACAACGCGAGACAATGAAAAACTACAATTACGATCGAGATATGAAAACATTCCTTAAGCCGCACGACGATGTTCCGCCAAGTATGTTGCCGTTCATCCTCGCCCGAAAGCGCGAAATCGCTAACAAGTACGGGTGGCCATGCGATTTCTAAAATTTTAATTTTCTAGTTTTAATGTAATTTTTATTTTCTACTTTGAATGTGATTTTTATTTTCTAGTTTGAATGTATTTTTTTTTTAAATTTAATGAAATGTCTTTTATTTAATTTATAAACATGCATAATTTAAAAAAAAAATCGAACTCACCTAAGAGGGGAGTGCCGCCATCAAAAAGGGGTATTAGGGGAGTATTAGAGGGGAGTTGACGTGGCACTAGTTGGTTGGTTGTACGTAAGAGAGGGGACTCACCTCTTAGGTGAGCACCCCTTACACCCTAATTATTAAAAAATGGTTTTAGAATGTGTGGGATTTTGAGTACCCATTTCTATGATTTAAGGATGAAAAAATGGTTTAGTGGACCTAATGTTGACAAAAGATGGCGATGATTATTTTGTCTATTAGTAACACTTATTTGCAAGAGATTAAAGAAAAAGACAAATTTGCATAGTCTACACCAACTTTGAATTAAGGCTATGTGTTATGGTTTTAATATTTTTCTGTCTATGTCACTGTTACGTATACAAGAGTTCTCATTCACTTGTTTTCACCTTTAGTGTGTAACGGTTTCATAAATTTTCACTATCTTAACACATTAAGAAAATATTTAAGTTATATAAAAATATTGCTTTTAAAAAAAGAAATGTGTTACAAGAGTGATGTGAATTTTTGTGATTGGAGCATGAAATTAACTCCTGATGTGGATTTTTGGTGTAGTAACCATGAAGCTTCACGTTTGAATTCACAAACCTTAGGGACGGTGTTTGGGCGTGAGTGAGGGTTAACTATAGGTTCAATATTTTTTTCTTACCAATTTGACTCTTTTTTTCAAATAGAACAATATCTATAAATAATTAAAATTAAATCCATATTATATTATATTATATATAAACTATAAAACAAAAGTTCCATCCAACTAAATACACAACAATCCTTCAAGTTTTCAACTTAACCAAACCAGTCCCTGCCTCTAAATTTAAGACTAGGGATGAGTACGGTACCCGTTCGGTACCGAAAGTATCAGGTACCGAAAACGGAAAAAGTGGGTACCGGTACCGAATATACCGGTTCGGTACCTGTATTTACCGGTGTTTTACTCGTAAATGATATAAATTCACGTTTTGACGTAATTTTTTTTTGAAACGAGTTTGGTCAAATATAATACGTTTTCATGCTTATTTTTGCGTACGTTTTCGGTTGGTCTATGTCTTGATGTAAACTGTGTGTGTTCGGAAACGAGTCTGTTCAAATATAATACATTTTCATTTGGGGGTATAAATTTGAGTTATTATACGTTTTGACGCCACGAAGTATTGATGCAAAGGTAGTGGTGATGTAGTGGTTACGTGGAACGCTTAGAGCATCCACAATAAGGGGACATTTTGGTGTTTTTAGGGAGAGAGAAAGTGATGTGGAGGAGAGAGGGTGTGAGGTGGAGGAGAGAGGGTGTGAAGATGTTTATGAGGAAAAATGAGAAAAAATGGACGAATGTGAATTATGTGAGTGTAGAGAGGAGAGAGGAGAGAGAAGAAATGCCTTTGTAAGAGGGGCAAGTGAGAGAAATGCTCTCATTGGTTGGGCATGTGCCACATTAGCACCAAAAAACATCACCTAAAAACATCTCTATTGGTGACACTCTTACTAAATGAACCAACTCGGGTTTAATTCCCTTTTTTTTGTAACCCTAATATTTTAGATGGTTAATGTATCACATAACGTGTCTCAAGCTATAAACAACTAAGTCGTCGCCGCAGTAAAGCACAGCGTTTGCAACAATCTAGTAAAAAGAAAAACATAAAAATTAAAATTGTATTATTATATTAAATTTGGAAAATTGCAGGAAGGTACCTGCAACACTCCAATACTCGTGATGTGATTAGTGGCGGATCTAGGATTCACGCCAAGCCGTAATGTTTTATAAATAAGCCATAACGAAATCGAAAAAACATCAAATTTTTCCAAAATTTACACTAAAAACGTCAAATTTTTCCGAGCCAAGCCGTAGCGGAGGTTACCCCCCGGTTAAGGCTAGGTCCGCCCCTAGATGTGATGTCCTATTTAGTACCATCATTTCCCCTGCTTTTTCATTGACCAACTTTGCCTTTTCCCCATCATTCCTTTCATCCTCTCACATCCTTAACCTGCCACTTGATCACTTGCTTGCCGCTGCAGTTACAGATCCGGCTGTTGCTGCTGCTACTATATATTATCTCCTTCTCTTTCACCACCCCTCGCTGCTACTCTTCAGATCTCGTCCGCTGCTGCTCGTTTTCATATCCGTTTCTACTCATCACAAGGTTCGACCCATTTTGACCTAATGTTTGTTGCTGAGGTGGTTTTGGTAAATCAACTACACCAGAACCCCGGATTACAACACTTTTGAAATCTTAAAGAGAATAACATCATCAACTTTTTGAAATCTTAAAGAGATTTCATTGATAGTCTGGTTGCTCATATGTATAAGTTACATTCTCATTCATTTGTAAGTTGTAGTAACCCACTCTCTGATTTTTCACTCTTTTTTTTTACTTTATAAACAGAATCATGACAACAACAATTCCCAAGTTTGCTCACTTACAAATCCCACTTGAAGACGTACTAAACGCCACCAACAACTTTCATCATGATAATATCATCGGACGCGGTGGTTTGGGACACGTATACAAAGGACAACTCCAGCGGTCCGGGGAGTTGATCACGATTTCTGCGCTGAGGTTAGATCGTAAGCACGGTGGAGGAGTTGTCGAGTTCTGGACCGAAGTTTCAATGCTTTCTGATCTCAAGCATCCAAATATAGTCTCTATTGTCGGATTTTGTGATGAACAACATGAGAAGATCATTGTGACCACGTATGAGGCCAAAAATGGAAGTCTCAAGGAGCATCTAAGCAACCCGAACCTCACATGGACGCAAAGATTGAAGATATGTGTAGGCGTGTGTTGGTGCACTTGTGTCTGTACTTTGTCTGTATTCGGTCACGATGTAAATGATGTCCTGATTAGTGTTGTAAGTTGACCAAGTCAACCATCCTCCGGTTTGACTTGGACAACAGTTGGTAAATGTTGAAAGATGTTCTGTCTCGAAGGATAAGAGATCGAAGGATGATGTGGATCCTTCGATCTCATCGAAAGATATGCTTCGAATGATTAGACCTCGAAAGGTGATCTTTCAAGGTCCATGCTGATCCTTCGATTGTCTTGTCATCGATAGATGATCCTTCGGACCATCTATCGGATCCTTCGGACTGGACATCATGGGCTGGGTATAAATACCCATGCATTGTGTTGAGTTCATTAGACAGACACTTAGACAGATTCACACACTCGAGAGATTGAGAGCTTGGAGAGCATTCTGTCCGGAACTCACACACACACTTTGAGAGTTTACATGTTAGATTTGTAAACATTGTGCTTGTAACCGAAACCTTCATTTGCATTAATACAAGTTGTGTTAATCGGTGAACCCGTGTGTGTTGTGCTTTATACTTGTTTCATCCCGGTTTGCTTGCTAGCTTGGATTCCGCACTCGCTAGTGGGTTAGTATAACAAGGTTTGAGGTTCGTCATCCTCCGACAAGGGACCTACAAGTGGTATCAGAGCTTGGCTCTTTACCTTGTTTGAAACCGGGTTATTCAAGTTCTTGGTGTGTGTTTGAACACTTGGTTTAACACCCGTTTTTGTTGGTTTTTCTACACTATTAAACTGGAAAACGTGTTTTAAACTTACCGGGAGTGTTCATAAGTGGGTTGGGTAACTTAAAACTTGTTTTTAAGTGTCTTTGTGTTTTCCGGCGAAAATTCCGGTTAAAGCTCCGGTGACTGGTTTTAGGATAAGGTTTCCTTTTTGGGCAAATTATCTTTCAAAATCTTAGTTGGTGGGAAAGTTGTCAGCCTGCCATACTCTTTGCCGAAAGTTGACCTTACCTACCCATCACCTTTTTCACCAACCTGTCACATCAGCGTCAGTGTGTCAGACTCTCTCGAAAGATATCTTTCGACATCGAAAGATCATCTTTCGACCATCTTTCGATCAAGGAAGGCTCGAAAGACTATCATCCTTCGACCCATCCTTCGAAGTCTGAAACATATCCTTCGATAAAGGAATCTATTCGAAAGACAGTGTCCGAAAGATAGGGATTTAACTCGAAAGATAAGGATCTTTCAAAAGGGAATCCTTCGAGTTCTTGAATCTTTCGAAATTATTGTTCGAGATTCAACAGTAATCTTTCGAGTACTGTTGATCCTTCGAACAATAGTTGATCTTTCGATTGTGGTCAGTTTATTGCTAACGAGTTTCTGTGATTTCAGATCTTTCGACCAGGATCCTTCGACCGTGTGATCTTTCGGAATTCTTACTTAGCATTTATTTTGCTCATTTATCATGAATCCGAATTGGTGGAATCCGGCCCCCGACAGCGGTAAATATACAAGTTCTGGTGTCACTCCCTCATGGTGGGGTACACCGGCGCCAGACAGTGGAAAATACACGTCTACAAGTTCATCGCCTTCATGGGCCGAGTCTCCGGTTTCGACATCTTCTCAGGGAAATCAGTGGGCGTTAGTCTCGAATCAAACTCCTAGTATCCAAAGTATCTTACTGAGCGAAAGCGAAACAGGAAGTTTGAATCGACCTCCGAAGCTGATGCATTTAAATGAGTATCCGGGTTGGGCTGACAGATTCCGTACATATGTTCTGGGGCAGAATACAGAGCTGTGGATACGTTTCACCACAGATTTTGATCAAGCTATCGAAGTCGCCGCTTCAACAACTGCTAGTTTTGCCGATCTTCCAGAGGATCAGAAGAAAATATATGATCTGGAAAAGAAAGCCTACGCCATTCTCACTCAGGCGTTAAGCAAAGACATATATCATCAGTTTGTCAGCTTCAAGACTACAAAGAAGCTATGGGACGGTTTGAAAACCAGGGGAGTAGGAAATGAAGCAACACGTCAATTGCGTCATGATCTGCTCAAGAAAGAATTCGACTGTTTCACATGCTTAGATAAGGAGTCTTTGGGAGACATGACTAGTCGGTTTTATCATTTGCTTACTGAGCTGAATAATTTTGGTGTGACGACAACTCAAGCAGAAGTGGTGAAAAAGTTTGCTGATGCTTTGCCTCCCCAATGGAGTAGTTTCTTGGAAATCCTGAAGTATAACGGAGTGTTGAAAACTACAAATATCAACGACTTCGTGCAGCTTCTGGAAAACAAGGATCAGGAGGAAACGTTAAAGGCGAAGAGAGTTCCATTGCCACAAAATCCTGAAATGTATTGTGGAACTTCCAATACTTCGTCTGCAAGAACAGGTCCACATGCTCCATTGCAAACAGCGTTTGTCACTAGCACGGATATGTATGGCAATCCGGTGCAAGTTCCTGTAAAGCCACATCCTACCACGGATATGTATGGAAATCCAATACAACCACCACCTCCTCCCCCTCCTGCTCAAACACAACGTGCATGTTATGGAGGAACATCATCTGCTGGTCAACAATCAAAGACAGGTACCGTACAGCTTTGACACGTCAAGTTTCTCTAAAATCAGTGTAGAAGTAGCTAAGGAACACATGGAGCTGCTTAACACTGTAGTGAGCGCGTACTGTGGGTTGATAGAAGGTCAGATTGGCAACATTAATCTGACACAAGAAGATTACAGGCAGATTGATAAAGAGGAGATGGACTTGATGGACATCAAGTGGGCCTTTGCGAGTGCTGTGAGAAGAGCAAAGGATTGGATGGAAAGTACTGGCAGAACCAGCTTGGAAAGTAAGCGAGACACCAAGTATGGGTTCGATAAGCAGGCCGTTAAGTGCTTCAACTATGGTGAAAGGGGTCACTTTAAGAGGGAGTGCACAAAGCCAGCTCAGCACGGGAATCAAAACCCCTTCAGAAACCAAGGCAACCAGCAGAACAGAAACAATGATCGTACATTGGTGCCTGTCAACAACCAAACCAACCGAGCACTTGCAGTTCAGGTGGATGAAGGTTGTGACTGGTCAATCCAGTTGGGTGGTGATGCTCCCGATGGAACAGCATGTTTTGCTCAGGTTGTGAAGGAGCTAGTTCACACCAGTGGTGGAGAATCTTCTGCCAGTGGTGGTGAATCGTCTGAAGATGAAGACTCCTCTGGATACAGTAGAAGTGTTGATGAAGAATCATCCAATTCTGGTGATGATCATGTGGGTGAGACATCCAATGTTTCGGATGATGTTGACTTTAATGAACTTTTGGAGGAAGCTGCAGCAGAAACTCAAAGAAGATCTATTCTGGTGGATCAAGCTGCTTATACTTCGTCTTCTCTCCATTCAGCCTTTATGGCTAATGTCGACGGTTCATCAAGTCAGGTATGTGTCGATGAACTCACTGCTGTTAATTGTGATGAATGTACTAGGCTGCATGCTAGATGTGCTGAAATGGAGAAAAGTATGTCTGAGTTGCAAGGCAAACATGATGCTTTACAAGCTAGTTTGTTTGACTTGCAAGACAAACATACTACTGTGAATGAGAATTTGAGTGACTTGCAAAGTAAGCATGACGCTTTGCAAGAAAAGTATGATGTGACTTTCCTCCACAATCAGAAATTGACTGTGGACCTTTCCAAATGCACAGAAGCCAACATGTTTTATGAAAACCATGAAAAAGAATTTAAGTCAGTAATTGAAACATTAAAGAAAGATAAAACTGAACTGACTAAAATGGTTTCAAGAAAACAAACTGATATTAATTTGTATATATCTCGCCTTGAGATTATGCAAAAAGAGATGGCTTGTGTGAAAACCGAAAGTGATGCGATCCAACTCAAGCTAGACAGTTATTTGAGCTCTAGCTATGTGTTAGATCACATCATTGATGTTCAGAAGGAAAAGAGAGATGTCACATGCATAGGCTACAAGAAGTGTCCACCACCAGTGAGACATAATTATGATGCCATGCCTGATGAAGAGGACAGGGTATTCTTTGAACCTTCTGTGCCTCTAGATGTTAAGGAGTTTGCTGCAGGACTCGGATACCAAAAGGAAGTATCCTCAGATTCAGATGTGTCAGCAGATACATTTGTAAGTGCTGAACAGAATCAAGATCCTCCAGTTGTGATTGAGGATGCTGATTCGTCTGATGATGAATCTGATGATACGGTCCCAGCAAAGTCTGATGCGGTAGCCAAAAATGAGGACATACCTCTTGAGAATCACATTCTATGTGATCCCCCTGTACAACCCGCTAAGACTGTTGCAACTGAGTCCTTTTCTGCAGAAGAGCCGGAGAGTGTGAATTTGCTGTACACTCTAGTTGGTGATGATAAAATTTACTCAGACAAAGATTTTCCCATTAAGAATGTCAATCAATCCTTAATCTGCAAAGTCTTTGAAAATTCGACAAGTAAGTTTTTGGGAAAGACAGGACCACGTGTTACAGTTACACAGTGTCCTCCTATTCCAAAGGCTGAAATTCGAAAACAATTTGGCAACAAGAAATTACCAACAGTGCCAAAACAGCAAAATCTCACCAAGCCCAAAGGAAAATCACCGGCTCAAGTTCAAAAGAGGCCGAACCAAAAGAAGAAGAAAAATGTTAACTTTGTGAAATCGACGGGAACAGACAAAATTGAAAAGTTTGAAAATCAATCTAACTTAGATTTTGTCAAGAAAACTATTGTCGAGAAAAGAAATGAATCAAGCAGTTCAAAGCCTAGTACCTCGGGTTCACAAGGTTCAACATCATCGGCTAAGCGATCACATGATACTTCGGGGTTTGTAGAACGAAGATCATGTTTTGAATGTGGAACCATTGGACATATTATTCGTAATTGTCCATATCTTCATAAGCAAAAAGAAAAGGTTGATGATCCCCGTGGCAAGAGTGACCGTAAGCCATCTGTTTCCACAAAACAAGATCCCCGACTTGTAAAAGAAAGGGAAAAGAAACAGAAACGCCAACAGGTCAAGAAGATTGAAAAAGCAATTAAAACTGATGTGGTTCAAAAACAATCTGTTGTTGTAAAACCAGAAAATTCCAAAACTTCAAACAATCAAGAAGTTAAAATTTTAAAGAAAGACACTGGTAAAACAAAACAGACATGGAAACCTAAATCGGTTACTGAATCAGGGGGACCATCACAATTCACCAACCATCAAAGACAAGAAGTTATTGTCATTGATGAAAATGGAAGACCCAAGACCACAATGGCTTGGGTCCCCATCTCCAACTAATTCATTTGAGTTCATGTGCAGGGTGTTCCAGGAGGAACTATTAGTAGTCATTGGATTGTTGATAGTGGGGCATCCAGGCACATGACAGGCGACATGAAGCTTCTCTACGACGTTAAATCTATTAGAGGAGGTTATGTTGCTTTTGCTGGAGATAAAGGTGGATACATTACGGGTGAAGGAATGATATCTAACGGGATTGTCAGCTTTGACAAGATCAATTTTGTGCAACAACTTGATCACAATCTTCTTAGTGTTTCTCAAATCTGTGACAAGCAGTTCTCAGTACACTTTGATGCTAATGGATGTTATGTGCTGAAACCCGGCTTCAAAATTCCAAAAGAATGGATTCTCTTGTCGGCTCCAAGGATAAATGATTTGTACGTCCTTGACATGAGCCAGGCTATTACTACGTCTGCACAAGCAACTTGTTTCGTTTCCAAAGCGACAGAAAAAGACACTATCTCTTGGCACAGACGAATGGGTCACATTCACTTACGCAAGATGAATCATTTGGTTTCAAATGAATTGGTGAATGGTGTTCCCCTCAAAAATTTCCATCTTCAAGACGTCTGTGTTTCGTGCCAGAAAGGAAAGCAAACAAAGAAGAAGCACCCTACAAAGAAGATCAACACGGTGGCAGTTCCTCTTGAACGCTTGCACATGGATTTGTTCGGTCCTGTCAAGCACAAGAGTATTCGGGGTGATCAATACTGCCTCGTGGTTACTGATGATTATTCAAGATTTTCTTGGGTTGCGTTTATGGCACACAAGAGTGAAACCTTTGGCATTATCAAAAACTTAATCATTCAGATTGAGAATTTGTATAAGTTGAAGGTTAGGCGGATACGTAGCGACAATGGTACTGAATTTAAAAATCATTTCATGACGGAGTTCTGCACTTCAAAGGGTATTCTTCATGAGTTTAGTGCAGCTTATACTCCTCAACAGAATGGTGTCGCTGAACGTAAGAACCGCACATTGATCGAGACTGCTAGGACAATGTTGGTAGAGTCGCAGCTACCCATTCCATTCTGGACTGAAGCTGTGGCCTCTGCATGTTATACGTTGAACAGAGTTCTTACAGTCAAAAGGCACAACAAGACCTGCTTTGAGCTTCTTCAAAAACGGAAACCAGATTTGTCTTATCTAGAACCGTTTGGAGCTCCATGCACAATCATCGATCCTAATGGAAAGTTTGGGGCAAAAGCAATTGATGGATACTTTCTTGGGTATGCCACCCCTAACTTACGAGTCTGGAATCTAGAGACTAAAAGGGTCGAGGAATGGTCTGAGGTCAGAGTACAAAGGCACACTTTGCCAGTCAAAAATCCGGGTCAACCTTGGATGTTTGAGTACGATGACTTCTTCAATTCGATCAATGTTGAAGCCGTTGAAGAAAATGCTGCGGCTAGGATGTTTTTCGAGAGTGACAATGCAACAGTTTCACCGGTGGTTCGTCCAATTCTTGTTAATCAAGAACCATCTTCTTCGGTGAACAATAATATTCTCAACAATGAGGATTTTCATGATGCAAACGAATTGAACGAATCTTTAGAGGATGATGAATTTGTGGATGCAGATCAAGATGCCCCAACAACAGCAGTTCATGGTACTTCAGAGGGTACTCCTCCAGTGGATGCCCATAGAACAGCTGAGGCTACTGCATCATCCTCTTCGTCAATTCCGGGTCTTGATTTGGTTGTTGATCTTAATCTTAACAACCTGGGTATAAATGTTCCAGTTCCAGATAATCCAGAAACAAGGATTCATAATACCCATCCTCAACAAAACATCATTGGAAATGTGCAGAGTGGCGTTCAAACAAGAAACATGTTGCGAAACAACAACAATGCAGGCTTGTATGCAGCTATTCGAGAATCCGGGCAACAAAACGATTGGTCTTTCGTGTGTTATGTCTCACAGGAAGAACCAAGAACGTGGAAAGAAGCCTTGAAAGATAACGCTTGGGTTGAAGCAATGCAGGAAGAACTGCAACAATTCCAGAAGCTGGGTGTCTGGAAACTCGTAGAGAAACCTGCTGGATACAAGAAGATTGGTACCCGTTGGGTCTTCAAATGCAAAAAGGATGACCGCGGAGTTGTTATCCGAAACAAGGCTCGTTTAGTCGTTCAAGGTTTTCGTCAGATTGAAGGGATCGACTACAACGAAGTATATGCACCAGTGGCACGTCTCGAAGCAATTCGAATCTTTCTAGCCTATGTGTCTTTCAAAGGATTCAAGGTTTATCAGATGGACGTGAAAAGTGCATTCTTACATGGTGTGGTTGAAGAAGAGGTATACGTCGAACAGCCTCCAGGTTTTGAAGATCCTATACATCCCGATCGGGTTTGGTTGCTCAACAAAGCTCTTTATGGTCTTCATCAAGCACCGCGAGCTTGGTATGCAACCTTATCTCATTATCTGCTGGAGAACGGTTTTCGAAGAGGTCTTATCGACTGTACTCTTTTCATCAAAGAACAAGATGGAGATCTCCTTTTGGTACAGGTATACGTTGATGATATTATTTTTGGTTCTACTAATGATGTGTTGTGTAGGGAATTCGAGCGCATTATGCAGGATAAATTCGAGATGAGTGCTATGGGGGAAATGACCTTCTTCTTGGGCCTTCAAGTACAACAAACAGAGTCTGGGATATTCATCCATCAGACTAAATATGTTGGCGACATCTTGAGCCGGTTCCAGATGTCTGATGCAACGCCCATTGGTACCCCATTGCCAACTAATCACGGAATTACTCCAGATTTGAAGGGAGAAGCTGTTAGTCCCTCAAACTATCGCGCTATGATCGGATCTCTTATGTACCTCACAGCATCAAGGCCAGACATAATGTACCCAACGTGCCTGCTTGCCAGATATCAAGTTAACCCGAAGGCCTCACATCTTGCTGCTGTTAAAAGGATTTTTCGTTATTTGAAGGCGTACCCTGACACCGGTCTGTGGTACCCTAGGGATAATAACTTTGAATTGGTAGCTTTCAGTGATTCTGATTTTGGCGGATGCAAAATCGACGGGAAATCCACAACGGCTGGATGTCAGTTTTTAGGAAATCGCCTAGTCACATGGCAGTGCAAGAAGCAGACGTGTGTCGCTACATCAACATGCGAAGCTGAATACATTGCTGCCTCAAGTTGTTGCTCCCAAGTTCTTTGGATCCAACAACAAATGCGGGACTACGGTTTTGAATTCCTAACTACTCCTATTTACGTTGATAATTCTGCTGCTTTAGATATCACTAGAAATCCTGTGCAGCACTCAAAGACCAAACACATCGAAATCAAATATCACTTCATACGTGATTGCTTTGAGAAAAGGCTAATCGATGTTGTTAAGGTCCACACCGATGACCAACGTGCCGACTTATTTACCAAAGCATTTGACAAATCCAGATTTGACTTTTTATTATTGGTAAATGGCATTAAGGTCAAGCAAGAGTAAAACCAACATCGGAAAATCATTTTTGTAAATACCTTTGTGTTTTAAATTTGTCTTAGTTTATTGATTTTAGGGGGAGTAAATCCAAAATCTGAAAATCCAAAAACATCGAAAAATTTCAAAAACACAAAAACAATAGAAAAACAAAAATGAGTTTCCTGGCGAGCAAAAGAGAAAATGATAGTACATCAGTGGTCTATCCAAACCTCTTTAAACCTTAAATGAAAAACGATAAGCAGCTCTATATAAGATGTATCGGTAGGCTCACAATCATTTTAAAGTGTGCAGGGTGATATAAAGTTAAATCGACTGAAGACCAGGTGGGAACCATTCATTGGCATATGGTCTTAGTACCGAAATTTCGTTTGATAGATTGCCGAGGTTCTGAGATATTCGGTCTTTATGCTGCTTATCATCTGGGTATCAT
Organism: Helianthus annuus; assembly: GCF_002127325.2. Classification (NCBI taxonomy): domain Eukaryota; kingdom Viridiplantae; phylum Streptophyta; class Magnoliopsida; order Asterales; family Asteraceae; genus Helianthus; species Helianthus annuus. The sequence goes on from NC_035443.2 coordinate 187,067,271, forward strand.
GGTTGTATCTTTTACCGAAAAATAACGGGGACGCAAGTCTAGATCTTCCATGATACTATACATACGTGTACATATTACATACTGCATTCGACCTCAATAAGTGATAAACAATCACATGTCCAAACAAATAAGTGATAAAATATCACATTTATCCGGGTGTCAAGTTCGTCTCTCTGCTGTACGGAAGTACTTACCTGTTCACGGACTTGCACCTGTGCCCTCATGCATACGAAAATCAAGTTCCTCATCAATAAGTGATTATATCACACAGGACTTGTTTTCAAATCAAAATAAGTGAGAATCTCACATCTTATACGGTCAAACAGATGATAATCGGTATACTCACCGGTAAGATGAACTCTCGTGCATACCTTGATACGGGAATGTGTCGTGATGTGGATGAACACCGGTCGGTAAGTATAAATCATACCTTAACGTATCCCCTCGCCATGATTACATCTGATAAGTTGAGCTTAAGTGGACAACAATACCGATAATTGTTATAGGATGCTTATCTTAATGTTAACTAACTGAACAACAAGAGTGTTTTGGCATGACCGTACACTGATATGATTCTCTTACCCTCGAAACTCGCAAAAAGAATGTTTGTATATATTTATTTATTTACTGCTTAACCTTTATTGTTTTCTTTTAAACAGTTTCGTCGTTTGGTGCATATCAGCACGACATTAGCGGTGATGTCGTTTGATAACACTCAAAGGATTTTAAATTGTTGTTTTCTTTTAATTTCAAAAATACCAAAAAGATTTTAGGTGTGTTTTAATATAAACTTTATAAAAGCCAAAAAGATTTTATTTCTACTTTATTTTCGATCGTACGATGTTGGAGCTCTAGTCTTCGTTACCTGAAACCTGAACGAAATCCGAACTGACTAAATCTTCATAAACGGTCAAAATTTGCATGTTTGAAAGTTAAAGACTAAAATTTGACAAATTTATTAAACTTTCAAACTGTCGGACGGTGTTTGATTGTGACATGGTCATTCGTGTGTCATTTGTTTATACTATATTCCAAGCAGTTGTTCTCATTACGCGTTTAGATTTCTTGCATGTGCAGATTCTAAAGGCTAGAAGAACATGGTCGATGACAAGCTCTGGAATGAAGACACGACGAGAAGGCGCTCAATAATGAAGATGATCGAGTTGCCGCTGGCCATCATCAACACCACAAGGATCTCACTTCATAAAGATAAAGTCTTTTCACGAGCATAACTCAAGGGGGAGCTTATGTTAAGGGGGAGTTTGTCAACACACTTCCTACATGATACGGGTAGTTTGTTGATACACTCTCGGCTTTCAAGACGTGAAGACAGTTTTGGGAACTCGAAGACCAAAGACCGTCGAAATTCGAGACGAGTCTACAATTATAGAAGATAAAGACAAAGCTACAGCCAAGGGGGAGTTTGTTGGTGCACTTGTGTCTGTACTTTGTCTGTATTCGGTCACGATGTAAATGATGTCCTGATTAGTGTTGTAAGTTGACCAAGTCAACCATCCTCCGGTTTGACTTGGACAACAGTTGGTAAATGTTGAAAGATGTTCTGTCTCGAAGGATAAGAGATCGAAGGATGATGTGGATCCTTCGATCTCATCGAAAGATATGCTTCGAATGATTAGACCTCGAAAGGTGATCTTTCGAGGTCCATGCTGATCCTTCGATTGTCTTGTCATCGATAGATGATCCTTCGGACCATCTATCGGATCCTTCGGACTGGACATCATGGGCTGGGTATAAATACCCATGCATTGTGTTGAGTTCATTAGACAGACACTTAGACAGATTCACACACTCGAGAGATTGAGAGCTTGGAGAGCATTCTGTCCGGAACTCACACACACACTTTGAGAGTTTACATGTTAGATTTGTAAACATTGTGCTTGTAACCGAAACCTTCATTTGCATTAATACAAGTTGTGTTAATCGGTGAACCCGTGTGTGTTGTGCTTTATACTTGTTTCATCCCGGTTTGCTTGCTAGCTTGGATTCCGCACTCGCTAGTGGGTTAGTATAACAAGGTTTGAGGTTCGTCATCCTCCGACAAGGGACCTACAGCGTGGCTCGTGCGTTGAGTTACCTCCATTATGACGAGGGGCGTGGCTATGGTGTTATACATCTTAACATCAACAGTTCGACAATTTTATTAGACGAGAACTGGGAACCCAAGTTATCCGGTTTTAAAGTTTCGATCAAACAATCACTTAACCGAATGGACCAGGTCATCCTTTCTGAACCTATTGGCACAATAGGGTATTTGGACCCAGAAATTGAAAAGTCCAAAGGGGTGACCTGCAAGTCGGATATCTACGCATTCGGTGTTGTTTTATTCGAGATATTATGTGGGAGGAGAGCATATATTAGGAATGATGCTAATAGGTTACTAGCTCCATTGGTCATGCAACATTATGAAAACGAATCGTTGCCGGATATAATCCATCCCGATCTAAAGAATCAAATGTCCGGATACCAAATATCCGTAAGATCACTCAGAATATACTTAGAAACGTCATATTCTTGCCTAAAGGAAGAGCGATCACATCGCCCAGATATGCTCAGTATTGTTAATGAACTTGAGAAAGCATTGGAGAAAGCATTGAGGTTTCAACCACGACCTGAAAATTTTGTAAGACCTTTTTTAGTTTTTTGTTTTTCTTTACGCCTTTAACTTCGTTTTCCTTTGTTCTTAACTAGGTTAATACCCGTGTAATACACGGGCTGCATAATGAATTTATATAAGTCTTTAACTAATCAAATTTATAATATATAAAATTATCATAACAACACAAATTGACCCACATTTATAAACTTATCCGTTTTGAACAACACACCAATTTGTATCAAACAAACAAAACAATTTGAAAAGTGATATTCAATTCAATCACAAATGTAAAACACACAGTTATATCACCTTATAACATACAGTACATTTAAATTCCATTACAATAATAACGTTATGTAACCAAAAAAATTGGTAACTAAAATATATCAGTAATATTATTTTAAAGTAAAAAAATTGATTCTGAAGCAAATTATGTTATTAATTGGATTTACATCAAGCTAGCTTTGGTAAAGTACCTATAGAACATACATGTCAAAGTTAAAAGCTAACTGTGTAATAATAATCTTGTAAGGAGTTGGAATAAAAATAATCATCAATCCACTAATTACTGATTTGCAATAGCTACCAGAGCAATTTTATACTCACGAACATACTCGTTAACCATCTTGTTCCCATTCTAGTCCTAAAACGAGAAAAAAGAATTAAAAAAATGCATAGTGTAAAACGGAATGAAAGGTTCCTAATTCACAATACATATGAAGCAAGAAAAAGATACCTTGGATGTGGATAACTAAGGGTGCAGCCGAGCCGGGCCCATCTCAACCATGCTGGAGCTTGTTTCACTTATGAAAGCTCGAGTTGGGCTCAACTCGTTTATCATATCCTAATTAATTCATATTAATTACAATTATTATTTAATATGTAATTTAGTATGTTTTTTATCATAAACTTATAAATAATAATCATTGGTATTTAAATATATATTTATTATATTAATAAAAAATATATAAACAACAGACTCGTTTAAGCTCGCGAGCGGCTCGAGCTCGATAAACGAAGATCGGGCTTGTTTATTAAACGAGCTTGTTTTTTAGGCTCGGGCTCTGACTCGAGCTTGTTTAAGCTCAGCTCGATCGAATTTTTTTCAAGCCGATCTCGAGTAGCACGCGAGTAGCTCGGCTCGTTTGCACCCCTATGGATAACCCTTGATAGGCTTCTAACCATACTTCATTCAAGAATACTCATCAAGAGGGATAACAACAAGCCTGTTACTAATAGCAAGCACTTTGATTTACCTCTTAATCCTATGTTTTCTAGAACAAAGAAAACAGAATAGTAAACTTCCGTTTTCCTCCCTATGGTTTGGTCGTTTTAACGGTTTTGCATCAATCCTTTAAAGTAGCCATTTTACTCCATGATGTTTCGGTTTTATCACTAATTTGCTCCACGGCCTTAACTACATCCATATTGTATGTTAACTGAAAGGGTATTTTTGTAATTTTAAGGATAAAACAATATATGTAAATTACCAAAAATACCCTTATTTTATCCTTAAAATTACAAAAATACCCTTTCAGTTAACATACAATAGAGATGGAGTTAAGGCTGTGGAGCAAACTAGTGATAAAACCAAAACATTAGAGAGTAAAATGGCTATTTTTAAAGGATTGGAGCAAAACCGTTAAAACGAGCAAAACGGAAGTTTACTCAAAACAAAATTAAACAAACCAGTATCTTAATTACTAGAAAAAAATACAACCGTTAAAATATTAATTTCATAGTTATGAAGGGTATGTTATTTACCTCTTTATAAAGCAATGAAATGTAACATGCATTTAAATGGGTGAACATCACCAAGAACCCACACAGCCATTTAAGCAAATAGTTGGTGTGCACTCTAACAATCACATAAATATTGACAGAATAAATTTTACAAAGTTACAGTAAGAAAAACGATTACTTTTGTTTGAAATTTGAATACAAGATCAAAAGGTTGCTAATACGGAGATAATGACGAATCATCAACTGTTTGCTTAAATGCCCGTTGAGCAAAATGTTGAGTTTTTTTTCTTGGATCAAGAAATGAGATAAAAAAAAAAAAAAAAAAAAAAAAAAAAAAAAAAAAAAAAAAAAAAAACCCCTGATAAGATAAGTGCAAGCAACAACATTTGATATTGATACTTTCGACAAAGATCATAAAAGAGTCGGTATAGGGAGTATGAAGCTAAACAATAAAACTTAACTACCTAGTGTCAAAAGATACTTACATATGATGTTTCCTAGTTAGCTAAATTTTGTCAATTGTCAACGATTAGAGAGAAAAATAAAATTTTTTAAGCTACAATCACTTGGTTTGCCATCACTATCTGTCCTTGCCACCAAAATAGCATGTATCATCAAGATCCAACTCATGGGGCGTCAATCTACTTAGAAATGGAACATGCATATGTGTTTTGGACTTACCGGATCTTTTCTCAACTTGGCCAGAACCCTAGATCCTTAGCAGTGTTCATCTTCACCTCCATTTGTGCTTCTCATCATGGTTGTAACCCTTTTGTGGTCGACATCCACCATCTCCGCCGCCGGAGTTGTAGCTATGAGCCCAAATTTCACCCCGACTCCACCCTTGTCACCATGAATAATCGCCATCGCCGCCTTCCTCAAACTTGTTTCAAAGTTCTGGTGTTTATCGTCGCCGCCTTCCATAAAAATATTGTAGGTCCCTTGTCGTGGAGGAAGACGAACCTCAAACCTTGTTATACTAACCCACTAGCGAGTGCGGAATCCAAGCTAGCAAGCAAACCGGAATTAAGCAAGTACAAACACAACACACACGGGTTCACCGATTAACACAACTTGTATTAATGCAAATGAAGGTTTCGGTTACAAGCACAATGTTTACAAATATAACTTGCAAACTCTCAAATGGTGTGTGTGAGTTCTGGACAGAATGCTCTCAAGAAACTCTCTATCTCTCGGTATCTTTCTGTCTGTGCATCTATATAAACTCAACACATTGCATGGGTATTTATACCCAGCCCAAGATGTCCAGTCCGAAGGATCCGATAGATGGTCCGAAGGATCATCTATCGATGACAAGTCAATCGAAGGATCAGCATGGACCTCGAAAGATCACCTTTCGAGGTCAAATCATTCGAAGCATATCTTTCGATGAGATCGAAGGATCCACATCATCCTTCGATCTCTTATCCTTCGAAACAGAAACATCTTTCAACCTTTACCAACTGTTGTCCAAGTCAAACCGGAGGATGGTTGACTTGGTCAACTTACAACACTAATCAGGACATCGTTTACATCGTGACCGAATACAGACAAAGTACAGACACAAGTGCACCAACAAACTCCCCCTTGGCTGTAGCTTTGTCTTTATCTTCTATAATTGTAGACTCGTCTCGAACTTCGACGGTCTTTGGTCTTCGAGTTCCCAAAACTCTGATGTCCTTTCAAGTCTTCAAAGTCGGAGGATCTTCAAAGTCTTCACGTCTTGAAAGCAGAGAGTGTATCAACAAACTACCCGTATCATGTAGGAAGTGTGTTGACAAAACCCCCCTTAACATAAGCTCCCCCTTGAGTTATGCTCGTGAAAAGACTTTATCCTTATGAAGTGAAATCCTTGTGGTGATGATGATGGCCAGCGGCAACTCGATCATCTTCATCTTTTGAGCGCCTTCTCGTCGTGTCTTCATTCCAAGGCTTGTCATCAACCATGTTCTCCTAGCCTTTAGAATCTGCACATGCAAGAAATCTAAACGCGTAATGAGAACAACTGCTTGGAATATAGTATAAACAAATGACACACGAGTGACCATGTCAAAATCAAACACCGTCCGACAGTTTGAAAGTTTAATAAATTTATCAATTTTAAATTCTAACTTTCAAAATCTGCTAATTTTGACCGTTTATGAAGATTTAGTCAGTTCGGTTTTCAGTCAGGTTTCAGGTAACGAAGACTCGAGCTCCAACATCGTACGATCGAAAATAAAGTAGAAATAAAATCTTTTTGGCTTTTATAAAGTTTATATTAAAACACACCTAAAATCTTTTTGGTATTTTTGAAATTAAAAGAAAACAACAATTTAAAATCCTTTGAGTGTTATCAAACGACATCACCGCTAATGTCGTGCTGATATGCACCAAACGACGAAACTGTTTAAAAGAAAACAATAAAGGTTAAGCAGTAAATAAATAAAGATATACAAACATTCTTTTTGCGAGTTTCGAGGGTAAGAGAATCATATCAGTGTACGGTCATGCCAAAACACTCTTGTTGTTCAGTTAGTTAACATTAAGATAAGCATCCTATAACAATTATCGGTATTGTTGTCCACTTAAGCTCAACTTATCAGATGTAATCATGGCGAGGGGATACGTTAAGGTATGATTTATACTTACCGACCGGTGTTCATCCACATCACGACACATTCCCGTATCAAGGTATGCACGAGAGTTCATCTTACCGGTGAGTATACCGATTATCATCTGTTTGACCGTATAAAATGTGAGATGCTCACTTATTTTGATTTGAAAACAAGCCCTTTGTGATATAATCACTTATTGATGAGGAACTTGATTTTCGTATGCATGAGGGCACAGGTGCAAGTCCGTGAACAGGTCAGTACTTCCGTACAGCAGAGAGACGAACTTGGCACCCGGAAAAATATGATATATTATCACTTATTTGATTGGACATGTGATTGTTTATCACTTATTGAGGTCGAATGCAGTATGTAATATGTACACGTATGTATGGTATCATGGAAGATCTAGACTTGCGTCCCCGTTATTTTTCGGTAAAAGATACAACCATGATACCCAGATGATAAGCAGCATAAAGACCGAATATCTCAGAACCTCGGCAATCTATCAAACGAAATTTCGGTACTAAGACCATATGCCAATGAATGGTTCCCACCTGATCTTCAGTCGATTAAGATTTATATCACCCTGCACACTTTAAAATGATTGTGAGCCTACCGATACATCTTATATAGAGCTGCTTATCGTTTTACATTTAAGGTTTAAAGAGGTTTGGATAGACCACTGATGTACTATCGTTTTCTCTTTTGCTCGCCAGGAAACTCATTTTTGTTTTTCTATTGTTTTTGTGTTTTTGAAATTTTTCGATGTTTTTGGATTTTTTTGTGGATTTACTCCCCCTAAAATCAATAAACTAAGATAAATTTAAAAACACACAAAGGTATTTACAAAAATGATTTTCCGATGTTGGTTTTACTCTTGCTTGACCTTAATGCCGTTTACCAATAATAAAAAGTCAAATCTTGATTTGTCAAATGCTTTGGTAAATAAGTCGGCACGTTGGTCATCGGTGTGGACCTTAACAACATCGATTAGCCTTTTCTCAAAGCAATCACGTATGAAGTGATATTTGATTTCGATGTGTTTGGTCTTTGAGTGCTGCACAGGATTTCTAGTGATATCTAAAGCAGCAGAATTATCAACGTAAATAGGAGTAGTTAGGAATTCAAAACCGTAGTCCCGCATTTGTTGTTGGATCCAAAGAACTTGGGAGCAACAACTTGAGGCAGCAATGTATTCAGCTTCGCATGTTGATGTAGCGACACACGTCTGCTTCTTGCACTGCCATGTGACTAGGCGATTTCCTAAGAACTGACATCCAGCCGTTGTGGATTTACCGTCGATTTTGCATCCGCCAAAATCAGAATCACTGAAAGCTACCAATTCAAAGTTATTATCCCTAGGGTACCACAGACCGGTGTCAGGGTACGCCTTCAAATAACGAAAAATCCTTTTTACAGCAGCAAGATGTGAGGCCTTCGGGTTAACTTGATATCTAGCAAGCAGGCACGTTGGGTACATTATGTCTGGCCTTGATGCTGTGAGGTACATAAGAGATCCAATCATTGCGCGATAGTTTGAAGGGCTAACAGCTTCTCCCTTCAAGTCAGGAGTAATTCCGTGATTAGTTGGCAATGGGGTACCAATGGGCGTTGCATCAGACATCTGGAACCGGCTCAAGATGTCACCAACATATTTAGTCTGATGGATGAATATCCCAGACTCTGTTTGTTGAACTTGTAGGCCCAAGAAGAAAGTCATTTCCCCCATAGCACTCATCTCGAATTTATCCTGCATGATGCGCTCAAATTCCCTACACAAGACATCATTAGTAGAACCAAAAATAATATCATCAACATATACCTGTACCAGAAGAAGATCTCCATCTTGTTCTTTGATGAAAAGAGTACAGTCGATAAGACCTCTACGAAAACCGTTCTCCAGCAGATAGTGAGATAAGGTTGCATACCAAGCTCGCGGTGCTTGATGTAGACCATAGAGAGCTTTGTTGAGCAACCAAACCCGATCGGGATGGATAGGATCTTCAAAACCTGGAGGTTGTTCGACGTATACCTCTTCTTCAACCACACCATGTAAGAATGCACTTTTCACGTCCATCTGATAAACCTTGAATCCTTTGAAGGACGCATAGGCTAGAAAGATTCGAATTGCTTCGAGACGTGCAACTGGTGCATATACTTCGTTGTAGTCGATCCCTTCAATCTGACGAAAACCTTGAACGACTAAACGAGCCTTGTTTCGGATAACAACTCCGCGGTCATCCTTTTTGCATTTGAAGACCCAACGGGTACCAATCTTCTTGTATCCAGCAGGTTTCTCTACTAGTTTCCAGACACCCAGCTTCTGGAATTGTTGCAGCTCTTCCTGCATTGCTTCAACCCAAGCATTATCCTTCAAGGCTTCTTTCCACGTTCTTGGTTCTTCCTGTGAGACATAACACGCGAAGGACCAGTCGTTTTGTTGCCCGGATTCTCGAATAGCTGCATACAAGCCTGCATTGTTGTTGTTTCGCAACATGTTTCTTGTTTGAACGCCACTCTGCACATTTCCAATGATGTTTTGTTGAGGATGGATATTATGAATCCTTGTTTCTGGATTATCTGGAACTGGAACATTTATACCCAGGTTGTTAAGATTAAGATCAACAACCAAATCAAGACCCGGAATTGACGAAGAGGATGATGCAGTAGCGTCAGCTGTTCTATGGGCATCTACTGGAGGAGTACCCTCTGAAGTACCATGAACTGCTGTTGTTGGGGCTTCTTGATCTGCATCTAGAAATTCATCATCCTCTGAAGATTCGTTCAATTCGTTTGCATCATGAAAATCCTCATTGTTGAGAGTATTGTTGTTCACCGAAGAAGATGGTTCTTGATTAACAAGGATTGGACGAACCACCGGTGAAATTGTTGCATTGTCACTCTCGAAAAACATCCTAGCGGCAACATTTTCTTCAACGGCTTCAACATTGATCGAATTGAAGAAGTCATCGTACTCAAACATCCAAGGTTGACCCGGATTTTTGACTGGCAAAGTGTGCCGTTGTACTCTGACCTCAGACCATTCCTCGACCCTTCTAGTCTCTAGATTCCAGACTCGTAAGTTAGGGGTGGCATACCCAAGAAAGTATCCATCAATTGCTTTTGCCCCAAACTTTCCATTAGGATCGATGATTGTGCATGGAGCTCCAAACGGTTCTAGATAAGACAAATCTGGTTTCCGTTTCTGAAGAAGCTCAAAGCAGGTCTTGTTGTGCCTTTTGACTGTAAGGACTCTGTTCAATGTATAACATGCAGAGGCCACAGCTTCAGTCCAGAATGGAATGGGTAGTTGTGACTCTACCAACATTGTCCTAGCAGTCTCGATCAATGTGCGGTTCTTACGTTCAGCGACACCATTCTGTTGAGGAGTATAAGCTGCACTAAACTCATGAAGAATACCCTTTGAAGTGCAGAACTCCGCCATGGAATGATTTTTAAATTCAGTACCATTGTCGCTACGTATCCGCCTAACCTTCAACTTATACAAATTCTCAATCTGAATGATCAAGTTTTTGATAATGCCAAAGGTTTCACTCTTGTGTGCCATGAACGCAACCCAAGAAAATCTTGAATAATCATCAGTAACCACGAGGCAGTATTGATCACCCCGAATACTCTTGTGCTTGACAGGACCGAACAAATCCATGTGCAAACGTTCAAGAGGAACTGCCACTGTGTTGATCTTCTTTGTAGGGTGCTTCTTCTTTGTTTGCTTTCCTTTCTGGCACGAAACACAGACGTCTTGAAGATGGAAATTTTTGAGAGGAACACCATTCACCAATTCATTTGAAACCAAATGATTCATTTTTCGTAAGTGAATGTGACCCATTCGTCTGTGCCAAGAGATAGTGTCTTTTTCTGTGGCTTTGGAAACGAAACAAGTTGCTTGTGCAGATGTAGTAATAGCCTGGCTCATGTCAAGGACGTACAAGTCATTTATCCTTGGAGCCGACAAGAGAATCCATTCTTTTGGAATTTTGAAGCCGGGTTTCAGCACATAACATCCATTAGCATCAAAGTGTACTGAGAACTGCTTGTCACAGATTTGAGAAACACTAAGAAGATTGTGATCAAGTTGTTGCACAAAGTTGATCTTGTCAAAGCTGACAATCCCGTTAGATATCATTCCTTCTCCCGTTATATATCCACCTTTATCTCCAGCAAAAGCAACATAACCTCCTCTAATAGATTTAACGTCGTAGAGAAGCTTCATGTCGCCTGTCATGTGCCTGGATGCCCCACTATCAACAATCCAATGACTACTAATAGTTCCTCCTGGAACACCCTGCACATGAACTCAAATGAATTAGTTGGAGATGGGGACCCAAGCCATTGTGGTCTTGGGTCTTCCATTTTCATCAATGACAATAACTTCTTGTCTTTGATGGTTGGTGAATTGTGATGGTCCCCCTGATTCAGTAACCGATTTAGGTTTCCATGTCTGTTTTGTTTTACCAGTGTCTTTCTTTAAAATTTTAACTTCTTGATTGTTTGAAGTTTTGGAATTTTCTGGTTTTACAACAACAGATTGTTTTTGAACCACATCAGTTTTAATTGCTTTTTCAATCTTCTTGACCTGTTGGCGTTTCTGTTTCTTTTCCCTTTCTTTTACAAGTCGGGGATCTTGTTTTGTGGAAACAGATGGCTTACGGTCACTCTTGCCACGGGGATCATCAACCTTTTCTTTTTGCTTATGAAGATATGGACAATTACGAATAATATGTCCAATGGTTCCACATTCAAAACATGATCTTCGTTCTACAAACCCCGAAGTATCATGTGATCGCTTAGCCGATGATGTTGAACTTTGTGAACCCGAGGTACTAGGCTTTGAACTGCTTGGTTCATTTCTTTTCTCGACAATAGTTTTCTTGACAAAATCTAAGTTAGATTGATTTTCAAACTTTTCAATTTTGTCTGTTCCCGTCGATTTCACAAAGTTAACATTTTTCTTCTTCTTTTGGTTCGGCTTCTTTTGAACTTGAGCCGGTGATTTTCCTTTGGACTTGGTGTGATTTTGCTGTTTTGGCACTGTTGGTAATTTCTTGTTGCCAAATTGTTTTCGAATTTCAGCCTTTGGAATAGGAGGACACTGTGTAACTGTAACACGTGGTCCTGTCTTTCCCAAAAACTTACTTGTCGAATTTTCAAAGACTTTACAGATTAAGGATTGATTAACATTCTTAATGGGAAAATCTTTGTCTGAGTAAATTTTATCATCACCAACTAGAGTGTACAGCAAATTCACACTCTCCGGCTCTTCTGCAGATGAGGACTCAGTTGCAACAGTCTTAGCGGGTTGTACAGGGGGATCACATAAAATGTGATTCTCAAGAGGTATGTCCTCATTTTTTGCTACCGCATCAGACTTTGCTGGGACAGTATCATCAGATTCATCATCAGACGAATCAGCATCCTCAATCACAACTGGAGGATCTTGATTCTGTTCAGCACTTACAAATGTATCTGCTGACACATCTGAATCTGAGGATACTTCCTTTTGGTATCCGAGTCCTGCAGCAAACTCCTTAACATCTAGAGGCACAGATGGCTCAAAGAACACCCTGTCCTCTTCATCAGGCATGGCATCATAATTATGTCTCACTGGTGGTGGACACTTCTTGTAGCCTATGCATGTGACATCTCTCTTTTCCTTCTGAACATCAATGATGTGATCTAACACATAGCTAGAGCTCAAATAACTGTCTAGCTTGAGTTGGATCGCATCACTTTCGGTTTTCACACAAGCCATCTCTTTTTGCATAATCTCAAGGCGAGATATATACAAATTAATATCAGTTTGTTTTCTTGAAACCATTTTAGTCAGTTCAGTTTTATCTTTCTTTAATGTTTCAATTACTGACTTAAATTCTTTTTCATGGTTTTCATAAAACATGTTGGCTTCTGTGCATTTTGAGAGATCCACAGTCAACTTCTGATTGTGGATGAATGTCACATCATACTTTTCTTGCAAAGCGTCATGCTTACTTTGCAAGTCACTCAAATTCTCATTCACAGTAGTATGTTTGTCTTGCAAGTCAAACAAACTAGCTTGTAAGGCATCATGTTTGCCTCGCAACTCAGACATACTTTTCTCCATTTCAGCACATCTAGCATGCAACCTAGTACATTCATCACAATTAACAGCAGTGAGTTCATCGACACATACCTGACTTGATGAACCATCGACATTAGCCATAAAGGCTGAATGGAGAGAAGACGAAGTATAAGCAGCTTGATCCACCAGAATAGATCTTCTTTGAGTTTCTGCTGCAGCTTCCTCCAAAAGTTCATTAAAGTCAACATCATCCGAAACATTAGATGTCTCACCCACATGATCATCACCAGAATTGGATGATTCTTCATCAACACTTCTACTGTATCCAGACGAATCTTCATCTTCAGATGATTCACCACCACTGGCAGAAGATTCTCCACCACTGGTGTGAACTAACTTCTTCACAACCTGAGCAAAACATGCTGTTCCATCGGGAGCATCACCACCCAACTGGATTGACCAGTCACAACCTTCATCCACCTGAACTGCAAGTGCCCGATTGGTTTGGTTGTTGACAGGCACCAATGTACGTTCATTGTTTCTGTTCTGCTGGTTGCCTTGGTTTCTGAAGGGGTTTTGATTCCCGTGTTGAGCTGGCTTTGTGCACTCCCTTTTAAAGTGACCCCGTTCACCACAGTTGAAGCACTTAACAGCTTGTTTATCGAACCCATACTTGGTGTCTCTCTTGCTTTCCAAGCTGGTTCTTCCAGTACTTTCCATCCAATCCTTTGCTCTTCTCACAGCACTCGCAAAGGCCCACTTGATGTCCATCAAGTCCATCTCCTCTTTATCAATCTGCCTGTAATCTTCTTGTGTCAGATTAATGTTGCCAATCTGACCTTCTATCAATCCACAGTACGCGCTCACTACAGTGTTAAGCAGCTCCATGTGTTCCTTAGCTACTTCTACACTGATTTTAGAGAAGCTTGACGTGTCGAGCTGAACGGTACTAGACTTTGATTGTTGACCTGCAGATGATGTTCCTCCATAACATGCACGTTGTGTTTGAGCAGGAGGGGGAGGAGGTGGTGGTTGTATTGGATTTCCATACATATCTGTGGTAGGAGGTGGCTTTACAGGAACTTGCACCGGATTGCCATACATATCCGTGCTAGTGACAAACGCTGTTTGCAAAGGAGCATGTGGACCTGTTCTTGCAGACGAAGTATTGGAAGTTCCACAATACATTTCAGGATTTTGTGGCAATGGAACTCTCTTCGCCTTTAATGTTTCCTCCTGATCCTTGTTTTCCAGAAGCTGCACGAAGTCGTTGATATTTGTAGTTTTCAACACTCCGTTATACTTCAGGATTTCCAAGAAGCTACTCCATTGGGGAGGCAAAGCATCAGCAAACTTTTTCACCACTTCTGCTTGAGTTGTCGTCACACCAAAATTATTCAACTCAGTAAGCAAATGATAAAACCGACTTGTCATGTCTCCCAATGACTCCTTATCTAAGCACGTGAAACAGTCGAATTCTTTCTTGAGCAGATCATGACGCAATTGACGTGTTGCTTCATTTCCTACTCCCCTGGTTTTCAAACCGTCCTACAGCTTCTTCGTAGTCTTGAAGCTGACAAATTGATGATAGATGTCTTTGCTTAACGCCTGAGTGAGAATGGCGTAGGCTTTCTTCTCCAGATCATATATTTTCTTCTGATCCTCTGGAAGATCGGCAAAACTAGCAGTTGTTGAAGCAGCGACTTCGATAGCTTGATCAAAATCTGTGGTGAAACGTATCCACAGCTCTGTATTCTGACCCAAAACATATGTACGGAATCTGTCAGCCCAACCCGGATACTCGTTTAAATGCATCAGCTTCGGAGGTCGGTTCAAACTTCCTGTTTCGCTTTCGCTCAGTAAGATACTTTGGATACTAGGAGTTTGATTCGAGACTAACGCCCACTGATTTCCCTGAGAAGATGTCGATACCGGAGACTCGGCCCATGAAGGCGATAGACTTGTAGACGTGTATTTTCCACTGTCTGGTGCCGGTGTGCCCCACCATGAGGGTGTGACACCAGAACTGGTATATTTTCCACTGTCTGGGGCAGGATTCCACCAACTCGGATTCATGATTGATAACCAAAATAAATGCTAACTAAGAATTCCGAAAGATCACACAGCCGAAGGATCCTGGTCGAAAGATCTCAAAAACAGAAAATTTGTTAACAATAAACTGACCACAATCGAAAGATCAACTCTTGTTCGAAGGATCAACAGTACTCGAAAGATCACTGTTGTATCTCGAACAATGGTATCGAAAGATTCAAGAACTCGAAGGATTCCCTTTTGAAAGATCCTTATCTTTCGAATTAAATATCCTTATCTTTCGTATAGCTGACTTTCGAAAGATCACACTTGTTCGAATGATCAACAGTGTTCGAAGGATCACTGTTGACTTTCGAGCACTGGCTTCGAAAGATTCAAAATCTCGAAAGATTCACACTTGAAAGATCCTTATCTTTCGAGATAAATCCCTATCTTTCGGACACTTATCTTTCGAATAGATTCCTTTATCGAAAGATATGTTTCAGACTTCGAAGGATGGGTCGAAGGATGATGATCTTTCGAGCCTTCCTTGATCGAAAGATGGTCTTTCGATGTCGAAAGATATCTTTCGAGAGATTCTGACACAACTGACGTTGATGTGATAGGTTGGTGAAAAGGTGATGGGTTGGTAAGTCAACTTTCGGCAAAGAGTATGGCAGGCTGACAACTTTCCCACCAACTTTGAAAAGATTGCCCAAAAAGGATAACCTTATCCTAGAACCAGTCACCGGAAGTTTAACCGGAATATTCGCCGGAAAAACACCAAATCACTTAAACAAGTTTTCAAGTTACCCAACCCACTTATGAACACTCCCGGTAAGTTTAAAACACGTTTTCCAGTTTAAAAGTGTAGAAAAACCAACAAAAACGGGTGTTAAACCAAGTGTTCAAACACACACCAAGAACTTGAATAACCCGGTTTTAAACAAGGTAAAGAGCCAAGCTCTGATACCACTTGTAGGTCCCTTGTCGTGGAGGAAGACGAACCTCAAACCTTGTTATACTAACCCACTAGCGAGTGCGGAATCCAAGCTAGCAAGCAAACCGGAATTAAGCAAGTACAAACACAACACACACGGGTTCACCGATTAACACAACTTGTATTAATGCAAATGAAGGTTTCGGTTACAAGCACAATGTTTACAAATATAACTTGCAAACTCTCAAATGGTGTGTGTGAGTTCTGGACAGAATGCTCTCAAGAAACTCTCTATCTCTCGGTATCTTTCTGTCTGTGCATCTATATAAACTCAACACATTGCATGGGTATTTATACCCAGCCCAAGATGTCCAGTCCGAAGGATCCGATAGATGGTCCGAAGGATCATCTATCGATGACAAGTCAATCGAAGGATCAGCATGGACCTCGAAAGATCACCTTTCGAGGTCAAATCATTCGAAGCATATCTTTCGATGAGATCGAAGGATCCACATCATCCTTCGATCTCTTATCCTTCGAAACAGAAACATCTTTCAACCTTTACCAACTGTTGTCCAAGTCAAACCGGAGGATGGTTGACTTGGTCAACTTACAACACTAATCAGGACATCGTTTACATCGTGACCGAATACAGACAAAGTACAGACACAAGTGCACCAACAAATATAAAACATCATACCAAAAATTTAAAACACTATGCCTACATAGACTTCTTACACTTTGTATGAAACATTTCCTTTTTACAGAAACCCTTACCTATATCTATATCTATATATATATATGAAGAAATCAGGGCAAATAGGGTGATGGTTAATGTTGCCGTCTTTATTTTCTAAAGCAATCAAAAACTTATTAACCACAAAAAATATGCTCTTATATTTCTAAAATATATAATTTTATAATTTGTAATTCTTCTTTTTCCATTGTCACATGTTTGCAAGGGAAAGAACTTTGAACACTTGAAGATTCGGCTTGATGACATAAAGTTAGCCACAGATAATTTTTCAGACACATACAAAAATGGATCTAGTGGATACTGTACTTGGTACAAGGTAGATCTCGACCATTTTGATAAAGAAAAACTTTCTTCCGTGGAAGGGGAAAGTAGTAGTGAACTACCTAAGAGACACAACAAAGTAAATATAAAACGCTTCTTTCCTAAAGATGATGAGCACGAAGAAGAGTTATTTTTTACAGAACTTGAAGTGCTTACTAGTGTTAAGCATGACAACATAGGCACTCTAATAGGCTTTTGTGTTGAAGGTTTCGAGTTGATACTTGTCACTGAGAAATTTTCTAATGGACTCAAAAATTATTTGGGTAATGTTAGAACCATGCATACTTTGACTTGGGAACAACGTTTGAAAATTTGCATTGATCTTGCACACGCATTGAGCTACCTTCATTCTGAGATGGAAGAGAGAAACATGATAATACACAGTAATATAAATCACGCTAAATTTGGGTGGGATGAGAATTTGGTAGCAAAGATTGAAGACTTTGAGTTCGCAGTATTCCTTCCTCCAAATCAAAACGACGAAGTTCTGTGCAAAAGAACAAATTTTGAGTCAAAGTACTATGTGGATCCAGAGTATGAAAAGACTGGAAAGCTAAAAAGAGAGTCAAATGTGTATAGTTTTGGTGTGGTTTTGTTTGAAATTCTATGTGGAAGGCATGCTTTCAACCAAAGTTACCTTAACGAGAGTGAGAAAGGGCTTGTTCATGTGGCAAGACAAAACTTCTGTAATGGAACAATAGAAGAGATGATAGATCCTATACTAAAGGAAAAAACCAGTATAAAGAGTTATAATCCAAATAGAGGAGCCAACAAGGATTCTTTACATACATTTATGAAAGTTGCAAACCAGTGTGTGGCAGAGACTCAAGACCATCGCCCAACGATGAAAGTTGTTCTCAACGAACTTAAGAAAGCATTGATCTTTCAAGTATGTCAGGTGTGTTTGTGTGTGTATTATTAACAATAGGGTGCATATATTCTTGTCAAATATGCATTTTTCATTAAAAAAACAAATCTGCATTTTTTACCATATCCTGGACAAATTCTCGCCATCCAATTTCTTTGATAGAACTATAAGCATATTTCATTCAATTGGACACGACATACGATATTGTATCTATCTTATGTTACTTTCCTTTTCTCTTATACTTTGTGATAGTACCAAATTAGACATGTAATTTATTATTAAATTCATTTGACATTTTTTATGGTATTATCTTTATACGTCAGTTGTCAACAGCTTATCATTTATTATATGAATAATTTTAATAATCTCAATTATTAACAGTTAGCCGATAACAGTCACAACTTATAAAATAACTAGTGGTGGTCCCACCTTTTCACGTATTGACCTACTAACAGAACCTTAATTTTTTGTCCCCTTATCCTTTTCGGTTAAGTAAAGGTCCATTGGTTTACAATATGTGAAAAAGGTGGGACCACCACAGGTTATTTTTTAAGTTGAGAGCGTTACCGGCCAACGGCTATTAGTTGAGATTATTAAAATCCATTATTCCTTTATTATATTATCAATTTCTTTATTCAATTTTTTTTTGAACGGCAAATAATCTCACGTATAAACCCACCCTGCATGAGGCTATGTTCAAGGTCAACTCCTCGACCGGCATGAGACCATGCCCCCTATGCGCGGAAACCCCCCCCCCCCCCCCCCCCCCGGATTAAAACTCCAATCCATCCCTTCACCAAGATGTCACTTGAAAATGGCCCCAAGCGGGAATCGAACCTGCATCTCCACTAGGGAGGGCACGCCTTTTGACCATTGGACCAACATCTCAGGACTATCACTATCAGTTTCTTTATTGTTTTGTAGTTTTTTTAGCAAGTAGTTTTTCAATACCAATTTATAGCTTTTATCAGAAATTTACAGTTTTGAGTAGTAAATCTTTTCTCTCTCACGTTATTTCTTAAAGGAAAAGCGACTACAACACACGGATAATGACCAAGTTGTCGACCAACTTGAGATAGCACCTCCACAACTATTTCCTGTAAGTCCTTCCTTTTCTTCACTTCACATCTTGTTTGAATTACTAGTAGATATGTATAACATGATAAACTTAGTGATAAAAAATAGTTCATAATAAAATTATATGAATGCTAATATATAACTATTATATTATATAATACAATTACCAGTCATTTAATTCTTCATTTCAGCTCTAATCAAACAACATCATTATCATACTCAGTAAATCCCACCAATAGCAAAGCTAAGGTAGGGTCTAAGAGAGAAGGGTAGATGTAAACAACCTTAAACTTGTAAACTCTTCATGGTTAATAATTTTTTTTATCAAAAACACCTAGGTATTTGATCCACTTACCCTTAAACATGTAAACTCTTCATGGATTGTTGTATCAATCAATAGTCTTCCTGCCTGCAAGTTTATTCACAAAAAAGTCACACCAAAATAAATATAGAAAACCACAATATGTATTTAAATGATATATAAAATTCCATCATTTAATACTTTTCCAAAATGATTTTAGTCATTACTGACATTCACGGCTATGAAAGTTGTAAGTAGTTAGTTTGACTCCAAGAATTAGAAGAGCACAAAATTGCACACAATACACACATTGTGTTAAATCCCATTAATATTTTACTTTTGAGAAGAAAAGATTTCATTGTGTTAAATCCCATTCATATTTTACTTTTGTCTTAAGCAAGTTTAATTAAAAGTACAAAAATGAGTTGAAAGGAAATGGGTCAACCGCATTAGAGAGGACGGGGTGGTGCGTGAAACCATCACGACCACCATCCATCACTCGTTATATCCACCACCGCTATAAACATTAACGCGTTAATGTTCAACGAAATCAAATTTTCGTTATTTTCTTCACGCGTGATGGTTTGGTTTTGTGAGTGGATTTGTTGGTTGGGGGGAAATTGTTGGGTGTGGTGATGAGTGATGACCACCCCCACTAAAAATGGTTGTGAGTGATGGAAAAATGGTCGATGACATGGTGAAACTTGATTGGTGCTTGTGAGTGATAAATTCTATCACTAGTGAACCACCCCCCTCCCCTTAGCATACAACTTTCAAAATTGTTGTATTTAAAGTTTATAAGATTATAATTGTATAAACGACATTATTTTTGTGATACCAATTAACGGATAAATTATTTAAATAAAAAATTGTAATGGTTAAATAAATGTGTGGCCAAACCTCACCAGACCTGTTTTGAGTTTTTGACCCTTACTAAAACCGACATGTTCAACCAAACCCACCCATCATGCCGTATATATAGATTATGTTGTTATTAATTCCAAACTAGTAATAAGACTCGCGCGCGTTGCGGCACGGGTAATTCGCAAATATTGAACGGATTAGTTCAAGCGTTATGTGATGTGTTAACCATATGAAAACACATGTTTTGACGTATCCGGTTGAACTCAATGTATCCTATAGTTGCATTGTGATTGGATCAAAACGTAACGTAAATCGAATTTATATCGTACAATCACAACATATTATACGCGACTTGACTAACTCGAATTTATATCGTCAAGCCAAAAACTCTTGAGGGTGTCAAAGTGGCATTTACAAAGTTCATAAAAAGTTAAGTGACTAAAAATTACATTTCCTAAACTTAAAGGTTAAGAAAGGGTAAATATAAATATTGATAAAGTTTTGGGGTAAAAAGGAAACTATAACAAAGTTGGGGCGGAAAAGGAAACTATCACAAAGTTGTGATGTCAAAAGCAAACTATTTGTAAAATGAAGTAGTAATTTAGGGACTAAATTTACCATTTTATGAAACTTTGAAGGCATCAAAATCAAGGGGTTAAAATTGCAATATCATGAAAGTACGAGGGATGGGGAGGCAAAGCCGATGGGGTTTCCACTGACTTAAAAAGTATAGAATTTCACTTTGAAATATCTACCCAATCTTAGCAATGTCCTCCAGTCATGGGCGGACCCACATAGAGCGGGTTGGGGGTCCTCGGGCCCCAAAGTTTTTAAAAAATTAGTAGATCTGGTATATTAAATTTTATAAGGACCCCATAAATACAATTAGGTGGACATTATAGAAAGAAATAGAAAGCTGGTATAGTGGTAAATCCCCTTCTTTTCCAACAAAAGGTCATGAGTTCAATCTTTGTATAGCCCTTTTTTTTGTTTTTATTTTAATCTAATTCAAATCTCGCTCTGATTCGACCCGAAAATTTTAACGTTTTGTTATGAAAATTTTGAACACCAAAAAATGGACCCGAGTGAAAAAAAATCATAGGTCCGCCACTGGCTCCAATGATAAGGCAACTTTCGACACTATAATAAGAAAATACAAATTGAAAACACAATGCTATAATTGGGAAAATTTTTCAAAGAACCATGCCTTAATCAGAAAAGAAAACCCGAACGTACGTGAATTTGCAAACAGAAGCTACTAAAAAGAACGGGTAATTCAAAGAATACATTTTTGTTTCTTAAAGCAACAGTATCTATGATACACATCATGCCAGAAGAAAGAAGTTTATGTTGCTCATATCAATAGCTATCTTAGACACTTTTACCTGGTAACAAAATAACTTCATATGTTGCATAGGAATCCTCTAATTCATCTTGTTCGCTTTGTCATGTGGCTATTGTCTGAAATAAATTAAAAACATATATTGCATCACTAAAATTGGGTGTGGCTAGTATCACAATCTACATGTTTTGACTACTACACAGTTAGAAAATCATTTAAATTATTGGCCCAAGTGTATTTAAAAAAAATATTCGTTGTCCTGCTACGGTACAAATTAAACAAACAAGAGATAATATGGGTAATAACAGGAAATATGATTAAGATCTTTTACCTATATAGATTTCATAACTTCTTAATATTCTTTGAAATGAGAAACTTACCCCATATAGATTTCATAACTTCTTAATATTCTTTGAAATGAGAAACTTACTCATTCAAATTAGGGATGAGTTCGGTACCAACCGGTACCGAAAATCTCCAAAAACGGGTATCCATACCGAAAATACCTGGGACGGTACGGTACGGTTCAATACCGGTATTTGAAGGTAAAAAACAGTAAATGCTGGTTTAAGAACAGTACCTGAGCACGACCTTGAACTGGGTAGTCCGATGAGAAGTGATCCGATCCTAGGTCTGCAAAACAAAACACCGTTAGGACTCGTTACAGGGATGAGGTTATTCCTGTAACCACCATCCGGCGTGAGAATAAGTATCAGCTTTGTGGGAGTATAAAGAATGAGTAGAGAGAACAATGTGTTTACCTTCGTGATGAAATCCTCTATTTATACTTATGGGTGGCTTTTAGGGTTTCCGCCTATATTGGGAAGTCGGTTAGGCGACTCTTATGTTATCGGAGATTGATATATGTGAAGATACGTGGGAATATCTTCCTTATTTTTGACTTATTAATGGTTGGTATTTGACCCGGAATGACCGGATCGGGTCATTCCTCCATATGTCCCTCCAGTCCGATTCTATGGGGTTTTGCATGGGGTTGGACTTAAAAAAGTGACAAAACCACCACTAAAAAAGTGTGTCAATAAAGAAATGTATAATATGCCTTTAATAAAATAAATAATAGGAAGTAAAATAAATGAATACGTCACCACATCTGGTGCCAGGTAACCGAAAGGGCGTTTTGGCGGCGTCAATTGTCACATCAACAACCTGCTCATTATTACCTGGGCTGACACGCATTATTTTTGGGCTCCATTTTTGAATTTTGAAACGTGAGAATAACGAGTATAAATGTGAGATTGATCCCAAAGGGTCAGAATTTTCCCCACTACTTCAACCGTCGTTTCCCTGTTTCTTGATTTTCCACCATGGCCCCCCAAAACCTCAGAATCCATGTCTAGTGATGAAGCTCTATACTACAAATGGAATAAAACCTTATTTGATATGCTTCTGCAGACGTACTTCATCAGGCCGGAGTGGCATCCGGTGATGCGGTCGGAGAGAGATACTACATTTCCCTTGAAGGATGGCAAAATCACTTTGTTCGCCGAATTCTTCAAGTTCTGCAATTTCCATCTTCCCATTACTACATTTTGCAAGTCGATGCTTGATGAATATGTTGTGCACATATCTCAGATGCATCCTCTCGGCCTTGCCAAGCTTCGTCATTTTGAATATGCTTGTTTGAGTGTTGGATTCTTGTTGGAATCTCTTGTGTTCCGTGCCCTATATACATTGGTGTAGAAAGCCCACTTCTTCACATTTGACCACTGAAGCACAGATGAAGCGTGTCTGCGACTTGTGCCCTTGAGTTGTCGGAATAAAGATTGGAAGAAGATGTTGGTGCACTTGTGTCTGTACTTTGTCTGTATTCGGTCTGTATGTAAACAATGTCCTAAGTTAGTCTGTAAGTTGACCAAGTCAACTATCCTCCTAGTTTGACTTGGCCAATAAGTTGTATGTTTGTCTGCATCGAAGGATAGCCTCGAAGGATACTGTTGATCCTTCGAGGTGCTCGAAAGATATGCTTCGAATGTTAGACCTCGAAGGATCATCCTTCGAGGTCCATGCTCATCTTTCGAATGAAGTGTACTCGATAGATGATCCTTCGGACCATCTATCGGATCCTTCGACCAGACATCATGGGCTGGGTATATATATACCTATGCAGTGTTGAGTTTAGACATAGATGCACACAGACAGAAAGTTAGAGAGTTGAGAGCATTCTGTCCGAAACTCACACACACACACACTTTGAGAGTTTGCAAACTGTTTGTAAACATTGTGCTTGTAACCGGAACCTTCATACGTATTAATACAGTGGTGTTAATCGGTGAACTCTTGTGTGTTTGTTTCTATACTTGCTTCATCTCGGTTTGCTTACTAGCTTGGATTCCGCACTCGCTAGTAGGTTTGTATAACAAGGTTTAGGTTCGTAATCCTCCGCGAAAAGGGACCTACAAGTGGTATCAGAGCTTGGCTCTTTACCTTGTTTAAAACCGGGTTGTTCAAGATCTTTGGTGTGTTTGAACACTTGGTTTAGCACCCGTTTTTGGTGGTTTTCTTGCTTGTTTAAACTGAAAAACGGTTTCTAAACCTTCGGGAGTGTTCAAGGTTGGGTTGGGTAACTTGAAAACTTGTTTTTAAGTGACTTTGATTTTTCCGGCCATATCTCCGGTGTGTTTCCGGTGACCAGATCTTGTTGATAAGGTTGCCATTTTTGGTATTGTTTTTGAAAGTCAAATAGTTGGTAGAAAAGTTGTTGGCAGACCATATCCTTTCTGCCGAAAGTACTTCACCAACCCATCATCTTTTTCACCAACCTGTCGTACTTTTTGTCAGTGTGTCAGACCTCGAAAGATACCTTTCGAGCTCGATAGATCATCCTTCGATCAAGGAGATTCGAAAGATAGCCATCCTTCGAACATCCTTCGAAGTCAGTGTGTTATCCTTCGAGTCAAGGAATCTTTTCGAAAGATCATCCTTCGAGTTACTGTTCATTTCGAAAGATAAGGATCCTTCGTGTAGGAGAATCTTTCGTATTAGTGTTCGAAAGATCAGTATCTTTCAAGTGTGAATCTGTCGAGATCTTTGTACGAAAGATCAGGATCCTTCGTTGTGAATCTTTCGAGAGATTTGTTCGAAAGATAAGGATCTTTCAATCTTCGAAAGATAAGGAGAATCATTCGAAATCTTCTTTCGAAAGATAAGGATCCTTCGTACAATCAATCTTTCGAAGTGATTGTTCGAAACTCAACGGTGATCTTACGAACATTGTTGATCCTTCGAACAAGTCGTGATCTTTCGAACAGATTGTATCTTTCAATTCTTATTTGTTTGCACTTAACAGTTTGTGGTGTGTAGGTGTTTCTATTAGTATTTGATCAAAATGAGCTGTACAAGTCCTTGGGATTGGAGTTTGGACTCACAATCCACTAGTCAAGAACTAATTACTGCTGCAGATTGGGCAAAGAATATGATTCCACAGCCTTCAATCAGTGCAAGTCAATGGGCTTTGGTGTCAAAGCAAAATCAAAACATGCAGAATTTTGCGGTAGAACAAGGAGAAGGATATGCAGCTACTAGAAAGACACGCCAGGATCTGTTGAAGAAGAAATTCGAATCATTTCATTTCTTAGAGAATGAAACCTTAAATGATATAACTACTCGTTATTATCATTTGATGTGTGAAATGTGTTATTCTGGTATTCTTACTTCTCAACAGGAAATGGTAGCACGGTTTGCTGATGCTCTACCTCCAAAGTGGAGCCCATTCATAGAGTTTTTAAAGCATACGGGCGTTTTAGATGCTGTCAATGTTAATATCTATGAATTCATTCAGAAGTTGGAGCAAAAGAACGAAGTGGAAATTCGAAAAGCAAAAGGATTACACCTACTCAAAGCACGGAAGTGTATTTGCCTGGTTTTGGTCCTTCAGCTAGTTCTAGTTTCGTTCAGCAACCGAAGCTTCAAACGGAGTTTGAATCCAATACAAGCTCTTCTCCGTGTACACAGTTCAATCAAACCCAAGTACAAGCCCAAGTTTCCACAACACAGCCTCAACTTGATCCAAGTGTCGATTGTGGTCCGGTCATACAATTGGGTAACGGTGATCAAACAAGAACTGCATTCTATGCTGAAATTGTCAAAAATGTCAATGATGATGAACCTTCGGGAAATGATGACAGTTCAGGATATAGTGGCAGCTCGGATGAAGAATCAGGTTTAAATGAAGAATCAGATTTAAACAAAAGAACTGATTCTGAAGCTGAAGTTGATAACTTGTCGGATAATGCCAAGGAGACAAAAGTTAAAAAATCTGACTTGATCAAGAAAGCTGATGCTACATCGAGCGAAATGGAGAAGATTCTCACTGAAGATGGATCTCTCTCTTCTCAGACTGCCTTTGTGGATAATGTCACAGATTCTACAAGTCAGGTTCAAGCTAAAACTTCTAGCATATGTAGTGATTGTGCCGATATGAAACTTAAATGTGATGAATTGAAACGTGAATCTGAAACGGTTCATAGTCACAATCAAAGTTTGGTTATTGAACTGTCCAAGTGCAGAGAGGCAAACATGGTGTTAACTCAAAACGAAAAAGATTTTAAATCTGTAATTGAAACCCTAAAGAAAAGTGTTTCCGAATTGAACAAAGTTGTTTATCATAAACAAGTTAGTATTAACGATTATATTAATCTTGTTGAGGAAACCAAAAAGGAGTTAGCCATTGCCAAATGCGAGCATGATGCTATCAAGCAAAAGTTGGAGAGTTACTCTAACTCCCGATTTGTGCTCGATCACATCATAGACGTTCAAAAACTGAAAGGTAATGTGAAAGGTGTAGGGTATAAGGCGTGTCCACCCCCCTTGATGAACAACTATACCAAGATGCCCGATGAAGAGGAAATGCCTCGGTATGAACCCAGTGTGCCTCTTGATGTTGAGGAATTTGCTACTGGCCTAGGGTTCAAATCAGACAATTCATCGGAGGGCTCTTCTGATAACAAAGAAAAGTCATCATGTGCTTCAAATCAAAGTCCTCCAACTATTGAGGAATGTGATTCTTCAGATGATGAATCAGATGTGAATGACCAGGATGAATCACTTGATGAGGCGAAAGGAGTAGAAATTCCAATTGAGAATCATATTCTTTGTGATCCTCCTACTCCTGTCGTGCAACCTGTTGCCAAGAAAATGATAAATCCTGTCAAAGATGTCAAGAATGACAAAGAAAGTGTGTTTGCTGTTGAAAGCAATAATTTGTTGTACACTTTGGTCGGAGATGTTAAAATTTATTCAAACAATGATTTTCCAATTAAAAATGTCAATCCATCCTTGATTGATAAAGTTTTTGAAGATAACTCAAGCAAGTTTTTGGGAAAGACGATCCCTGGAGTTACTGTAACTCAATGTGATCCAATTCCAAAGGCTGAAATCAGAAAACAATTTGGAAATCAGAAATCACCGACAAAGCAACAACCAATTGCTTTTAAGGGTAAACAACAACAACAAGCTCCAAAGCCAAAGGCTAAGGTTGAATCAAAAGGAGCTCATTACAAGAAGAAAGTAAAAGATGTTAAATTTGTAGCATCAAAGGAAAGGGTACGGATAAAATTGAGACTTTTGAAAACAAATCAAACACCGATTTTGTACAAAAAGTCAAGATTTTGAAACGAAATAGCGATAACAATTACACCCAACACACAAACGGGTGTGATGAAAGAGCAAGTACCTCAGGTTCTACAGGTTCGACATCTGCTAGTCGAACAAATTCTCCTAAGTTTGTTGAAAGGAGAACTTGCTTCAAATGTGGGAAGTTTGGGCACATCATTAAAGACTGCACAAACTCGCCCAAACCAAATTTTGTTGAAAGAACCCCCACTGAACGAGGTCACTCACAACGTCGTCCTGTTTCTCCAAAACATGATAAACGCACTATTAAAGAACAAGAAACAAAACAACGACGTAAAAATGTAAAGGTGATCGAAAAGGCTTTAAAACCGGAAACGGCGGTTAAAAGGAAACCGAGTTTGTCACAACCATTAAAACCAGAAATTGTACATATTACACAATCTGGTAAACAAAAACAAAAATCTGGTAAACAAAAACAAACTTAGAAACCTAAATCGGGTGAAAGTTCAGGGGGAGGTGTTGTGCTTGAAAATTATCAGGAAATTGAAATTACATTTCTTGATTCTCAGGGGCAACCCAAGTCTATGAAGGCTTGGGTCCCCCTCTCCAACTAATCTCTGAGTGAGTGTGCAGGAAGTTCCAGGAGGAACTATCGATAGTCATAGGATTGTTGATAGTGGAACGTCCTTGCACAAGATAGGCGACAGAAGAAATTGTTGCCTTTGGTGGAGAGAGGGAAGAAGAAAAGCACACAAAAAGTCTGATGAAAGAATGTGTTTGAATGATGGTGCAAAATTCGACCAAATGAAGAACGTGCCAAAAATTTGGTCATTATGGTTTTTGATCGGGTCCTCAGGAAAGAATACAATGAAATGTGTGCAGAAGCCTTTGCATGGATTGAACATCCGCACACCATTTCTGAAAGAGAAAGTCAAAGACCTTCACTGGTACAATGTGGAAGACCAGCCGGACCCGGAGGTTTATGATCTTGTTGCTGTCAAGAGATTATTCAGTAGCTACAAAATCGACCTTGAAGTCCACACCGGGTGGATATCCAGTTGGGAGAGTGCTTAGATTCCTTGCAATGCACGGAACAGTTGCAGGATACGCCTTTAAATTCTTAATCTCTCCTATACTTGTCGATATTTAAGCTACTTTGTGACTTATTATTATCTCGAACAGCACTCTTTGACCTGACACGTTGATCTCGGATATCACCTCACACGTGATTGTTTCAATATGAAACTCATCAATGTTGTCATGGTCCGCACCGCTTACCGACATGCCAACTCACTTTTCCAAAATTTGTTAAATCTTTTCTGATAAAACTTAATTTTGGTAAACGGCATTAAGGTCAAGCACAAGAGTAAACCAACATCGGAAAATCATTTTTGTAAATACCTTTGTGTGTTTTAAATTTATCTTAGTTTATTGATTTTAGGGGGAGTAAATCCAAAAATCTGAAAATCCAAAAACATCGAAAAATTTCAAAAACACAAAAACAATAGAAAAACAAAAATGAGTTTCCTGGCGAGCAAAAGAGAAAATGATAGTACATCAGTGGTCTATCCAAACCTCTTTAAACCTTAAATGAAAAACGATAAGCAGCTCTATATAAGATGTATCGGTAGGCTCACAATCATTTTAAAGTGTGCAGGGTGATATAAATCTTAATCGACTGAAGACCAGGTGGGAACCATTCATTGGCATATGGTCTTAGTACCGAAATTTCGTTTGATAGATTGCCGAGGTTCTGAGATATTCGGTCTTTATGCTGCTTATCATCTGGGTGTCATGGTTGTATCTTTTACCGAAAAATAACGGGGACGCAAGTCTAGATCTTCCATGATACTATACATACGTGTACATATTACATACTGCATTCGACCTCAATAAGTGATAAACAATCACATGTCCCTACAAATAAGTGATAAAATATCACATTTATCCGGGTGTCAAGTTCGTCTCTCTGCTGTACGGAAGTACTGACCTGTTCACGGACTTGCACCTGTGCCCTCATGCATACGAAAATCAAGTTCCTCATCAATAAGTGATTATATCACATAGGACTTGTTTTCAAATCAAAATAAGTGAGTATCTCACAATTCTATACGGTCAAACAGATGATAATCGGTATACTCACCGGTATGATGAACTCTCGTGCATACCTTGATACGGGAATGTGTCGTGATGTGGATGAACACCGGTCGGTAAGTATAAATCATAACTTAACGTATCCCCTCGCCATGATTACATCTGATAAGTTGAGCTTAAGTGGACAACAATACCGATAATTGTTATAGGATGCTTATCTTAATGATTAACTAACTGAACAACAAGAGTGTTTTGGCATGACCGTACACTGATATGATTCTCTTACCCTCGAAACTCGCAAAAAGAATGTTTGTATATATTTATTTATTTACTGCTTAACTTTTATTGTTTTTCTTTTGAACAGTTTCGTCGTTTGGTGCATATCAGCACGACATTAGCGGTGATGTCGTTTGATAACACTCAAAGGATTTTAAATTGTTGTCTTTTAATTTCAAAAATACCAAAAAGATTTTAGGCGTGTTTTAATATAAACTTTATAAAAGCCAAAAAGATTTTCTTTCTACTTTATTTTCGATCGTACGATGTTGGAGCTCGAGTCTTCGTTCTGAAACCTGAACGAAAACCGAATTGACTAAATCTTCATAAACGGTCGAAATTTGCAAGTTTTGAAAGTTAAGTCTAAAGTTGAGAAATTTATTAAACTTTCAAACTGTCGGACGGTGTTTGATTATGACATGGTCATTCGTGTGTCATTTGTTTATACTATATTCCAAGCAGTTGTTCTCATTACGTGTTTAGATTTCTTGCATGTGCAGATTCTAAAGGCTAGGAGAACATGGCCGATGACAAGCTTTGGAATGAAGACACGACGAGAAGGCGCTCAAAAGATGAAGATGATCGAGTAGCCGCTGACCCTCATCAACACCACAAGGATCTCACTTCATAAAGATCAAGTCATTCACGAGCATAACTCAAGGGGGAGCTTATGTTAAGGGGGAGTTTGTCAACACACTTCCTACATGATACGGGTAGTTTGTTGATACACTCTCTGCTTTCAAGACGTGAAGACTTTCAAGATCCTCCGACATTGAAGACTTGAAAGGACATCAGAGTTTTGGGAACTCGAAGACCAAAGACCGTCGAAGTTCGAGACGAGTCTACAACTATAGAAGATAAAGACAAAGCTACAGCCAAGGGGGAGTTTGTTGGTGCACTTGTGTCTGTACTTTGTCTGTATTCGGTCTGTATGTAAACAATGTCCTAAGTTAGTCTGTAAGTTGACCAAGTCAACTATCCTCCTAGTTTGACTTGGCCAATAAGTTGTATGTTTGTCTGCATCGAAGGATAGCCTCGAAGGATACTGTTGATCCTTCGAGGTGCTCGAAAGATATGCTTCGAATGTTAGACCTCGAAGGATCATCCTTCGAGGTCCATGCTCATCTTTCGAATGAAGTGTACTCGATAGATGATCCTTCGGACCATCTATCGGATCCTTCGACCAGACATCATGGGCTGGGTATATATATATACCTATGCAGTGTTGAGTTTAGACATAGATGCACACAGACAGAAAGTTAGAGAGTTGAGAGCATTCTGTCCGAAACTCACATACACACACTTTGAGAGTTTGCAAACTGTTTGTAAACATTGTGCTTGTAACCGGAACCTTCATACGTATTAATACAGTGGTGTTAATCGGTGAATCTTGTGTGTTTGTTTCTATACTTGCTTCATCTCGGTTTGCTTACTAGCTTGGATTCCGCACTCGCTAGTAGGTTTGTATAACAAGGTTTAGGTTCGTAATCCTCCGCGAAAAGGGACCTACAGAAGAAGCTCTTTTTATAGACGACGACGTTATTCCGGGGCAGATGCATTGGCGACTAATGTCGGCCAAGGAGAAGTGAAAGACATCGTTCCGCCTAAGGCGGAGTATCAGGAGAATGCCCTGTTTAAGGCGTTAACTGCCCTGGCCTTAGTGGGAATGAGCCTATGTTGGCGTGACCTTCATATCTATCCTGCTTTCAGGACCGCCGATGGAGGTAAGTCATCTAACCTTGACTGTTTTAGGTATCCCCTTGGTCTATCATAACAAGGATTCCTTGCAGCACCCTTTACTCTCGCCGACCTCCTATACCCGGAGAGGTCTACACCTCTTCTTGCAGCCGATCGCCCGCTGCATCCTAAGGAAGAGAATATACTGCGGGCAAACCTTGGTAATTTTCTCATCTCTCCCTCCCATATGGAAAGTGTGCTCCAAGGGTTTCCTGCTAGCGGAGGTGCAGAAGAGAGCGGGGTGGTGTTCCAGCCCCAAAGAAGACCATTCGGATACGGAAGTTCGGAGGGGAAAGTAGTGCCAAGGGTTAATCATCCAAGGCCGCTAGTCCCACTGATTCTACCACTACTGCTGAAGTGGTATAGATCCCCGCGGTCAGCATGAGTGTAGCATTGGTGGAGGCGCCTGTCGCATGTGCAGGAACGTCATCATGCTTTGATGGCGGAAATGGAGGACACTCAGGCAAAACTTGACCAAGCCACTCAAAGGTGTGATGATCGGATAGTGCAGCAGTCCCGAATGCAGCGACCTGGATGCCGAGAAATCCCGCCATGCTGAGAGTATAAATGCTACGAACCAGGCGCTAGCTGACGCGAATGAGTTGTCGACCCAACTTGCGACACTTAGACAAGAAAAAACCTGGTGGGTTGGTCACGATGTGATGTCCTGCTTTGAGTTCCTGAGGCGGTCACCTCATTTTCGCGGTTTGTTGGATGACATGGCAACCACGGCCTATGAGACTGGCCGACTTGATGGTATGCATGCCGCCTATTTGGACTGTGATCGTCCGGAGCTATCACTGAAGGGTTTCAGGTAGCCACTTCTTCCGCTTCGAACCGTATGGCTGAGACTCTATCCGCCGTGGCGAATATCCTATTCCTGAGCTCCAACAGATTCAAGAAGCCACTGGGAATCCAGACCCGAAGGTAATACGCCGAATGCTTGACTCTTCCACTTCCAATGTTGATACAAGTTGAGAACTTTGTTAACACGTGTCATGTTTAGGGATACTTTTTTGAACATTTGTGTATGCAAACAGTTATTTGCTTTTTGTTTAATGACGTAATCCCCTATCGTTATGTTATAGCTTGTCATGATTATCTTTGACTTCCCCCTGAAATGAAATGGGGGCGATGTGACCGTCGTGTGCCAATCGGATTAATTGCTCTTTTTTTGTTATATAAAATGTGATCATTTTGGGAAACACCTGTTGACCACCTTTTACCTTCATGAAGAATCCTTATCGTCGCGGTCGTGTATCTGAGGTGCTGGATGCGTGTGAGGCCGCTGAGGCCTTGCTTGATCTTTGTCGATTGCTGGAGAGTGTTGACATTACCTCCTCCGGCGAGGTTCTGATAGGTAAGTCCAGGGCTAGCCGTGATGGACTGTTGCCTCTTATGCTTGGGTTGTATCCTCCGATTCCCAAAGGTCCTCGAGGGAAGCGTCGTTCCGTGCCAAGGTCTGTTACCGACGATTCCAAGGATCGTCGGTTCGGTGCTTATTATGTTCGTCACCAGAGAGGTTTTTGATAGTTACTAGCGTATCGTTAGATGAAGACAACGACAAAGAACATGCCATTGCCCTAGGGGATGGTCTGGATGTTTTTCCTGGCCTTGTTGTGTTAGACATCGACATTCTCCACACCCTTGCAGAGGTAATGAAGATGTTGACTCGTGTTAATTAGCAAATCTTTGGTCAAGTTTGCTTTTTTGTTGTTCCCCGTTATGTGGGTAAATATACAAGTACTTGGTTTATTTTTTGCAGACCATGATGAGAGCCATAAAGCTCCATGTTGGTCTGGTGGTAGATAGTTAATGTACCTATTACCAAGGCACCCATCTGTTAGCGCTTTAAATTTTTTTGTCAAAAACGACAAGTTTAATGTAAGTCGTTTGTTTTAACGTTGGTATGCTGTATACTCCTCATGACTTAATGTATGTTAAGTAAAAGGGTTGTTAAGTATTGTGCATGATTGTTTTTATTTGAACTTTAATCGAAGGATTGAAGTTTTATTTCGACTAAATAGGAACATCTTTACAAAGGTTGACTAGAAAGTCGATAAACAATGTCCTATTCTAAACATAAAGAAAAATGGCAAATATATGTGACTATGCTTGGTGAGGATCACATATAGCATCTTTTGAGTTGAGCTATGTTCCAAGATCGGGGGATGGGTGTACCGTCAAGGTGTTCCAATGTATATGCCCCTTCCCTAACACTTCCTTGATTATGTGTGGTCCCTCCCAGGTGGGGCCCATTTTTCTGGTGTTTTCAATTCTGCTTGCCTCGTTGTCTCTTAGGACCTAATCGCCTACCCGAAAGGTGACGCTGGATGCCTTTTGTTGTAGTAGTTTGCCATTGCATGCTTGTATCTTGCTTCGCTGATAGCCGCTGCCTCGCGTCGTTCTTTTAAAAAGGTCAAGATTTTCGCTAAGGCACTAGTCGTTATCACCCTATGTTGTTAGGCGTCTTAATGAGGGTAACACAACCTCCGCTGGAATCATTGTTTCCGTGTCATATGTTAGGACGAAAGGTGTCTGTTTATTGCCTGACTTAGGCGATGTGCGATGAGCCCATAGGACAGTTGGTAGTTCGTCCACCCAGCATCCGCATTCCCTGTCCAGGCGTTTCTTGAGTCCATCCAATAGGCTCCTATTAGCCCGTTCCACTTGTCCGTTGCCTTGAGGATGGGCCACCGAGGTAAAAACCTGATGTATTTCCAGTTCTTTGCACCATTTTTGGATGGTTTTATCCGCGAATTGAGTTCCGTTGTCACTGACCAAGTACAATGGCAAACCGAATCGGTAAACTATGTGCTCCTAAAGGAACTTTTTAACGTTATCCGACCCTATTTTTGCCAAGGGCTTAGCCTTGATCCAGTTTGTGAAATAGTCGATTGCCACGATAAGAAACTTGACCTTGCCTGTGGCAGGGGGAAAGGGCCTACGATGTTCACGACCCACTTTTGGAAAGGCCTTGCCGCTGTTACTGGTATCATCCTGTTTTGGGGGCGTAAGATCTGTGGAGCGTAACGCTGACAGCTCATCTTCCTTAATCGCGTCTTCATGCATGTCTGGACAATAGTACCCGGCGTTTGTTATCTTTGCCACTACCGAACGGGGTCCTGCGTGAATGCCGCATATCCCTTTATTTATTTCCTTAATAAGGTATTCCTCTTTAGGTGGGGAAACACAACGTAGAAGCGGTCCAAGGTACGATTTCCGATATAGGATTTTGCCCTGTATCTCGTACTGTAGGGCTTTAGCTTCTACTTTCCTTGACGCGCCCTTGAAAGCTGGCAACTCCTTTTTTGTCAAGTACTTTATGAGGGGAGTCATCCAACATTCTTCTTCGCCGCTTGCAGCTGACACCTCCCCCTCCCGTGTTGAAGAGGCATACAGCGTTTCGATTCTTACCTCATGTTCTATCCCATATGTTGCGAGTCTACTGAGTGCATCGGCTATTTGATTCTTTCCCCGATGAATATATGTCAACGTTACGTTAACGAACAAGGCAATTAAACTTTTAGCTTTGGCTAGATACTTAACTATCGTCTCATCTCGTGCCTCATAGGTTTCATTAATCTAGTTATTGACCAGTAATGAATCCACATACGCGTCCACCCAGGTAGCCCCCATGGCGTGTGCCATACGCAACCCCTCTAATAGCGCTTCATACCCAGACTCGTTGTTGGAGCATTCAAATTTAAATTTCAGCACGTAAATTAACTTAACACTCTCTGGACTTATGAGCATCAACCCAGCTCCGGCCCCCTTGCTACTCGAGGAGCCGTCTGTGTATAGCTTCCATGTTTCCCTAGCCATGCTTGTTTCGGGATTTTCATAGCTTGCTTTCAGAATCTGTTCCCCCTCTGAGATTTTGGCGATAAAATCTGCCACTACTTGTCCTTTGACCGACGTTCTTTTACGGTATTCAATGTCTAGTGCTCCCAATTCGATTGCCCGTTTTGTAAGTCACCGCGAGATCTCTGGTTTGTTTAACACTTGCTGCAGTGAATAGTTTGTGAGAACTTGTATTTTGTGTCCCTGGAAGTATCTCCGGAGTTGCCGAGAGGCGTGGATCAGGGCCAGTACCAATTTCTCCAGGGTAGGATACCGAGTCTCCGGGTCTGAGAGAACCCTGCTAACATTGTAGATTGGTGTTTGTACTCCGTCGCGTTCTATCATTAATGCTGACTACATGGTGGGCGACTACCAAATACATCTTCAGAACTTTGTTTGGCTTTGGGGTTGTTAAATTGGAAAGTGCCAGGAAACGTTTCATCTCCTGTAATTACCTCCGTCGTCTATCGAAAGTTGTTTTTCTTCAGACAGTGCTTTAAGGTCTTGATGAAAGGAAGCGATATTTCCGCGTGTTTGGCTAGGAATCTGTTAATGACCACCAGCCTGCCATTGTTTGAGGGTGCTTGGCGAAGGCATATTAGTGATGGCCATGACCTTCTCGGGGTTTGCCTTGAAACCATCGCGCGTGATGATGACTCCAAGGAACTTGCATTCTTCGACCGCAAAAGAGCACTTATTTGGGTTTAGCTTGATGTTGTATTCTCTTAGGGTTCAGAAGGTTTCTTCGATGTCTTGCAACATCAGCTTCTCTTCCATGCTTTTGATTACGAGGTCGTCAACATATACCTCCAGGTTACGCCTAATTTGATTTGCAAATGCTTTCTACATCAGCCTTTGGTAGGTCGCCCCTGCGTTCCTCAAGCCGAAGGGCATCTTTGTGTAGCAGAATATGCCGACGTCGGTGAAGAACGCTATCTTTTCTTCGTCTTTCTTTGCCGTCTAGATTTGGTAATATCTCTTGTAAGCGTCCAGAACACATTTGAAACGATAGGGAACCAAGGAGTCGACTTTAAAGTCAATTTTAGGCAGCGGGTACGCATCCTTGGGGCATGCCTTGTTTAAGTCTTTATAATCGACGCACATCCTCCATGTATCGTCTGTTTTCTTGACCATGACCGGGTTGGCTACCAGGTATGGTAATTCGTTTCCCCAAGGATACCCGCCTCAGTCAACTTTAACACTTCTTTAACAATTGCCTCTTTCCTGTCAGGAGCCATGCTCTGCCTACATTGAGCTATGGGTTTTATCCCAGGTAAAGTGGATATCTGGTGCTCGGCCCTGTCACACGGTATGCCGGTCATGTCCCCTTGCTCGAAGGTGAAAATATCCATGTTATTACGAAGTAAGATCTTGAGGCTTTCCCTTGTTTCTGGAGAAAGGGTATCACCAATGTTGACCATCTAATCCGGGTGGTCGGTGTTTAAAACCCGCCTTTCCGGTCCTATGACTCCTGTCGCCACTTGTCGATATCTTTTCGCATTCATTACTTCGGCGATATGATTACGACACACTGTTGCCACTCTCCCAAGGATCAGGAACTTCATAAAACCTTGCGCCGTTGAAACTATGGCATCGAGTTTCCTAGTGTGTAACGTCCGATGATGACGTTATAGTGTGATTCTACCCTGAATACAAGAAAGTGTATAATTATCGTTCTTTCGCATGGAGCCTCTCCAAACGTTACCGGGAACGTAATTTTATCAACGGGACCCACTTTTTCTCCCGTAAAGCCTCTGATGGGGGCGTGAATTGGTGTGAGGAGCGCCCGATCCTCTCTCTACATTGGATTGAAATAGTGCTCATTGATAATGTCTTCCGAGCTTCCCGCATCTATCAGTATTCTTCTCATATGATAATAACCTACCGCTGTAGTGATTATGAGCGGATCTGTGCTTATACGGGTATCATGCTGTCTAGGCCCAGTACGAATGTGGACTGACATCCACGATTCAAGGATTTCAAATCCTCTCTTCATTCCTCTTACGTCCTTGACGTAAACCATATTCATCTCCCGCTTCTTGCCTGACTTTCCTTATTCGTCCTTTACCACTGTAGAACCTTGCTTAATGTCTTTGATCAGGTGTGCCCCAGTCCCTTATGATACTCATAGTATTTGGACGAGTCCTTCCCAGCTGAGTCTTTCAAAAGCTTAGGCAGGTTGAGCTTGAGATTTTCGGACTCCAGGATCTCCGAGGGCGTCATACTTAATGTAGTGTAATCAATCTTCGTTCCACTCGAGGAATAGCCACTTTTTGACGCCGTATTTCGAGGCCTGTCATACCTGCCTTGGGACTCGGTATGAAGCCCCCTGGAGAACCTTCTGCTCTGAGTTTTAATCTTTCCACCACGTCGGTCAGACTCTTCTGCCGCGCAATCTGATTCTTTTTTCTTGTTAGCGGTGTGGCTGGCTATGACTGATTTTTCTTGGCGCACATAGACCCTGGTGATCTTCATGATTTCCTCAATGGTGTCTGGAACGCCATTCCTGTCATGTCATGTAGCTTTCTAAGAAGCTCGTCGTCATTAACACCTTATAGGAAGGCGCCATAGGCTAAGTCCTGGGTTAGGACGAGAATGGCGATGCTTTCCTTGTTGAACCTTGTCAAGAACTTTTCCACCGTCTCATTATCTCGTCAGCGAATGTGTAAGACTTCGGTTCTATCCTTGGTGTGCCTCCGTTGTTGACCGAATTGCTGTGAGAACTTTGTCACCAACTCTTCAAAACTGTCAATTCCTCCTACCAGGAGGCTATCCCACTATTCCCGCGCTGATCCGACCAGGGTCTGTACGAACATCTTACACCACAAGGGCATAGGCTATAAGGCGACTTCCCCTGCAGTTCTGAACAAATTAATGTGATCATAAGGATCACTATTTCCATCATACTTTCCAATCATAGGTGGCATCTTTGGTTTATCTTTGATAAAGGCCTCCACTATACATCTTGAAAACTTGGACCTAAACGTTACTTCCGCTGGCTTGTAAGGCCTGGTTAATTCATCGTCGTCTTCTGAGCCAACCGGTATTAGTACAGGTACGACCTGGGAAATTGGAGGGTTGACTGTATAAACTGGTGCCGAAGAACCTGTTTGACCAGGGTTCGGCTGCTGCCCCATATTAACCATGTTCCCAACGAGTGCAGGCGTTATATTCTGCCCAACATGGCATATGGAGTGTAACCCCCATGCCAAAACATATGTTGCGGGTATTGGAAACCCCACTGGGTCATCTGATTTCCTTCTAAGGTAGCCCCGTAAATGGGAGGGGGCGCGTACCCGTATGGCGGCATGTAGTAGTATGGCAGAATATAGGCTTGATTCTCGGGGATGATTGGGGTGTTCAAGGCTGCTCTGAGCATCGTTATGGGCTGGTGAGGTGGAGTGGACATCGCCGCTGTGAGAGCTGCTGTAAGGGCTGCTGAATACAGCGGGGGAAATTAGAAGTTGCCCCCGGTGAGTAATATTGTGTTGTTGTCCCATCCACATCCATGAAAACTGGCTGGGCTGGTCTGTAATGGTAACTCCTTGATCCTGAGGCCGGCGTAAACACCGGAGAACCAGAACTTAAGGGTACCCCATGTGTGGAGACGGTCGAAACCACTGTCCCTGCCGCCGTAGTAGTAGGTGACCGTGTGATCCCAGATCCCGAGAGGGGGAGACCCGCTCTTGAAGACGTTGTGTCCACCGGTCCCTGCTCACAACCCGGGGGTAACTCTACATCAAATTCAAGGGCCAAAGACCTAGTGACCACGGGGCCATGACTGTTGTCGTAGTATTTGCTGTCGTTGTGCCTCCTCCTTCAGCAATAGAAGTCAGCACCTTGCTAAAGGTTGCAATACCATCGTTCGTAGCACTCATCGTGGTAACAGGTTCCTTAGTACTTGCGGGTCCCACGGATGGCACCAATGAAAGAACATTACCTGAGCACGCCCTAGAACTGGGTAGTCTGATGAGAAGTGATCTGATCCTAGGTCTGCAAAATAAAACACCGTTAGGACTTGTTAAAGGAATGGAGTTATTCCTGTAACCCCCCTCCGACGTGAGAATAAGTATCTACTTTGTGGGAGTATAGAGAATGAGTAGAGAGAATAATGTGTTTACCTTGGTGATGAAATCCTCTATTTATACTTATGGGTGTCTTTTAGGGTTTTCGCATATATTGGGAAGTTGGTTAGGCGACTCCTATGTTATCAGAGATTGATATATGTGAAGATATATGGGAATATCTTCCTTATTTTGACTTATTAATGGTTGGTATTTGACCCGGAATGACCGGATCAGATCATTCCTCCACAGCTGGTATCGGTACTGCAAATGTCAAAAGTCCGTACGGAATGGGTACCGAAAATATTCCTGTTCGGTAAATTTAGTATAAGTTTGGTACCAGTATCCGGTACCATTTGCTCATCCCTAAGTACAAATAGTGATAGAAAGTGAATAATTTCAAAAGTGACACACTTTTTATCAGATTATAGATTTCACTCGATGTAAGTACCAATAGATATGTAGAAAACAAATCGATGCGATGTAGATAAAATGTACAAAATCTGGTGTATGAAGAGAGAGAGAGAGAGAGAGAGAGACAAAAGTACGCACTCTCTATGGTATAGAATACCGAGAAAAGCAAAATCATAAGCGGACAATGAACACCATTTCAGATCCAACATCATTCTTGATTAAATCATATTTGTTGGCACTCGAAGTGCGACACCAGCGTGAAAATCCAAGAATGATTCTTTGTTATCAGATTGATACTTCGTTTAGAGATATAGAGATGAAAGCATACCTAGTTGCAGCACAGTGGACGTAGGTCAACTGACCGAACCACTTTAAATCTTCGTGTCGTTTATTGCTTTCGTGTGTGTGTTTAGTTTCATGTGTGTATTCAATCCTAGCGATACTAACAACTGCCATCAGAGCTTTGGCTCTTGATCGGATTACACGAGAACACGAGAACCGCCACCTTTAGTTCTTTCGTCGTCAGCCACCCAGTCAACCGCCGCCGCCACCCTAGCGCCGCTAGGGTTTCGCCGCTACCGTTAGGGTTTCTGCCGTCATCCAGAAGGAGTTGTAGGTTCTGTTTTTTTCGAAAGCTTTAACAACCAGTCCCGTATCAGCCGAAATCAGAGATCTATTTTGCAAAAGAACAGTCTGGTTGAATCAAAAAGACTGACTATAGAAACCTAGAAGCAGAGTCAGCCGTGTTTGTCAGGTTTTATTGTTTAAGTTTTGATTATCAAGTTGGTTATTCCGCTGCGTAGTAAATAGACTGATTTTGTTGTGTTTCGTCTCTATTTATCCATAACCAGTGTTTCGTTTAGTCACTGCCATGGCTGTAGACGGAAAGGTTATAATAGAGAAGTTTGATGGGAATAAGTTTGGTTGGTGGAAGATGAGGATTGAGGCACGAGTTTATCAGAGAGACTTAGATTTAGTGCTTGAGGATGAGAAGCTAAAAGATATGTCACAAGTAGATTAGGTGAAGTTAGATAAGAAAGCCAGAGCAGTGATAACGCTTTCTCTGTCTGAGAATGTTGCCTATAACATCCAGAAGGAGTCCTCAGCTAAAGGTATGATGGAAGCATTATTAAACATGTATGAGAAGCCTTCTGCAACAAATAAGGTTTATCTTATTCGAGAGCTTGTGAATACTAGGATGAAGGAGGGTGACTCGGTAACAAATCACATCAATAACCTAAACTCAAATCAATAACCTAAACTCAATCTTGTTTCGCTTAGTGTTTGTTGAGATTAAGTTTGATGATGCGGTTCAAGCTCTACTATTATTATCGTCATTTCATGATAGTTGGTCCGGAACCGTAACTGTTGTTACTAGCACTTCGGAATCGAGTAAGTTCACGTGTGAGAAGATGCGGGATCTTATTTTAGGATAGGATACTCGACATCGTGGTTCAGGTGAGTCTTCGAGTTCTTTGCTGAGTACAAATGCCAGAGGAGAAAGAATCAGCGGGGAAGTCATCAGAGCAAGAGGAAGAGTGTGTCTAAGGCTCGGAAGGATGTGGTGTGTTGGAATTGCAATGAAGTAGGACACTTTAGGAATCAGTGTTCGTAACAGAAGAAAGAAATAAACTCTGCGGGAGACCAGAGTGATGATGATGATGATATGTTAGTCTGTAGTGTGGAGAGTAGTGTGGAATCCTGGGTCATGGATTTTGGTGCTTCATTTTAGAGTCGGGGGTCTCACTGGAAGCATTCTCTCTATCCCTGGGATAGAGGTAAGGCTTGCCTACATCCTACCCTCCCCAGACCCTGTCAATAGCTTCGCTATAGGTGGGATTATACTGGGTATGGTTCTTTTTTTTCTTTTGATTTCACGCTACGCACAGCAGTAAAGCAATGCAGAATTTGAAAGAAAGTGACTTTGGAAAGGTAAAACTGGCAAATGATGAGGTACTTGATGTTGCGGGCATGGGTGACATTGTTTTGAAGACTTTAGACGGTTCGTGGACTTTAAGAGATGTCAGGGTTATTCCAACTTTGAAGAGGTTGTTGATTTCAGTTGGCAAAATGGAAGGCTGTCAAAGGGAATATGGTCATGGATCGTGGAGAGAAAAGAGGCTCATTATACATGGTCAGTATACCATCAGAAGGAAGGAAGTGACGTTCCAGTTCTGAAGAAAAACAAAGTCGAGTTCACAGAATCTCTGGGACAGAAGAGGGTTTCCTTTGCAAGAGAGAAACCTAGAGTCACATGGAAGATTCGGGATGAACGAGTTTGGAAGGTCAAACAAGTCGGGGGACATCGTGACAGTGGGAGCATAAGGCGTGTTCCAGTTACAGTTTTAAGGCGACAGTGGGTTAAAAAGACAAGCATTCCAGACGGAAAAGTCTCTCCAGAGAATCTTTTGCTAGTATTGGAGAGTGTGTTCTCAGGATTCTGCAGTTCGTTTAAGTGGGAGCCGACAGGGACAGAGAACGAGTCACAGGTTGTGACTTGTGACTGATGAGTTGAGGCTCAGTGGGAGCTTCAATGTGCCTTCAGGTTAATTATCGAGAAGGCTGCTGCAACTAGGTGGCAAAGGAAGATTATAAGATGTACAAATGTTGAAGACTATTGGGCGTTGTTCGAGCCTCCAAGTGGGAGATTGTTGGGCAAATTGGTGTGGAGGCCCGATCAAGGGATGGCGGCCGACCGTAGCTTTGAGTCGGCCCACACGTCTTTATTTGGCAGTTAAATTGGGGTTTTGATTTAGCCGGCCCTGGTTATCTCTATGTGGGCTTGGGCCTAACTTGGGGATCAAGGTTCCTAACCCTAGATTAGTCTCTATATATTGATATCATTGTACTTGTAATTCCTTGAGCACAATAATAAAGAAACCCTAGTTGCAGCATAGTGGACGTAGGTCAGCTGACCGAACCACTTTAAATCTTCGTGTCGTTTATTACTTTCGTGTGTGTGTGTTCAGTTTCTGTGTGTAATCAATCCTAGTGATCCTAACACATCTTTCAAAACAAAGAGACCTTACCACATGAATAATTTAATAGCTATGAGTTTGAGACTTTGGAGAATAGAAAACTGTCTCACCCACTTCTTCAACGTCTGAACCGTAAATGTTAAAATCAAAAACACCAAAAAAATACCATGTGAATCCATGAGAATCATGTGATACAAAAACAAAGATATCACTTACATTGACAGCAAAAGTGTATCCATTCTTTAACCTTGCATCTTCAAATTATAAAATTATACCCAAATCTCATAGGGAATCGATGAGAAAACCCTATTACCAATTAAGCAATTAAGCATACAACTTCATAAGCAATTATGCATCAAGTAATTTGAAGTTTTGAAAACCTAAATTAAAATCGAAACGGATCGTGGTATGCAGAAGAAAAGCAGAAAATCATTGACCTTAGCCTCTCGATTGCGCCTCAAAATCGCACAAACCTGGCACCTCGACATATTGCTTTGAAGATTTATAAATCACATGATACATATTAAAACTTAGAACTAACCATGGACACTTGAAACGCCGCCTGGAGTTGCGTCATCTTCGCCTTGAACGTTTAACCACACCATAGCCGTTTCCTTGCGGCATCTCCGCCTTGTCTCCGCTCTGCAAAGATGCCATCTTTCTGTACTATAAAGAAAAAAAACTCAGATCGCAAAGAAAAAGAAAAATTGAGGATAGCTTATTTAAAGGAATATTGGATTTTAATAATTCCAACTATTCGTCGTTGGCCGTCAACAGTCCCAACTTCAAAAATAACCACTGACAGTCCAAACTATTAACATATTGGCCTCCAATGGACCTTGACTAACCTAACCCGCCGTTCTCCGGTCGCCCCGGAAAAATGTTTTTGCCGGAAAACTCATTTTTGGCCAGAAAACT
Organism: Helianthus annuus; assembly: GCF_002127325.2. NCBI lineage: Eukaryota > Viridiplantae > Streptophyta > Magnoliopsida > Asterales > Asteraceae > Helianthus > Helianthus annuus. Next base: position 187,110,724 of record NC_035443.2, read on the forward strand.
CAACATTTTCATCCCAAACCTCTTTGTAACCTTATTATGGACCTTTAGGAACCTTTTTTTAGTAAAAGCCCCAATTATTGAAGTCGTCGGGAAAATTCTTTTTCGCCAGAAACTTCTTTTTGGATGGAAAACTCAACTTTTTTACCAGAAAACTCATCATTTTCGTTCCAAACCTCTTTTTAACCTTAGATCGGACCTTTAGAAACCTTTTTCTGACCAAAAACGGTTTTCTGGCGACGAAGACTAACGGCGTTATGGTTCTGTTAGTCAAGGTCCATTGGTGGCCAATATGTCAATAGTTGGGACTGCCTATAGAATACATAATTTATCTCAGATAAAAGGAAGGCACCATAACCAATTTTAAAAGCAACATAAGATCAATAAACAGAATAAAGTTAAACCTCCACCAACTGCTATGTTTTCAGTTATTTTTCAATGTTTGAATAGTCAAGATTAAAAGTTAGAGAATTTTAAAGGGTCAGGATTTACCCAAATAGAGGTTACAAAATACGTTGTGTATATAGAATATATAATTTATCTTAGATAAAAGGAAGGAACCATAACCAATTTACGCTGTCTATAGAATATATAATTTATCTTGGATAAAAGGAAGGCATCATAACCAATTTCAAAAGCAACATAAGATCTAATAAACAAAATAAAGGTAACACTAAAAGAAGTGCGAACATCCATACCTAATGTCACACTCTCACCATGTGTGGAAACTACGGTGGTGACTTAATGTTAGGGAGGGAACAAGACATTAAGTAAAAAATAAAATTGAAATATTTAAAATTATATTGTTTTTCAAACTCAACCAAACAAACTAAGACACTAAAAGAAACAACTTGTTCGAATAACTCAAAATAAATAAAACTCATTAATTGATATCTAGGCATCCTGTATGATCTTGTCTCCAATCCTAAGCATGGTTACCTTAAACATGTAGAATTAAGCATGGTTACAGGTGATGGTGGGCCTTGGCAACCTTGTGCTATCTGTGATTGCGGACGTATTGTTGGTGCACTTGTGTTTGTACTTTGTCTGTATTCGGTCTGTATGTAAACGATGTCCTAAATCAGTCTGTAAGTTGACCAAGTTAACTATCCTCCTAGTTTGACTTGGACAACATGATGTTTGTCTGGATCGAAGGATAGCCTCGAAGGATACAACTGATCCTTCGAGGTGCTCGAAAGATATGGTTCGACCATGGTTCGACCATTAGGCATCGAAGGATGATCCTTCGATGTCCATGCTGATCTTTCGGACACATTGTCATCGACAGATGATCCTTCGGACCATCTATCGATCCTTCGACCAAGACCTGTTATGTATGGGTATAAATACCCATGCAGTGTGTTAGTGTTAGAGAGATGCACACATAGAGAGTTAGAGAAACTCTGCTGAAAAACACACACACACACACTTTAGAGAGTTTGCAAACAGATTGTAAACCTTGTGCTTGTAACCGTAAACCTTCATACGTATTAATACAGTGGTGTTAATCGGTGAACTTTGTGTGTTCTTGTGTTTGTACTTGCATCATCCCGGTTTGCCCGCTAGCTTGGATTCCGCACTCGCTAGTGGGTTAGTATAACAAGGTTTAGGTTTGTTCTCGATCCTCCGAGAAAAGGGACCTACAAGTGGTATCAGAGCCTCGCTCTTTACCTTGTTTAAAACCGGTTTGTTCAAGTTCTTGGTGTGTTTGGACACTTGGTTTAGCACCCGTTTTTGGTAGTTTTCTGCATAAAAACGCGTACTAAACCTATCGGGAGTGTTCGGGGTCGGTTTGGGTAACATAAAAATCGTTTTTGTGAAACCTTGATTTTTCCGGCTATATCTCCGGTGTGTTTCCGGTGACCAGTTCTTGAAGATAAGGTTGCTTATTTTGGCAAAAATTTTTGAAAGTCAATTGTTTGGTGAAAAGTTGTTGCAGAACCATCCTTTCTGCCGAAAGTTGGTACATCAACACATCACCTTTTCACCAACCTGTCCTTTCGTGTCAGGTGTGTCAGAGGATTCGAAAGATATCCTTCGACATCGAAAGATATCCTTCGACATCTTTCGATTGGAGACAGCTCGAAAGATTAGCATCCTTCGAGTAGTCTTTCGAAGTCTAAGGGTTATCCTTCGTAGTTGGAATCTTTTCGAAAGTTGGTTGTCCGAAAGATAAGGATACATCTCGAAAGATAAGGATCTTTCATTGTGAATCTTTCGAGATCAGTATTCGAAAGATATAGATCTTTCGAACTGTGAATCTTTCGTGATAATCAGTCGAAAGATAAGGATCTTACTTTGAGAATCTTTCGAAGGCTTTGATCGAAACTCAACAGTAATCTTTCGATCACTGTTGATCCTTCGAACAAGTCTTGATCTTTCGATCAGATTGTAGCTTTCAATTGTTGTCTGTTTGTTGTTAACAGTTTGTGGTGTGTAGGTTATTTGTTAATTTTTTGATCAAAATGAGCTGTACAAGTCCATGGGATTGGAGTTTGGACTCACGAACCAATCAAAAGTTAGTCACTGCTGCAGATTGGGCAAAGAGTATGATTCCACAGCCTTCAATCAGTGCAAGTCAATGGGCTTTGGTGTCAAAGCAAAATCAAGACATGCAGAATTTTGTGGCGGAAAGAGGAGAAGGATATGCAGCTACTACTAAGATACGCCAGGATCAGTTGAAGAAGAAATTCGAATCATTTCGTTTCTTAGAGAATGAAACACTAAATGATATAACAAATCGTTATTATCATTTAACGTGTGAAATGCGTGCTTTTGGTGTTCCTACATCTCAACAGGAAATGGTGGCACGGTTTGCTGATGCTCTACCACCAAAGTGGGGTTCATTCATTGAGCAGCTGAAGCATACGGGTACTCTGAATACAGTCAACATCTATGAATTCATTGAGAAGCTGGAACACAAGAATGACCAAGAAATCCGGAAAGCTCAGCGAGCTCTTGTTCCTAAAAACACAGAAATGTATTTGCCTGGTTTTGGTCCTTCAGCTAGTTCTAGTTCTGTTCAGCAACCGAAGCTTCAAACTGCTTTTGTGTCCAATACGAGTTCCTTTTCATTTCCTCAGTCAATAGCTGCTCCACAACCTCAATTCGATCCGAGGTCGTACATTCCTGTCCCAACACAGCCACAACCACAACCTCAAGTTTCCACAACAAAACCTCAATTTGAGCAAAGCGTCGATTGTGGTACGGACATACAGTTGGGAAACGATGATCAAACAAGAACTGCATTCTATGCTGAAATTGTCAAAAATGTCAATGATGGTGAATCTTCGGAAGATGATAACAGTTCAGGATACAGTGGCAGTTCAGATGAAGAATCCAATCTGAATGAAAGAATTGATTCTGAAGCTAATAATTTGTCGGATGATGCCAAGGAGACAAAAGATCAAAAATCTGACTTGATCGAGAAAGCTGATGCTGCATCGAAAGAAATGGAGAAGATTCTCACTGAGGATAGATCTTTCTCTTCTCAAACTGTCTCTATGACTAATGTCACAGCTTCTTCAAGTAAGGTAAAGGTTGAAACTTCTAGCATATGTAGTGAATGTGCTAAGATGAAGCATGAATGTGATGAATTGAGACGTGAATCTGAAACGATTCATAGTCACAATCAAAATTTGGTTATTGAACTGTCCAAATGCAAAGAGGCAAACATGGCGTTAACTCAAAACGAAAAAGATTTTAAATCTGTAATTGAGAGCCTAAAGAAAAGTGTTTCCGAATTGAACAAAGTTGTTTATCATAAACAAGTTAGTATTAACGATTATATTAATCTTGTTGAGGAAACCAAAAGGGAGTTAGCCATTGCCAAATGCGAGCATGATGCTATCAAGCAAAAATTGGAGAGTTATTCTAACTCCCGATTTGTGCTTGATCACATCATAGACGTTCAACAACTGAAAGGTAACGTGAAAGGTGTAGGGTATAAGGCGTGTCCACCCCCTTTGATGGACAACTATACCAAGATGCCCGATGAAGAGGAAATGCCTCGGTATGAACCTAGTGTACCTCTTAACGTTGAGGAATTTGCTACTGGGCTAGGGTTCAAACCGGACAATTCATCGGAGGGCTCATCTGATAACAAAGAAAAGTCATCATGTGCTTCAAATCAAAGTCCTCCAACTATTGAGGAATGTGATTCTTCAGATGATGAATCAGATGTGAATGACCAGGATGAATCACTTGATGAGGCGAAAGGAGTAGAAATTCCAATTGAGAATCATATTCTTTGTGATCCTCCTACTCCTGTCGTGCAACCTGTTGCCAAGAAAGTGATAAATCCTGTCAAAGATGTCAAGAATGACAAAGAGAGTGTGTTTGCTGTTAAAAGCAATGACTTGTTGTATACTTTAATCGGTGATAGTAAAATTTATTCAGACAAAGATTTTCCAATCAAAAACGTCAATCAATCCTTGATTGACAAAGTGTTTGAAGATACTACAAACCAGTTTTTGGGAAAGAAAATTCCGAGAGTTACTGTAACTCAATGTAATTCAATTCCAAAAGCTGAAATCAGAAAACAATTTGGAAAACAGAAATCACCGACAAAGCCACAACCAATTGCTTTTAAGGGTAAACAACAACAACGAGCTCCAAAGCCAAAGGCTAAGGTTGAAACAAAAGGAGCTCGTTATCAAAAGAAGAGCAAAGATGTTAAATTTGTAGCATCAAAGGGTACCGATAAAATTGAGACTTTTGAAAACAAATCAAACACCGATTTTGTACAAAAAGTCAAGATTTTGAAGCGTAACAGCGATAACAATTACACCCAACACACAAACGGGTGTGATGAACGAGCAAGTACCTCAGGTTCTACAGGTTCAACATCTGCCAGCCGAACAAATTCTCCTAAGTTTGGTGAAAGGAGAACTTGTTTCAAATGTGGGAAGTCTGGGCACATCATTAAAGATTGCACAAACTTGCCCAAACCAAATTTTGTTGAAAGAACCCCCTCTGAACAAGGTCACTCACAACGTCGTCCTGTCTCTCCAAAACGTGATAAACGCACAATTAACGAGCAAGAAACAAAACAACGACGTAAAAATGTAAAGGTGATCGAAAAGGCCTTAAAACCGGAAACTGTTAAAAGGAAACCTAGTTTGTCACAACCATTAAAACCAGAAAATGTACATAATACACACTCTGGTAAACAAAAACAAACTTGGAAACCTAAAACAGGTAAAGGTTCAAGGGGAGGTGTTGTGCTTGAAAATTATCAAGAGGTTGAAATTACATTTTTTGATTCTCAGGGGCAACCCAAGTCTATGAAGGCTTGGGTCCCCCTCTCCAACTAATCTCTGAGTGAGTGTGCAGGAAGTTCCAGGAGGAACTATCGATAGTCATAGGATTATTGATAGTGGAATGTCCTTGCACAAGATAGGCGACAGAAGAAATTGTTGCCTTTGATGGAGAGAAAGAAAAGAAGAAGAAAATGTGATTGAATGATGGTGCAAAATTCGACCAAATGAAGAACGTGCCGAAAATTTGGTCATTCTGGTTCTTGATCGGGTCCGCAGGAACGAATGAAGTGAAATGTGTGTCGATGCCTTGGAGTGCATTGAATATCCGCACACCATTTCTGAAAGAGAAAGTCACAGACCTTCGCTGGTGCAATATGGAAGACCAGCCGGACCCGGAGGTTTACGACCTTGTTGCTGTCAAGAGATTAGTCAGTAGCTACAAAATCGACTTTGAAGTCCACACCGGGTGGATATCAAGTTTGGAAGAACACTTAGATTCCTTGCAATGCATGAAACGGTTGCAGGATACGGTTTTTGAATTTCTAAATCTCTCCTATACTTGTTTATTTTTAAGCTACTTTATGAATTATTATCATCTCATACAGCACTCTTTGGCCTGACACGTTGATCTCAAATATCACCTCACACGTGATTGTTTCTTTGTGAAACTCGTCAATGTTGTCAAGGTCCACACCGATGACCAACGTGCCGACTTATTTACCAAAGCCTTTGACAAATCTAGATTTGACTTCTTATTATTGGTAAACGGCATTAAGGTCAAGCAAGAGTAAACCAACATCGGAAAATCATTTTTGTAAATACCTTTGTGTTTTTAAATTTATCTTAGTTTGTTGATTTTAGGGGGAGTAAATCCAAAAATCGGAAAATACAAAAACATTGAAAAATTTCAAAAACACAAAAACAATAGAAAAACAAAAATGAGTTTCCTGGCGAGCAAAAGAGAAAATGATAGTACATCAGTGGTCTATCCAAACCTCTTTAAACCTTAAATGCAAAACGATAAGCAGCTCTATATAAGATGTATCGGTAGGCTCACAATCATTTTAAAGTGTGCAGGGTGATATAAATCTTAATCGACTGAAGACCAGGTGGGAACCATTCATTGGCATATGGTCTTAGTACCGAAATTTCGTTTGATAGATTGCCGAGGTTCTGAGATATTCGGTCTTTATGCTGCTTATCATCTGGGTATCATGGTTGTATCTTTTACCGAAAAATAACGGGGACGCAAGTCTAGATCTTCCATGATACTATACATACGTGTACATATTGCATACTGCATTCGACCTCAATAAGTGATAAACAATCACATGTCCAAATCAAATAAGTGATAAAATATCACATTTATCCGGGTGTCAAGTTCGTCTCTCTGCTGTACGGAAGTACTGACCTGTTCACGGACTTGCACCTGTGCCCTCATGCATACGAAAATCAAGTTCCTCATCAATAAGTGATTATATCACATAGGACTTGTTTTCAAATCAAAATAAGTGAGTATCTCACAATTTTATACGGTCAAACAGATGATAATCGGTATACTCACCGGTAAGATGAACTCTCGTGCATACCTTGATACGGGAATGTGTCGTGATGTGGATGAACACCGGTCGGTAAGTATAAATCATACATTAACGTATCCTCTAAACATGATTACATCTGATAAGTTGAGCTTAAGTGGATAACAATACCGATAATTGTTATAGGATGCTTATCTTAATGTTAACTAACTGAACAACAAGAGTGTTTTGGCATGACCGTACACTGATATGATTCTCTTACCCTCGAAACTCGCAAAAAGAATGTCTGTATATATTTATTTACTGCTTAACTTTTTTTGTTTTTCTTTTAAACAGTTTCGTCGTTTGGTGCATATCAGCACGACATTAGCGGTGATGTCGTTTGATAACACTCAAAGGATATTAAAATTGTTGTCTTTTAATTTCAAAAACACATCTAAAATCTGTGTTTTAATATAAACTTTATAAAAGCCAAAAAGATTTTATTTCTACTTTATTTTCGATCGTACGATGTTGGAGCTCAAGTCTTCGTTGCCTGAAACCTGAACGAAAACCAAACTGACTAAATCTTCATAAACGGTCGAAATTTGCATGTTTTGAAAGTTAGAATTTAAAATTTGAAAAATTTATTAAACTTTCAAACTGTCGGACGGTGCTTGATTGTGACATGGTCATTCGTGTGTCATTTGCTTATACTATGTTCCAAGCAGTTGTTCTCATTACGCGTTTAGATTTCTTGCATGTGCAGATTCTAAAGGCTAGGAGAACATGGTCGATGACAAGCTTTGGAATGAAGACACGACGAGAAGGCGCTCAAAAGACGAAGATGATCGAGTTGCCGCTGACCATCTTCAACACCACAAGGATCTCACTTCATAAAGATAAAGTCCATTCACGAGCATAACTCAAGGGGGAGCTTATGTTAAGGGGGAGTTTGTCAACACACTTCCTACATGATACGGGTAGTTTGTTGATACACTCTCTGCTTTCAAGACGTGAAGACTTTGAAGATCCTCCGACCATGAAGACTTGAAAGGACATCAGAGTTTTGGAAACTCGAAGACCAAAGACTGTCGAAGTTCGAGACAAGTCTACATCTATAGAAGATAAAGACAAGATAAAGACAAAGCTACAGCCAAGGGGGAGTTTGTTGGTGCACTTGTGTCTGTACTTTGTCTGTATTCGGTCTGTATGTAAACGATGTCCTAAATCAGTCTGTAAGTTGACCAAGTTAACTATCCTCCTAGTTTGACTTGGACAACATGATGTTTGTCTGGATCGAAGGATAGCCTCGAAGGATACAACTGATCCTTCGAGGTGCTCGAAAGATATGGTTCGACCATGGTTCGACCATTAGGCATCGAAGGATGATCCTTCGATGTCCATGCTGATCTTTCGGACACATTGTCATCGACAGATGATCCTTCGGACCATCTATCGATCCTTCGACCAAGACCTGTTATGTATGGGTATAAATACCCATGCAGTGTGTTAGTGTTAGAGAGATGCACACATAGAGAGTTAGAGAAACTCTGCTGAAAAACACACACACACACACTTTAGAGAGTTTGCAAACAGATTGTAAACCTTGTGCTTGTAACCGTAAACCTTCATACGTATTAATACAGTGGTGTTAATCGGTGAACTTTGTGTGTTCTTGTGTTTGTACTTGCATCATCCCGGTTTGCCCGCTAGCTTGGATTCCGCACTCGCTAGTGGGTTAGTATAACAAGGTTTAGGTTTGTTCTCGATCCTCCGAGAAAAGGGACCTACACGTATGATGTTATTTGTTGTCATTGTGTTACCCTGGATTACCGGGCATTTATTTCGTTACTCGTTAAAAAAATATGGTTACTAAAAATTCATTAATTGATGTCTAGGCATCCTATATAGATAAGGTTTATTACTATGTTGGTTAATTGGGGGAGGGGGTGCCTCCCAAGTCACTACCTTTGTTCGCCCCCGCATATTCCATAACTTTATTTGCATTTTTCATTAAAAAAAATCTTCATTTTATATCATATCCTGGACAAATTCTCGCCATCCAATTTCTTTGATAGAATGTATATGCATATTTCATTTCATTCAAATAAAAGGAAGGCACCATAACCAATATTTAAGGCAATATAAAATCTAACAAAAAGATTAAAGGTAACAATAAAGTAGTGCGAACATTCATAACCCAATATCACACCCGCATTGAGTGGAGAAACCACAGTGGTTACTTCATATTTGGGAGAAATCAACACTAAACAGAAAATTACTGTTAAAATTTGAATATATAAAATCATATTGTTTTTTAAACTCAACCAAACAAACTAAAAGAAAAACTTGTTCAAATGACTTAAAATAAAATAAAACTCATTATGATGTCTAGGTATCCTATATGATCTCTCGAATCCCTAAGCATGGTTACGTCAAACATATAGAAAATATGTCAACTAAAATAGTTGATGAGAACATAAGTTTATAATACAATTCAACAAGTGTGTGTGTATATATATATATATACATAAGGTTAGAATTTAGGAAAAACACCTAAAAATGTGAGAACGGTGAGAACGATTTTGGTGTTGACATGTGGCGTTGGTGCTAACTTACACTAAGAGTAATGTTGTCAAAAAGCTCATGCACATGCCACTCACATGTCAAATACCATGCACATGACACTCACATGCATATTCCACTATCTTTTTTAAACTCTCATAACTTTTCTATACGTGATTAGTTTTTTTTTTTTTTAAATACACCATAAAATCCAGTGTTTTATTACCTTTCTAACGAGTATACTATTGCTATACTTTTGAAATTAAAAAAAATAACATGAACCGGGTGTTCAAATAAAAACGCCATAAAAACACCCGGTTTAGAAAACACCATGAAAAATACCCAGTTGAAAACACCATAAAAACACCCACCCGGTTCAGAAAAAACACTATAAAAACTCAGTTGAAAACGTCATAAAAACACCTGGTTCAGAAAAACGCCAAAACTCAGTTGAAAACGCCATAAAACACCAGGTTGAAAACGCCGTAAAACACCCGGTTCAGAAAAACACCATGAAAAACTCAGTTGAAAACGCCATAAAACACTTAGTTCAGAAGAAAACGACATAAAAACTGGTTGAAAAACGCCATAAAAACACTCACTTCAGAAAAACGCCATAAAAACTCAGTTGAAAAACGCCGTAAAAAACAAATTTTAAAACATCACTGGTTTAAAAATGCCATAAAAACACTCACTTCAGAAAAACGCCATAAAAACTCAGTTGAAAAACACCGTAAAAAACAAAGTTTAAAACGCCATAAAAAACTCACTTCATTTTTTTTTTCGAAAAATATATCAATAATATACTCGTTGGAAATATAAAAAATGCTGAATTTTATGGTATGATTTTTTTTTTTTAAAAAATAATCGCGTATAAAAAAGTTATTGACGTTTAAATATGATCAGGGAAATGACATGTGATTAACATGTGCACCCTTGTTTGGATCTTCCTATTTTACCCGTCCTGGTAGTTCCAAGGGCCCTAGTATTTACAAAAATGTCACCGCATCAATCTCAGCCACAAACCACTAAGATCTTGTGGCTGGGAATCTTTCTCACACTTTGAGGCGTTTTCTACTAATCCTGTTCCTATATATATATATATATATATATATATATAATTATAATTACACATTATATAGCATACACATCTAACCTCTATGGTTTCAATCACCATGTTAGGGTTTATCAATCCTATATTGCTATAACTTAAAACCATTGATATTTACTAAAGATAGGCATCTTTATTTTCTAAAAGAATATTAACCACACATTTCCTTCTCATTTTTTAGCTTACTTGTTCAACCTTGTCACATATTGACTAGTCATGAATAAATATTGAAGGTGTTTGGATTGCTTCTTCTTTTCTCCTTTTTAGGAAAGTCACAACCATCTAACTTCTCTTTTTCTTCTTTTCAAGGCATAAAACCCTTTTCAACATATTATCCAAAGATTACAAAAACTCCTTATTAACTTTTAAAACGTTAAAAGGAGCTCAAAATAAGCAATCCCAAACGACCACATTGATTTGTTACCCTCAAACTGTACACATACCCAAACACGTGTTCCAGAAAGGTCCGCGGAGAGGTTCGCTTATCGTATAATTACTCATAGACAAGGATAATATACTCATGTGTTTGCGAAAGAGGATCTTTCATGGGAGTCTTATTCCATCACATTTTTATCTTATCATTGTACTTTTTCCTTCTTTTTTTTACATTGGAGGAAGAAATTTAAGACTACAAAGATTAAAAGGCAAAAGGATTTATCACATTCAATTTAATTTTGTTTTTAAATGCTTTAATTTTCTTTCTACAAGTGTGCTTGGCTACTTTTAATCAAAAAGTTGAACTTTAGTCAAGGAGCGCTCTTTTATTAGCAATTAATCATATTATATTTTCTACACAAAATTACACAAATCAATCTATATGTATTCCCAAAACACTAAACTATACTTTTTGGTTTAAAAAGTGCCAAGATCAACCTTTTACTTTTAATATTTTGTTGTGGGGATCAACCTTTGAGGCAAACACCATTAACTTTCTTGATTAAGTCATCTCACATGCTTTGTGTGTAAGGGTTTTTTTGGTCATTTTACACCTTTTTTTAATATTAGTTTTTTTTAAATAAACTATAAATAAATGTACACAGGAAAAAAAACAAAGCTAGTTGAACAAATAAACTCAATTCTTTCTTCCCTTCTACATTATACTTGCCGCCACCTGAAGCCCTACACTATAGTTGCACCCTAACTATAAGCTATTGCGGTATGGATGTCAAAGCGAACCCGTAGGGTAACATGAACCACTCTGGATGGAATAAGACGAGTATTATGGCATGCGACTATGATATTTGGTGATACCGTTCGGATTATCAGAAACATGAATACTTGTTTACTTGTACCATACATGTAAACATTTTATTTTTTGCTTTTAATTTCCTTTGTTCCAAATTGGTTAATAGTCCACATTTTTTTTAATATTTTCAAATTTCTTGGTACTAAACTTATATAAAAACAAAATCAAAAGAAAAGTATTTGGAAATCCCAATGGGTAACTTTTTAATAAGCTGGAGATGCCAATGGACCCGTGGGTATACCCCGATACTCTACATGTACCGACATCAATTGGGCTTACACGTTTTTGTAAATATGTTTGGGCCTGAGATTAACAATACATGTCCCATTGTTGTCCCTAGTTATTGACATTAACAAGTTTTAAAGGTGATTTGGTTACAAATCTATTTAAAACATGTCCCAATATCATGTCTAACTTTAATATATCCTCTAAAATTTGCATTTGATTTATGGAACATGCAATTATAACATCATCTATAATTTAAAGTGTTACAATATATACTTCTTTAACTTCCGTTTTACAGCTTATTATTTAATTTCATATAAATTACATAAAGATTAACATATGTAATCCTCCATTCTTACCAACAATTAACTTAATTAGTTGGTCTAGCAACTTATTTCACTTCAATAACACTAAGATGACACATATTATTAACAACAATTTATAATTTTAGAAAAATTATGTAAGTGCAGTTCCTGCCGGGTAACTGTCGCTTATCAGTTCTGGTCAACCAAAGCAGAAGTCCAAGTTAAAGTCAACCATAATGAAGAATTCAAGACTACATGAAGACCATGCATTGATAAGGGGGAGTTGTTAATGCACTTTGGGTGAAAAGTGCATGCCTTCATTTTGTAGGGTCTTTATTGTACATTTGTTGAAAGATAGTCCCAACTTTATCCTTGGACATTTTGTCCAAGTTTTAGAGTAGTCCTAGTTTTATCCTTGGACAATTTGTCCAAGTTTTGGATTAGTCCTAGTTTTATCCTTGGACAATTTGTCCAAGTTTTGGATTAGTCCTAGTTTTATCCTTGGACAATTTGTCCAAGTTTTGGACTAGCCTTTGGTCTGAGTTTTATGTTTAGGGCAAAAGTCAGAGCTTTGTGTAGATTGTGTTGTCCGAACTTTAGTCCCTAGTCTATATATATGTGTTGTATAGGATTAGGTCAAAGAGAGAAAAAATAGACAGAGAAAAACACAGACAAAACATAGACGACAACGAGAGAAAGAAAGAAGCTTTGTGCACCTCTCCAGAGAGACTATGTGTTAGTGAGAGAAAGCTAGGTTTTGATCTTTGTGATCTAAACCAGCTTGTAGATGATGTATACTCCTTTGGTTTGTGTAATCTGTGATGACTGATTCATCAATAAAGAGTTTCAACTTCTACATATTTTTATCTTGTTCATATTTTGTTCTTCATGTCTTTGAATCAAGTGCAATGCTTTCACAGTGGTATCAGAGCGTGGTTACCGATTCGGAATGGTCTAACCGCCTTCCGAATCACCATTGCTCTTGATTTGATGTTTGTTTCCGCCAAACATCTTGAAGACGTGAAGACTTTGGTCCAGATATGAAGATATTCGAGCTGTGTTGGAGAGAACTGCTGGGTTTTTGGAGATATAGGGTTTTGATCCAAAAAGGTTTGTCTGAGTTTAAAACTCTGTGTTTGTGTCTTCGGGGTTTTTGGTGAACTAGTGTGAAGTCACACTAGGGAGAAAGTCCGGAGACTAGTTACTGGAGGCTTGTCCGAGTTTTACACTTGTCCAAGTTTTAACCTCTTCTCTGGTCCGAGTTTTGTTCAAAAGTTCTGAGGTTTTTCTTTTGTGCAAAAGGTCCGAGTTTTGTTCAAAAGTTCTGAGGTTTTTCTTTTGTGCAAAAGGTCCGAGTTTGTGAGTCTGTCTCAGTTACGAGGTTTTCGGGTCCGAGTTTAAGCTTTAAGATACACTCCGAGTTAAAGTTGTCCGAGTTTCATTTTGTTTTTCATATCGATCCGGTTCGTTAACAGTTTCATTAACAGTTGTCCGAGTTTCAAAACTCGGAATTTCCTATGCATTTTGTTCGTTAACAGATCCGACTTTCTGAAGTGTTAAGTCCGACTTTTGAACTGAATGTTAAGTCCGAGTTTCTGTTTTGCGAATTTCAAGTGATCATCCGAGTTTCTATTTTGCGAATTTCAAGTGATCATCCGAGTTTCTGTTTTGCGAGTTTCTGTCGTCCGAATTTCAAGTGATCGTCTAGACTAAACTCGGACTGAAGTTTTTTAAGTCCGAATTTCAAGTGTTAAGTCCGAGTTTCTGCTCTTACATTGCGGTTTCAAGAATCCTTTTTATTGGTTGTTCCGAGTTTCCTTGATCTGAAGTTTAGTCCGAGTTTTTATTCAAGACTTTCCGAGTTTTGTTAAACTCTTTCAGCTCCGAGTTTTATTAAAACACTCTTCTGTTCCGAGTTTTATCGACTATAAGTTTGGAGCCTTACAGGTTTGGTCAAACAGTGCTCATCTGAGTTTTGTGCTCCGAGTTTTACAGTTTTGGTCAAATAGTGTTCATCTGAGTTTTGTGGTGCTCCGAGTATTACAGTGTTGGACAAACTGAGTTCATCTGAGTTTTAAACATGTCAAGTATTTCCGAGTTCTAAACAGTCAAGACAGTGTTTTGTGCTTTGTTGTCTGTTCTCTATTCGTGATTCCGAGTTTTTGTAGTCCCTATTAGAAGAGTTTCCTTTATCTTTGCTTGTTTCGAATTCCTTTGTATTTTACATACTGTTCTGATGATCTGATCCAACGTTTCAAGAGCTTCTGGGTTTTACGGGTTCCAAATTTGCTTAGAATTCCGGGTTACCTGGGGTACCGGAATTTTAGCTAAATTTAGAAGTTAGTGTTGTTCGGAAGTTTCGAGTTGTGCATGTTCCGAGTTTTTCTAGTTATTCCGGGTTACCTGGGGTACCGGATAACTAACTAAGAGTCAGGATTATGCGTAGTTTGAAGACTTGAAGTCGGTTTCGGATTATCGAGAAGTGTTATGGTACTTATGTTGTCCGGATCAAGTGAGGAGGTGAAGAGAATACGACTTGCTTGGATTTTTGTATTGTTTACAAAGAAATAGGGGGAGTAAAAATTTTGAAATTCCCGTTTTCTTTGTAAATCAAAAGCTCGTGGTGCTACATCGAAACAAGTTCATGTTTACTATCTTTGAGATTAACTTAGTGTTAATCTTACCGGTGGCGAAGTGTTTAAAACATGAAGCAAGTTAGAGCCGGTGTATGATTGAGTTTTGTCAAGTTTGTTCGAGGTTTAATCAAGTGTTGACGTGATGAAGCAAAATGTTCGTTTGGCAAATAGTTGAAGGTCATGCCTTTATCGTATGCCGGTTAGAGTAGAGAAGATTAGTCTTCTTGGTACCTCTTCCAAGTTGCTAACTGATCGGATTCTCGAAATAGGAATTCTTACATTGAGGGGGAGATCAGACATGAAAGTCATCGGGTAATTGGTGGATTTGTGAAGATACGAGATTGGATCTTGAAGATTCGAGATGAAATGATCTCAGACACTCAAGTTGAAGACCTTGATCAAGATGGTGGATGTACTTTTACAAAGTTCAGTTTGTTATTAACTTATCGAACTGAGCTTTATGTCTTTGTGAAGTTTGAAGTGTTCAAGGTTGGGCATTGGAAATCCAATGTTTCTTTCTGCTACCAGTTAGGTTTGAAGATTAATGTATCGAGCGATATTCCTACATGTGGTTGTAGGTCGATTCGCGTTAATTTGATTCGGGAGCAGTTTGAGGGGGAGGATCTACAGTGTTTGATGTTGGATTCTTCGGGTTTCTCAAAGCGGCCTTAAGTGATCGTCAGCAAGTCTTTAATTAGAAGGGTTGAAGATCGTTGTGCTCTACCTAAAAGATCAAGTCTCAGCTAAAGTTGAAAGCATGCATGATATCATCAGTCAAGGGGGAGTCTGTAAGTGCAGTATCCATCCGGTGATTGAAGATTATCGATGCCACACAGAACTAATGCAACAGTTAAGGGGGAGACTGTAAGTGCAGTTCCTGCCGGGTAACTGT
This sequence comes from Helianthus annuus, assembly GCF_002127325.2. Lineage (NCBI taxonomy): Eukaryota > Viridiplantae > Streptophyta > Magnoliopsida > Asterales > Asteraceae > Helianthus > Helianthus annuus. The sequence goes on from NC_035443.2 coordinate 187,126,482, forward strand.
CACTTATCAGTTCTGGTCAACCAAAGCAGAAGTCCAAGTTAAAGTCAACCATAATGAAGAATTCAAGACCACATGAAGACCATGCATTGATAAGGGGAGTTGTTAATGCACTTTGGGTGAAAAGTGCATGCCTTCATTTGGTAGGGTCTTTATTGTACATTTGTTGAAAGATAGTCCCAACTTTATCCTTGGACATTTATCCAAGTTTTAGAGTAGTCCTAGTTTTATCCTTGGACAATTTGTCCAAGTTTTGGATTAGTCCTAGTTTTATCCTTGGACAATTTGTCCAAGTTTTGGATTAGTCCTAGTTTTATCCTTGGACAATTTGTCCAAGTTTTGGACTAGCCTTTGGTCTGAGTTTTATGTTTAGGGCAAAAGTCAGAGCTTTGTGTAGATTGTGTTGTCCGAACTTTAGTCCCTAGTCTATATATATGTGTTGTATAGGATTAGGGAAAAGAGAGAAAAAAATAGACAGAGAAAAACACAGACAAAACAGAGGCAAGAACGAGAGAAAGAAAGAAGCTTTGTGCACCTCTCCACACAGACTATGTGTTAGTGAGAGAAAGCTAGGTTTAGATCTTTGTGATCTAAACCAGCTTGTAGATGATGTATACTCCTTTGGTTTGTGTAATCTGTGATGACTGATTCATCAATAAAGAGATTCATCTCCTACATATTTCAATCTTGTTCTTCATATTTTGTTCTTCATGTCTTGAATCAAGTGCAATGTTTGATGTTCGTCATGGATCCGGTGCTTTCACAAATTATTATTAGTCTAATTATAGACAACGAACAATTAATTTGACCAAACTTAACCCATAAGATATATATTGGTTTCATATTATCACTCAATGTATCTGGGCCTTATTTACTTATTGAGCTAACTATAAATGATTTGTGTGCTTGTAAAAACGTGTTGGGCTGGACCATTCATTGTAAGCCTACCAAATGTAAAACTAGGGCACATGAAACAGAAGCAAAGTAGGGGTCGTCTGGTTTCCTGAGTTGAGTGATGGACGTGTGCTTACCTCAAATCCGCTAGAACTTTCACTGCCGTGCGAAGAGGGTGGAATTAGATGGATATTAACTTCATCTGAAGAGATATTAACTACTCAATTTCTTTCAATTCCCTACTCATCTTTTTACCTTAGTTGTAACTCCCTTGTCACATATTTAATTTGCAGGTGGGGAAGAACTTGGAACACTTGAAGATTCCTCTCACTCATATTCAATCATCAACCCATGATTTCTCAGAGGAATACATAATGGGACTTGCTTTCCAAGATGGCTATGCTTTCTACAGAGCAGAACTCGAGCATTATGATAAAGAGAATCCATCATCCAAGAGACACAACACTGTACTTATCAAACGCTACCCCCCTTTTGGAAATGAGTGTTTTGGAGAAAAAGAGTTTCTCACAGAAATAGAAATTCTTTCTAGTGGAGTTAAGCATCCCAACATAGTCAATCTGCTTGGATTTTGTTTTGAAGAGTCTGAGATGATCCTTGTCATTGAAGATTTTTCTAATGAATTCCTTGGTCATTATTTGGGAAACCTCAAAGACAAGCGTCTTTTGACTTGGGAAAAACGTTTGAAAATCTGCATTGATGTTGCACACGCATTGAAGTACATTCACTATGAGATGGAAGACCAGAAGATGATAATAAACCGTGATATAGGCAGTTACAACATTGGGTTGGACGAGAATTTGGAGGCAAAGATTGTTCACTTCTGGTGGTCTGTATTCCTGCCTCCAAATCAAGAAGACAAAGCTCTCTATCTCGACTGGATTGGCAGACCACGTTACGTAGATCCAGAATATAAGAATACTTATAAAGTAAAAAGAGAATCAGATGTTTATGCTTTTGGAGTAGTCTTGTTTGAGATTCTTTGTGGGAGATTAGCTAATGACTCAATTTACCTTAAGGTGAGTGACATAGGGCTGGCCCATGTAGCAAGACGAAGCTTCAGCATAGGATCACTAGAAGAGTTGATAGATCCTATAATAAAGGAAGAAGTTGGTGAAAACGGTTTTGTTCTAAATAGAGGACCCAACAAGGATTCTTTGCACACATTTATTACAATTGCACACAAGTGTGTGGCGGAAACTCAAGACCAACGCCCAACAATGAAAGTCGTAGTCAAGGAACTTGAGAAAGCACTATTATTTCAAGTAAGTCATTGTTCTAACTTCCCATTTTCAATGCCTAGAAGTAATCTGTGTGATGATTCACATTAATATCAAAACCAAATGTAGAATGCTGGATGATGTTAGATTCAAGTTATCAAAGCACAAACATTGATGACGTTAGGTTTACATTGTTAAAAATCCTTTCTGCTTTCAAGCATCTAGCGTTCAACCTTATATACATTGTATGGATTCATCACTCCTACCTTTTAGACTATCGATATAGGACTTAGCTAAAATTCTTATATGGAGGTATCAAAATAATAATAATCCAACCCTTTTTCTTTAGAAAACATAGTAATGCGCATATTTAGTTCATAAGGGAGAAACATAGGAGTAGAGAAGGAGGTGGCGGAATTTGGTATAATTATCAACCAAAATCTTTTCCAAGGCTGGGGAAGGGAGAAAAAAGGTTAAGTTATGGATTGATGGATGGTTAGGGGATGGGTTATATGACGGTGTCTGAAGCATCTTCCAATTGGCGAAAGATAAAAAGGCGCTGATTAAAGATTTCTATAAATATGCTGACTCAAATGTTATTTGGGATTGGGGTGGAAGAAACTACCCCAATCCTAGGAAGAAATGTTAGAGCTAGTTGACCTTCACAACATTCTAGAACAACAAAGAATTAAAAAGGAAGCTGATGTTTGGGTTTGGAATGATGACAATGAAGACGAGTTCTCTGTGAAGAAAGTTAGGGAATAAATGGCAATTAACAGTGATCATCCTCAATAGGAAAGAGTATTTTTCTCGAACAATTGGGCAGAACCGAACGTTAATGTGTTTGTGTGGCGAGCTGCGGCTTGAAAATCTCAACCAAAGAGGAGCTAGTCAAGCGAGGAATCTCAGTTACGTCCTTGTGGTGGTTTTGAGACGAAATTGCAGATCATGTTCTTGCAAGGTGCCTTATTGCTTAATCCGTTTGGTGGCAAGTCTACGCTTGGATCAAAGTTCCTATTCCTATGGGTTTCAATACAGTCATAGGGGCGTTGAACTCTGTCAACCTTCTTAATGTTGGAAAGGCGAAGAAAAATATTATAAATGTTTTCTTATTGACATGTTGGAGGTTGTGGATCAATCGAAATGGTTTCAGTTTGCAAAATATAAATGATGTTGATTTGTAATTTCCTGTTATGTTCTTGTTTTCTTCTTGATGCTTTTCTTGCTGTTTGCCTGGGCTAAATCTGGCCTCCTTAGGTTACTGTTAAGGTTTGTCCCTTGTTTTGTTAAAAAAACCCTTTTCGTTGTTCAAAAAACAATCATAAACCTGATCATCATATTAAATTTATTGTTCTTTATTAATATCACCAAATTATTATTGTCATCATCATTATATAGTTATCCATAATATTTAAAAACCATATTACGAATTTAGCTGTTTTATCACTGATTTATGGGTATCGATATGTGTATTTTTATTTGGTGTGTCATGTTTGACAGAAAAACAACAAGGAGAACCCCAAAATGTTACTTGAAGACATAAAACGGGCGACACAAAACTTCAATAATTACAATTGCATCGGGGGAGGAGGATTTGGGAGAGTCTATAAAGGAGACCTTCAAGATGGTGATGGATTTAAAACCATTGTTGCTAAGCGATTGGATACGAGGTTTGGTCAAGGGGAACAACAATTCTTGAGTGAGCTTCAAATTCTTATGGATTATAAGCACCAGAATGTCATTGGTCTTCTAGGCTACTGTGATGAAATTGATGAAAAAGTCATTATTTATGAGTATGCATCCAGAGGAAGTCTTGATAAGTATTTGAATGTTGCTTCTCTTACGTGGGTGAAACGACTTAATATATGCATTGATGTTGCAAGCGCATTGGATTTCTTACATGGAGGAGGTGGAAAACAAGCAAAGGTGATACATAGAGACATCAAATCTGCAAACATATTACTAAACCATGATTGGAAAGCGAAACTTGCTGATTTTGGGCTTTCTTTAATAAGTCCATTAACTCATGAGACAGACTATGTCATCGATCATGCATGTGGCACGCCGGGATACTTGGACCCAGTTTACAGAAAATCAGGATTCCTAACTATAGAATCCGATATTTATTCATTTGGTGTAGTATTATTTGAGATGTTGTGCGGGAGATCAACGTTTATAATCCACAAGCATGAAGGTCACTATCTACCTGATTTCATTAAAAATAGATTTGACGAAGGAAAGCATGATGAGGTAGTGTTCAAGCAAATAAGGGAACAAATGGAGCCAAAATCATTAACTACATTCCAAAAAATTGCCTATCGGTGCTTACACCCTCAAAGAGAAGAACGGCTGACAACCAAAGAGGTTTCAATGGAACTTGAGAAAGCGTTGGCATTTCAAGTAAGTTATCACACTTATATGAAATAAGGTTCCTTCAAGTGCATTAATATGAACCATAACTTTAACTCGTGTTCACCATAAATGGTTATCAGTGATAATTTTTATACCATAAATCTTTTAACGACAAGAATAAACACACACACATATTAAAAACTATATTTATTCTAGATAAAGTTTATCGTTTTCCATTTTATAATGTTCTGATTATTCAGATCTTTATGGAAAAACTAGATATATCGAACCGTGCGTTGCAATGGGAACGCAAGAGGGGTTTGACCCATATCAGAGATGGTGCCTATACGAATACTTATAAAATAGTTGATAACCTAATAACTATGGTATGCAAATGTTTATCTATAGATGTATTAAACTTACAGAGTTTAATATATTATGTGCACCTTTTAAATAGTAAGTACCAAAAAAAATCATTCATATCTATTCAGTTAATTAAGGTTACTTAATTAAAAGGATAGAAAGTCATGGATGGAGGTTGCTAGATCCTATATATCTATGTATGTGTGTTGCTCATACCTAAATTATTAGATCTTACCTTCTCATTCAATTGTAACCCATTGTTTTCACACTAATTTATACTTGATAACAGAACATGACATCAACAATGACCATGTTCGCTTCCTTACGAATCCCACTTGAAGATGTAGTAAAGGCCACCAACAACTTTCAGGATGATTACATTATCCAACACGATGGAACTAGTACCACATATAAAGGACGGCTCTTGTGGTCTGGAAAGGAGATGAAGATTGCTGCACAGAGATTTGATTGTAGGCACGTGGAAGGAGACCTCAAGTTTTTGAACGAAATTTCAGTACTTTCGGATTTCAAGCATACAAATCTGGTCTCTATCATTGGGTTCTCTGATGAGAAAGATGAGAAGATCATCATAACCACGTATGACGCCACTGGAAGTCTCAGGCAATATATAAATAGCCCGAATCTTACATGGAAGCAAAGATTGAGGATATGTGTAGATCTAGCTCATCACTACAAGAAACATGCACTTTTAGCGACGACAAGTGTCGCCGCTAAAAGTCCTTTTTGTCGCCGCTATTGCCCTTTAGCGGCGACACGTCGTCGCTAAAGGGTCGCCGCTATAGATCGGCCGCTATTGGTCACCTGTCGTCGCTAAAAAGGGTGTGTCGTCGCTATTGTGAATGACTTTTAGCGGCGACATTTGTGACTTTTAGGGGCGACATATGTGGCCACTAAAGTAAAAAAAAATAAAAAAAATAAAATAATTTACTGCTATGCAGTCTTTCTTCTGTGGATTCATGTAAAAAAACAGGAAAAAAATTTAATTTCATGGACCAAAACGTTCATAAGTATACAAAGAATCAAAACAAGTTGTTCATGTCTGACTCTTCAACTTTCCTATCTCTTCCATCATGGTTTTCAAGCTCCTGTTGGGCTATTTTTAAGACCACGGGGTGCTTGACTAGTAAAGCTAAAGCCCATGTTAGAGTCGCCGTTGTCGTGTCTGTACCTGTCAATAATATAAACACATATATAGCCTGATCAGTAGGGTTGCAAGTCATCTATGGATTCAAGATATTAATTCACTATCCTTGACAACAATAAAAGACATCATTTGCCAACAATAAAATAAACCAGCCTATTTGGATTTTAAGTTAGCAGTTACACAAGAGTGACTCATTTTGATCTGTTGTATAATAAGAGTAGACATCAATAATGACAAACTAACCCTCAAATCTCCAGGTTCACCATCTATAATTGGTTCACACTCCTCATAAAAGACCACTTCCTGCCATGATAAAATCATCAGAACCATTTTTAACAATCAATTACAACCAGCAAGTTTATATATAAAAATAATAAAGTATCTTAACCATGAATTAACCGTTTACCTCCGCATCTTGCATTCCTTTCTCTATATCCACAGTTATAAAGTACCCGAAGTGCAACTTTCTTAAAGTTATTCATAGCTTTAAACTGTTTTAGCCTTCCAAGGACCGCGTTATCAAGTGGTGTATCGGGTGCTTCTCCATATTCTTTAATTCACGGATGCACCGATAAACATAGAAAAACGACATTGAAGATAACATTTATCAAAGCATTGGTATTTAACAGGGTTCCCTCATTACATAATATGCATACTGTACCATTTTTATTTTTCAATTACTATATAAATTTCCATTTCAGATAGTACTTACAAAGAACTTGATGAGCTGTTAACCTTTGCTTGGGATCTGAAGTCAACATCTTCTTTACAAGATCTTTGGCCTGATGAGATATGGAAGGCCACGGATCACTCGTGAAATCGACGTGCCCTTTCAAGATTGCATTGAATATCCTGTGCTCAGGTTCTGTATCACCACATGTATTTCTTATTAGTTCACTGAATTACTAATCTTTCTAGGCTTAATGAATCAAGAAACCATGAAAATTATCACCTGCCCGGAAAGGCGGAACTCCCCTCAGAAGAATATATAGCATGACCCCAATACTCCATATATCAACTTCTGGTCCGTATTTTCTCTTCAAGACTTCGGGTGCAATATAATAGGCACTTCCCACAATATCTTTGATAGCTGATTAGTTTCACATATGAATAACTTAACAATGATATTAATTTGTATAATATGTGGATGTTGGATCAACAAACAAATGGGGTATTTTTTTTTCATACAACGAGGATACTTGATTCGCATAAACTATAAATTATTGCAAACCGCTATAAGCACCATGAATTGACCTCAAACATAAACTAAACAAATTATATGAAAGTGCAGCTGTTGACTGACCAACTCCAAAGTCCATATCATGTATTGCCCTAAACCATAAGTTACTGCATATACCCTCTATTGATTGTTTCGCCATTTGCTTAAAAAACAAAAGTTATTGCATATACCCATCACATTAACTCTAACTAAACTTAATAAAAAACGTATTAAAAACAAACTGACAGCTGAATATAATCAGCTACTTTGACCCGTTCAAATTATCCAACCCGTACCGATGACCCGATCAAGATTATTCCTAACAGAGCCGACCCTGAATAAAGTACGATTACATGTATTTCACTACAAGAAATATCCATTAGCCATCTATTTGACTCCCCAATTTCCATAAACCTACCCATATACATGCAGTTCAACACAAAATTGAAAAAAATAAACTACAAACATATATGTATAAATACAGTTCAACACAAAATAAAAATAACAAACCTACAAATATACATGCTTATACATACTGTACTACACAAAATTAGTAAATAAAAAGAGAAATTGAAAAGAACGAACCGGAGGTGATCGAATGTCAGTGAAGGTGACCGGATTTCAGTAGAGGTGGCCGGATATCAGTAGAGTTGGCCGGATTTCAGCGGAGATGACCGGAAGTGGTTACATTTTAGTGGAGGTGACCTACAAAAACTACACAAAATCAAGAAATATAAATATATAACTAAAATAAACAACAATATAAAGAACCGTAACCGTGTATGTCGCCGGAGGTGGTCGGATTTCAGTGGTCGTTACCGGAGGTGCTTGGAATTGAGTGGAGTTGGCCGGAATCTTGGGTGATTTGAGTGGGGTGGACGGAGCACAGCTTGGAACGGGCTCACAGACACCGAAAGCCCCGCATTACGGCTGGCGGAGACCGACGGATCGATGGTGAAGGGGTATAGTAGGATAGAATGGAGGGAAAGGGAGGGATGAAGGGTTTTGTCCGCTTAAAACCCTTTAGCGGCGACAACTATCAGACATTACCCTGATCGTTGGATCAGATCTTCATCCAACGGCCAATAAATGCTCAGTAACCCTTGACCCCGATTGAACCCTTTAGCGACGACACATATGAAGTCGTCGCTAATACTGTCGCCACTAATATTGGATTATTCTTGTAGTGCATGCATTGAGTTACCTTCATTATGACGAGGGATGTGATTATGGTATTATACATTGTAACATCACCAGCGACACAATTCTTTTGGATGAGAATTGGGAAGCCAAGCTATCGGGTTTTGAAATTTCCATCAAACAGTCCGTAAACTATAAAGATCAGGTGTGCCCTTGTGAACACACTGGCACAATGGGGTGTGTGGACCCAGCAATTGAAAAGACGGGAGGTGTGACCCACAAGTCGGACATCTACTCATTCGGTGTTGTTTTATTTGAAACATTGTGCGGGAGGAAAGCATTAGTTCAGAACGAGGCTGATATGTCTCTAGCTCAGTTGGCCAAGTATCATTATGAAAAGGGAACATTGCCTGATATAATCCTGTTGGAAATCCAAATCAAGTTTGTCTTGATCATAAGAACTTGTAAGTGCAGCGGAGATATATGAACTTCATTTGCAGACATGGTTGATGCAGGGAATGCAGTGTGATTCGAAAGAAAGGATAAAAGTGGACAATTTGATTAACGGAAATTGTCTTGATGCCAACAACATTTGCCGGCAGTCTACATAAATACCATAAGATATGGCGGTTGTGTTTTGGCGGGTAACTGCTGTAGCAGTTATTTGAAATTCGGTTCCCGCTAAACACCCGCTTATTACATATAATTAACTTATCATATCTAACATGTTCACTTATCGATAATTACATAACTAAAATAAGTATAACTAAGTTTATAATTCTAACATAACCCCTCTAAACTTGGTTATGCTTATGAGCTTGTTTGATCACGCTTCGGTTTGCTTCCTCAACGGCCCATCTTGCTTGATTGAAATTGAATCTCTTTCGTTTCTTCATTTGATTCCAGTTGTCGTCCCTCACACCTGCATAAAACGCTACTTGTTTTGGTTCCATTTCATTGTGCACTTCTTCTGCAGCATCATGTCGGCCGCCTCCCAGGCTGTTTGTCTTCTTGAGATCCCCTCTTGAGACTTCATCCTCTTCACTCACCATCCTTTTATCATGCACTCTCTGTTGAACCTTCTTGAATTTGTAGTAGTATTCTAGGGTGTCTAAGTACATAGCATAAACTATACGAATGAAATCACCATCTTTGTATTCAAACCCCATATCTTTAGCAATGATTGGCCATAAGTTTTCTGTTGTTACTTCACGATATCCTCCATCCTTATCGACTAATGTATACAGATCCAGTAGATCTATCTTATGATTGTCTTTGGTGCAAGGAGGGAATGGTCTATGAGTGATTCCCAAGTATTCATTTAGAAACCATTTAACCATTTCTTCGAACTTCTTACTCAGTTCATATTTATATTTGAATACGTATTCGCGATCATCTAGCATACTAATCACTGCTTTACAATCATTAAACTCATGAAACTCCAATGATTTTAAAATCATTAGATTCCAATCAATCTCGGTTTCATCCGAGACGTTGAGGGTTTCGAAATATGAATTCAAATAGTCGTTTTTGAATTCATCATCTATCCCACACATGTTTTGCAACCTTTCTTTCTCCTTTATCCCCAACTCTTCCTCTTTTGTTAACCCCGTCACTTCATTTTTAGTGTTCATCACCGGAGATGAGAACATGGGGAATATTTTGCATGTATCACCGGTTCTCCGGACTGTAAAACCTTGTAACGTTAATTGTTCTAAACTTAGAACATTTCGGTTTATGTCCGGTGAATAGAAAACACTAGGAACGCTTAGTGTTTCATTCCCCATTTTTACTTCGGCTATCCCCACTCCTCGGATGAATAAGAAGTTATTCATTCCGGATCGTGTTTCTACCCCCATGATGTGTTTCACTCTCTTAAAGACATCTATGTTGTTCACAAAATGATGACAAAACGTTGGATTAACATACCAGATATCCTTCCATTGTCCGCCGTCGGTACCCGTAACTATCATTTCTTCTCGGCAATGAACTTCTTCTCTCTGGGTTCTTATTCCGTTGTTGATTGCTTGCCGAATGAGTTGTGATTCCTCATCATTTTCTTTAGATTTACAAGTGTAAATCTGATGACCGGGCAAGTGACAATAATAACACAACCGTTCTCGTCGTGTTCGTCGTTTTCTTTCATTCTTTTCATCGATGCAGTGTTGGCAGGGCATTAAGGTGTTGGTCGGTTTCATCTTTGCATCATGTCTTTCCATGGCTCTGATACCACTATGTTGGAAATCCAAATCAAGTTTGTCTTGATCATAAGAACTTGTAAGTGCAGCGGATATATGAACTTCATTTGCAGACATGGTTGATGCAGGGAATGCAGTGTGATTCGAAAGAAAGGATAAAAGTGGACAATTTGATTAACGGAAATTGTCTTGATGCCAACAACATTTGCCGGCAGTCTACATAAATACCATAAGATATGGCGGTTGTGTTTTGGCGGGTAACTGCTGTAGCAGTTATTTGAAATTCGGTTCCCGCTAAACACCCGCTTATTACATATAATTAACTTATCATATCTAACATGTTCACTTATCGATAATTACATAACTAAAATAAGTATAACTAAGTTTATAATTCTAACAAATCCATCCTCATCTATTAAATCAAATATTGTCTCTGCAATCACTCCTTATATACTCACAGGTAGCATATTCTTGCTTAAGTGATGATCGAGCACACCGCCCAGATATGCACCATATTGTGGTTAAACTTGAGAATGCATTGGAACTTCAGTTGCGTCGTGAAAATATTGTAAGACCCTTTTTCTATTTTATTATCTATTTTTTGGCATTCATCGTTCTTGGATGGTAATTTTCCTTTGTTTCTGTATCTTTACTTCCTATTCTATTTGAAAGTAAGTCAAAATAGGATGGTAAAAGAATCCAAATTGAACCATAAAACCAAAACATCTAGGAAGGGTAGCATAGTTTTATTTTTTGCGGGTTTGGACATGTATGGTATTAAGTGATACCGTCCAATTACGTCATAGAATATGATACATGAATTTAGAAATATAGTAAATAATATCTTTAAGTTACAAACAGAAAATTATTAAAGAAATATAAATTTTGTTAGAAGTTTGTGTGAGTATTTGATACTTTAATTCGATATTTGGCGAGTTTATGATTGGATTTTGGATAATGGGTGTCCTAACGGGTAACTTTTACCGCATGACCATACGAGGATATGTGCGGGTATACCTTGTAGCCTACGGGTAATGTATACATGTATGATACCAAATATTAGACACAATTTATAATCGGGTATGAAATTGGGATTACCAAAACCGACCCTTTACCATTCATAGTGAATGAGATTGAGTGGTTAGGTTGACGCATTGGTTGGTTTTAAACTTTTTATTTATTGATCACCATGGTAATAATAATTTATACTTTAAAATTAACCTTTTTTATGTTTAACTTTTTTGACTTTCAATCTATTTAAACATGGTATTTTTAATTATTTAATTTATTAACAGTTTACTTCGATAATTATTTTTTTATAGCACTTCTATTATTATTAGAGTTACTAACAGGTGTGCTTAAATTTTAATTTTAGTCTTCTATCTATACTCAGCTGTAACCTTTGAATGTTTGTTTCTGGTGTAATTTTTCTTTTGGTTATCATTTCTTTTAGTTTGAATTAGAAAAACAAAAAAAAATTATTCTAAGGCTTTGGTGTTCTTAAAAAGCGCATGTTGCATATTGATGCCTATTGTTGGAGAAAACCTTAACGATTGGTTTTTAAAAAATGCCAAGATTCTTAAATATCTAAGCAAATCACTGTTGGGTTTATGAACACCATTTTTTATTATTATTCAAGAGGAGACAAAAACATCCAGACCAGTTGTTTAAGGGTGAGAGGGATCAGGAGGGTACTTCCCGCACTTTAAGGGTGAGAGGGATCAGGAGGGTACTTCCCGCACTGATGATGCATGGTTGGGTCTTGCAAATTTATTATCAAGGCTAGTATATGCAATGGAAATTTTAAATTAATTAAACTTTACTAAAACACATGATTCAGATCCTTTTTATATATCTTGCTATACATAATTTTAATTTGTGTTTGGGTGTTATTTACAAACTGGGTAACTATAAAAAGTTTATGGGTTTGGTAAAACGAGTTGGGCCATCTGCTAAGGCCCAGCTGTGATGTCTTGATGGAAAAATAGGGCACGGGAAACAAGGGGAAAAGGGAATCAGGGGTCGGCGCCAGACTCACTACAATTTAATCAGATAGCAGCACTGGGTTGCAACAATTTGCCTTGTATAATTGTAGTAGTGGCTAGCGGTCAATAGATTCGAATGTCCTCTTTATTATTTCTAAAAGGAACCTAATTATATTCGAATGCCCTCTTTATATTCAGTTTTGTAACTCTCTTTTTTCCTTTGTCACATATTTGCAGGAAAACAAGTTGGGACACTTGAAGATTCGTCTTGGTGATATTAAATTAGCAACCAATAATTTCTCAGAGACATACACAATTGCATCTATGGATGGCGAATGTACTTTGTACAGAGCAGAGCTCCATTGTTTTGATAAAGAAAATCCTTCATCTGAAAAGGGGAAGAACATAGGAGAACATCCCAAGGGACACGACATTGTGGTTATAAAACGGTACCCTTCTGGAAATCAGTGTTTTGGAGAAGAAGAGCTTTTTACAGAAATTGAGATGCTTTCAAGTGTTGAGCATCTGAACATAGTCACTTTAATTGGATTCTGTATTGAAGATTCTGAGATGATCCTTGTCACTGAGAATGTGTCTAATGGATACCTTTGGAATTATTTGGGAAACGACAATGATATGCGTATTTTGACATGGGAGAAGCGTTTGAAAATCTGCATTGATGTTGCGAACGCATTGGAGCACCTTCACTCTGGGATGGAAGACCAAAAGATGATAATACACCGTGATATATGTCCCTACAACATTGGGTTGGACGAGAACGGGAGGGCAAAGATTGATGGGTTTGGAACCTGTGTATTCTTGCCTCCAAATGAAGAAGACGAAGCTGTCTATATCGAGTGGCGTGGCAGATCGGCCTACATAGATTCAGAGTATGAGAAGACTCGTAAGTTAAAAAGAGAATCAGATGTATATAGTTTTGGAATAGTTTTGCTTGAAATTCTATGTGGGAGGAGAGCCAGTGACCCAATTTACACGAAGGAGAATGTTAGAGGGTTGGGCCCCGTGGCAAGACAAAGCTTTTGCACAGGAACTCTAGAGGACATGATAGATCCTATACTAAAGGAAGAAACCAGTGAATGCAATTTTGTCCTAAAGAGAGGACCCAACAAGGAGTCTTTACACACATTCATGAAAATTGCATATCAATGTGTGGCAGAAACTCAAGGTCAACGTCCTACAACGAAAGTTGTTGTTAAGGAACTTGAGAAAGCATTATCATTTCAAGTAAGTCAATGTTCCAAAACATTAATCTTTTTTATACACATGCAAAATGCTTGTTAATAGTATTCATATGTACCATAGTATTTGTACTCAAATCATTACGTTTATATTGAAAAAACACCCTTCAATTTTTAACTTCTAGTGTTCTTGTCCTAAGCCCGTTCTTAACTATTGATGAAGTTGTCAAAGCTTCTCTTTAAAATTACTCTTTTCCCTTAACTATTGATGAAGTTATTAATGCCCTGATCGATGTAGCATCCCCGGGGGCTGCTATTCTCTAACCACAATTTTAATATTCATTTGTCGTTCTCAATGTCCCAGTTGAATTCAGAGGTAAAATCTGATTATGTGGAGGAGAAGAGTCATGCTTCGGTAATTGAGACACAAGTAGTTGAGCTTTCCAATGAATTGAACAATATGAACATGACTGACAAATCTGAAAATTTTGAAATTCATAACAAGGAAAATATGTTACATGACCAAACGGATGACCCAGCTGATCCTGATTGTTGTAAGTTTGCTATGTTTTAAATTTTTAATATTGATTTATCAAGTGGAGTCTTAAGCCGGTGATATGTGGGTACAGGAAAGTCAGACTCTTAGGAAGGCTGCTACACCTTCTTGGCCAAATATGTCAGAAACAAATGCACAGATATGAAAAGGAGGCTAAGTTGCACGTTCTTTTGGTTGTTGTATTAGGTGGGGTTGGCTGGACAGCGGTTCGCATGAAACTAGTCATGTTTATATAGGTTAAGTTTAAACAGGCTGGGTGGTTTCTGTTGGACTTTTTTGCATATAAGTTAATCTGTTTGTATAAGTGAATGTCATGTTGATGCTTCTGTAGTTCTTTATGTACTTGTTTATATTGATAATTAACTTTCTTGTTGTTTTTTTAAAACAAGTATCAACTTCATATTTTTGTTGTAGGAATTTATTTGTGCAATTAAAACTCTCAGACAACCCTGTTAATTTCATGATGTGTTTTATTTGTCATGTGTACTCGTACTGATGGTTTCTTAGGAGGTAATGGTCATGACTTAAAGATAAGCATAATTAGGTAGCAAATAAAGCTTCTTTTGATTTGAGGTTTTATCCTACTAAACGATTGATCATTACTAAGTTTGGGATCTTCGTTTGTGGCTCGCTTTTTAATCTAAATCCTGTACCTCCTCTTACATCATCCTTTTAGGATGATATATATGAAATGCATAGAAACTAATTTGTATAAACAATTAATTAATGTATAGTATACAATTAGAAAGTTATTTTGTTTCGGTAAAATGATTTTTTTATGGTTTTTGTTGGTGCACTTGTGTCTGTACTTTGTCTGTATTCGGTCACGATGTAAACGATGTCCTGATTAGTGTTGTAAGTTGACCAAGTCAACCATCCTCCGGTTTGACTTGGACAACAGTTGGTAAATGTTGAAAGATGTTCTGTCTCGAAGGATAAGAGATCGAAGGATGATGTGGATCCTTCGATCTCATCGAAAGATATGCTTCGAATGATTAGACCTCGAAAGGTGATCTTTCGAGGTCCATGCTGATCCTTCGATTGACTTGTCATCGATAGATGATCCTTCGGACCATCTATCGGATCCTTCGGACTGGACATCATGGGCTGGGTATAAATACCCAGCAGTGTGTTGAGTTCATTAGACAGACATAGACACTTAGACAGATTCACACACCGAAAGAGAGAGTCTTCTTGAGAGCATTCTGTCCGGAACTCACACACACACTTTGAGAGTTTACATGTTAGATTTGTAAACATTGTGTTTGTAACCGAAACCTTCATTTGCATTAATACAAGTTGTGTTAATCGGTGAACCCGTGTGTGTTGTGTTTGTACTTGCTTAATCTCGGTTTGCTTGCTAGCTTGGATTCCGCACTCGCTAGTGGGTTAGTATAACAAGGTTTGAGGTTCGTCATCCTCCGACAAGGGACCTACAAGTGGTATCAGAGCTTGGCTCTTTACCTTGTTTAAAACCGGGTTATTCAAGTTCTTGGTGTGTGTTTGAACACTTAGTTTAACACCCGTTTTTGTTGGTTTTTCTACACTTTTAAACTGGAAAACGTGTTTTAAACTTACCGGGAGTGTTCATAAGTGGGTTGGGTAACTTAAAACTTGTTTTTAAGTGACTTTGTGTGTTCCGGCCATATTTCCGATCAAGGATTCCGGTGACTGGTTTGGGGATAAGGTTATCCATTTTGGGAAATCTTTCAAAGTTGGTGGGAAAGGTACAGCCTGCACATCCTTTCTGCCGAAAGTTGACTTACCTACCCATCACCTTTTCACCAACCTATCAAATCAGCGTCAGTTGTGTCAGAAGGTCTCGAAAGATATCTTTCGACATCGAAAGATCATCTTTCGACTATCTTTCGATCAAGGAAAGCTCGAAAGATTATTATCCTTCGATCCATCCTTCGAAGTCTGAAACATATCTTTCGTTAAAGGAATCTTTTCGAAAGACAGGTGTCCGAAAGATAAGGATTTAACTCGAAAGATAAGGATCTTTCAAAGGAGAATCCTTCGAGTTCTTGAATCTTTCGAAATCATTGTTCGAGATTCAACAGTAGTCTTTCGAGTACTGTTGATCCTTCGAACAAGAGTTGATCTTTCGATTGTGGTCAGTTTATTGTTAACAGGTTTCTGTGATTTCAGATCTTTCGACCAAGACCCTTCGGCTGTGTGATCTTTCGGATTACTCACTTAGCATTTATTTTGCTTATCAATCATGAATCCGAGTTGGTGGAATCCGGCTCCTGATAGTGGTGAATATACAAGATCAAGTGTCACTCCCTCATGGTGGGGTACACCGGCTCTAGACGATGGAAAATACACGAATACAAGGTCATCTCCTTCATGGGCCGAGTCTCCGGTATCGACATCTTCTCAGGGAAATCAATGGGCATTGGTATCGAATCAAACTCCGAGCATTCAAAGTATCTTACTAAGCGAAAGTGAAACAGGAAGTTTGAATCGACCTCCAAAGTTGATGCATTTGAATGAATATCCAGGATGGGTTGAGAGATTTAAAACATATGTTCTTGGTCAAAATACCGAACTGTGGATACGTTTCACTACAGATTTCGATCAAGCCATAGAGGTTGCTGCTTCAGATACTGCCACGTTTGCCGATCTTCCAGAAGATAAAAAGAAAACCTATGATCTGGAAAAGAAGGCATACGCCATCCTCACTCAGGCGTTAAGCAGGGATATCTACCACCAGTTTGTCAGCTTCAAGACAACAAAGAAGTTGTGGGACGGATTGAAAAACAGAGGAGTAGGAAATGCAGCAACACGTCAAATGCGTCATGATCTTCTCAAGAAAGAATTTGATGGTTTCACTTGTATGGATAAGGAGTCCTTGGGAGATATGACAAGCCGGTTTTATCATTTGCTTACGGAATTGGACAATTATAGTGTAACGACAACTCAAGCTGAAGTGGTGAAGAAGTTTGCTGATGCTTTGCCTCCTCAATGGAGTAGTTTCTTGGAAATCCTGAAGTACAACGGAGTGTTGAGAACCACTAATATCAACGACTTCGTGCAACTTTTGGAAAACAAGGATCAGGAGGAGACATTAAAGGCAAAAAGAGTTCCAGTGGCGCAAAATCCAGAGATGTATTGTGGAACTTCCAATTCTTCGTCTGCAAGAACCGGTCCACATGCTCCACTTCAAACAGCGTTTGTTACTAGCACGGATATGTATGGCAACCCTGTGCAAGTTCCTGTTAAGCCACCTCCCACCACAGATATGTACGGAAATCCAATACAACCACCTCCTCCTCCGCCTCCTGCTCAACAACAACGTGCATGTTATGGAGGAACATCATCTGCTAGTCAACAATCAAAGCCAGGTACAGTGCAGCTCGACACGTCAAGCTTCTCTAAAATCAGTGTAGAAGTAGCTAAGGAACACATGGAGCTGCTTAACACTGTTGTGAGCGCGTACTGTGGGTTAATAGAAGGTCAGATTGGCAACATTAATCTGACACAAGAAGATTACAGGCAGATTGATAAAGAGGAGATGGACTTGATGGACATCAAGTGGGCCTTTGCGAGTGCTGTGAGAAGAGCAAAGGATTGGATGGAAAGTACTGGAAGAACCAGCTTGGAAAGTAAGAGAGACACCAAGTATGGGTTCGATAAACAAGCTGTTAAGTGCTTCAACTGTGGTGAACGGGGTCACTTTAAACGGGAGTGCACAAAGCCAGCTCAACATGGGAATCAAAACCCCTTCAGAAATCAAGGCAACCAGCAAAACAGAAACAATGATCGTACATTGGTACCCATCAACAACCAAACCAACCGGGCACTTGCGGTTCAGGTGGATGAAGGTTGTGACTGGTCAATCCAGTTGGGTGGTGATGCTCCCGATGGAACAGCATGTTTTGCTCAGATTGTGAAGAAGCTAGTTCACACCAGTGGTGGAGAATCTTCTGCCAGTGGTGGTGAATCATCTGAAGATGAAGATTCGTCTGGATACAGTAGAAGTGTTGATGAAGAATCATCCAATTCTGGTGATGATCATGTGGGTGAGACATCTAATGGTTCGGATGATGTTGATTTTGATGAACTTTTGGAGGAAGCTGCAACAGAAACTCAAAGAAGATCTATTCTGGTGAATCAAGCTGCTTATACTTCCTCTTCTCTCCATTCAGCCTTTATGGCTAATGTCGACGGTTCATCAAGTCAGGTATGTGTCGATGAACCCACTGCTGTTAATTGTGATGAATGTACTAGGTTGCATGCTAGATGTGCTGAAATGGAGAAAAGTATGTCTGAGTTGCAAGGCAAACATGATGCTTTACAAGCTAGTTTGTTTGACTTGCAAGACAAACATACTACTGTGAATGAGAATTTGAGTGACTTGCAAAGTAAGCATGACGCTTTGCAAGAAAAGTATGATGTGACTTTCCTCCACAATCAGAAATTGACTGTGGACCTTTCCAAATGCACAGAAGCCAACATGTTTTATGAAAACCATGAAAAAGAATTTAAGTCAGTAATTGAAACATTAAAGAAAGATAAAACTGAACTGACTAAAATGGTTTCAAGAAAACAAACTGATATTAATTTGTATATATCTCGCCTTGAGATTATGCAAAAAGAGATGGCTTGTGTGAAAACCGAAAGTGATGCGATCCAACTTAAGCTAGACAGTTATTTGAGCTCTAGCTATGTGTTAGATCACATCATTGATGTTCAAAAGGAAAAGAGAGATGTCACATGCATAGGCTACAAGAAGTGTCCACCACCAGTGAGACATAATTATGATGCCATGCCTGATGAAGAGGACAGGGTGTTCTTTGAGCCATCTGTGCCTCTGGATGTTAAGGAGTTTGCTGCAGGACTTGGATACCAAAAGGAAGTATCCTCAGATTCAGATGTGTCAGCAGATACATTTATAAGTGCTGAACAGAATCAAGATCCTTCAGTTGTGATTGAGGATGCTGATTCTTCTGATGATGAATCTGATGATACTGTCCCAGCAAAGTCTGATGCGGTAGCCAAAAATGAGGACATACCTCTTGAGAATCACATTCTATGTGATCCCCCTGTACAACCCGCTAAGACTGTTGCAACTGAGTCCTCATCTGCAGAAGAGTCGGAGAGTGTGAATTTGCTGTACACTCTAGTTGGTGATGATAAAATTTACTCAGACAAAGATTTTCCCATTAAGAATGTTAATCAATCCTTAATCTGCAAAGTCTTTGAAAACTCGACAAGTAAGTTTTTGGGAAAGACAGGACCACGTGTTACAGTTACACAGTATCCTCCTATTCCAAAGGCTGAAATTCGAAAACAATTTGGCAACAAGAAATTACCAACAGTGCCAAAACAGCAAAATCATACCAAGCCCAAAGAAAAATCACCGGCTCAAGTCCAAAAGAAGCCGAACCAAAAGAAGAAGAAAAATGTTAACTTTGTGAAATCGACGGGAACAGACAAAATTGAAAAGTTTGAAAATCAATCTAACTTAGATTTTGTCAAGAAAACTATTGTCGAGAAAAGAAATGAACCAAGCAGTTCAAAGCCTAGTACCTTGGGTTCACAAAGTTCAACATCATCGGCTAAGCGATCACATGATACTTCGGGGTTTGTAGAACGAATATCATGTTTTGAATGTGGAACCATTGGACATATTATTCGTAATTGTCCATATCTTCATAAACAAAAAGGAAAGGTTGATGATCCCCGTGGCAAGACTGACCGTAAGCCATCTGTTTCCACAACACAAGATCCCCGACTTGTAAAAGAAAGGGAAAAGAAACAGAAACGCCAACAGGTCAAGAAGATTGAAAAAACAATTAAAACTGATGTGGTTCAAAAACAATCTGTTGCTGTAAAACCAGAAAATTTCAAAACTTCAAACAATCAAGAAGTTAAAATATTAAAGAAAGACACTGGTAAAACAAAACAGACATGGAAACCTAAATCGGTTACTGAATCAGGGGGACCATCACAATTCACCAACCATCAAAGACAAGAAGTTATTGTCATTGATGAAAATGGAAGACCCAAGACCACAATGGCTTGCGTCCCCATCTCCAACTAATTCATTTGAGTTCATGTGCAGGGTGCTTCAGGAGGAACTGTCAGTAGTCATTGGATTGTTGATAGTGGGGCATCCAGGCACATGACAGGCGACATGAAGCTTCTCTACGACGTTAAATCTATTAGAGGAGGTTATGTTGCTTTTGCTGGAGATAAAGGTGGATATATAACGGGTGAAGGAATGATTTCCAACGGGATTGTCAGCTTTGACAAGATCAACTTTGTGCAACAACTTGATCACAATCTTCTTAGTGTTTCTCAAATCTGTGACAAGCAGTTTTCAGTACACTTTGATGCTAATGGATGTTATGTGCTGAAGCCGGGCTTCAAAATTCCAAAAGAATGGATTCTCTTGTCGGCTCCAAGGATAAATGATTTGTACGTCCTTGACATGAGCCAAGCTATTACTACGTCTGCACAAGCAACTTGTTTCATTTCCAAAGCCACAGAAAAAGACACTATCTCTTGGCACAGACGAATGGGTCACATTCACTTACGAAAAATGAATCATTTGGTTTCAAATGAATTGGTGAATGGTGTTCCCCTCAAAAATTTCCATCTACAAAACGTCTGTGTTTCGTGCCAGAAAGGAAAGCAAACAAAGAAGAAGCACCGTACAAAGAAGATCAACACGGTGGCAGTTCCTCTTGAACGTTTGCACATGGATTTGTTCGGTCCTGTCAAGCACAAGAGTATTCGGGGTGATCAATACTGCCTCGTGGTTACTGATGATTATTCAAGATTTTCTTGGGTTGCGTTCATGGCACACAAGAGTGAAACCTTTGGTATTATCAAAAACTTGATCATTCAGATTGAGAATTTGTATAAGTTGAAGGTTAGGCGGATACGTAGCGACAATGGTACTGAATTTAAAAATCATTCCATGACGGAGTTCTGCACTTCAAAAGGTATTCTTCATGAGTTTAGTGCAGCTTATACTCCTCAACAGAATGGTGTCGCTGAACGTAAGAACCGCACATTGATCGAGACTGCTAGGACAATGTTGGTAGAGTCGCAGTTGCCCATTCCATTCTGGACTGAAGCTGTGGCCTCTGCATGTTACACATTGAACCGAGTCCTTACAGTCAAAAGGCACAACAAGACCTGCTTTGAGCTTCTTCAAAAACGGAAACCAGATTTGTCTTATCTTGAACCGTTTGGAGCTCCATGCACAATCATCGATTCTAATGGAAAGTTTGGGGCAAAAGCAATTGATGGATACTTTCTTGGGTATGCCACCCCTAACTTACGAGTCTGGAATCTAGAGACTAAAAGGGTCGAGGAATGGTCTGAGGTCAGAGTACAACGGCACACCTTGCCAGTCAAAAATCCGGGTCAACCTTGGATGTTTGAGTACGATGACTTCTTCAATTCAATCAATGTTGAAGCCGTTGAAGAAAATGCTGCGGCTAGGATGTTTTTCGAGAGTGACAATGCAACAGTTTCACCGGTGGTTCGTCCGATTCTTGTTAATCAAGAACCATCTTCTTCGGTGAACAATAATACTCTCAACAATGAGGATTTTCATGATGCAAATAAATTGAACGAATCTTCAGAGGATGATGAATTTCTAGATGCAGATCAAGAAGCTCCTACAACAGCAGTTCATGGTACTTCAGAGGGTACTCCTCCAGTAGATGCCCATAGAACAGCTGAGGCTACTGCATCATCCTCTTCGTCAATTCCGGGCCTTGAATTGGTTGTTGATCTTAACCTCAACAACCTGGGTATAAATGTTCCAGTTCCAGATAATCCAGAAACAAGGATTCATAATACCCATCCTCAACAAAACATCATTGGAAATGTGCAAAGTGGCGTTCAAACAAGAAACATGTTGCGAAACAACAACAACGCAGGCTTGTATGCAGCTATTCGAGAATCCGGGCAACAAAACGATTGGTCTTTCGCGTGTTATGTTTCACAGGAAGAACCAAGAACGTGGAAAGAAGCCTTGAAAGATAATGCTTGGGTTGAAGCAATGCAGGAAGAGCTGCAACAATTCCAGAAGCTGGGTGTCTGGAAACTAGTAGAGAAACCTGCTGGATACAAGAAGATTGGTACCCGTTGGGTTTTCAAATGCAAAAAGGATGACCGCGGAGTTGTTATCCGAAACAAAGCACGTTTAGTCGTTCAAGGTTTTCGTCAGATTGAAGGGATCGACTACAACGAAGTCTATGCACCAGTGGCACGTCTCGAAGCAATTCGAATCTTTCTAGCCTATGCGTCTTTCAAAGGATTCAAGGTTTATCAGATGGACGTGAAAAGTGCATTCTTACATGGTGTGGTTGAAGAAGAGGTATACGTCGAACAGCCTCCAGGTTTTGAAGATCCTATCCATCCCGATCGGGTTTGGTTGCTCAACAAAGCTCTCTATGGTCTTCATCAAGCACCACGAGCTTGGTATGCAACCTTATCACACTATCTGCTGGAGAACGGTTTTCGTAGAGGTCTTATCGACTGTACTCTTTTCATCAAAGAACAAGATGGAGATCTTCTTCTGGTACAGGTATACGTTGATGATATTATTTTTGGTTCTACTAATGATGTCTTGTGTAGGGAATTCGAGCGTATCATGCAGGATAAATTCGAGATGAGTGCTATGGGGGAAATGACTTTCTTCTTGGGCCTACAAGTACAACAAACTGAGTCTGGGATATTCATCCATCAGACTAAATATGTTGGTGACATCTTGAGCCGGTTCCAGATGTCTGATGCAACGCCCATTGGTACCCCATTGCCAACTAATCACGGAATTACTCCTGACTTGAA
This sequence comes from Helianthus annuus, assembly GCF_002127325.2. NCBI lineage: Eukaryota > Viridiplantae > Streptophyta > Magnoliopsida > Asterales > Asteraceae > Helianthus > Helianthus annuus. The sequence continues at coordinate 187,149,608 of NC_035443.2, forward strand.
GGGAGAAGCTGTTAGCCCCTCAACCTACCGCGCGATGATTGGATCTCTTATGTACCTCACAGCATCAAGGCCAGACATAATGTACCCAACGTGCCTGCTTGCCAGATATCAAGTTAACCCGAAGGCCTCACATCTTGCAGCTGTTAAAAGGATTTTTCGTTATTTGAAGGCATACCCTGACACCGGTCTGTGGTACCCTAGGGATAATAACTTTGAATTGGTAGCTTTCAGTGATTCTGATTTTGGCGGATGCAAAATCGACGGTAAATCCACGACGGCTGGATGTCAGTTTTTAGGAAATCGCCTAGTCACGTGGCAGTGCAAGAAGCAGACGTGTGTCGCTACATCAACATGCGAAGCTGAATACATTGCTGCCTCAAGTTGTTGCTCCCAAGTTCTTTGGATTCAACAACAAATGCAGGACTATGGTTTTGAATTCCTAACTACTCCTATTTACGTTGATAATTCTGCTGCTTTAGATATCACTAGAAATCCTGTGCAGCACTCAAAGACCAAACACATCGAAATCAAATATCACTTCATACGTGATTGCTTTGCGAAAAGGCTAATCGATGTTGTTAAGGTCCACACCGATGACCAACGTGCCGACTTATTTACCAAAGCATTTGACAAATCAAGATTTGACTTTTTATTATTGATAAATGGCATTAAGGTCAAGCAAGAGTAAAACCAACATCGGAAAATCATTTTTGTAAATATCTTTGTGTCTTTTAAATTTATCTTAGTTTATTGATTTTAGGGGGAGTAAATCCAAAAATCGGAAAATACAAAAACATCGAAAAATTTCAAAAACACAAAAACAATAGAAAAACAAAAATGAGTTTCCTGGCGAGCAAAAGAGAAAATGATAGTACATCAGTGGTCTATCCAAACCTCTTTAAACCTTAAATGAAAAACGATAAGCAGCTCTATATAAGATGTATCGGTAGGCTCACAATCATTTTAAAGTGTGCAGGGTGATATAAATCTTAATCGACTGAAGACCAGGTGGGAACCATTCATTAGCATATGGTCTTAGTACCGAAATTTCGTTTGATAGATTGCCGAGGTTCTGAGATATTCGGTCTTTATGCTGCTTATCATCTGGGTATCATGGTTGTATCTTTTACCGAAAAATAACGGGGATGCAAGTCTAGATCTTCCATGATACTATATATACGTGTACATATTACATACTGCATTCGACCTCAATAAGTGATAAACAATCACATGTCCAAATCAAATAAGTGATAAAATATCACATTTATCCGGGTGTCAAGTTCGTCTCTCTGCTGTACGGAAGTACTGACCTGTTCACGGACTTGCACCTGTGCCCTCATGCATATGAAAATCAAGTTCCTCCTCAATAAGTGATTCTATCACATAGGGCTTGTTTTCAAATCTAAATAAGTGAGTATCTCACAATTTATACGGTCAAACAGATGATAATCGGTATACTCACCGGTAAGATGAATTCTCGCGCATACCTTGATACGGGAATGTGTCGTGATGTGGATGAACACCGGTCGGTAAGTATAAATCATACCTTAACGTATCCCCTCGCCATGATACATCTGATAAGTTGAGCTTAAGTGGACAACAATACCGATGATTGTTATAGGATGCTTATCTTAATGTTAACTAACTGAACAACAAGAGTGTTTTGGCATGACCGTACACTGATATGATTCTCTTACCCTCGAAACTCGCAAAAAGAATGTCTGTATATATTTATTTACTGCTTAACTTTTATTGTCTTATTTTAAACAGTTTCGTCGTTTGGTGCATATCAGCACGACATTAGCGGTGATGTCGTTTGATAACACTCAAAGGATTTTAAATTGTTGTCTTTTAATTTCAAATATACCAAAAAGATTTTAGGTGTGTTTTAATATAAACTTTATAAAAGTCAAAAAGATTTTGTTTCTCTTTATTTTCGATCATACGATGTTGGAGCTCGAGTATTCGTTGCCTGAAATCTGAACGAAAACCAAAGTGACTAAATCTTCATAAACGGTCGAAATTTGCATGTTTTGAAAGTTAGAAATTGAAATTGATAAATTTATTAAACTTTCAAACTTGTCGGACGGTGTTTGTTTGTGACATGGTCATTCGTGTGTCATTTGTTTGTATTAACTATATTCCAAGCAATTGTTCTCATTACGCGTTTAGATTTCTTGCATGTGCAGATTCTAAAGGCTAGGAGAACATGGTCGATGACAAGCTTTGGAATGAAGACACGACGAGAAGGCACTCAAAAGATAAAGATGATCGAGTTGCCGCTGGCCATCATCAACACCACAAGGATCTCACTTCATAAAGATCAAGTTTTTCACGAAGCATAACTCAAGGGGGAGCCTATGTTAAGGGGGAGTTTGTCAACACACTTCCTACATGATACGGGTAGTTTGTTGATACACTCTCTGCTTTCAAGACATGAAGACTTTGAAGATCCTCCGACAATGAAGACTTGAAAGGACATCAGAGTTTTGGGAACTCGAAGACCAAAGACCGTCGAAGTTCGAGACGAGTCTACAATTATAGAAGATAAAGACAAAGCTACTGCCAAGGGGGAGTTTGTTGGTGCACTTGTGTCTGTACTTTGTCTGTATTCGGTCACGATGTAAACGATGTCCTGATTAGTGTTGTAAGTTGACCAAGTCAACCATCCTCCGGTTTGACTTGGACAACAGTTGGTAAATGTTGAAAGATGTTCTGTCTCGAAGGATAAGAGATCGAAGGATGATGTGGATCCTTCGATCTCATCGAAAGATATGCTTCGAATGATTAGACCTCGAAAGGTGATCTTTCGAGGTCCATGTTGATCCTTCGATTGACTTGTCATCGATAGATGATCCTTCGGACCATCTATCGGATCCTTCGGACTGGACATCATGGGCTGGGTATAAATACCCAGCAGTGTGTTGAGTTCATTAGACAGACATAGACACTTAGACAGATTCACACACCGAAAGAGAGAGTCTTCTTGAGAGCATTCTGTCCGGAACTCACACACACACTTTGAGAGTTTACATGTTAGATTTGTAAACATTGTGCTTGTAACCGCAACCTTCATTTGCATTAACACAAGTTGTGTTAATCGGTGAACCCGTGTGTGTTGTGTTTGTACTTGCTTAATCTCGGTTTGCTTGCTAGCTTGGATTCCGCACTCGCTAGTGGGTTAGTATAACAAGGTTTGAGGTTCGTCATCCTCCGACAAGGGACCTACAGTTTTATACATTAAAATACACACAATTGGATCCGACTCATTGGCTTGTTAGCTAATTTTTATATTTTATTGCCGATAGTGAAAAAGAATTTGAAACCACCCTTTTAGTCTTTAGCTTGTAAAATGAGTTGAAATTGCCACCTCGTATTGAAGTAATCCTCCTATTCTACTCAGTTAGCTCATCTACAAGTCTTTTAGGTAGAGAATCACAAATTGGTTCGTAACGCTAAACCGGTTTGGGTTGGTCAACAATAAGTCAAAACCGGTTCGGGTTCAGCCGGATTGTTGACTGGTATTTTCTACCACTACCATTCAGGTTCGAGACGATTTTGAGCATTTTTTTACTGGTAAGTTCGGGTTCAAAATGACTTTGACCTTTTTGGGTTGGTCAACAGTAAGTCAAAACCAGTTGTGGTTCAGTCGGATTGTTGACCGGTATTTTTTACCAGTACCATTCAGGTTCAAAACAATTTTGAGCATTTTTTACTGGTATGTTCGGGTTCAAAACGACTTTGACCATTTTTTGCTTGTTCGGTTTGTGTTCAAACCGGTCTCAAGGATTGGAATCCAAACCGGTCCCAATCCTACGGTTTCAACGGGTAGGAACCGGTTGGTTCTGTTTCTGTTCCAGCCCAGTGTGTAAAAAACAAGAGTTATTGGCTTTCATAAAGAAAATTGGGTTATCTACTCTGAGGCAGGCAAGTTTTTCACTGTTCGATGGAGCTGTTTTAGATACCTAGTTTTAATAAAGTTCTTCACTGTACTTCCTCTCTCATTCACTGTGATCCTGTTTTAATAACTAAGCATGCAGTATGCACGTGGTAATAACAATGTTCAATTGTTGATATCTGAATTAACATGTGCTCATGTTTTCAGTCCGTCCGTCTGATGAGTTGATATCAGAACTTTTACCTTGTAGTTCGCTGCTTGCTCGTCAGCCTGAAAATTCGCCTAGTGACAACAAATTTATATATCTAGAAACAAAAACTCAATGTTCCAATGGACATACAAAAAAGAATGTGATCATATCTTACTTTAAGAGATTGAACGGAAGGTGAATTGTTAATTTGACAAATATGAACAAAATTTATAATTTGACATGATGTCTTAGATAAAAGGGAAGTCAATTCAATAATTTTTTTTATAAATTTACTTGCGATCAAGGAAAGATCTTAGGGGGCGTTTGGTTCGCGGAATGATTTGGAATTGGAATTTGTATAGGAATTAGAATTTGAAGGAATTGGATTTGGAATTTAAACATTCCAATTGGAATTGGAAATTGTTGGAATTGGAATCTCAATTCCATTTTTGTTGTGTTTGGTTGTCAAATGAATTGGAATCCCTCACCCTGGCACCCACAACCACCAATTCGGGTCGAAACGGTATGCGTCGAAACGGTTCGGGTCGAAACGGTACGCGTCGAAACGGTTCGCGTCGAAACGGTTCAATACGAAACGGTACATGACGAAACCGTTCGTGTCGAAACGTTACTGGTCGAAACCGTCGCGTCGAAATGGTACAAGTCGAAACTGTTCATGTCGAAACGCTACGGGTCGAAACGTTTCGGATCGAAACCAGTATGGGTTGAAACGGTGCGGGTCGAAACGGTCGAAGATTTCAATGAATTTACTTTAAATCCTTCACATATAGGAAGGATTTTGAATTCCTTTAGTTAAAGGAATTTGAAGGAATTCATGCCTAATTCCAATTCCATTGTCAACCAAACATATAAACACATGAAGATTGGAATTGGGATTCCAATTCCATCAAATTCTGTGAACCAAACATCTTAAGAGATGGAATTCAAATTCCAATTCCCTTAAATTCCATTGAATTCCTGCAAACCAAACGCCCCCTTAGACTATTTTGGGACAAGTCCCCAACTCAAGTCTAAAATCCAGAGTCTAACAATGTATTGGGCCTAAACATAATTGTGAAACGTCAGGCCCAATATTTACTACTTGTAGTTTTTCTCTTGATTTGGGTTTTTTAATGGCTCAAAATCAAAAGAAAATCCAAACCATTTAGAAATAATCACAATATAAATTCTAGGTTTCCGGTTTCTCTAAAGTCCAGACCTTCACTTTCACATGCTTTTAATAGATTTCACAATGCGGTTTAATTAGCCGTCCATCTTTGACGTGTTGACTTTCTTCCCAATGATTCCATTTTATTAAGTAACTTTTTGTTACACTTTCTAAGCCCAACAAATTACATCACATTCATAACCCTAATCATTCTATTCATCACAACTGAGTTGATGGATCTATACCACTTCAAAAAATATATTCGCAATAAACATATTGAACCAATATCATATTCGTATTCGGATTGTAAGTTGACCTTGCCAGCCGTCATACATGATTACCCCTCTCGGCCCATACATCATATATCCCATTATTCTAGTTCTGAGTAGACTTGCATGTGGACCATTTATTGATATAAAAAGCCAAAATTTTGTGGGCCGCATTCCAATTATTGATTTTCTTCATTCCGATTTGCATCCTAGCCGACAAAAATGTCATGCCAATATCCAGTTTTAAACTAGGCTGAATCCTAGCCAACATATAATTGCACCATGCCGATTTTAAGGGCTCTCTACAGAATTTGCAAATCTCCATTAAATAAAGTCCAAATAATATCCATATGGTGCAGGACCAATGCAATTCACACAACACTACCAAAATAATCGGGCTTAAAAAAGGTCTAGTAGAAAAAAAAAAAAAATCCACTTAATCCGATTATTACAAGCCCAAAGGTCTATCACTCCCTGCTGCGTTAAAATTGTCTTCCAGCCAGTTGAGTGCGACTTCTGTTGACTTTTCGGTCAGCATTGACCAAAAAAGTCAACACTTTTTTCCCAGCTTCCAAGGAAACATAATTTTTAAGCCCAAGTATACTGTATAAAGTTTGGACTTTGGAATGTCTAAAGATAGCAAACCAAACAGGTGCATATATCCAGTGCTTTGTCTATTGTACTTCTTCACAAGTTGTACCTAAGACCAAAAGCAGTTTTCTTTATGCTCTCAGATCTTAGCCTAGTAGAATTCCAACTTTGAGTGTATAATTCATGTTGTTTTGGAGTGTTTTCCTGCATTGACTTCTCATGCTTCAAGTGTTGACTTTTGACTGCATTGACTTCTAGTTGACTGTGGCCCACCTTTTAGAAGCTTTTGACCAAATCCAGACCATCAAAATCCAGTATGTTCTACATTAACTGCTATGATCAGGTGCTTCATCCCGTGTCCATATTTTACTTTCAGATAACTTATTAACATACTCCTCCCTTTACCATATTCATATCAAAATTTGACCCAATAACTCCCATAAACTTGACCACTAACCACAAGCATTTGTCTTCTAATTTATTTTTACCGTTAACTTCAGTTGACCTGCTAGGTTATTATTGTAATGGACCAGGACATTTAGTTGGTAAAATGTAAAAATTGGAGAAGTAAAATCACCATATCAGATTATAAAAATTTGTAAAATCTTGAAATATGTAGAGATTTGAATAGTAGTATAGATACTATTGATAAACTAACACTTTAAATAACAAAAGACCATGCAACGTGAATAAAGAACATCAAGTCAAAGTAACTCCCACAAAATAGGAATATGACCCATGATACGTTCGTAATAACAATTTAATTAGACTTCAAGTCTTCCACAATAAACTGCCAATTTGACTTGTACCCATTTACCCGACATTCGTGACCTGTGAATAAACCGATTAACCCAACAGTTCAAAGTACAAATCAACAATTGTCTATGACTTAAAAGAACCTAGTTTGATCAAACTTCTATACAAAGATATGCAAATACAAAACTAGTGACAATTTGATTGCTCTTGAGATGTAGGCTAGAAAATGTCAGATGTTGCTGCATTTGATTCCCAGAGTTGACGTTTTGACTTTTCAGCTATTGTAAAGTTTCGGCATCAGTTGAAGCTTTAGAGAGTACTGAAACAAACATATAGATAGAAACAAACTATTTTAAAAATGGGTTATCATGTTATGTTTTATCTTTAACTGTTTTAAGTGCTAATATCATCAACTAAGATTATGGCCATTGTTGACTTTTTGTTGTATAAATTGATGTTTTGAGCAGATTTTCCAACTTGTAAGCACCAAGATCCTCCTTTTCAATCAAAGAAAGGTCATGATGCCATCTGGGTAATCGTTGATCGTCTTACCAAGTCAGCGCATTTCTTGCCAATCCGTGAGGATTATTCGGCTGACAAACTTGCTCAACTCTATGTAGATGAAATTGTAGCTCGACATGGTGTTCCTTTGAACATCATTTCTGACAGAGATGCTCGTTTCACTTCTCATTTTTGGAGAACCATGCAATCTGCTATGGGGTCCCAACTTAATCTTAGCACAGCCTATCATCCGCAAACGGATGGTCAATCTGAAAGAACAATCCAGACACTGGAGGATATGCTCAGAGCTTGTGTGATCGACTTTGGTGGTAGTTGGGATTCACATCTTCCGTTGATTGAATTCTCCTACAACAACAGTTATCACTCCAGCATCAACATGGCTCCTTTCGAGGCTCTCTATGGTCGAAAATGTCGTTCACCAGTCTGCTGGAATGAGATTGGCGAGGCTCAGCTTACTGGACCTGTCCTCATTTTAGAGACAACAAAAAAGGTAAAGAAAGTTCGTGATAACCTTCAGACAGCTAGAAACCGTCAAAAGAGTTACGCGGACCTAAAACGCAAACCCTTGGATTTTCAAGTCGGTGATCGTGTATTACTTAAGGTCTCACCTTGGAAAGGTGTGATCAGATTTGGAAAGAAAGGAAAACTTGCACCTAGATACGTTGGACCATTCAGGATCGTTGAAAGAATCGGTAAGGTAGCCTACAGACTTGAGTTACCTCCTGAACTTGGAAATGTTCATCCAACCTTTCACCTTAAGAAGAAGAAGATGAGTTTCTTTTGAAAAGAGAAAATATGGTTTTTAAGAAGAAGAAGATGAGTTTCTTTTGAAAAGGAAAAACTAAAACAAAATGATATAGGAAGAAGAGAAATGTAGATTTTCAAAATTTTTACTCCTGACAACTTTTTGTATTGTCCCAATAAAGCAAATTTTATTCCAATTAAAAAATAATTGTTATTAACATTTTAAAAATATAATCATTAACGAAGAGCACTTGGATAAATTTGAAATATAACATCTATGATTTTAATTTACAATATATAATTCTCAGAATTACAAATTATTATTTTAAGATACTGAATGTTACACATACAAGTTCCTTGTATCACTATTAAGTTTCTTGAAAAGGTTTTTAAAATTATTTAATGGCCATTATAAGTTAAAAGTTGCTATATATTATGGAGAAGATATCCTGTTTATTAAAATTATTTTGAATGTTGTCCGGTTCGTAAATCCGGTCCGACCGATCCGACCGGTTCGACCATTGAACCGATAAGACAACCGGTTCGATGTCCGGTCCGGTTTTAAAAACATTGATTGAGACACAAGTAGTTGAGCTTTCCAATGAAATGTACAGTATGAACATGACTGGCAAATCTGAAAATTTTGTAATTCATAACAAGGAAAATATGTTACATGACCAAACCGAGGACCCAGCTGAACCTGACTGTTGTAAGTTTGCTATATTTAAATTTTTAATATCGATTTATCAAGTGGAGTCTTAAGCTGGTGATACGTGGGTACAGGAAAGTCAGACACTCTCAGGAAGGAAGGCTACTACACGTTCTTGGCCAAATATGTCAGAAACAAGTGCACATATATGAAAAGGAGGCTAAGTTGCAGGTACTTTTGGTTGTTGTATTACGTGGGGGTCAGCTGGATAGTGGTTTGCGTTGAAACAAGTCATGTTTCATATAGGTTAAGTTTAAACACGATGGGTGGAGTGAGTTGGACTTTTTTGCAGATAATTTGTTTGTATAAGTGAATGTCACGTTGATGCTTCTCGAGTTCTTTATTTACTTGTTTATAATGATGGTTTGTGTCAAGTGTACTCGTACTGATGGTTTCTTAGGAGTAATGGTCATGACTTAAACATAAGCATAATTAGGTAGCAAATAAAGCTTCTTTTGATTTGAGGTTTTATCCTACTAAACGATTGATCATTACTCAGTTTGGAATCTTCGTTTGTGTTTTTTTTTAATCTAAATCCTATACCTCCTTTTATAACATCCTTTTAGGATGATATATATGAAATGCATAGAAACTAATTTGTATAAACAATTAGTTAATGTATATTATACAATTAGAAAGTTATTTTGTTTCGGTAAAATGATTTTTTATGGTTTTATACATTAAAATACACACAATTGGATCCGACTCATTGGCTTGTTCTCTTGTTAGCTAATTTTTATATTTTATGGCCGATAGTGAAAAAGAATTTGAAACCACCCTTTTAGTCTTTAGCTTCTAAAATGAATTGAAATTGCCACCTCGTATTGAAGTAATCCTCCTATTCTACTCGGTTAGCATACAAGTCTTTTAGGTAGAGAATCACAAATTGGTTCGTAACGCTAAACCGGCTTGGGTTGGTCAACAATAAGTCAAAACTGGTTCGGGTTCAGTCGGATTGTTGACCGGTATTTTCTACCACTGCCATTTAGGTTCGAAACGATTTTGAGCATTTTTTACTGGTAAGTTCGGGTTCAAAATGACTTTGACCTTTTTGGGTTGGTCAACAATAAGTCAAAACCGGTTGTGGTTCAGTCGGAATGTTGACCGGTATTTTTTACCAGTACCATTCAGGTTCAAAACGATTTTGAGCTTTTTTCACTGGTATGTTCGGGTTCAAAACGACTGTTGGTGCACTTGTATCTGTACTTTGTCTGTATTCAGTCACGATGTAAAACGATGTCCTTGTCAGTCCTGTAAGTTGACCAAATCAACCGTCCTCCTGGTTTGACTTGGACAAACAGTTGTATTATGGTTGTTAATGTTCTGTGTCGAAGGTTGGACAATCGAAGGATAGCTTTCATCCTTCGATGACCTCGAAAGATAGGGCACGAAGGATACTGTTGGACTTCGAAGGATATGCAATCCTTCGAAGTATATGTGGATCCTTCGATGGCTTAGTGATCGACAGATGATCTTTCGGTCAATCTGCATGATCCTTCGACCAGATCTGTTGGGCTGGGTATATAAATACCCATGCAGTGTGTTCACTTGAGACAGATGCACACAGAAAGATAGAGAGACACTTGAGAGCATTCTGTCCCAAACACACACACACACACTTTGAGAGTTTGCAAAACACATTTGTGAACATTGTGCTTGTAACCGGAACCTTCATTCGTATTAATACAAGTGGTGTTAATCGGTGAACCTTTGTGTGTTTGTGTTTATACTTGTTTCATCTCGGTTTGCTTGCTAGCTTGGATTCCGCACTCGCTAGTGGGTTTGTATAACAAGGTTTAGGTTCGTCATCCTCTGAGAGGGACCTACAAGTGGTATCAGAGCTAAGGCTCTTTACCTTGTTTAAAACCGGGTTTTGTTCAAGTTCTTGGTGTGTTTGGACACTTGGTTTAGCACCCGTTTTTGGTGGTTTTCTTGCTTTTATAAACATAAAAACGCGTTCTAAACCTTTCGGGTGTGTTCAGGTTGGGTTGGGTAACTTAAAACTCGTTTTTAAGATATTTGGTATTGTCCGGCCATATTTCCGGTCAAAATTCCGGTGACTGAGTTTCTGGATAAGGGTTTCCTTTTTGGGCATATTTTATCTCAAAATCAAAGTTGGTAGGAAAAGTAAGGTCTGCCATATCCTTTTTGCCGAAAGTTGACTTCACCAACCCATCACCTTTTCACCAACCTATCACATCAGTGTCAGTGTGTCAGTAGGGTTCGAAAGATATCATTCGACATCGAAAGACCATCTTTCGATCAAAGACAGCTCGATAGATAAGCATCTTTCGAGTAGTCTTTCGAAGTCTAAGCATTATCTTTCGTTCCAGGAATCTATTCGAAGGATAGTTGTTCGAAAGATAAGGATTTATCTCGAAAGATAAGGATCTTTCAAGTGTGAATCTTTCGAAATTTTGAATCTTTCAAAAACTTTGCTCGAAAGTCAACAGTGATCTTTCGAACACTGTTGATCATTCGAACAAGTGTTGATCTTTCGTTTGTGGTCTGTTTATTGTTAACAAGTTTCTGTTTTTCAGATCTTTCGAACAGAGATCTTTCGGCTGTGTGTGATCTTTCGGGATATCCATTTAGAATTTATTTTTCTTATCAATCATGAATCCGAATTGGTGGAATCCGGCTCCAGACAGTGGAAAATATACAAGTTCAGGTTCCACTCCCTCATGGTGGGGTACACCGGCTCCCGACAGTGGAAAGTACACGTGTACAAGTCTATCACCTTCATGGGCCGAGTCTCCGGTATCAACATCTTCACAAGCAAATGCCATATCATCAAGTCAATGGGCATTAGTATCGAATCAAACTCCGAGCATTCAAAGTATTTTATTGAGCGAAAGCGAAACCGGAAGTTTGAATCGACCTCCGAAGTTGATGCATTTAAATGAATATCCGGGCTGGGTTGACAGATTCCGTACATATGTTCTTGGTCAAAACACCGAACTGTGGATACGTTTCACTACAGACTTCGATCAAGCTATAGAGGTTGATGCTTCAGATACTGCTACGTTTGCAGATCTTCCTGAAGATCAAAAGAAAACATATGATCTGGAAAAGAAAGCATACGCCATTCTCACTCAGGCGTTAAGCAAGGATATCTACCACCAGTTTGTCAGCTTCAAGACGACTAAGAAGTTGTGGGATGGGTTGAAAACCAGAGGAGTAGGGAATGAAGCAACACGTCAATTGCGTCATGATCTGCTCAAGAAAGAATTCGACTGTTTCACATGCATGGATAAGGAGTCCTTGGGAGACATGACAAGTCGGTTTTATCATTTGCTTACTGAGTTGAATAATTTTGGTGTAGCGACAACTCAAGCTGAAGTGGTGAAGAAGTTTGCTGATGCTTTGCCTCCCCAATGGAGCAGTTTCTTGGAAATCCTGAAGTATAACGGAGTGTTGAGAACTACAAATATCAACGACTTCGTGCAGCTTTTGGAAAACAAGGATCAGGAGGAAACATTAAAGGCGAAGAGAGTTCCATTGCCACAAAATCCATAAATGTATTATGGAACTTCCAGTACCTCGTCTGCAAGAACCGGTCCACATGCTCCACTACAAACGGCGTTTGTCACAAGCACGGATATGTATGGCAATCCAGTGCAAGTTCCTGTTAAGCCACCTCCCACCACAGACATGTATGGAAATCCAATACAACCACCTCCTCCTCCTCCTGCTCAACAACAACGTGCATGTTATGGAGGAACATCATCTGCTGGTCAGTAATCAAAGCCAAGTACAGTACAGCTCGACACTTCAAGCTTCTCTAAAGTCAGTGTAGAAGTAGCCAAGGAACACATGGAGCTGCTTAACACTGTAGTAAGCGCGTACTGCGGGTTAATAGAAGGTCAGATTGGCAACATTAATCTGACACAAGAAGATCATCGGCAGATTGATAAAGAAGAGATGGACTTGATGGATATCAAGTGGGCCTTTGCTAGTGCTGTGAGAAGGGCAAAGGATTGGATGGAAAGTACTGGCAGAACCAGCTTGGAGAGTAAGAGAGACACCAAGTATGGGTTCGATAAACAGGCAGTGAAGTGCTTTAACTGTGGTGAACGGGGTCACTTTAAAAGGGAATGTACAAAGCCAGCACAGCACGGGAACCAAAACCCCTTCAGAAATCAAGGCAACCAGCAGAACAGAAACAATGAGCGTACATTGGTGCCTGTCAACAACCAAACCAACCGGGCACTTGCAGTTCAGGTGGATGAAGGTTGTGACTGGTCAATCCAGTTGGGTGGTGATGCTCCCGATGGAACAGCATGTTTTGCTCAAGTTGTGAAGAATGTAGTTCACACCAGTGGTGGAGAATCTTCCGCCAATGGTGGTGAATCTTCTGAGGATGAAGACTCTTCGGGTTATAGCAGGAGTTCAGATGAAGAATCCTCAAGTTCGGGCGATGATCATGTGGATGAGACATCAAATGTAGCAATCGATGCAGATATTGATGAACTTTTGGAGGAAGCTGCAGCAGAAACTCAAAGAAGATCTATTCTGGTGGATCAAGCTGCTTATACTTCGTCTTCTCTCCATTCAGCCTTTATGGCTAATGTCGACGGTTCATCAAGTCAGGTATGTGTCGATGAACCCACTGTTGATAATTGTGATGAATGTGATAGATTGCATGCTAGGTGTGCTGATTTAGAGAAAAGTATGTCTGAGTTGCAAGGCAAACATGATGCTTTACAAGCTAGTTTGTTTGACTTGCAAGACAAACATACTACAGTGAATGAGAATCTGTGTGACTTGCAAAGTAAGCATGAAGCTTTGCAAGAAAAGTATGATGTGACTTTTATCCACAATCAGAAATTGACTATGGACCTTTCCAAATGCACTGAGGCCAACATATTTTACGAAAACCATGAAAAGGAGTTTAAATCGGTGATTGAAAAGTTAAAGAAAGATAAAACCGAGCTAACTAAAATGGTTTCCAGAAAACAAACTGACATTAATTTGTATATATCTCGTCTTGAGACAATGCAAAAAGAAATGGCGTGTGTAAAAACGGAAAGTGAGGCAATCCAACTCAAGTTAGATAGTTATTTGAGTTCTAGCTATGTGTTGGATCACATCATTGATGTCCAAAAGGAGAAAAGGGACGTCACGTGCATAGGCTATAAGAATTGTCCACCACCAGTGAGACATAATTATGATGCCATGCCGGATGAGGAGGACAGGGTGTTCTTTGAACCATCTGTGCCTCTAGATGTGAAAGAGTTTGCAGCAGGACTCGGATACCATAAAGAAGTATCCTCAGATTCAGATGGGTCAGCAGATACATTTGTAACTGCTGAACAGAATCAGGATCCTCCAGTTGTGATTGAGGATGCTGATTCTTCTGATGATGAATCTGATGATACTGATTCAGCAAAGTCTGATGCGGTAGTCAAAAATGAGGACATACCTCTTGAGAATCATATTCTATGTGATCCTCCTGCTAAACCTGCTAAGACTGTTGCAATTGAGTCCTCGTCTGCAGAAGAGTCGGAGAGTGTGAGTTTGCTGTACACTCTTTTTGGTGATGATAAAATCTACTCTGACAAAGATTTTCCTATTAAGAATGTTAATCAATCTTTAATAAGTAAAGTCTTTGAAAATTCAACAAGTAAGTTTTTAGGAAAGACAGGACCACGTGTTACAGTCACACAGTGTCCTCCTATTCCAAAGGCTGATATTAGAAAACAATTTGGCAACAAGAAATTACCAACAGTGCAGAAACAACAAAATCACGCCAAGCCAAAAGCAAAATCACCGGCTCAAACTCAAAGGAAGCCAAATCAGAAGAAAAACAAGAATGTAAACTTTGTGAAATCGACGGGAACGGACAAAATCGAAACGTTTGAAAACAAATCTAATTTAGATTTTGTCAAGAAAGCAACAGTTCTGAAAAGAAATGAACAAAACAGTTCAAAGCCTAGTACCTCGGGTTCACAAAGTTCAACATCATCGGCTAAACGATCACATGATACTTCGAGGTTTGTTGAACGAAGATCATGTTTTGAGTGTGGAACAATTGGACATATAATTAGAAATTGTCCATATCTTCATAAGCAAAAAGAAAAGGTTGATGTTCCCCGTGACCAAACTGACCGCAGGCAAACTGTTTCTGCAAAACAAGATCCCAAACTTGTAAAAGAAAGGGAAAAGAAACAAAAACGCCAACAGGTCAAGAAAATTGAAAAGGCGATTAAAACCGATGTAGTTAACAAATCATCTGTTTCTGTAAAACCAGAAAACTCAAAAACTTCAGACAACCATGAAGTTAAAATTTTAAAGAACAATACTGGTAAAACAAAACAGACCTGGAAACCAAAAGCGGTTACTGAATCAGGGGGAACATCACAATTCACCAACCATCAAAGACAAGAAGTTATTGTCATTGATGAAAATGGAAGACCCAAGACCACAATGGCTTGGGTCCCCATCTCCAACTAATTCATTTGAGTTCATGTGCAGGGTGTTCCAGGAGGAACTATCAGTAGTCATTGGATTGTTGATAGTGGGGCATCCAGGCACATGACAGGCGACATGAAGCTTCTCTACGACGTTAAATCTATTAGAGGAGGTTATGTTGCTTTTGCTGGAGATAAAGGTGGATATATAACGAGTGAAGGAATGATATCCAACGGGATTGTCAGCTTTGACAAGATCAACTTTGTGCAACAACTTGATCACAATCTTCTTAGTGTTTCTCAAATTTGTGACAAGCAATTTTCAGTACACTTTGATGCTAATGGATGTTATGTGCTGAAACCCGGCTTCAAAATTCCAAAAGAATAGATTCTCTTGTTGGCTCCAAGGATAAATGATTTGTACGTCCTTGATATGAGCCAAGCTATTACCACGTCTGCACAAGCAACTTGTTTCGTTTCCAAAGCCACAGAAAAAGACACAATCTCTTGGCACAGACGAATGGGTCACATTCACTTACGTAAAATGAATCAATTGGTTTCAAATGAATTGGTGAATGGTGTTCCCCTTAAAAACTTCCATCTTCAAGACGTCTGTGTTTCGTGCCAGAAAGGAAAGCAAACAAAGAAGAAGCACCCTACTAAGAAGATCAACACGGTGGCAGTTCCTCTTGAACGTTTGCACATGGATTTGTTCGGTCCTGTCAAGCACAAGAGTATTCGGGGTGATCAATACTGCCTCGTGATAACTGATGATTATTCAAGATTTTCTTG
Source organism: Helianthus annuus (assembly GCF_002127325.2). Lineage (NCBI taxonomy): Eukaryota > Viridiplantae > Streptophyta > Magnoliopsida > Asterales > Asteraceae > Helianthus > Helianthus annuus. Next base: position 187,165,660 of record NC_035443.2, read on the forward strand.
GGTGGCGTTCATGGCACACAAGAGTGAAACCTTTGGCATTATCAAAAACTTGATCATTCAGATTGAGAATTTGTATAAGTTGAAGGTTAGGCGGATACGTAGCGACAATGGTACTGAATTTAAAAATCATGCCATGACGGAGTTTTGCACTTCAAAAGGTATTCTTCATGAGTTTAGTGCAGCTTATACTCCTCAACAAAATGGCGTCGCTGAACGTAAAAACCGCACATTGATCGAGACTGCTAGGACAATGTTGGTAGAGTCGCAGTTGCCCATTCCATTCTGGACTGAAGTTGTGGCCTCTGCATGTTACACATTGAACCGAGTCCTTACAGTCAAAAGGCATAATAAGACCTGCTTTGAGCTTCTTCAAAAACGGAAACCAGATTTGTCTTATCTTGAACCGTTTGGAGCTCCATGCACAATCATCGATCCTAATGGAAAGTTTGGGGCAAAAGCAATTAATGGCTACTTTCTTGGGTATGCCACCCCTAACTTACGAGTCTGGAATCTAGAGACAAAAAGGGTCGAGGAATGGTCTGAGGTCAGAGTACAAAGGCACACTTTGCCAGTCAAATGTCCTGGTCAACCTTGGATGTTTGAGTACGATGACTTTTTCAATTCGATCAATGTTGAAGCCGTTGAAGAAAGTGCTGCGGCAAGGATATTTTTCGAGAGTGACAATGCAACAGTTTCACCGGTGGTTCGTCCAATTCTTGTCAATCAAGAACCATCTTCGGTGAACAATAATACTCTCGACAATGAGGATTTTCATGATGCTGCTGAATTGAACGAATCTTCAGAGGATGATGAATTTCTAGATGCAGATAAAGAAGCCCCAACAACAGCAGTTCATGGCACTTCAGAGGGTACTCCTCCAGTGGATGCCCATAGAACAGCTGAGACTACTGCATCATCCTCTTCGTCAATTCCAGGCCTTGATTTGGTTGTTGATCTTAATCTTAACAACCTGGGTATAAATATTCCAGTTCGAGAAAATCCTGAAACAAGGATTCATAATACCCATCCTCAACAAAACATCATAGGAAATGTGCAAAGTGGCATTCAAACAAGAAACATGTTGCAAAACAACAACAATGCAGGCTTGTATGCGGCTATTCGAGAATCCGGGCAACAAAACGATTGGTCTTTCGCGTGTTATGTTTCACAGGAAGAGCCAAGAACTTGGAAAGAAGCCTTGAAAAATAACTCTTGGGTGGAAGCAATGCGGGAAGAGCTGCAACAATTCCAGAAACTGGGTGTCTGGAAACTCGTAGAGAAACCTGCTGGATACAAGAAGATTGGTACCCGTTGGGTTTTCAAATGCAAAAAGGATGACCGCAGAGTTGTTATCCGAAACAAAGCACGTTTAGTCGTTCAAGGTTTTCGTCAGATTGAAGGAATCGACTACAACGAAGTCTATGCACCTGTTGCACGTCTCGAAGCAATTCGAATCTTTTTAGCCTATGCGTCCTTCAAAGGATTCAAGGTTTATCAGATGGACGTGAAAAGTGCATTTTTACATGGTGTGGTTGAAGAAGAGGTATACGTCGAACAGCCCCCAGGTTTTGAAGATCCTATCCATCCCGATCGGGTTTGGTTGCTCAACAAAGCTCTATATGGTCTTCATCAAGCACCGCGAGCTTGGTATGCAACCTTATCACACTATCTGCTGGAGAACGGTTTTCGTAGAGGTCTTATCGACTGTACTCTTTTCATCAAAGAACAAGATGGAGATCTTCTTCTGGTACAGGTATACGTTGATGATATTATTTTTGGTTCTACTAATGATGTCTTGTGTAGGAATTTCGAGCGCATAATGCAGGATAAATTCAAGATGAGTGCTATGGGGGAAATGACCTTCTTCTTGGGCCTACAAGTAAAACAAACTGAGTCTGGGATATTCATCCATCAGACTAAATATGTTGGCGACATCTTGAGCCGGTTCCAGATGTCTGATGCAACGCCCATTGGTACCCCATTGCCAACAAATCACGGAATTACTCCTGACTTGAAGGGAGAAGCTGTTAGCCCCTCAAACTATCGCGCGATGATCGGATCTCTTATGTACCTCACAGCATCAAGGCCAGATATAATGTACCCAACGTGTCTGCTTGCCAAATATCAAGTTAACCCGAAGGCCTCACATCTTGCAGCTGTCAAAAGGATTTTTCGTTATTTGAAGGCTTACCCTGACACCGGTCTGTGGTACCCTAGGGATAATAACTTTGAATTGGTCGCATTCAGTGATTCTGATTTTGGCGGATGCAAAATCGACGGCAAATCCACAACGGCTGGATGTCAGTTTTTAGGAAATCGCCTAGTCACATGGCAGTGCAAGAAGCAGACATGCGTCGCTACATCAACATGCGAAGCTGAATACATTGCTGCCTCAAGTTGTTGCTCCCAAGTTCTTTGGATCCAACAACAATTGCGGGACTACGGTTTTGAATTCCTAACTACTCCTATTTACGTTGATAATTCTGCTGCTTTAGATATCACTAGAAATCCTGTGCAGCACTCAAAGACCAAACACATCGAAATCAAATATCACTTCATACGTGATTGCTTTGAGAAAAGGCTAATCGATGTTGTTAAGGTCCACACCGATGACCAACGTGCCGACTTATTTACCAAAGCATTTGACAAATCTAGATTTGACTTTTTATTATTGGTAAATGGCATTAAGGTCAAGCAAGAGTAAAACCAACATCGGAAAATCATTTTTGTAAATACCTTTGTGTTTTAAATTTATCTTAGTTTCTTGATTTTAGGGGGAGTAAATCCAAAAATCTGAAAATCCAAAAACATCGAAAAATTTTCAAAAACACAAAAACAATAGAAAAACAAAAATGAGTCTCCTGGCGAGCAAAAGAGAAAATGATAGTACATCAGTGGTCTATCCAAGCCTCTTTAAACCTTAAATGAAAAACGATAAGCAGCTCTATATAAGATGTATCGGTAGGCTCACAATCATTTTAAAGTGTGCAGGGTGATATAAATCTTAATCTGATTGAAGACCAGGTGGGAACCATTCATTGGCATATGGTCTTAGTACCGAAATTTCGTTTGATAGATTGCCGAGGTTCTGAGATATTCGGTCTTTATGCTGCTTATCATCTGGGTATCATGGTTGTATCTTTTACCGAAAAATAACGGGGACGCAAGTCTAGATCTTCCATGATACTATACATACGTGTACATATTGCATACTGCATTCGACCTCAATAAGTGATAAACAATCACATGTCCATATCAAATAAGTGATAAAATATCACATTTATCCGGGTGTCAAGTTCGTCTCTCTGCTGTACGGAAGTACTGACCTGTTCACGGACTTGCACCTTTGCCCTCATGCATTTGAAAATCAAGTTCCTCATCAATAAGTGATTATATCACATAGGGCTTGTTTTCAAATCAAAATAAGTGAGAATCTCACATCATATACGGTTAAACAGATGATAATCGGTATACTCACCGGTAAGATGAATTCTCGTGCATACCTTGATACGGGAATGTGTCGTGATGTGGATGAACACCGGTCGGTAAGTATAAATCATACTTTAACGTATCTCCTAAACATGATTACATCTGATAAGTTGAGCTTAAGTGGACAACAATACCGATAATTGTTATAGGATGCTTATCTTAATGTTAACTAACTGAACAACAAGAGTGTTTTGGCATGACCGTACACTGATATGATTCTCTTACCCTCGATACTCGCAAAAAGAATGTCTGTATATATTTATTTACTGCTTTCAGTCTTTACATTTGAAAAATTCAAAAATACCAAAAATTTTTTATTTCTACTTTATTTTCGATCGTACGATGTTGGAACTCGAGTCTTCGTTACCTGAAACCTGAACGAAAACCGAATTGACTAAATCTTCATAAACGGTCGAAATTTGCATGTTTTGAAAGTTAAAGACTAAAATTGACAAATCTATTAAACTTTCAAACTGTCGGACGGTGTTTGATTGAAACATGGTCATACGTGTGTCACTTGTTTATGTTAACTATATTCCAAGCAGTTGTTCTCATTACGCGTTTAGATTTCTTGCATGTGCAGATCCTAAAGGCAAGGAGAACATAGTCGATGACAAGCTTCGGAATGAAGACACGACGTGAAGGCACTCAAAAGATGAAGATGATCGAGTTGCCGCTGACCATCATCAACACCTCAAGGATCTCAATTCATAAAGATCAAGTATTTCACGAGCATAACTCAAGGGGGAGCTTATGTTAAGGGGGAGTTTGTCAACACACTTCCTACATGATACGGGTAGTTTGTTGATACACTCTCTGCCTTCAAGACGTGAAGACTTTGAAGATCCTCCGACATTGAAGACTTGAAAGGACATCAGAGTCTTGAAGACATGAAGATCAAAGATGATCAAGATCGAGACAAATCTGCAAACATCGAAGATCGAGACAAAGCTACAGCCAAGGGGGAGTTTGTTGGTGCACTTGTGTCTGTACTTTGTCTGTATTCAGTCACGATGTAAAACGATGTCCTTGTCAGTCCTGTAAGTTGACCAAATCAACCGTCCTCCTGGTTTGACTTGGACAAACAGTTGTATTATGGTTGTTAATGTTCTGTGTCGAAGGTTGGACAATCGAAGGATAGCTTTCATCCTTCGATGACCTCGAAAGATAGGGCACGAAGGATACTGTTGGACTTCGAAGGATATGCAATCCTTCGAAGTATATGTGGATCCTTCGATAGCTTAGTGATCGACAGATGATCTTTCGGTCAATCTGCATGATCCTTCGACCAGATCTGTTGGGCTGGGTATATAAATACCCATGCAATGTGTTCACTTAAGACAGATGCACATAGAAAGATAGAGAGACACTTGAGAGCATTCTGTCCGAAACACAGACACACACACTTTGAGAGTTTGCAAAACACATTTGTGAACATTGTGCTTGTAACCGGAACCTTCATTCGTATTAATACAAGTGGTGTTAATCGGTGAACCTTTGTGTGTTTGTGTTTATACTTGTTTCATCTCGGTTTGCTTGCTAGCTTGGATTCCGCACTCGCTAGTGGGTTTGTATAACAAGGTTTAGGTTCGTCATCCTCTGAGAGGGACCTACAACGACTTTGACCATTTTTTGCTTGTTCGGTTTGTGTTCAAACCGGTCTCAAGGATTGGAATCCAAACCGGTCCCAATCCTACGGTTTCAACGGGTAGGAACCGGTCTATGGGTTTAGAACCGGTTCTGTTTCTGTTCCAGCCTAGTGTGTAAAAAACAAGAGTTATTGGCTTTCATAAAGAAAATTGGGTTGTCTACTCTGAGGCAGGCAAGTTTTTCACTGTTCAATCGAGCTATCTTGGATACCTAGTTTTAAGAAAGTTCTTCACTGTACTTCCCCTCTCATTCACTGTGATCCTGTTTTAATAATTAAGCATGCAGTATGCACGTGGTAATATCAATTTTCAATTGTTGATATCTGAATTAACATGTGCTCATGTTTTCAGTCCGTCCGTCTGATGAGTTGATATCAGGACTTTTACCTTGTAGTTCGCTGCTTGCTCGTCAGCCTGAAAATTCGCCTAGTGACAACAAATTTATATATCTAGAAACAAAAACTCAATGTTCCAATGGACATACAAAAAAGAACGTGATCATATCTTACTTTAAGAGATTGAACGGAAGGTGAACTGTTAATTTGACAAATATGAAAAAAATTTATTATTTGACATGATGTCTTAGGTAAAAGGGCAGTCAATTCAGTATTTTTTTTTATAAATTTACTTGCGATCAAGGAAAGGTCTTAGACTATTTTGGAACAAGTCCTTAACTCAAATCTAAAATCCAGAGTCTAACAATGTATTTATATCTTGTCAATTCTCTCAAGCGGTCTGGAGTGTTGTTAGCCAATGGTGCCATCTTCAACCCATTTTCGCTTTTCACATTGGAGACCTTTTGGATTTATACAAACTGTATTGTGGGTCTAACAGAGGCAAGAAGGCAATCCATGCGGTTATGTTGACTGTTATTTGGAGCATATGGAGTCTTAGCCGATAATATGAAAGATAATATTATGTATATTTATCTAATTAAAATAGTTTTTGTAATTATCTTGTAATTAGGAATGTTTATCATCTCCTAAAATAGTGTTTAGGGTTTCTGGGTATTTGATCCCTATATAAAGGGCCCCTTGTATCATTGTTATTCATTCAATAAAAACAGCAGAGCCTTAATCGAGCTTTTATGGTATCAGAGCTACGGTTCTGATTACCCTTCTCCTTCCTTCCTTTTCCCTTCGATAACCTGCTGCCTTGTTACCATTCTCCTTCCTTCCTTTACCTTTCGATAACCTGCTGCCTTGTTCACCATGACAAAGAGCACTTCAGAAAATAAAAGCACTGATGATCAGAATCCACCGAATAATTCTGAAAACAAAACCCTCCACCCTGCGTACTCAGTCACCAACATTCAGACAAAGGTTCGTATTCTTGATGGAACCAAGGTCACCTATACGTCATGGGTGAAGCTTTTCAAACTTCACACCATGGCATATAAGGTTCTTGACCACATCGATGACACACCAGCCCCTGACGAAGCAGATCTGCAATATCCGACATGGAAAGAATTGGACGCATTGGTTTCTCAATGGATTTACAGCACACTCTCGGACGACCTCCTCACGCGTGTTCTTGACACCGATGCTACGGCTCGCACCACATGGTTGAAGTTAGAAAAAATATTCCTGAGCAACAAGCAAGCTAAGGCCGCTGCCCTCGAATCATGGTTTGTTAATCTCACCCTTGAACAGTGCAGCTCCGTCGATGATTACTGTCAGCAGTTAAAAAGCTTAGCTGATCAACTTCAAGACGTTGATCAGCCGGTTACCGAGTCCCGACTCGTCCTTAAATTGGTCCGTGGCTTATCGCCCGAATTTGATACTACAGCAGCCTTGATTAATAACCAAAAGGCTGATTGGGATTTGGCTCGTTCCATGCTTCACGATGAAGTTATCCGTCAGGAAGCCCGTACTCAGAAGACGTCTTCAGTCTTGGCCGCACCTGCTGCTCCGAACGCAAACTCTTCCTCCGCAATGGCAACACCTTCACCATCTGATGCATCTCAACAACAGCCCTACCGCAGTCATTCTTATCGTGGCCGCGGTGGTCGTGGTAATGGCAGAGGCCGCGGTGGTCGCGGTCGTGGAAACCGATCAGCCGGACCCAACAGTAACCATTGGGCCTATCAACCGAATTCTTACCCGCAATGGGTCTGGTGGACCACACCACCATATCCATACCCGACACAGTCACAATGGAGGCCCAGCACTGCTGCAACGCTACCACCTCCTGCGGCCCACTTCGCCGGTTACAATCAGCCACAGTCCCCAATGGGCTACGGTCCATTCGGCCCAATTCAGCACGGGTTTGATGCTCTCAACCCATCTGATTTAAGTGTTGCCTACAACACGTCCCAGCTTGCCTACACGGACCCGTCATCTTACTTTGACACAGGCGCCGAGCGGACCGTCTCCAACAACAAAGGTATGATCACTCACCATGATTCTTTTCCTGTTTCCACAAAAATTTTGGTAGGTAATGGCAATGTTTTACCAATTGAGGGTTCGGGCACTGGCTTTCTCCCTATCCATAACCGCACCTATATCTTACCCAATATCCTGTTTAGCCCTCAAATTATCAAAAATTTAATATCTGTTCGTCGTTTCACACGTGATAATCATGTTTCAATTGAATTTGACCCTTTTGGTTTTTCTTTGAAGGACCTCAAGACGGGCCGCCTCCTGTCGCGCCACAATAGCACGGGAGATCTTTATCCTATTACCCCACCAACACTCCCACCTCAAGCTTGCTCTCTTTCAACAGCATCTCTTCCTTGGCATGATAGACTTGGACATCCTGGATCTCAAGTTTTAGATATTCTTAGGCGTAATTCTGGTTTTTTATGTAATAAACACACTTCTAGTTTTTGCAATTCTTGTCATTTATCTAATAGTAAACGTCTTCCTTTTTATGAATCCACTTCGTTTACTTTTTCGCCTTTTGATATAATACACTGTGATTTGTGGACATCTCCAATAACTAGTAAAACCGGCTACAAATACTACATGGTCCTAATTGATAACTTCTCACACTTTATTTGGGTATATCCCCTTAAATACAAATCGGAAACCTTCCCAACTTTTGTCAAATTTCACACCCTCATCACTACTCAATTTCAACGCAAAATCAAAACCTTTCAGTGTGATTTGGGTGGTGAATTCGACAATAATGCTTTTAAAACCTTCGCTACCCAACAGGGCCTCCTATTTCGTTTTTGGTGTCCGCAAACTTCATCCCAAAATGGCCGTGCGGAAAGAATGATTCGTCGCTTAAACGATATCATTCGTGCCTTACTTATCCATGCCCATCTTCCACCCACCTTTTGGGTTGAGGCTCTACACACAGCCACCTACCTTCACAACATCCTTCCCACCAAATGCCTAAATTTCTTCACTCCCACCTTTGCCCTCTACCTCCGCCACCCTACATACGACCACCTTCGTGTGTTCGGGTGTGCTTGCTATCCAAACCATTCAGCCACCCAGCCTCATAAACTACACAGCCGATCCGTCTGGTGCATTTTTCTTGGATATCCACCGGATTTTCGCGGTTATTGGTGTTTCGATCCGACAACTGGGAAGGTTCACATATCCCGTCATGTAACTTTTGATGAACATACCTTTCCATATACTATTCCCACCACACCTAATGCCTATACTTTTCTCGATGACACTACCCCCCCGGGGTTCTCTTTCACCCGTCCACCTCAGCCATTGCCACTTCCCACACCCGCTGCTACTAACCCCACCACCTCTCCCCATTCGGTCACCCCATTTCCCATAACCTATTCTCGTCGCCCAAGACCACCACCTACAGCCCCTCCATCATCCGCCCAAGCCCAACATATCCCCACGGCCCCACCAGCCCACATACCTCCCTCGGCCCAACCTGCCTAAACCCCACCCTCGACTACGGGCCAACCCACAACCAACACTCACCCCATGACCACCCGTTCAAAAGCCAAAATTCTACATACCTCCACTACCATCTCTCCGGTTCCTAATACCTACGCAAAAGCCTTTGTCGACCCTCATTGGTTGCATGCCATGCAAACCGAATTTAGTGCGTTACAGGAAAATGACACATGGGAACTCGTTCCCCGTCCTCATGATCGTCCAGTTATCAGGTGTATGTGGCTTTTCAGACATAAATTTAAATCAGACGGTTCTCTTGAACGTTACAAAGCACGGTTGGTCGTAAATGGTAAATCGCAGACTGTTGGTATAGATTGTGAAGATACTTTTAGCCCGGTTGTTAAATCGGCAACTATCAGGACAGTACTTTCCATTGCTGTCTCTCGTTCTTGGCCCATTCATCAGTTGGATGTCAAGAACGCCTTTTTACACGGCCATTTGAATGAGACAGTCTTTATGCATCAACCGCCCGGGTTTGTTGATAGGCGGTATACTAACTATGTTTGCAGATTGAAGAAGTCCCTTTATGGACTTAAACAGGCACCGAGGGCATGGTATATGCGGTTCGCAAATTTTCTTCTTGCTCATGGGTTTCGTAGTAGTACATGCGATAATTCGCTTTTCATTTACAAAGACGGGGATAAAACATGTTACTTGCTTTTGTATGTGGACGACATTGTTCTTACGGCATCCTCTACCTCGTTGCTCAATCATATTATTTCAACACTTTCCCGGGAATTTGCTATGACAGACCTGGGTCATCTCCATCATTTTTTGGGCATCAAGGTTACTCGGGATAATAAAGGTTTATTTTTAGATCAGGCTCAGTACGCCAAGGATATTATCTCGCGCGCTCACATGACGGAGTGTAAACCATGCGCTACACCAGTTGATCTTTCGTCCAAACTAAGTGCGTCTGATGGTCCATTATTTCATGATCCTACGTTGTATCGTAGCCTTGCCGGTGCTCTTCAGTACCTTACTTTTATTCGCCCAGATATCTCTTATGCGGTTCAACAAGTCTGTCTTTTTATGCATGAACCACGGGATCCCCATTATGCTTTCTTGAAACGCATCCTCCGATACTTACAGGGGACAGTTACTTATGGGATTCGACTAACCAAGTCTACTTCACATTCTTTGGTCGCCTATTCTGATGCAGACTGGGGCGGGTGTCCTGACTCTCGACGATCTACAAGTGGGTACTCTGTGTTTCTTGGTGATAATTTAATTTCTTGGTCGTCTAAACGCCAGCCCACAATTTCCCGTTCTAGTGCTGAGGCTAGTATCGTGGCGTCGCCAATGCTGTCGCAGAAGCTACTTGGATTCGTAATTTACTTCTGGAATTGCATCTTCCACTACGGCATGCTTCGGTCGTTTACTGCGACAATGTGTCTGCTGTTTATCTTTCTGATAACCCCGTCCAACATCAACGAACGAAGCATATTGAGATCGACATTCATTTTGTACGGGAAAAAGTGCGGGTTGGCCACATACGGGTTCTTCATGTCCGGTCTTCATTGCAATACGCTGATATTTTTACCAAAGGGATTTCACGGCAGCTGTTTCAATCTTTTCGTTCCAGTTTGAGCGTCTGTCCTACGCCCGCTCGAACTGCGGGGGAGTCTTAGCCGATAATATGAAAGATAATATTATGTATATTTATCTAAAATAGTTTTTGTAATTATCTTGTAATTAGGAATGTTTATCATCTCCTAAAATAGTGTTTAGGGTTTCTGGGTATTTGATCCCTATATAAAGGGCCCCTTGTATCATTGTTATTCATTCAATAAAAACAGCAGAGCCTTAATCGAGCTTTTATGGAGGTCTAGGAACAAGGCTGTTTTCGAGGCAAAGGCTCCCACGGTTACAACGGTTATCAACAAAGCAAAATGTCTAAGTTTCCTTTGGGTCAGAAATCGATCTAAAGCTCTGGCGCTTTCATGGGAAGATTGGAAATCTTTTGATCTAAGGGGCTTAGGCTAATCGGCTGTTGTTTTTGTTTCTGTTTTTGTTGTCTGTTTTAATGTCGTTTGTTTGTTGGGTGCTTTCTTCGGGTCTGTTCTATGCCAGTTTCTTGCTGGAAGTTGAATGATATATGTTTTGTTGGTCTTTCAAAAAAAAAGGTTTCTCTAAAGTCCAAACCTTTACTTTCACATGCTTTTAATAGACTTTACAATGCGGTTTAATTAGCCGTCCATCTTTGACGCCTTGACTTTCTTCCCAATGATTCCATTTTATTAACTTTTTGTTACACTTTCTAAGCCCAACAAATTACATCACATTCATAACCCCAATCATTCTATTCATCACAACCGAGTTGATGGATCTATACGACTTCAGAAAATCAATGCCCAATAAACACATTTATTGATATAAAAAGCCAAAATTTTGTGGGCCTCATTCCAATTATTGATTTTTTTTCATTCCGATTTGCATCCTAGCCGACAAAAATGTCATGCCAATATCCAGTTTTAAACTAGGCTGAATCCTAGCCAACATATAATTGCACCATGCCGATTTATTATGGGCTCTCTACAGATTTTGCAAATCTCCCTAAAATCCGAATAATATCCATATGGAGCAGGACCAATGCAATTCACACAACTCTACCAAAATACCTAGGCTTAAAAAAGGTCTAGTAGAAAAAAAAATTTCCACTTAATCCGATTATTACAAGCTCAAAGGTGTATCACTCCCTGCTGCATTTTCCAGCCAGTTGAGTGTGACATCAAGAAAGAGAAAAACGACCGACAACAAAAGAAGTTTTAATGCAACTTAAGAAAGCATTAGCATTACAAGTAAGTTATCTCAATTATAGGGGTGAGCAGAAAACCGAAATAACTGAACCGTAACGGAAATAACCGAGAATACCGAACCAAAACAAAAAATCGACTGTTCGGTTTTTGGATTTTTAATAACCGAAAGGTTCAGTTTTTGGATAACCATTCTCAAAAACCAGAAAAACCGAACGGAACCTATAAGTTACAATAGTAGGCCTAATCCATGTATTTTTATGTTTAAGTTTAATTGTTTAAGTGTTTAACCCATGCTAGTAGAAATTATTAGTTTATTTTTGAATGTTAAGTATTTAATATAAAAATTAAATGATATTCAAAGTATTATAAAAGAAAATTTCTTAATAAAATCTTTGAAGAAACATAAAAATAGATTAGAAGGTTAGGTTTATGTGAATAATATTAATTAAAAATGTTAAATATAATAACTTAAATGTAAACATATAAGAAAGATTCTTAAATTCTAAATTATACTTTTTATTTTTTTAATCTTACATAATTTTGTTTCAAAAACTGAAATAACCGAAAAACCGAACTGAACCGGTGAAAAAACCGAAACCGAACGGTTTAAGAAACAGAAAACCAATATTTCGGTTTTAGTTTTGCGCAAAAACCGAACCGAACCAAAGCGTGCACACCCCTGCAGTGCTCAATTATATGAAACAGGTTCCTTTAAATACATTAGTATAAACCATAATTTTAACTCGTGTTTATTATAAAAGCTTATCAATGGTAATTTCTAATACTATTAATCTTTTAACGGCAAAAACAACGCACATATTAAAATTGTATTTGTCTGGATATTTTAGTTCATTGTTTTTGCATTTTATATATGTTTTAGTTTTTATATCATTATGGTAAAATACTTGAATGTTATGACATATTTATGTACTTATAAAACAACTGATGACCTAATAAATATGGTATGAAGATGCTTATATACCAGAGTATTAAATTTACCGAGTATTATATATTATGTGAACCTTTTACATCGTAAGTACCACAAAATTCATACATAATTATTTAGTTAATTAAGGTTACTAAATTAAAAGAAATAGAAAGTCATGGATGGAGGCTGCTAGATCGTATATATTTACGTATGTGTTGTTGCTCTTACATCTTATTAGATCTTACCTTCTCATTCATTTGTAACCTGTTGTTTTTATACAAATTTATACTTGATAACAGAACATGAAAACAACAATGACCAAGTTCGCTTCCTTACGAATCCCACTTGAAGATGTAGTAAAGGCCACAAACAACTTTCATGAGGATTACATTATCCAACACGATGGAATTAGTACCACATATAAAGGACGGCTCTTGTGGTCTGGAAAGGAGGTGAAGATTGCTGCACGGAGGTTTGATTGTAAGCACGTGGAAGGAGACCTCAAGTTCTTAAATGAAATTTCAGTGCTTTCTGATTTCAAACATACAAATCTGGTCTCTATCATTGGGTTCTCTGATGAGAAAGATGAAAAGATCATCATAACCACGTATGAGGCCACCGGAAGTCTCAGGCAGTATATAAACAGCCCGAACCTTACATGGAAGCAAAGATTGAGGATATGTGTAGGTCTGGCTCAGGCATTGAGTTACCTCCATTATGACGAGGGATGTGATCATGGTATTATACACTGTAACATCACTAGCGACACAATTCTATTGGATGAGAATGGGGAAGCTAAGTTATCCGGTTTTGAATTTTCCATCAAACAATCTGTAAACTATAAGGACCAGGTGGGCCCTTGTGAACACACTGGCACAATGGGGTGTGTGGACCCAGCAATTGAAAAGACGGGAGATGTGACCCACAAGTCGGACATTTACTCATTCGGTGTTGTTTTATTCGAAATATTGTGCGACAGGAACGCATTAATTCATAACGAGGCTGATAGGTCTCTAGCTCAGTTGGCCAAGCATCTTTATGAAAAGGGAACATTGCATGATATAATCCATCCTCCTCTATTAAATCAAATATTGTCTCCGCAATCACTCCTCATATACTCAAAGGTAGCGTATTCTTGCTTAAATGATGATCGAGCACACCGCCCAGATATGCACCATATTGTGGCTGAACTTGAGAAAGCATTGGAACTTCAGTTGCCATATGAAAATATTGTAAGACCCTTTTTCTATTTTATTATCTATTTTTTTGGTATTCACTATTCTTGGATGGTAATTTTTCTTTTGTTTCAGTATCTTTATTTTCTATTCTACTTGAAAGTAAGTCAAAATAGGATGGTAAAAGAATCCAAATTGAACCAAAAAACCGAAACATTAAGGATGGGTAGCATAGTATTATTTTTTGTGGGTTTGGACATGTATGGTATTAGGTGATACCGTCCAATTAACCGCACAAAATATGATATATGAATTTAAGAAATATAGTAAATAATATCTTTAAGTTGTTACAAACTTAAAATTACTAAAGAAATATAATTTTTGTTAGAAGTTTGTTTGAGTACACAATACTTTAATTCGATTTTTGGTGGGTTTATGATTGGATTATGGGTAATGGATGTCCCAACGGGTAATTTTTACCACATGACCATACGAGGTATACGCAATCCAACCTCGGTTTGAGCTCACGCATTTGTGTTGACACGCGTTTAAGTTGTGGCGCGTGTTCCCGACGTGTTGTTGGTATTGTTGGAACGCTCGGCCCCAATACGCAGTTTGACCGCGTTGTAGAGTACGTTGTGCGTCCACAATCGATGTCACTACTGCTATTTCCTTCTCTTCAGTCCAATGCACCATTTTCGACTTTTTGGTTTGGGTTTGGTGGAAGAAGAATGGGAAAAAAAAAATTTAATTTTTGGTTTGGGTGAGTATTTATAGTAAAAAATGTAATTTTTTAAAAAAATTTGAATTGACATATCTAACCACCACCCCCAACGGCTACCCCCAAACGACTACATCGAACTAGCCAATCAAAGGCAGCCATGTCACACTGCCCCCCCCCCCCCCGCCAGGCTTAATCCTCACGCCAGTGGGGCAACGCCATGGCCAACGCTAGCCTGGTATGGTCTAGCCAATGTTTTTGGCATTCTGCCGCCCCAACCCACGCCTCAGACCCCGCGGTCTAAGGGTGAGGGGACCAGGGGTACTATGCTGCCTTGCAAATTTATTATCATGCTTATTATATGCGATGGAAATTTTAATTTAATTAAACTTTACTAAAACACATGATTTGGATTCCTTTCAGACTATCATTTAATATACATAATTTAATAGTATTTAAGTATTTAACTAATTCAAAATTTGTGTTTGGGTGTTATTTACAAACTGGGTAACTATAAAAAGTTTATGGGCTTGGTAAAACGAGTTGGACCATCTTCCAAGGCCTAGTTATGACGCCTTGATGGAAAACTAGGGCACCCGAAACACAGGGAAAAGGGAATCCGAGGAGGTCGGCGCCAGCCTCACTTTAGTTGAGGTTCTGGTCTGCAACAATTGAATAACATTGAGGTGCTATACTTTGTACAGAGCAGAACCCATTTGCCTTGTACAAAATTGTAGTAGTGGCTAACTGTCAATAGATTCGAATGTCCTCTTTAGTATTTCTAAAAGGAACATAATTTCTTCTCTATTCATATTCAGTTTTGTAACTCGCTTTTTCCCTTTGTCACATATTTGCAGGAAAGGAAGTTAGGACACTTGAAGATTCGTCTTGGTGATATTAAATTAGCAACAAATAATTTCTCAGAGACATACGCAATTGCATCTATGGCTGACGAATCTACTTTGTACAGAGCAGAACTCCACTGTTTTGATAAAGAAAATTCTTCATCTGAAAAGGGGAAGAACATAGGAGAACATCCCAAGGCACACAACATTGTGGTTATAAAACGGTACCCCTCTGGAAATGAGTGGTATGGAGTAGAAGAGTTTTTTACAGAAATTGAGATGCTTACGAGTATTAAGCATCCAAACACAGTCACTTTAATTGGATTCTGTATTGAAGATTCTGAGATGATCCTTGTCATTGAGAATGTGTCTAATGGATACCTTCGGAATTATTTGATAAACGAAAATGATATGCGTATTTTGACATGGGAGAAACGTTTGAAAATCTGCATTGAAGTTGCAAACGCATTGGAGCACCTTCACTCTGGGATGGAAGACCAAAAGATGATAATACACCGTGATATATGTAGCTACAACATTTGGTTGGACGAGAACTGGAGAGCAAAGATTGATGGGTTTGGAACCTGTGTATTCTTGCTTCCAAATCAAGAAGACGAAGCTCTCTATATCCTCTGTCGTGGCAGAGGGGCCTACGTAGATCCAGAATATGAGAAAACTAAAAGGTTAAAAAGAGAATCAGATGTATATAGTTTTGGAATAGTTTTGCTTGAAATTCTATGTGGGAGGGCAGCCAGTGACCCAATTTACATGAAGGAGAGTGACGAAGGGTTGGGCCCTGTGGCAAGACATAACTTCTTCTGGACAGGAACTGTAGAAGACATGATAGATCCTATACTAAAGGAAGAAACCAGTGAATACAATTTTGTCCTAAAGAGAGGACCCAACAAGGAGTCTTTACGCACGTTCATGAAAATTGCATATCAATGTGTGGTAGAAACTCAAGATCAACGTCCGACAATGAAAGTTGTTGTCAAGGAACTGGAGAAAGCATTATCATTTCAAGTAAGTTAACGTTCCAAAACATTAATCTTTTTTATACACATGCAAAATGCTTGTTAATAGTATTCATATGTACCATAGTATTTGTACTCAAATCATTAAGTTTATATTGAAAAAACACCCTTCAATTTTTAACTTCTAGTGTTCTTGTCCTAAGCGCGTTCTTAATTATAGATGAAGTTATCAAAGCTTCTCTTTAAACTTACTCTTTTCCCTTAACTATTGATGAAGTTATTAATTCCCTGATGTAGCATCCCCAGGGGCTGCTATCCTCTAATCACAATTTTAATATTCATTTGTCTTTCTCACTATCCCAGTTGAATTCAGTGGTAAAATCTGATTATGTGGAGAGGAGAAGAGTCATGCTTCCGTAATTGAGACACAAGTAGTTGAGCTTTCCAATGAATTGAACAGTATGAACATGACTGACAATTCTGAAAAATTTGAAATTCATAACAAGGAAAATATGTTACATGACCAGACGGATGAGACGGATGACCCAGCTGAACCTGATTGTTGTAAGTTTGCTATGTTTTAAATTTTTTTAATTGATTTATCAAGTGGAGTCTTAAGCTGGTGATATGTGGGTACAGGAAAGTCAGACTCTCAGGAAGGTTGCTACACGTTCTTGGCCAAACATGTCAGAAACAAGTGCACAGATATGAAAAGGAAGCTAAGTTGCAGGCTCTTTTGGTTGGTGTATCAGGTGGGGTTGGCTGGACAGCAGTTCGCGTTGAAACTAGTCATATTTATATAGGTAATTAAGTTTAAACAGGTTGGGTGGATTCTGTAGGACTTTTTTGCATAAAAAGTTAATCTGTTTGTATTAGTGAATGTCATGTTGATGCTTCTCTAGTTCTTCATGTACTTGTTTATATTGATAATTAACTTTCTTTTAGTTTTTTTTTAAACAAGTATCTTCATAATTTTGTTGTAGGAATTTGTTTGTGCAATTAAAACTCTCAGACAACCCCGTTAATTTCATGACGTGTTTTATTTGCCATGTGTACTCGTACTGATGGTTTCTTAGGAGGTAATGGTCATGATTTAAACATAAGCATAATTAGGTAGCAAATAAAGCTTCTTTTGATTTGAGGTTTTATCCTACTAAACGATTGATCATTACTATGTTTGGAATCTTCGTTTGTGGTTTTTTTTAATCTAAATCCTATATCTCCTTTTATATCATCCTTTTAGGATGATTTATATCTCATCCTTTTAGGATGATATATATGAAATACATAGAAACTAATTTGTATAAGCAATTAATTAATGTATAGTATACAAGTCTTTTAGGTAGAGAATCACAAATTGGTTTGTAAAGCTAAACCAGTTTGGGTTGGTCAACAATAAGTCAAAACCGGTTCGGGTTCAGTCGGATTGTTGACCGGTATTTTCTACCACTACCATTCAGGTTCAAAACGATTTTGAGCATTTTTTACTGGTAAGCTCGGGTTCAAAATGACTTTGACCTTTTTGGGTTGGTCAACAATAAGTCAAAACCGCTTGTGGTTCATTCGGATTGTTGACCGGTATTTTTTACCAGTACCATTCAGGTTCAAAACGATTTTGAGCATCTTTTACTGGTACGTTCGGGTTAAAAACGACTTTGACCTTTTTTGCCTGTTCGGTTTGTGTTCAAACCGGTCTCAAGGATAGGAATCCAAACCGGTCCAATCCTACGGTTTCAACGGGTAGTAACCGGTTTATGGGTTTAGAACCGGTTCTGTCTCTGTTCCGGGTCTCGAAACATTTTTTTTGTGCACCACTACTTCTAGGAGTGCCAGTCCAGTGTGTAAAAAACAAGAGCTATTAGCTTTCACAAAGAAAATTGGGTTGTCTACTCTGTGGTAGGCAAATTTTTCACTGTTCTGTTCAATCGAGCTGTTCTTAGATACCTGATTTTGATAAAGTTCTTCACTGTGATTCTGATTCTGAATCATCACTTCTTCTCTCATTCACTGTGGTCCTGTTTTAATAATTAAGTATACATGTAAGTGTTGGCCTAATTACCTAATCTTAGGGCTGTAAACGAACCGAACGAACACGAACAAGGCCTTGTTCGTGTTCGTTCGTTAAGAATATTATGTGTTCACGAACGGTTCATGAACACTTACTGAACGAGATTTTTTGTTCGTGTTCATTCTTTAAGAAAATGAACGTGTTCATGAATGGTTCACGAACACAAACAAACACAGATAAATTCAATCGACGAAGTTCAATTGTATTTTTCGACGTGAATAACAAGAAAGAAAGGTGGAGGTAGGGTTTCCTATTTTATTTGTTTGGGTAAGAGATAAATAAGAATTAAGGAATATAAAAGGTTTAGATAAAATAAATAAATGCTAAAAAATATTTAATGAACAACATAAACAAACGAACATGAACGAATGTTCACGAACACGTTACCAAACGTTCATGAACGCAATCGAACGAATGAGACAGTTTTTCGTGTTCGTTCATTTAACTAATCGAACGGAATTTCTTGTTCATGTTCGTTCATTAACTAAACGAACGAACGTAAACAAAACTCCCGCCTAACGGTTCACGAACTGTTCGCTGAACGTTCGGTTCGTTTACAGCCCTACCTAATCTTGATAAATAATAAGACAAACATCTGATAGCTGTGATTACTTTGATATTAGTGTATTCATCATAGATGTGGTAAGCATGCAGTATGCACGTGGTAATAACAATTTTCAATTGTTGATATCTGAATTAACATGTGCTCATGTTTTCAGTCCGTCTGATGAGTTGATATCAGGTTTAAAGAAAGAGAAAATTTAACTGCTTTAGTGCATGAAGTTGCATTAGTGCTATAGAAGACTTTTAGCCTCCACACGATCCACCTTTCATGCTCGTCAGCCTGCAAATTCGCCTAGTGACAACAGATTTATATATCTAGAAACAAAAAATCAATGTTCCAATGAACATACAAAAAAGAACGTGATCAATCATATCTTACTTTAAAGATTGAATGGAAGGTGAATTGTTAATTTGACAAATATGAACAAAATTTATTATTTGACATGATGTCTTAGGTAAAAGGAAGTCAATTCAGTAATTTTTTTTTTTATAAATTTACTTGCGATCAAGGAAAGATCTTAGACTATTTTGGGACAAGTCCCCAACTCAAGTCTAAAATCCATAGTCTAACAATGTATTGGGCCTAAACATAATTGTGAAACATAATTTTTTTTTTATAAATTTACTTGCGATCAAGGAAAGTGTTAGAATTATATAAACTTAGTTATGTTTTTATTTATTATCTCTAACAAACTTATTAGTATGTAACGTATGATAAGTGAACGATTAGTTAGATAATATGTTATGATATGTAATAAGCGGTTAATTAGCGGGAAAACGAATTCAAATACTGTCATCACAGTTACCCGCCAAAGATAACCGCCAAACTCATATGTATTTAATCTTGTTGCCGGCAAATATGTTCGGTTATCAAGATAGTTTCTGTTACACCGAAATTGTCCACTTTCATTCCATTGAATTTGCTCGTATTCTCTGCATCATCTTAATACTCAAACATGGCTGCAAGTCTCATGAACAATTCCGCTGCGTCTGCATGTTCTTATGCACGAGACCAACATGGTCCGGATTTCCAACATAATGGTATCAGAGCCACTACAAGATTTGATGCGGAGATTAAATCAACTGCTACATCAATGCCCTGTCAACATTGCATTGATGAGAAGAACAAAAGAAAACGACGAACTCGACGTGAACGATTATGTTACTATTGCCATTTGCCTGGTCACTAGATTTACACGTGTAAATCCAAGGAGAATGATGAGGAGTCGCAACTAATTAGGCAAGCGATTAATACCGGAACAAGAACTCAGAATGAGGAAGTGCATTGCCGAGAAGAGATGGTTGTTACAGGAACCGACGGTGGGCAATGGAAAGATATCTGGTATGTCAACCCGACATTTAATCATCATTACGTGAACAACATAGATGTTTTTAAACGTGTAAAACATATAATGGGGGTAGAAACTAGATCCGGAATGAATAAATTCTTATTCATCCGAGGAGTGGGTGTAGTTGAAATGAAAATGGGAAACGAAACAGAGCGTTCCTAGTGTTTTCTACTCGCCGGATATTAATCGAAACGTTCTAAGTCTTGAACAATTAACTCTTCAAGGCTTTACGGTTCGACGATCCGGTGATACATGCAAAATTTTTCCCATGTTCTCATCTCTGGTAGTAATGAACACAAAGAATGAAGTGACGGGGTTAACGAAAGAGGAGGAACTAGGAATGAAAGAGAAAGAAAGGCTGCAAAACATGTGTGGCATAGATGACGAATTCAAAAACGACTACTTGAATTCATATTTCGAAACTCTTAATGTTTCGGATGAAACAGAAGTTGATTGGAATCTAATGATCTTAAAATCATTAGAATTCCACGAGTTTGACGACTGTAAAGTGGTGATCAACATGCTTGATGATCGTGAATACGTGTTCAAGTATAGATTTGATTTGCAAAAGAAATTCGAAGAGATGGTTAAATGGTTTCTAAATGAATATTTAGGAATCACTCATAGACCAATTCCACCTTACACTATGGATCAACAAAAAATAGATTTACTGAATCTATATATGTTGGTTGATAAGGATGGAGGGTATCGAAATGTTACAACATAAAATATGTGGCTGATTATTGCAAAGGATTTGGGGTTGGAATATAAAGATGGTGATTTTATACGGATAATATATGCAATGTATCTAGACATTCTAGAATACTACTACAAATTCAAAGCGGTCCAAAAGATGGTGCATGATAAGGAAGTAATAACTGAAGATGCTGAATTCTCAAAGCAAGGTCACAGGAAGACAAGGAGTGAAGACATAGGCGGCTGCAACGATACTGCAGGAGGAGAGCATCATGAAGTTGAACCATCACAAGCGGCGTTTTTTGCAGGTATTAGGGACGATAACTGGAATCAAATGAAAAAACGGAAGAGATTCAACTTCAACCAAGCAAGATGGGCCGTTGAAGAAGCCAACCGAAGCGTAATGAAACAGGCTCACAAACATAACCAAGTTTAGAGGGGTTATGTTAGAATTATATAAACTTAGTTATGTTTTTATTTATTATCTCTAACAAACTTATTAGTATGTAACGTATGATAAGTGAACGATTAGTTAGATAATATGTTATGATATGTAATAAGCGGTTAATTAGCGGGAAAACGAATTCAAATAACTGTCATCACAGTTACCCGCCAAAGATAACCGCCAAACTCATATGTATTTAATCTTGTTGCCGGCAAATATGTTCGGTTATCAAGACAGTTTCTGTTACACCGAAATTGTCCACTTTCATTCCATTGAATTTGCTCGTATTCTCTGCATCATCTTAATACTCAAACATGGCTGCAAGTCTCGTGAACAATTCCGCTGCGTCTGCATGTTCTTATGCATGAGACCAACATGGTCCGGATCTCCAACAGAAAGATCTTAGACTATTTTGGGACAAGTCCCCAACTCAAGTCTAAAATCCAGAGTCTAACAAAAGAAAATCCAAACCATTTAGAAATAATCACAATATAAATTCTCTTTCCCGTTTATCTAAAGTCCAAACCTTCACTTTCACATGCTTTTAATAGACTTCACAATGCGGTTTAATTAGCCGTCCATCTTTGACGTGTTGACTATCTTCCCAATGATTCCATTTTATAACTAACTTTTTGTTACACTTTCTAAGCCCAGCAAATTACATCACATTCATAACCCCAATCATTCTATTCTTCAAAACCGAGTTGATGGATCTATACAACTTCAAAAAATCTATGCCCAATAAACAGATTGAACCAATAGCGTATTCGTATTCGGATTGTTGACCTTGCCAGCTATCTTACATGACTACCCCTCTCGTCCCATACATCATATATCCCATTACTCCAGTTCTGATTAGACTTGCATGTGGACCATTTATTGATATAAAAAGCCAAAATTTTGTGGGCCGCATTCCAATTATCGATTTTCTTCATTCCGATTTGCATCCTAGCCGACAAAAATGTCATGCCAATATCCAGTTTTAAACTTGGCTGAATCCTAGCCAACATATAATTGCACCCAGTGGCGAAGCTTGAATAAAAAGTCCGGGGGGTCGAAAAGTAACGGACCTAAAAAAATTTTTCTATCGCGTGGTTTCGAGGTGTATGTTTGGGTCGGACGTCGGTGATTCGATTCGGGTCGGGTCAAACATTAATATCAAATAAAAAACGTTCTCAAACATTAAGAAAGAAGTTATCATTTTATTCGTCCACATAGCATAATCTAATAACAAAACAAGTTAACAAATCACCTTAAATTTCAAACTCTAGTTTCTATCTAAATCAAATCACAATAAGATTAAACAAATAAAATAAGACATAGTTACAGAAAGATTCAACAAGTTTAGGGCAAAAATTCGGACCAATTTCACCCCTAATTTCAACATAAATCACATAAATTGCAGCCCTAAATTAAACCTAAAGAGAAAAAACACAAACCTTTAACCTTATGAAGATTGGATAGGGTGGGCTTTTAAGTTGGGCTATATAATGATTTGATTTGGTTTATATAATATACATTCTAGTATTCTACCAAATAATATGATTTGGGCTATAATATTTGGACTAATTAAATTTTTTATTTGGGCTATATAAATAAAAAAATTAAAACTGGGGGGTCGAAAACGTATATACCTACAAAATCCTATACGAAACGTACATGTATAACACTACTGACCGAAAAGTTCGGGGGGGCGGGGCGCCCCTCCCCGCCCCTTAAATCCTTCGCCCTTGATTGCACCATGCCGATTTATTAAGGGCTCTCTACAGAATTTGCAAATCTCCATTAAATAAAGTCTGAATAATATCCATATGGTGCAGGACCATTGCAATGCACACAACACTACCAAAACAATCGGGCTTAAATAAGGTCTAGTAGAAAAAAAAAATCCACTTAATCCGATTATTACAAGCCCAAAGGTCTATCACTCCCTGCTGCCTTAAAATTGTCTTCCAGCCAGTTGAGTGTGACTTTTGTTGACTTTTCGTCAGCATTGACCAAAAAAGTCAACACTTTTTTCCCAGCTTCCAAAGATTAATAACTTTTAAGCCAAGGTATACTGTATAAAGTTTGGACTTTGGAATGTCTAAAGATAGCAAACCAAACAGGTGCGTATGATCCAGTCCTTTGTCTATTGTACTTCTTCTTCACAAGTTGTACCCACCACCAAAAGCAGTTTTCTTTATGCTCTCATATCTTAGCATAGTAGAATTCCAACTTTGAGTGCATAATTCATGTTGTTTTGGAGTGTTTTCCTGCATTGACTTCTCATGCTTCAAGTGTTGAATTTTGACTACATTGACTTCTAGTTGACTGTGGCCCACCTTTTAGAAGCTTTTGACCAAATCCAGACCATCAAAATCCAGTATGTTCTACATTAACTGCCATGATCAGGTGCTTCTTCCCTTGTCCATATTTTACTTTCAGATAACTAATTAACATACCCCTCCCTTTACCATATTCATATCAAACTTTGACCCAATAACTCCCATAAACTTGACCACTAACCACAAACATTTGACTTCTAATTTATTTTTACCGTTAACTTCAGTTGACCTGCTAGGTTATTATTGTAATGGACCAGGATATGTAAAATCTTGAAATACGTAGAAATTTGAATAGCAGTACAGATACTATTAATAAACTAACACTTTAAATAACAAAAGACCATGCAATGTGAATAAACTGCTGATATGACTTGTACCCGTTGACCCGTCATTCGTGACCCGCTAACCTGCCCGTGTGACCCGTGAATAAACCGATTAACCCAACAGTTCAAAGTACAAATCAACAATTGTCTATGACTTAAAAGAACCTAGTTTGATCAAACTTCTATACAAAGATATGCAAATACAAAACTAGTAACAATTTGATTGCTCTTGTGATGTAGGCTAGAAAATGTCAAATGTTGCTGCATTTGACTTCCCAGAGTTGACTTTTGACTTTTCAGCCGATTGTAAAGTTTGGGCGTCAGTTGAAGCTTTAGAGAGCACTGAAACAAACATATAGATAGAAACAAACTATTTTGAAAATGGGTTTTCATGTTATGTTTTATCTTTAACTGTTTTAAGTGCCAATATCATCAACAAGATGATTATGGCCATTGTTGACTTTTTGTTGTATAACTTGATGTTTTGAGCATTTTTTTCCATCTTGTATGCACTAAGATCCTCCTTTCCAATCAAAACTGAATCAGTTTCTTCAACGATGGATTCGGATGCACCAAGATCCACATTTTAATTTAGAACTCCAGCTTGATTGAAAGTTGCAGATCACGTAAACTATGAATTAGGGTTTCGAATCTTTGAGAGAAAATGATATACTTGTATTCGAAATTGGTAATCAATAATGTTAATACATGAGATATATATATACAAGGCATAATAAAAGAGTAACTGCCAAAACTTATAATAACCAATAATAACATAATAATTATATCCTAATAATAAAACTTATACTATCTAATATATATATTTATCTAGCTTATATTCTAATACCCTCCCGTAAGCTAGATAACTGCAACATGAAGGAGTTCTTTGAAATGGTAGAAATCTTTGGGTTGCAAGGCTTTGATGAGAATGTCGGCCACTTGATCTTTTGTTGAGCAAAAACAGACTTCGATCTCATCATTCTTTATAAGATCTCTAATGAAGTGATACTTGACTCTTATATGCTTGCTCTTACCATGATAAACAGGATCTTTAGCCAAACATATGGTAGATTTATTATCACAATAAACAGTAGATGGACAATCCATATTAAAACATAGATCACTTAGTATCCCCTTCATCCAAAGAGCTTGACAACCGGCCATAGATAAAGCGATGTATTCAGCTTCTGTAGAAGAGAGTGCCACGACCTTTTGTTTCTTTGATTGCCATGCTATAGCCCCAGATCCTAGATTGAAAGTATATCCTGAAGTGCTCTTACTGTCATCCACATTTCCTGCGTAGTCACTATCGCTAAAGCCGACTAATTTTCCTTTGCTTCCTTTTGAGTATGTGATACCTTCATTTACTGTTCCTTTTATGTATCGTAGTATTCGTTTTGCCGCTTCCCAGTGACTTCTTTTGGGCCTCTCCATAAACTGACTAACTTTACTGACAGCAAACATAATATCTGGTCGTGTATTGGTTAAGTACATTAAACTTCCGACCAAACTTCGATATAATTTTCATTTATTTCTTCTTCTGGATCTTCTTTGGATAATCGCTAACCATATTCCATAGGGGTAGAAATTGCATTGCATTGTTTCATATTGAACTTATCTAATAAGTTATTTGCATATCTCTGTTGTGATATGAAAATATTTCCATTTTCTTGTTGCACCTCCATACCCAAGAAGTAATGTAAATTCCCGAGATCGGTCATTTCAAATTCCCTTTTCATAGAGTTCTTAAACTGATCTATCATGCCTAGTGAGTCACTTGCAATGATTAAGTCGTCAACATATAAGCATATCACCATTCTGGAGTTATTTGATATTTTTATAAACAACGTATGCTCGTATATACTCCTTTTAAAACCATTGGATCTGAAATACTCATCAATCCTGCTGTACCAAGCCCTAAGAGCCTGTTTGAGTCCGTATAAAGCCTTTTTAAGAAGACAAACCTTTCGTTCTTCTCCTTTCTTGACATATCCCTCTGGTTGTTCTATGTAAACTTGCTCATTTAATTTTCCATTAAGAAATGTTGTTTTAACGTCCATCTGATGTAGATACCAACCGTGACGAGCAGCCAAGGCAAGAACAAGTCTTATAGTGTCAAATCTGATTACTGGGGCGAAAACTTCTTGATAGTCCACTCCATATTTCTGGTTATAGCCTTTCACTACCAAACGAGCCTTATACTTGTCAACTCTTCCGTGTTCATTGTTTTTTGTTTTAAATATCCATTTGACTCCAATTGCCTTTTGATTGTCTTTTGGTTCCACCAGTTCCCAAGTACCATTTTTATGTATAGATTCTATTTCTTTATCCATTGCCTCCTGCCATTTGATATCTTTTACGGCTTCTGCATAAGTGGTCGGATCAGTGTCTGTGTAGAGAGCAAAGTCGGCGACATTAGTTGACATTGTTTGATTCTGTTCGTATAGTTGCTTCACTTGGGCATCAGTCAATTGTGATGAATGCTGATATATGTCTCTGATATCACGTGTCCTTAATTCTTCATTTTCTGATGTAGTAGAGGACGTGTCATCTTCCATGGCATCATCCTGTTCATTGTTTATTTCATTATGTGGATGTATCTCCGGTTGATTTGGACCTTGAGGAGCGATATCTTGTGGCATGTTTGCAGCAGTTGATTCTTGAGTTATATGTTCCATTTCTGGATCCAAATCATGTTCTTGATTCACTTGAATGATGTTAGAATCCACATTTGTAGTTACAGACCCCCAATCTTGACTTTCATCAAATGTAACATCTCTACTAATGATAGTCTTATTTGTGATTGGATTGTAAAGTCTATAAGCTTTACTATTTTCGCTATACCCGACAAAAATGGTTCTTTCTACTTTGTCATCCAACTTCCCTCGCTGTTGCTTCGGTATATGAGCATAGGCTATACTCCCAAAGATTCTGAGATGCTCCACACTGGGTTTCGTTCCGCTCCATGCTTCCTGAGGAGTTATATCTTGAACACTTTTCGTTGTGGTTCGATTTAATATATATGTTGCACAAGCTACAGCTTCAGCCCAAAACGAGTGAGGCAGTTGTTTCATTTTTATCATTCTTCGGCTAAGCTCCATCAGCGTTCTATTTTTACGCTCAGCAACCCCATTTTGCTGGGGTGTATAACTTGTTGTTAGTTGATGATGGATTCCGCTTTCTTTGAGAAAGTTCTGAAAATCATAGCTACAAAATTCTCCACCTCTATCAGTTCGAAGCGATTTTATTTTGTACTCTATTTGATTTTCAACTAATCTTTTAAAAATCTTGAACTGTGTAAGAGCCTCAGACTTTAGTTTCAAGAAATATACCCAAGTCCTCCTCGTGTAATCATCTATAAATGTGATAAAATATCTACAGCCGCCTATCGAATGTGTTCTCATGGACCCACATATGTCTGAATGTACCAGCTGTAGAGGTTTTGTGGCATGCCATCTTGCTGTCTTGGGAAATGGCTTCCTTGTGTGTTTTCCAAATAGACATCCTTCGCATATATTACTTGAGAAGTTCGATATCTTTGGTAAACCCTTTACAGTATTGCATTTACTCATCATATGTAAGGTTTCGAAGTTAACATGACCATATCTCCGGTGCCATAATACAGAGGTATCTTGTATCATCATGCTATAGGCCCTTGGTGTTTCATCATATTCTAAATTTAACGGAAACATTTTGTATAACAACCCTTGGTAAAACCGACATCCTCATAATATTTCTGACACCCTAATATATATTGTAAATATATCAACTTGTCTTTATATGCACCCCGTATGTGAAAACCGAGCCCCAAAATAGATTATACTATATAAAATAAATAAAAACAATAATTATTAAGTTGAGGCGGGCCGCGTAGGGCCTCACCTCAAGCTTAAGCGGGCCGCGCGAGTGTGTACCAGGATATCGCCAAAACCCTTAGTTGATGCGGGCCGCGTACATGTTTGGGGAAGTGAAGGCGGGCCGCGAGCGTCCTGATTTGTGGCATGACCCGGAGCCGACACGTGTCAACACCGTGTCAAGTCTAGTGATGAGTGGGCCAAGCTACGCCGTTGACTTCATTTGACGCGGGCCGCGTGAACCCGGCCCAAATCCCACGCGGGCCGCGAGAAACCCCAGATCAGATCCTATAAATAGCACGCATCGGCTTCATTCGACGATCGCTCAAAACTTTCTTTCTTTCTAAATTTCTGAAGTAGTATACACTATAGCCGGGCATTATACCCCCTAAAATAGCGAGGTTCTGCTACGATGTAAGTATTATAACCCCTGGAGACGTATTAGATACGCTGCCCGATTGATCTAGGGTTCCGTAACGGCTGTCGTGGTTCTGCCCGACGTAGTCGTTGGAATGCCGTCTCGGGGAGGGTATTACTAATGTTAAAATGGGTTATTATACTAACACACGTGCATTTGTGTAATTTATAGATTATCTCCAGGAAACCCTTACGAAAAACCTAAAACAGCAATGTGAGTAATCTCCTTTTTGTTAACTGTTTTTACAAAACCTTAAATACCTTTCCATGCAAAATGACAGTTATTGAGTATTTGTGAAGAATACAATTATAGTGGGTATGTTGGGGTTTTGTATACAAAATTAGTTACTGGCGTGGTAACATCCCATAAGTTGAGTATGACCGTACCACTGATGTTAATTGTGATGTCTTGGATACAAATATAATTGCGGATGTGCCCTCAATACTGCAATTTGGTTTTTACTTAAACTTGATTAAACTGGGATTCACTCACCAGTATTTCCCACTGACAAAATGTTTTTAAAACGCGTTTCAGGTAACAAAGTGTGAAAGCCAAATAGAAGCCAGCTGGACAGCACTGAAGGCTTGGAAAAGTGGCAATAAAGTTACCTAAGAATAAAATGGATGTTTTTATTAAATAAATAGGATTTATTCCTATGAAACGTGTGTATGGAAAACTTGGGTTTTTACCCATATGTTTAATGTTATAAAATGTGGTGGTTTACTCTGATTAAAATATTTCCTAACTACGGTCCTGATGAAAATTTCCGCTGCCAAATTGGATAAATAAAATGTGATACCACCGAAACTGGCTCACGGCCGCCCGTTCCCGGGAGAAGAAGGGATCGGGGGCTGTGACAGAAGGTGGTATCAGAGCTATGCCACTGATTCAACCACAGAAGTGTTCTGCTGACATCAAAATTCAAAGTGTTAGGAAATAAACTATGGAAATACGGGTATAATTGTATTTCTTGCTATGTGTTATCTGACTATTTGTTAGTTTACAGTATGAGTGACCAAGGACCTTCTGATGCCTATCGTCAACTGTCTGGTTCGCCTAGGAGCGAAGGCACCTCCTCTTCTCAGCCTGCCCTCTCAGGGTATTCTGCTGACACAGAAGAAGGGATCTTTGTGTTTAAGGCTCAGTCTGAAGAGCCATTTCCTCAGAAAAAGAGGGGATGGTTCAGTAGGGGAGCGCACGAGCGTAGGAAAAGAATGAAAAAGTTGCAGGAACAGCGAGTGTTAGCCGCAGCAAAAAGAGAAACTGATGCTTATAATCAGGATATGCTCAATAGGGGTATCGCTAATATCCATATTTTAGCAACCACTGCTGCCGACCCAAACCTGGAACAAATGCTAGCACCCCAACCACAAAATCCTGATCAACCCATGGAAATAGAAGACCTGATAGAAATGCCTGAGTACAACCCGGAGGAGATACCTAGGGTACCTGCACCTGATCCTTTAGACCCAAACAACTACGACCCCTGGTGGGACGATGTTAGGGACTACGTGCAACAAAACCCAATTCAGGAAAATGTGCCAATGCCCAACTTAGGAGCTTATCCAGGGTTAGATCCTCAAGATCCCTACAACATTAATGACGCATATGTTAGGGAAATTTTAGAAAATCCATACCCGTACCAAGCCCCTATGCCTCCGTATCAGGAACCCGTACCTCAGTTTCCAAACCCAGTCCTAGAACCTGCACCCCCAATGAGTGCAGAAAATGTCCAGGAGCTTAGGACTTTTGGGGAAGAAATTTTAGAAAGCAGTGATCGTATGCGACAGGTGGGAGAACGCCTCGTATGGAAATACGATGAGCGTAATATGGATTTTTGGATGAATCCATATCAGTGAAGGTGATGGTAGAAACAGTAATAATAATAATAATAAAATAATATATGTGTGTATGTGTTAGAAAAAAAAAAAAAAAAAAACAATACGGATGCCTACTATTAGTATTGTAGCTTTACATTTCAGTCGGTACTGTAATTTTAATTTCTGTACTGGTGTGTATTGATGCATACTATATAAAAAAGAGTAAATGTCGCAATGCTCGACGCTTTTGGTTAAAAAGTGCGTGTCATGTGATTGGCTATATATATATATTATTTGTGATATTAATATTTGGTAAATGTCTAAAATTCAGATGGCCGACGCGGGAAATCAAGAAAATCTGAATAACGATAACCAGAGTAACATTAACGTGGTTAATGAGAATTCGGACAATAATAACAACGGAAACCAAATGGATAATAGTGCCGTTCAGCATATTGTGGCACAGGGAATTATAGATGCGATGCCATTTATTATTCAAACAGTTCAGGAAGCGAATAATAAAAGTAAGTATAGCAGTAAGCGACCAACTGAACCCGAAAACAGCGTGAACAATGGACCCATACTTCAAGCGCCCATTCCCAAAAGAAGAAGAACCATGCCACATGGTTGTTCTTACAAGGAATTCTGGTCCTGCAAACCAATAGAATTCTCGGGCAATGAGGGACCCATTGCAGCTTTACGCTGGATAGAGAAAACTGAGGCAGTTCTGAAAATAAGCAAGTGTGCTGAAGAAGATAAAATAATGTTTGCTTCAAATCTGTTTAAAAATGCAGCCTTAGAATGGTGGAACACTATCCTCCAATCCAGAGGAAGTGATAGAATTTATAACATGGAATGGGAGGAATTTAAGAATATGGTAGAAAGGAAATTCTGCCCTCCCAATGAAAAAGAACAGATAGCAAATAAGTTTCTGAATCTAAGAATGACCGGGGTAGATAGTAAGGGTTACACTACCACATTCTTTGAATATGCTAGAATAGTACCTACCCTTGCATCACCTGAACCAGTGTTAATCTCCCGTTACATTTGGGTATTAATTGGGGAGATTAGACATGTAGTCAAGGCAGCTAGACCCCAAACCATAGAGAAAGCTGTAGAACTAGCCAATACCTTGACAGATGAGTTAATCCATACTAG
This sequence comes from Helianthus annuus, assembly GCF_002127325.2. NCBI lineage: Eukaryota > Viridiplantae > Streptophyta > Magnoliopsida > Asterales > Asteraceae > Helianthus > Helianthus annuus. The sequence goes on from NC_035443.2 coordinate 187,197,097, forward strand.
AGAAGAAGACCAGAGGAGAAACCTAACCCAAAGGCTTACTCAAGAATTCCGTTCTGGGAATTCCAATCGTAGGAATGTAGGTTCTACCTCTGCACCCTACTGCAAAGCCTGCAGAAAGAAGCATTCTGGAAGATGCTCTACTTACTGTAATTTTTGCAAGGCCCCAGGACACAAGGAAGAGAATTGCAAGAAGAAATCCAGTAATGGAATTTGTTTCAATTGTGGGGAAAAAGGTCACATTAGGACAAACTGTCCGAAATTGACTCCAGCTGCAACCAACAAAAATCCTAAAAATGCCAGAGCATTCGTGCTAACTACAGAGGAAGCTAGGATGATTCCAGACGTAATTGCTGGTACGTTTTTAGTTAATGATATTTTTGCTAAAGTATTATTTGACTCTGGTGCAAACCAAAGTTTTATTAATACTTCGTTTTGCAAACTCCTAAATCAATCATTAACTAAACTACCACAAGAATGTCTAGTGGAAACCGCAAATGGAGAAACTGTTAAGATTTCTGAAATCTTGCAGGGAGCAAGAATAGAAATTTTTAATCAAAAATTTATTGCAAACCTGTATCCAATGAATCTGGCTGGATTTGATGTCGTATTAGGAATGGATTGGTTAATAGCCAATAAAGCCAGTATTTTATGTGATCAAAAGACAATTCAATTAAAATCACCAAGAGGAGAAAAGATCACAATTAAAGGAGATAAACCTTTTAGATCCACTAAATTCATCTCTGTGATGAAAACTGCAAGTTGTATAAGAAAAGGATCTATAGTGTATTTGATTTCAATAATCATTAACACTAAAGGAAAGGAATTAAAAGATATCCCAGTAGTGTCCCAATTTTCAGATGTCTTTACAGAAGAATTGCCAGGACTACCGCCAGACAGGGAAGTTGAATTCAGAATTCATCTGTTACCAGGAACAGCACCAATTGCCAAAGCACCTTACCATTTGGCACCCGCGGAAATGCAAGAACTGAAGAAACAACTATACGAGTTGTTAGAGAAGGGATTCATACAGCCAAGCTCATCGCCATGGGGAGCGCCGATATTATTTGTTAAGATAAAGGACGGATCAATGCGTATGTGCATTGACTCCCGTGAATTAAACAAAGTCACGATTAAGAATCGGTACCCATTACCAAGGATCGATGATTTGTTTGATCAACTTCAAGGAGCTCGATTTTTCTCTAAAATCGATTTAAGATCAGGATATCATCAATTAAAGGTACAGGAAGAGGACATTCCTAAAACCACATTCAGAACAAGGTATGGTCATTATGAATTTACTGTCATGCCATTTGGTTTAACCAATGCCCCAGCCGCATTTATGGACATGATGAACCGAATATGTAAGCCATATTTGGATAAATTCATAATTGTCTTCATAGATGATATTCTAATTTACTCTAAAAGTAAAGAAGAGCATGCAAAGCACTTGCATTTACTTTTAAGTTTATTGAGAAGAGAGAAGCTTTATGCTAAGTTTTCAAAGTGTGAATTTTGGTTAGAACAAGTACAATTTCTCGGACATTTAGTTAACCATGAAGGAATTCATGTAGATCCAACGAAAATCGAGGCAATTACCAAATGGAAAACCCCAGAATCACCAACTGAAGTTAGAAGTTTCTTAGGATTGGCCGGTTATTGTAGAAGATTTATTCGAGATTTTTCTAGAATAGCCATTCCTTTAACTAAGTTAACCTGTAAATCTGTTAAGTTTGAATGGGGACCAGAACAAGAAGAAGCCTTTAGAATCCTTAAGCAAAGATTAACCCATACACCCATACTAGCGTTACCAGAAGGAACTGAAGACTTTGTAGTCTTTTGTGATGCTTCTAAGTTAGGTTATGGATGCGTATTGATGCAACGTCAAAAGGTTATAGCTTATGCATCTAGACAGCTTAAGAGTCATGAAGGAAATTATTCGACCCATGATTTGGAATTAGGAGCCATAATTTTTGCCCTTAAAATTTGGAGACATTATCTTTATGGTAGTAAGTTTACCATATTCACGGATCATAAGAGTTTAAGATATGTCTTCGGGCAAAAAGAGTTGAATATGAGACAAAGACGCTGGATGGAATTACTTAGTGACTATGATTGTGATATCCAGTATCATGCAGGAAAAGCCAATGTGGTGGCTGATGCTTTAAGTCGAAAATATCACGAAAAGCCAAAAAGGGTACGTTCTCTTAAATTAAATCTACAAGTAGATTTAAACAATCAGATTAGAAAAGCACAAGAATCAGTAATCAAGGAAGATACTGAAAAATTAAAAGGAATGATTAAGGAATTAGAACAAGGAACGGATGGAATTTGGAGGTTCCATAAAAAGAGAATGTGGATACCTAAATTAGGAAATTACGTCACAGTATATTAGAAGAAGCCCATAAGTCTAAATACACGATGCATCCAGGAAGTGATAAAATGTACCAGGATTTAAGGAAAAATTTCTGGTGGATAGGAATGAAAAAGGATATAGCAGCTTATGTTTCTAAATGTTTAACTTGCTCACAAGTTAAAGCTGAACATCAGAAACCCTCAGGATTGTTACAACAATTAGAAATACCAGTTTGGAAATGGGAATTGATAACAATGGATTTTGTAACCAAATTGCCTAAAACAAGAAAAGGTAATGATACTATCTGGGTGATTGTAGATAGGTTAACCAAGTCAGCTCATTTCTTATCAATGAAGGAAACCTTTAGTATGGAACAATTAGCCAAATTGTATGTAAATGAAATCGTTTCTTTACATGGCATTCCTTTATCAATTGTTTCTGATAGAGATAGCCGTTTTACCTCTCATTTCTGGTCAAGTTTCCAAAAAGCAATGGGAACCAGATTAAATCTAAGCACAGCTTATCATCCTCAAACGGACGGACAAAGCGAAAGAACAATTCAGACAATGGAGGACATGCTTAGAGCTTGTGTAATTGATTTTGGAGGTAATTGGGACGAACACTTACCTTTAATAGAATTTTCTTATAATAATAGTTATCACACAAGTATCAATGCTGCACCATTCGAAGCACTTTATGGACGAAAGTGCAGAACCCCAGTCTGTTGGGCAGAAATTGGGGAAAAACAATTATCTGGACCCGAGATAGTACAAGAAACAACTGATAAAATCATTCAAGTCAAGGAACGACTGAAAACAGCACGTGATCGACAAAAGAGTTACGCTGATAACAGACGCAAACCATTAGAATTCCAAGTGGGAGATAAAGTGTTATTGAAAGTCTCTCCCTGGAAAGGAGTGGTAAGATTCATCAAGAGAGGAAAGCTAAGTCCCAGGTATATTGGACCTTTCAAAATTCTTAAAAGAATAGGACCTGTAGCCTATCAGCTACAACTGCCAGAGGAAATGGCAGGAATACATGATGTGTTTCATGTATCCAATCTCAAGAAGTGTTTAGCTGATGAATCACTCGTAGTACCTCTTAAAGATATAGAGGTTAATGAGCAACTCAAGTTTGTGGAGAAGCCTCTACAAATTGAAGATAGGAAAGTTAAAAATCTCAAGCATAAGAGATTAGTTCTGGTCAAAGTAAAGTGGGACTCCAAAAGAGGACCCGAGTACACGTGGGAGCTTGAATCCGAAATGCAAAAGAAATATCCACACTTGTTCCAGTAGATCTCGAGGACGAGCTCTAAAACAAGGTGGGGAGGATATAACAACCCTTGGTAAAACCGACATCCTCATAATATTTCTGACACCCTAATATATATTGTAAATATATCAACTTGTCTTTATATGCACCCCGTATGTGAAAACCGAGCCCCAAAATAGATTATACTATATAAAATAAATAAAAACAATAATTATTAAGTTGAGGCGGGCCGCGTAGGGCCTCACCTCAAGCTTAAGCGGGCCGCGCGAGTGTGTACCAGGATATCGCCAAAACCCTTAGTTGATGCGGGCCGCGTACATGTTTGGGGAAGTGAAGGCGGGCCGCGAGCGTCCTGATTTGTGGCATGACCCGGAGCCGACACGTGTCAACACCGTGTCAAGTCTAGTGATGAGTGGGCCAAGCTACGCCGTTGACTTCATTTGACGCGGGCCGCGTGAACCCGGCCCAAATCCCACGCGGGCCGCGAGAAACCCCAGATCAGATCCTATAAATAGCACGCATCGGCTTCATTCGACGATCGCTCAAAACTTTCTTTCTTTCTAAATTTCTGAAGTAGTATACACTATAGCCGGGCATTATACCCCCTAAAATAGCGAGGTTCTGCTACGATGTAAGTATTATAACCCCTGGAGACGTATTAGATACGCTGCCCGATTGATCTAGGGTTCCGTAACGGCTGTCGTGGTTCTGCCCGACGTAGTCGTTGGAATGCCGTCTCGGGGAGGGTATTACTAATGTTAAAATGGGTTATTATACTAACACACGTGCATTTGTGTAATTTATAGATTATCTCCAGGAAACCCTTACGAAAAACCTAAAACAGCAATGTGAGTAATCTCCTTTTTGTTAACTGTTTTTACAAAACCTTAAATACCTTTCCATGCAAAATGACAGTTATTGAGTATTTGTGAAGAATACAATTATAGTGGGTATGTTGGGGTTTTGTATACAAAATTAGTTACTGGCGTGGTAACATCCCATAAGTTGAGTATGACCGTACCACTGATGTTAATTGTGATGTCTTGGATACAAATGTAATTGCGGATGTGCCCTCAATACTACAATTTGGTTTTTACTTAAACTTGATTAAACTGGGATTCACTCACCAGTATTTCCCACTGACAAAATGTTTTTAAAACGCGTTTCAGGTAACAAAGTGTGAAAGCCAAATAGAAGCCAGCTGGACAGCACTGAAGGCTTGGAAAAGTGGCAATAAAGTTACCTAAGAATAAAATGGATGTTTTTATTAAATAAATAGGATTTATTCCTATGAAACGTGTGTATGGAAAACTTGGGTTTTTACCCATATGTTTAATGTTATAAAATGTGGTGGTTTACTCTGATTAAAATATTTCCTAACTACGGTCCTGATGAAAATTTCCGCTGCCAAATTGGATAAATAAAATGTGATACCACCGAAACTGGCTCACGGCCGCCCGTTCCCGGGAGAAGAAGGGATCGGGGGCTGTGACAGAAGGTGGTATCAGAGCTATGCCACTGATTCAACCACAGAAGTGTTCTGCTGACATCAAAATTCAAAGTGTTAGGAAATAAACTATGGAAATACGGGTATAATTGTATTTCTTGCTATGTGTTATCTGACTATTTGTTAGTTTACAGTATGAGTGACCAAGGACCTTCTGATGCCTATCGTCAACTGTCTGGTTCGCCTAGGAGCGAAGGCACCTCCTCTTCTCAGCCTGCCCTCTCAGGGTATTCTGCTGACACAGAAGAAGGGATCTTTGTGTTTAAGGCTCAGTCTGAAGAGCCATTTCCTCAGAAAAAGAGGGGATGGTTCAGTAGGGGAGCGCACGAGCGTAGGAAAAGAATGAAAAAGTTGCAGGAACAGCGAGTGTTAGCCGCAGCAAAAAGAGAAACTGATGCTTATAATCAGGATATGCTCAATAGGGGTATCGCTAATATCCATATTTTAGCAACCACTGCTGCCGACCCAAACCTGGAACAAATGCTAGCACCCCAACCACAAAATCCTGATCAACCCATGGAAATAGAAGACCTGATAGAAATGCCTGAGTACAACCCGGAGGAGATACCTAGGGTACCTGCACCTGATCCTTTAGACCCAAACAACTACGACCCCTGGTGGGACGATGTTAGGGACTACGTGCAACAAAACCCAATTCAGGAAAATGTGCCAATGCCCAACTTAGGAGCTTATCCAGGGTTAGATCCTCAAGATCCCTACAACATTAATGACGCATATGTTAGGGAAATTTTAGAAAATCCATACCCGTACCAAGCCCCTATGCCTCCGTATCAGGAACCCGTACCTCAGTTTCCAAACCCAGTCCTAGAACCTGCACCCCCAATGAGTGCAGAAAATGTCCAGGAGCTTAGGACTTTTGGGGAAGAAATTTTAGAAAGCAGTGATCGTATGCGACAGGTGGGAGAACGCCTCGTATGGAAATACGATGAGCGTAATATGGATTTTTGGATGAATCCATATCAGTGAAGGTGATGGTAGAAACAGTAATAATAATAATAATAAAATAATATATGTGTGTATGTGTTAGAAAAAAAAAAAAAAAAAAAAAACAATACGGATGCCTACTATTAGTATTGTAGCTTTACATTTCAGTCGGTACTGTAATTTTAATTTCTGTACTGGTGTGTATTGATGCATACTATATAAAAAAGAGTAAATGTCGCAATGCTCGACGCTTTTGGTTAAAAAGTGCGTGTCATGTGATTGGCTATATATATATATATTATTTGTGATATTAATATTTGGTAAATGTCTAAAATTCAGATGGCCGACGCGGGAAATCAAGAAAATCTGAATAACGATAACCAGAGTAACATTAACGTGGTTAATGAGAATTCGGACAATAATAACAACGGAAACCAAATGGATAATAGTGCCGTTCAGCATATTGTGGCACAGGGAATTATAGATGCGATGCCATTTATTATTCAAACAGTTCAGGAAGCGAATAATAAAAGTAAGTATAGCAGTAAGCGACCAACTGAACCCGAAAACAGCGTGAACAATGGACCCATACTTCAAGCGCCCATTCCCAAAAGAAGAAGAACCATGCCACATGGTTGTTCTTACAAGGAATTCTGGTCCTGCAAACCAATAGAATTCTCGGGCAATGAGGGACCCATTGCAGCTTTACGCTGGATAGAGAAAACTGAGGCAGTTCTGAAAATAAGCAAGTGTGCTGAAGAAGATAAAATAATGTTTGCTTCAAATCTGTTTAAAAATGCAGCCTTAGAATGGTGGAACACTATCCTCCAATCCAGAGGAAGTGATAGAATTTATAACATGGAATGGGAGGAATTTAAGAATATGGTAGAAAGGAAATTCTGCCCTCCCAATGAAAAAGAACAGATAGCAAATAAGTTTCTGAATCTAAGAATGACCGGGGTAGATAGTAAGGGTTACACTACCACATTCTTTGAATATGCTAGAATAGTACCTACCCTTGCATCACCTGAACCAGTGTTAATCTCCCGTTACATTTGGGGATTAATTGGGGAGATTAGACATGTAGTCAAGGCAGCTAGACCCCAAACCATAGAGAAAGCTGTAGAACTAGCCAATACCTTGACAGATGAGTTAATCCATACTAGAGAAGAAGACCAGAGGAGAAACCTAACCCAAAGGCTTACTCAAGAATTCCGTTCTGGGAATTCCAATCGTAGGAATGTAGGTTCTACCTCTGCACCCTACTGCAAAGCCTGCAGAAAGAAGCATTCTGGAAGATGCTCTACTTACTGTAATTTTTGCAAGGCCCCAGGACACAAGGAAGAGAATTGCAAGAAGAAATCCAGTAATGGAATTTGTTTCAATTGTGGGGAAAAAGGTCACATTAGGACAAACTGTCCGAAATTGACTCCAGCTGCAACCAACAAAAATCCTAAAAATGCCAGAGCATTCGTGCTAACTACAGAGGAAGCTAGGATGATTCCAGACGTAATTGCTGGTACGTTTTTAGTTAATGATATTTTTGCTAAAGTATTATTTGACTCTGGTGCAAACCAAAGTTTTATTAATACTTCGTTTTGCAAACTCCTAAATCAATCATTAACTAAACTACCACAAGAATGTCTAGTGGAAACCGCAAATGGAGAAACTGTTAAGATTTCTGAAATCTTGCAGGGAGCAAGAATAGAAATTTTTAATCAAAAATTTATTGCAAACCTGTATCCAATGAATCTGGCTGGATTTGATGTCGTATTAGGAATGGATTGGTTAATAGCCAATAAAGCCAGTATTTTATGTGATCAAAAGACAATTCAATTAAAATCACCAAGAGGAGAAAAGATCACAATTAAAGGAGATAAACCTTTTAGATCCACTAAATTCATCTCTGTGATGAAAACTGCAAGTTGTATAAGAAAAGGATCTATAGTGTATTTGATTTCAATAATCATTAACACTAAAGGAAAGGAATTAAAAGATATCCCAGTAGTGTCCCAATTTTCAGATGTCTTTACAGAAGAATTGCCAGGACTACCGCCAGACAGGGAAGTTGAATTCAGAATTCATCTGTTACCAGGAACAGCACCAATTGCCAAAGCACCTTACCATTTGGCACCCGCGGAAATGCAAGAACTGAAGAAACAACTATACGAGTTGTTAGAGAAGGGATTCATACAGCCAAGCTCATCGCCATGGGGAGCGCCGATATTATTTGTTAAGATAAAGGACGGATCAATGCGTATGTGCATTGACTCCCGTGAATTAAACAAAGTCACGATTAAGAATCGGTACCCATTACCAAGGATCGATGATTTGTTTGATCAACTTCAAGGAGCTCGATTTTTCTCTAAAATCGATTTAAGATCAGGATATCATCAATTAAAGGTACAGGAAGAGGACATTCCTAAAACCACATTCAGAACAAGGTATGGTCATTATGAATTTACTGTCATGCCATTTGGTTTAACCAATGCCCCAGCCGCATTTATGGACATGATGAACCGAATATGTAAGCCATATTTGGATAAATTCATAATTGTCTTCATAGATGATATTCTAATTTACTCTAAAAGTAAAGAAGAGCATGCAAAGCACTTGCATTTACTTTTAAGTTTATTGAGAAGAGAGAAGCTTTATGCTAAGTTTTCAAAGTGTGAATTTTGGTTAGAACAAGTACAATTTCTCGGACATTTAGTTAACCATGAAGGAATTCATGTAGATCCAACGAAAATCGAGGCAATTACCAAATGGAAAACCCCAGAATCACCAACTGAAGTTAGAAGTTTCTTAGGATTGGCCGGTTATTGTAGAAGATTTATTCGAGATTTTTCTAGAATAGCCATTCCTTTAACTAAGTTAACCTGTAAATCTGTTAAGTTTGAATGGGGACCAGAACAAGAAGAAGCCTTTAGAATCCTTAAGCAAAGATTAACCCATACACCCATACTAGCGTTACCAGAAGGAACTGAAGACTTTGTAGTCTTTTGTGATGCTTCTAAGTTAGGTTATGGATGCGTATTGATGCAACGTCAAAAGGTTATAGCTTATGCATCTAGACAGCTTAAGAGTCATGAAGGAAATTATTCGACCCATGATTTGGAATTAGGAGCCATAATTTTTGCCCTTAAAATTTGGAGACATTATCTTTATGGTAGTAAGTTTACCATATTCACGGATCATAAGAGTTTAAGATATGTCTTCGGGCAAAAAGAGTTGAATATGAGACAAAGACGCTGGATGGAATTACTTAGTGACTATGATTGTGATATCCAGTATCATGCAGGAAAAGCCAATGTGGTGGCTGATGCTTTAAGTCGAAAATATCACGAAAAGCCAAAAAGGGTACGTTCTCTTAAATTAAATCTACAAGTAGATTTAAACAATCAGATTAGAAAAGCACAAGAATCAGTAATCAAGGAAGATACTGAAAAATTAAAAGGAATGATTAAGGAATTAGAACAAGGTATGGTCATTAAAAGATACTGGAAGGTATGGAGGAGGCAAGTCCTCCAAGGATGGGCCGCCACGTCACCGCCACGTAGGAGTGGCTTGGAGGGGATGGACCTAGGGGGTGGGGGATGAACCCCTTTGTGTATATATATGTATGTATGTATAGGTATATGTGAGAGAAGGAAGGAGAAGGAGGCCCGGCGAGTTCGGCTGTGGGCTGCTGGTGAGGACGGGACGGGAGGGAGGGGGGCGGTGTGGGGGACCGGCGCCGGTCCTAGCCGGGCCTCAGCCGGCCCCCATACCTTTTAGTCTAAGTAAGCCAATGTCATTAAAATAGTAGATGGCAATCTGCAAAATTCCAAACCCACATAACGCAGCCAGAGACACTGATGAACGAATGTATAAAGTGCCAGCCTTTAAAGCTTTTACTTGATGCAACACCGCCATAACACCCCTTGGCACTATCCAGTTATCTATTTAGCAGGGTAAGTTAAACGTGCTATGAGTATCATAAACGGGTTGAACCCTTTTGGATATGTTTTTAATCTTGTGAGTAATATGTGGTCCTAAACCCATTTACCCCAAACACGAACCCGTTTAAGCTTGCAACTCCGACCATATAATTAATCAAACACTCACATGGGGTCCTGAAACGGCAACAAAAGAAATGGGAATTTCCAGTAGCGCATACGTGTTTTTTTTCCTTGTATAGCATGTGGCAATTTGCCTCTTATGATTATCAAGTTTCATATAAGCAAAATATGTAAGTAGAAATATAACACGTATGACAGAAAGATAAAAGTTGTGGCAACTAATATTCTGCATACTAAAAGGTATGAATGTTAGTGAAGTTACTTTGAACCAGTGGCGGACCCAGAAATTTTTCAATGGGGGTGCGGAACATTTTTAAAAATTTTAGGCCCCTAGGTATATAAGTAAAAAAAATCGGTTCGTGTCGGGTCGGGTCATGTAAAATAAACGAACATCAAACTAAATTTATATAATCATCAAAAACATGTCAAACCTTGTTACAAACATAAATAAAACGTCGACGCCCTACGGGTTTTCATTTTTTGAAATCTATCCAAAATATCATCTAAAACTGATTTCTTAAGCAATTCTTTCTCTATATAACATAAGTTCGTCGCTCCATAACATAATGTTTCAATTTTAATTTTCAACTATTCAAGCCATAGAAATCATAATGTAAGAGAGAGAGAGCGGGAGAGAATTTCTAAAGGTTTTGAGCTTTAAGTATTTTATTATAGTTTGAAATATTGTTGGGTTTGGTTAATGGGCTAAAACTTAGTGGGCTAGCTATTTAGGAATTATAAGTGGGTAAAGGTATGAGTATTTGGGTTTAGTTAGTTAGGTATTAAAAGTTATATAATTTAGGTAGTATTTTTTTTTTTAAATAAGAGTTTACTAAAAAAATTTAAAATATAAATTGATAACACTTTTTACCTAAGGGGTGCGGATGAAAAATTTCAAGGGTGCGGTCGAAAAATTCCAAGGGGTGCGGTCGAAAAATTCCAAGGGGTGCGGACGGGATTTTCGACGGAATTTAGCACTAAATTTTTTTTTCCCCGGGGGTGCGCCCGCCCACCTTGGGTTGGCTTTAGGTCCGCCCTTGCTTTGAACTGATATTATATTGAGAAAAAAAGAACATGCTGCAGATTCTACAATATACTTAACAGCCAGTGTTTTATGCAAGTGCTATGTTTGACAAAAAATGGACAGGTCCCGAAGCTGCAAGAAGTGACTGCACAAGTTGAAGACAGTAAAAATAATAAGAAAAAACAACTGTACATAAAGAAATAGATAAATCAAAAAATGCATTCAAACCGACCGGAGCAGCATATCTAAACGAAATAAGTTAAGTGTGTATCCACAACCATTCCAAAACATTGTGTTTTTTTTGTTCCCAATTATGTTATAAGCACTAAGCACAGAATGAATTACTTTAAGAAACTGCATAACTACTGTTTCCCAATGACACATAGAGCTAGGAAACAATGGGTGGAGGGCCAAAGTCAACAGCAGTTGGAATATAAAGTTTGTAATAGTCAAAATCAGATTGCTGCTAGTCAATATCTGATGTATATGGCAGGAAATCTTAATAATGATATGGTCAATTCAGGTCATAAGCAAAAGTCAACTAAGAAATCAAATTGGGCTTATTATTTGATTGACAAAAGGGAAGGCGTTGTGTCACCTGACAGGTTGGCAATCTGGATTGCTTGTTTGGAAGGTGCAAATGATTACAAGTGGATCAAGTTTGGTATTTTTATGACAAGGGTGTCACACTTCTATCTAATGTTATTTTTGCAGGACACTTTGGTGAGTTAATAATTTTTTAACTGTTAGTTACAAGTACTTGTAGGCAACTATAACTGAAATGTTGATTTGATGGATTCTCCTCCTCCTCCTCCTCCTCCTTCTTTGTGAACAACCAATTGTTCCCTAACAAAAGTGTTGAATAGGCTGCCTCGTGAGATGGTTGATGTTAGAAACCAACATAACTTGCGTGAAATGGATCTCTTGAAAAGAAACGAATTGCCTCCCTAATGATCTTTAGGTTCATCTTTGAAAACATACAAATAATTTATTTTATATTGCTTCAATCAAATGGTAGTTTTGTGATATGGATCCTCAAACCGGTAGACACTGGGTCAAAAAACCACCTCATCCATGCTTCCATGATCACAGATTACCCACGTTTCCATTGAAGATACGAAAGCCACCAAAGGACTAAAGTCATTTTAAGCAAGAAGGGTCATCTACCTGTCGCCGTCAGTGCCACCACAGCAGTAGCCATGCCGCCATTGTCACTAACCTCCGTAAAAACAAATATAGCACGGTAACCCACTTTGACCCACCCCGTTTTGACCCCAATCAGCTGCCGATCCAGAGACGAACCCAATTTGACACTTTACACAACTGAACCCGTCCTGATAGTTTGGACACATTACACAACCTGACCCAACCCACCGTTTGCCAGTCATATTAATGACATTCTAAGACATGTAAAAATGAATTAGACCTTAATCACACCTTACACATAACTGTTACAAACTACCATGCTGCACAAGACTGACCCGACCCGAGAGCTAGAATGACGTGGAAATTGGAAACGAGAACCGGACCCTTTTGTAACTTCGCTGACTGGTAAAGGACCATGACCAATAAGGAGCTGCCAAACGGTGTATGGAGCAACCGTAGTGAGCTGAATTATTAGAATTCTATTGAATTGAGCTTCTGCACAGGCATACCACTTGTTTGATGAAAATCCTGTGAGTTCTGAGTCCACTTTAAGTTAGCATTGCTGGGTAATTTTCAGTTTCTGTAACTTTCATTGAGGGATGTGGGTTAACAAGTATGTAATAAGGTATTTTAAATGTGGCTTGGGCTCAATATAAAACAGAATCCAATTATCTTTGGTGGGCAAAGGGTCTATGGGCAGCCCAACATTAAGCCCCATCTGTTACTTGACTGGCTCTACATGTTTTTAGGTCGGAAAGCAAGGTGTGCGTAAACAGCCTACGTGCCTAAAATATTTTCTGAAATCTAACTAATGAGACGCTTCTTATCACCATTGTGAAATACGATTCTGTTTATTCATGTGTAATTTCTAATATTTAATTATTATATAATCATGCACACCACCTGTTTGATTAAATGCCTAGGTGAGTCATTGGTTCTCATTTGATGCCCGAGACTTCAAATGCTTTATTTTTTTTTTAAGATTGTTTTATCTCTTGTTAAGATAACTAGATGAGATTTTGTGCATTTTGTGTTTATGGGTTCTTCGATATTGACTATGTCAACGTGATAACCCGCTATGCATGAAACCTTCTTCAATGAGATATAAAGTGTCGATTGTATTGTTTTGAACCTGTTTTAAATCTTCAAAATGCAAACTAAGCAAACATGTAAACTTAGGTCTAGATTTTAAACTTTCTGTGCAAGTGATTTTCGGCTTTTTAAACTAAGCAGCTCGAATTATCGTTTGGAGAAAATTCACCTTTTGTCCATGTACGTTGAATGGTAACATTTCATATTTTCATTCACCAGACAACCCTCACAAACCCTGACAAAAACATATGTCCAACATATGTTACAACCAAGCTCTTCTACTCACTTAATGACTACTTCACACTTCACAATTTTGATAATGTTGATTAGTTAATTGCACACCTATTCACTTGGTTGCAAAAGGGCTCATATATATCAGGAGGAACTAAATGATGAACTTCTTAACCAAGTTGGCAGATGTGCTGCTGCATGTATAAGAAGATGCTTAATGTGGTAATAGTTTTAGTTTTCATTTTATTGGCAATTTATAACATATTTTGTGTCGATGAAGTTGATTTTAGCTTGTAATGTATTAGGTTGAATTTATTTTGGATGGTTTTTTAAAGTCTTAAATAATATTTTAAACTACTAAACTTTGTGAGCTACGTATTATTTTTTTTAAATCAGTCAAATCAAGCCGAGCCCGAGCTTAGATTTTCAGCTCATTTCAAAGCCGAGCCGAGCCAGCTCGATTTATAACCGAGCCGAGCCGAGCTTGCCCTGGCTCAGCTCAGCTTGGCTTATGAACAACCCTAAATATGTCTTCCGACCTCTAGTTAAACATGTTTTAAGAACATTTCCTTATATTTATGTATGATCTCCAATAACAACATCATTCCGTTGTGTATGTTAATGATCGTTGAAGCATATATCTCAAACTTCAATTTATTATTATTCATATTTTATTTAAATTTGTGATTGCAATTGCTAATCCTGTTGTCTACATATGTTAGCAAAAGTAGGTCTTGTTGGAGGAAAATTCCTAATAATCCCCAATTATACAAATAAAACCAAGAAAATGTAAGCATCAGCCAAAGATTCCATAACTTTAAGTTACAATCAATGCAAATAAAAACAATGAAATGTGAGCATCTGTAAAAGATAAAATTATAACAGACAGATTTTCACAAGATCCAGGTAGGGAAGTAAGGAAGATAACTGATCTATGATCTATCCGAGTCAACCTTAATGTTTTCAAGATCAAGAATCGTTATATTGAACTTGTTGAATGCAATTTCAAGTCCTATAGTCCCAAATGGTGTCTTCATCTATAAGTGATGTTTTGATATATGTAATTAAGATAACTGCCTATGCCTTATGTTCATTACATAGGATTTAACATCAATTGAATGGTTAATCCTTCTAATTTACGCATGTTATAAACAAATTATTATATAAAATATTGAAGTGCATGTTGATCGATGTCGTAAGGTCGGTCAAAAATAAAGTTAAAGATGTCCTATTCACCTTTTACTAGTAAAGGGCAAGTAGGGTGTCGAATCCACGGGGAATCAGTGGAAAGTGTCAAAGTTCGTTGTTTCAATTATCATCTACTATCTAAATTAAAACCTAATTGCTTTTTGCAGTTTTGTGAGAGTAATTATGAGAACGTATTTGAAATTGTAGGTGTAAACAATAATGAGAAAAAGGGACCAATCTCCAGGTTTTCAGGTTATGCAGAAAATCAGGTTACTTAGTTACAACCAGTTGAAAATCACATAGACATGATTTGTAAAACTTGTTTTGATAAATAATTAACGGACAATATATTTGATTGCAATGATCCACGATCGAAACCGAAAGATTGATGCAAATGAATAGTAATCCAGTTAATTACCAATTTTAGATTTCATAAACATTAACAGGTTCAATGATTAAAGGTTTAAAACAATGACATCCTAGAATTTAATCCCGGTTGTTGATGAGCAAACCAAATAATTGATGAACAAGAATGATTACGATAATCAAATACTGTTTAATCAAAACAAAAACAATAGGAACGACTAACCGAATGATTAATCAATTCTCAATCCAAAAAGTTGTAAACATATGTAAACCCATTGTTTCATACAAACCCTAGTCCCGGAGATGGTCACGGGACGACTAGCCGCTCATGATGTTCGTGCAATCTTCAATAGCTTGGTAGAATGTCAAAAGCATGATCGAGTCGGTATTTGCGATGTGTGATGAATGCTTATGTTGAGTGATGTGTGAGAGCCGAAGGTGTGGTGTCCGCTCCTCCCTCGATAATCAATATGATATGATGTTTTTTTTTCAATCAAAGGCCCCCACCAAAAAAATAACTAATGGTTGCCGCCAATCATCGTGAACTAGTTTAATACCCGTCCGGTGGACGGGTTACCTTAATGTACTATATATTGATAACATGAATGAACCTATGAACACAGAACTGTACTCAAACTCAAAAAAAAAGGACATCCAAAAGTATAAATCCAACCAACTTTCAACATTGTTAGTTAGTTACTCCTCTCCCTTTTTTTCATTCAGAAGTTATACCTCTTTAAGTAAAGAATTTAGCACTAAAGAAACTTAAGTAGCTATCTATAAAAATGTTAAACATTAGTTTGTATTGTCCAATAATCACCAACTATATGTTTTAACTTTTTTGTTTTTTTTTTTTTTACCTTGTAGAAACCGTCATTATTACCTGTTGAATGGGTCATAATAGCCTTTCAACATTCAAGAAGGTTAACCACTACATAAAAAAGAGTTAAAAGGGACAAGAAGTCTGATGCTATGAACATTACACATTTGAGTAACAACTCACATATTATAATCCTAAAACTAATCCACTCACGTTGTTTGTCAATTTGAACCAATTTATGTAAAAGTGGGGCAAATAATTTTTTTTTTCATTAAAATGATTAAGCTAACAACTTGGATTGAAAATGTCGCACAAAGCATACTTATTGCTTAAAACCTCCTAAATTACTTTCATAAAAAGTAGGAGATCATTATAAATTTCCGGTATCTTATTTACAATATAAATATGATAGCCAAAGAAGTATGAGTGGGTCAACCCAACCCAACCAAATCCCATTCTATAATATACATACCTGATAACATAACTCTAGAAGGGATGAAAAATAAAACGATAAAAAAAATGCAAGGGTATTTCAATATGAAATTTGTGATGAAATGGTGTCATTATAAACAAAAACATCCTAAGCTAATGTTATTTACTATAGTCCAACAACAATCAAGAAAGGAGAACGACGTGGCTAATGTCAATTCATATACACGTTACATTTTTGCTCACATGTTTTAGTAAGCTAATGGATTTTTTTGGTAAAGGGAACAGACTCGCACAAAGTTGCATAAATTTACAAAAAAAAAAAAAAAAAAAAAAAAAAAAAAAAAAACCAAGAAAGGAGAAGACTTAGCGAAGTTTGGGACAAGTACCAAACTTAACTAATCTTCTAAAATAACTATTTGAGATGGCCCTATACAAAAGTCACCCTATTGTTAACCTTGGTCTAATTCCACAATCCTTATTTTGATATTAAGATTCATTTCATAATAGCCGAAGATATAGCTATAGCGATATACCCACTGGGCCTTTTTAGAGGACAACCATTCCATTTTTTAAATTTTGTTAACTGGGATTGTTCACACCCCAATACTCAAGATCCATATAATCCAAAACACACAATCCCAACGGTATTTAATGACAACCCAAGGGTTATCTAACATAAAAAGCCGTCTCCCCAGTTGACTTTCGTTGATTTTCTATTATTGCTCAATAATTCACCTTCAAGAAGTAATATTATCAAACCCCAAAATTGGAGATTTTTTAAATAATCCCCCCCCCCCATTTCTTCCCAAATTATAACTATGCCATTAAACGAACAACAAACCATGGGTCGGTTTAAGAAGGAGAAGTGTATTAAGGTCTAATAATGTAGTACATAGGTCTAGAAAACTTGTACATCTTCAAAATTTGAATAAAAAGTTTGTTTCAAAATAGAATACCAAACACCACAAGCAGCATACAACATCAAATAAAAGTACAAGACCTGTGCTATTTCTTCTAGTGCACTTATCATTAATGCCTGATTCTTCAAATCGACTATAGCAATGTTAACTGCCACACTAATACCACCTCATAAATCCATAACTTTTACAACAGCAACTATAGACTTGCAACCTTCATTGAATATTGCTCGAGTCAGAGCAGTAGCACATGTTGTACCTATAAAGACATAGCATATTATGAGATTTTAGCACATGGCAAAATGTTAATACATGTTAAAAATTCATTGACTAACCCAAAAGTGAAATTTGTTATGATCTTACTACAAGGTGGAAAAGTCCCTTGAAAAAAAAAACATGCAGAAGTTGGAAACATTTTGAGAAACCAAAATAAAAGAGCAAATGTAGCATAGAAATGAGGATATGATTAAAATAAAAAAACTACAAGGTCAGATGTCTACCAACATTTATTAAATCTAACTTTCCATAGAGAAGGTCATGATCTTAAGTAGTGGAGAGATTTCCAAGACAAGTAAAGATAGATCCTGTGACAACCCAAATATTTAAGGTTAGCATTGCTTGAAATCTCACAACTTTTAGCGTGTGCTTCTATGTTTATCTGCCTATCTCGTGCACCACTTCATGATTATGTACGTTTAACTAATTAACCTTTCATGATTACCGCGTGTTATGCAACTGATTTAGAAAACCAAACGAGTTGAAACGAGTTGGGCCGCGTACATTTGGGCCACATAATTACGTTTCATCGAACCACTAAATTGACAACATGGACTAATCAAGCCCATTACACACGTAGTGTAATTCCATTATGACTTCAGCTCAAGTTCTTGACCACCGGCCCACTTGTGCACTATAATAATAAGTTACGTACCCCATTGTTACACCTCACATTACCATTGGGCCGGCCTTTTTGGGGGTAATCATGTTCACACACACACCCTGATTCCTTTTAATGCCTCGGCCCACATATGTTAATCATAGGCCCGCATCACTTGAGCCCAAACCCTTTGTATTCGTGTATAACTAGCATACATATGTATGGTTTGAGAACATTATAACCCTAGAGTTTCTTGGAACCGAAGGCAACACTAGACGACAATAATTTCTGTTTCGCGAAACCCCTTCCTCGAACCCGTCTTGCACCTCGATCCATTCGGTTAGTGTGATCTTTTGATGTTTTGAATCAATTTCTTTGTCATGCATAGTTGTGTAGCATGTGAATGATTAGTAATGATTAGGTTGGGTAGGATATACATGTGTTAGTGGTATGAATTAAATGTTTCAGTGTTTGATTAGAGTATTGCATGTGATTTGATCAACTTGTCAGTCCACTATTTTGTGAGGTCCAATAAGAAGTTAGAATGCATGTAGTTGTTGCCCAGGTTACACGTAAATGTCTGAGGATCATGTGAAGTTTAATGATGATGATGAAATTTGTGAGTTTAGTTGTTAGAAACACGTGCAAGTTGAATTGATGGTGTGGTTGTTTTGTTACCAAATAGGGTTGGAATTTGTGAGTAAATAAAATATGGCATGCAACGTATGGTAACTCTTGAACTAACTGATATGTAATTATAATTGTTAAATATCTTGAGTATGTGTTTTGATGATCAACAAATGTCGTTACAAACTTATAAAGATGACTGTGTAATGCTTAAGGTTCTTTATGTACCCATATGCATGACAAGGGATGCTGAATCAATGGATGGGTATTCAAAGAGATATAACAGAATCGAATGGACTATGTGATGATTGTTTATGTGCCATAATGTTACTAGTAAGCCATGAGAAAATTATGAAGTGATTTAATTGTGAAGTGAATGTTAACAGTGCAACATATTAGTCGAATTCCTTTGATTGTGGGCCAGAAAGTTAAACGGGCCGCTGACCCATTGAACATGTGGGCGGCTGCGTGACCCCGGGTCACCAGCCAAGCCGCATAACCGTTGTAGTCGGGTCCGTTTAATTGGGCTCTGCCAAATGAGTTGAGATAATGATGATGACAAATCTGTTCCAATGGCCATTGATATGATTCACAAGCAATTATTTAAAAAAAAACTAAGTATTTGGAATGATAGAGGATTGGATATGCATGCTATATGATTTAACTTGTGTGTCTGTCATTCACGTCCTTTGAAGGTGTGCTTTAATGGAAATATGCAACTAAATATGCATAGGGTACAACTTGAATGTTATGAGATCTAAAATTGTAAGTTAAATGATGTTGTTGAATATAATAAATCGCACCCACTAAACATTGGCCCCACACTCTCATTCTTTTGAAATCTGCTTGTCGTGCATGCATAATTGGAATATGTTGTTATATGACTTATCCATTTAATGAAGCAAGTATTTTTATGCCATCATGTTGTGTGTTGTTTGCTAGAAGTACGTATATGAGTACATGAGTATTTGAATAACGAATCTGATTAGAAGTGGTAAACCGTGATAGGATGTATTTGATCAACTGTTAAACAAAGTGACTAGTCATACCGAGCAAACCAAAGGTGAGTTCATCTCTCTCTTGAGCATGCGTCCCGGTGGTTGGGACAGTTTTTGGGTATCCCTAAGAGGGACTGGTTTTGGGTAAATCTGGGAATGTTGGATAATATACTCATCCTATCACCATTAAAGTCCCTCCGTGTTGTTTGGTTACCTGAGGGGTAACATGGTATTAGTTAGTAGCGCTACTTAGGTTTGGCAACCTCACCCCGTTCCTGGGAGGACGGGTGTTGAACTAATGACCTAGTCATGACCAATGCTTTGATAGGAGCATTGGAGAAAGGGCAAAATAATCAGAAGCCGTCTTGTATTGGGGTATTATCAACAGGGTTTTCAACATTACTTTCGGAATTAAATTCAATGGATTAACTAAACACTTGGTAACTAACGTTTTTGTAAAACTATGAACTCACCAGCGTTGTCTGATACACTTGTTGCATGCTCGCAGGTCGTTAGGTATCTTGGATTTGGGGAACTTGCTCTCTGGAGTAGCGGGAGTGGTCATGGGTCGACTGGGAGGATTTATGCGAATGATTTCATGAAACTATACTTCGGTTTTGAAACAGTTTAACTTGGTTTACTATTTGCTTCCGCCGAACATATTGGTTTTCATTTAAACATATTGATGGTATTTTATTAATAATTGAGAACTTTATTTAGAAACTTGTATGGGTTCAATGTGATTAGTGGCTCAGTGCTGGTACGTCACACGCCTAACAGGGACACTCCCTAGGTGGTATTTTTGGGGGTGTGACAGTTTGGTATCAGAGCCACTGGTTATAGTGAACTTGGTTTTAAAACGTTTTTATAAAACCAGACTATAACCGAACAGTTCCGAAATCGACCATGACACTCAGCTCCAGACTGCAAGGTTCGTTTCTCATTTACTATTGCATAGCATATCTGGCGTACACTTATGTATGACATTACACGTGAATGCACACCTGACACTGTAGTATGAGTCCTTATGTTACCAACCCCTGTTATGTGAACTGTTAGTGTAACATTACCCTTCGACTATTGTGATTCTTGATCCTGTAAAACCTTTTGTTTGCTATTTGAATGTGGGGAACCTTTTAGCGCAAGTTAAGAGGCACTGAGATCAGCATGCAGATCGCCTTATTGTTATGGGTGCACACATAATAATAACGTGAGGTGCATGTGAGTCCCAGTGAGGCTTAACGAGTGTGAAAAGGGTTCCGCTCGGCTAGTTGGTGTTATGTTAGAACTCAGCAGTCTATAGGAGTCATAGCAGTGATTGTATCCTACTCGAACATGATCTTTTCACCCCTTTCTGAATCCTTACGAATCTCGATGCTATCGAGTATCACCTGATCACACATCTGAACGCCTAGCGAACTGTGTAGAATGTTAGGTGCTAGTACGAACGTCCCTGAGTTGGATAGCTTAGCGTCAAACGATTGGACTATACTTTCCTCACTTATCTTTGTTTGCTGGAACTTAGCGTGTTGACGCCTTAGATCCCGAAGTGCGATCACTTCTACAACACTCTCGCGACATACCGTGTATTACTCAGTCAACTTGCAAGGACGATGGATAAGAGGGTAAACGTAGTACCTTACCGACTTCAGCATTTGAACGACCCTAGTTACCGACAACGAACAATAGCGATTTGACTCCAACCGAATCCTTAACTCTAGCCAGAGACTCATGGGAGTCGACTCTTACCAACCAATCAGGACAAAATCGATGACGATTGACTGTAGTGCGGACTGTGTAACCGCCCGCACCATGAGTAGTGCCTTAGGACATGGCACGGAATGTGAAAAGATGGGCCTTGTTGGTGAAAGGACGCAGGACACCATTATAGGCAACGATATTAGAGGCAACAGTCGCCGCAACATCAAGGTACTCGTGATCGTAGCTTACAGTATGGAAACGAAGGTGACCTCGACAAGGATTGACTGTGTTAAGTCAAGGTGACGACAACCAAGGGAACAACGACAGTACTGGAATTTCTCGTGACGAAAACAACACTGGAAAGGAAGCTCATGGAAGGACATTTAGCATTGGCATAGCCTATACCAGGCGAAATAGCAACACGATAGCTTGGATGGATGGCTATTCACTTCGTCTCTGTTCTGTTTAACCCTGATGCTTCTTGAAACCGAACCTGTTGTGGAGTCGACTGATGAAAGTCAATTGAAGCCTTATATGTTCACTAGGATGCAAACTCGACCTTGGGGGACAGGTGTTCGACATCGACCTTCCTTCTACTACCCCTGATGGTTACAATGCAGTAGTTAGTGTGGATTGGTTATTCAGAAATCGTACAAACATACCTTGTGAGGAGAAAATTTTGTGTGCAGAATCGTTATTTGTTCTAAAGCAACAGAGTGGTGCAAAGGTTAGCGCCGTATCAGCTATGAAAGCCCAGAAGTGTCTACGGAAGGGCTACCCTGCTATACTAGCTCTTGTCACCAATTCGCAACCTTAAGAAAGGAAAATCAAGTATCTTCCAGTCATTCGTGAATTTTCTGACGTGTCTTTTGGAGAGTTATCTGGTTTACTTCCACATCGTTAGGTGGAATTTTAGATTGACCTTAGGCAAACCCTGATTTCCTTCTGGGATACACAATCCCTTGGGTTCGCTGGATACTATCGCAGATTCATCATGAGATTTTCGAAGATGGCGCAACTTCAACCTCCTTAGCACAGCGGGGAGCTGTGAATTCATGGGAAATAAAACAGGGAAACGTTTCTTCAAGCTTTTGAAATCCTACCCTGCAACGCGTTGAGCATCACTTCTATCCAAGGGTACTGATGATCTGGCGGTATACCATGATGGTTCAGATCAGAGTCCCAGTTACACATCACTGCAGCACGAGAAGGAGATGGCCCACGCGGTGGACTTACAGGAAGAACTGCTCGATTCACGACCTGGGGTGGAAGCCATGGTCCTTGGAATTAAGATGGAGGCATCACCTGGACGGTACCAATTGCACCACTTAGACCGATCACAAGAGGCCTCCCGTGCACCTTTGTTTTGAGAGAGTTAATTATGTGATGGCATTGCTGGACGAAACTCCTGAACAAATATGACTAGGGGACCTAAACGCGTATGAACTTGTAACTCACCATCGACTCTAGCCTACACGATCAGATTTGCCCTGTCCAAGTCGAAGCACTGAAGGAAGAGAATTCCCAAGTTGGGTTCGTGCGGGACATAGATGATAAGGTCAACCTTCTTGTTAGACTAAGATGGTTGACAACTTAATTACTGGAGACGATTGGCGGCAACGCGTGACTATCGGGAAAGCTGATAAACTTGGGAAACGCTGGGGGCAATCGTATCGTGTTGAAAGTCTCACCCTGGGGAAGTGTGGCATGCTTGGGAAGCGTGACAAGCTTAATTTACGTTACGTTGGGTTATTTGGAATTCTGGAAAGAATCGGTCACGTCGCCTAAAACTCGAGTTACCCGACGAATTGGGTAACGTTCATGATGTCATTTATGTCGCGAGTCTAATGTAGTGTGTGTCCGACGAAACGCTTGTGTACCTTCTTAGAGTCTGAGTCTAACGTCAAGTTGCAATTGCCAAGGTGCCTATTGAAATCATGCCCCAGAAGGTTAAGGGTTGCAAGCACTGTCAAATTCCAGTTAGGAGAGCTCGTTGGAATTCGAGACTAAGTATCCGCAATCGTACGAATCTACTTGATCAATTCCGATGAAACTGGTGAATTTCGAGGACGAAATTCCCTTTTAAGTTGGGGATGATGTGGCACCCGAGCAAAATCCGCAACAATCTTAATTTACCACTTCACTCCTCTGTGCTTATTTGTCAAATTTCGGGACGAAATTTCTTTCAAGCTGGGGATGATGTGACAACCCAAATATTTAAGGTTAGCATTGCTTGAAATCTCACAACTTTTAGCGTGTGCTTCTATGTTTATCTGCCTATCTCGTGCACCACTTCATGATTATGTACGTTTAACTAATTAACCTTTCATGATTACCGCGTGTTATGCAACTGATTTAGAAAACCAAACGAGTTGAAACGAGTTGGGCCGCGTACATTTGGGCCACATAATTACGTTTCATCGAACCACTAAATTGACAACATGGACTAATCAAGCCCATTACACACGTAGTGTAATTCCATTATGACTTCAGCTCAAGTTCTTGACCACCGGCCCACTTGTGCACTATAATAATAAGTTACGTACCCCATTGTTACACCTCACATTACCATTGGGCCGGCCTTTTTGGGGGTAATCATGTTCACACACACACCCTGATTCCTTTTAATGCCTCGGCCCACATATGTTAATCATAGGCCCGCATCACTTGAGCCCAAACCCTTTGTATTCGTGTATAACTAGAATACATATGTATGGTTTGAGAACATTATAACCCTAGAGTTTCTTGGAACCGAAGGCAACACTAGACGACAATAATTTCTGTTTCGCGAAACCCCTTCCTCGAACCCGTCTTGCACCTCGATCCATTCGGTTAGTGTGATCTTTTGATGTTTTGAATCAATTTCTTTGTCATGCATAGTTGTGTAGCATGTGAATGATTAGTAATGATTAGGTTGGGTAGGATATACATGTGTTAGTGGTATGAATTAAATGTTTCAGTGTTTGATTAGAGTATTGCATGTGATTTGATCAACTTGTCAGTCCACTATTTTGTGAGGTCCAATAAGAAGTTAGAATGCATGTAGTTGTTGCCCAGGTTACACGTAAATGTCTGAGGATCATGTGAAGTTTAATGATGATGATGAAATTTGTGAGTTTAGTTGTTAGAAACACGTGCAAGTTGAATTGATGGTGTGGTTGTTTTGTTACCAAATAGGGTTGGAATTTGTGAGTAAATAAAATATGGCATGCAACGTATGGTAACTCTTGAACTAACTGATATGTAATTATAATTGTTAAATATCTTGAGTATGTGTTTTGATGATCAACAAATGTCGTTACAAACTTATAAAGATGACTGTGTAATGCTTAAGGTTCTTTATGTACCCATATGCATGACAAGGGATGCTGAATCAATGGATGGGTATTCAAAGAGATATAACAGAATCGAATGGACTATGTGATGATTGTTTATGTGCCATAATGTTACTAGTAAGCCATGAGAAAATTATGAAGTGATTTAATTGTGAAGTGAATGTTAACAGTGCAACATGTTAGTCGAATTCCTTTGATTGTGGGCCAGAAAGTTAAACGGGCCGCTGACCCATTGAACATGTGGGCGGCTGCGTGACCCCAGGTCACCAGCCAAGCCGCATAACCGTTGTAGTCGGGTCCGTTTAATTGGGCTCTGCCAAATGAGTTGAGATAATGATGATGACAAATCTGTTCCAATGGCCATTGATATGATTCACAAGCAATTATTTAAAAAAAAACTAAGTATTTGGAATGATAGAGGATTGGATATGCATGCTATATGATTTAACTTGTGTGTCTGTCATTCACGTCCTTTGAAGGTGTGCTTTAATGGAAATATGCAACTAAATATGCATAGGGTACAACTTGAATGTTATGAGATCTAAAATTGTAAGTTAAATGATGTTGTTGAATATAATAAATCGCACCCACTAAACATTGGCCCCACACTCTCATTCTTTTGAAATCTGCTTGTCGTGCATGCATAATTGGAATATGTTGTTATATGACTTATCCATTTAATGAAGCAAGTATTTTTATGCCATCATGTTGTGTGTTGTTTGCTAGAAGTACGTATATGAGTACATGAGTATTTGAATAACGAATCTGATTAGAAGTGGTAAACCGTGATAGGACGTATTTGATCAACTGTTAAACAAAGTGACTAGTCATACCGAGCAAACCAAAGGTGAGTTCATCTCTCTCTTGAGCATGCGTCCCGGTGGTTGGGACATGTAACACCTCGAAAAATTTCGTCCAATAATGTCTTGACACGTGTCATAAAGTTCCGTTATGTGAAAACATACTTTAGAGGGACTAAAAGTGACAAACAGTGAAAACTATGGAACGTAAGGGTCCAAAGTGTCAACAATGGATAAATAGACTCTATGATAACCCCACATCATGTTTATAACCTTTAACGGTTGGTTCATGGATCATACGACGCGGAAATTGCACAAAAGTGAAGTATTTCAAACTATAGGGGCCAAAAGTGTCAACATGTTTAATTTATACCTCTGAGTGAACTTTTGGCAGACCCGAAGCTTTGTATAGCTAAAATATACTCACTAGAATATGTGGTAAAAATTTCATGAAGTTTCGTCAACGTATGAGAAAGTTATGGCCAAAACCGTACTTAAGGGACTAAAAGCGTCAACGTCGAATTCAGGGCTTTTCGGTTGAGCGCAAAGTTATCCGAGGGCATTACCATGTTGGTAAAAGTCCTAAGGTCCTTAAAAACCAAGTTTGGGGGTTTACGGGTCGAGAATAGTAGCCGAAACATCACGTACAAGCTCAGGGACCATTGCTGTCAATACATGAAAGTTGTAGGCTGATCAGGAGGGTCAGGCGACCCGCCTGGACATGCCCAGGCGGGCCGCGTGGGACTGCCAGCGACCAGAATTCGGTTTTGGGTCTATTTGAGTCCGATTTTAAGTGTGATACAGCTCATTTGCACCTCCAAATTACCCAATAACATGCCATGCATGCCTACAACTACAGGAGCCTCAAAAATTCTGATTTAAATCAGATTATTGATCATTTCTTGATCATTTTTCATAGTAACAAGTGCTCTCTCTATCAAGAACCTTCAAGGCAAGACTTCTGGAGCTAAACTGATCATCAAGGTCGACTTCTAGTGTCCACTAAACATCTTTAGGACCATTGTAAGCTTTCAATTCGTTCTTTAATCCGTTTTTGCTTTGATTATTAGTAAAAGTCAAACTGGGT
Organism: Helianthus annuus; assembly: GCF_002127325.2. Taxonomy (NCBI): domain Eukaryota; kingdom Viridiplantae; phylum Streptophyta; class Magnoliopsida; order Asterales; family Asteraceae; genus Helianthus; species Helianthus annuus. Next base: position 187,223,876 of record NC_035443.2, read on the forward strand.
GTTCATAACCTTTGACTTTCTGATTAAACGGATTTCTTTCAGTAATTTCTCGAATTGAAACTTGTTATAGATTGGTATTTATGTGGGAAACAAACCCTCTAAAGGGTACTAACTGATTCCCACTACATGCATGCTTAATGTCGAGTCAAACCTATTTCTAAAAAGTCAACAGAAGTGATTTTTGTGAAAAATGACATGATTAATGATATGGATGACATGCAAACTGATTGATCATTAAAAATGACTTGTAATACATATAAGAATGTGTTCTAATCATCATCAACTCGACGATCTATAGTATAGCCACGAATCGGAACCGAAAGTCTTGTAAAACGATTATTTCGTAGACTATCGATTCGGATTCGTACATGCATGTACAAGATCTGTATTGGAAAGTATTTTTGACTATTTATATTTTAGTTAAACTTTCTGGAATTTTCTTTGATTGAGTCTATGCTTAGCCTATTCGAATGCTTGTTTCCGGTTTATGCATAAAGTTGACTATTTTGCCCTTTTGATTTAAAACGGGATTTTTGGAAAAGTGAAAGGATAGAAACCTTTATTCTTATTATATAAACTTGCACCGAAAGTTTCGGATCAGTTGGTGGTCCAGATTGTGAGTTATGGCCATTAGCGTAAAACTATATTATAAATTTACATAAACGGTCCTTTTCGCGTAGAACCCGTTTCTGGCCACGTTTTGGTACAAAACTTTTTACCAACTGATTATATATAATATTCTGGGAATTTTGATGATTTTTAAGTAATTTTTGGCTGAACGGATCCTAGATCACCTAGTCATTTCGGCTTATGTCGGTTTTGACCGTTTTAGCCATAAAAGGAGTTTTACACACCCGTTTGACCCGAAACCTTTTTCTACTGATTTTATATGATGAATAAATTATTATAAGACTTCTGGAAATATAAAAATCTCAGATTTACTGTGAAAACCCGAAAACGCCCTTAAACCGTATTTTTAGCGTTTTAACGCATAGTAAAGCGTTATACTTGTTTTAAACATATAAGACCTATACCTACTGATGTGTTTAGCATATTTTCATATAAAAACAGTAAGTATAATATTTTGAACTCAGGTTTCCAGTTTTGGCACTTTTAGCCCTTGTGAAATTACTAAATTGCCCCTACGGTGCATAATTTGGTTTTAAATGATATATTTGATATATGGGTCATACCCTACTGATATAATATGTTATATTAAGTATATTTACTGTATGAACCAGACCCGAAACTCAGATTTCTAATTTTACCCTTTTATTATCTTTTAAATGACCAAAATGCCCTTCTAAGGCATAAATTGGGTTTAAAATTATTCCGGGCAATACAGAACATAACTTACTGATATAATGTCATATTCTAAGCATATTACTTCAGGGAACTTGCATTTGAATCATTGGTCTACCCGTATCGCCCTTTTCGCGTTCGGTTCGGTTTACGTAACTAGTTTGCGTAAATTGACCGAAACGGGTCAAACGATATCATTTTTATTTCAAAATCCAGAATGTATTTAGTATACCCATATTATACAAGTATTCAAACTTGTCGGGTCTAAATCACATTCTATCCGGTCTTTCGCTTAATCGTGCGTAAACCGTATCATTCCTAAAACTAACCGGTCAAAGCTTAAGCTTAAATAAAAGGCCGTTAGGAATCTAATAGGTTAATTATAAACCTTTGTTCCAGATTAGGAAGCCCGGTAAAAGCTACCACCACTTATCGTTTGTGACTTATACTTGCTCAGGTAAATACATTTTGACTTATTTTCCCTATACGGGCTTGGGGTACGGTATTTAAAATACCGCTTGATCGGGCGCACAAGTCCTGCGCCCTATGGGTGTACAGTCTTGAATAGCTTGTGTGATTTCGTTTAAACAGTCTTGTCTTACTTAAAGGCTTTGGGGGGTTATTGACCGTGTCCCGGATATCCTTGGCATTATCTTACGAGATGGCCACGACCAGAGCACGGGGTGTAGGCGTACACCCGTCGTGTATAACTCTTTAATGTGGTGTGTCAATTAAATCTCTAGCCCGGACAGTAGATCCCGGGCCACCAGAGATACAAGTGCATGTAAATCGTTCACAAGTTTATATTATATAAATATCCCAAGTTAATAAAAATATTTATGCCTTGTGCATTTAAATAAATTTTCAATCATTTTCAAAATGAGTCAGTCGATTTGTATTTACCAGTGTAAACTGACGTATTTTTCCCAAAAGATTAAGTGCAGGTACTATACGGAAATAGGCTGGCTGTTTCCTAGAGAGCGTCCACAATAGTCTCGCAAACTCGGACGACATTTATCTGTTGAACTATTTATTTCTATTTTTATTTGATCCGCCTGTGGATCCATTTCAACTACTGTGATATTTATTATTACACTTTATTTAAAAGCTGAAATGTTTCTATTCTGCTTCCGCTGTGCATTATTATATTGTGTTGATTGTCTATGACGATGCCAACTACGTCACTGTACCCCACACCGGGCCCACCGGTGACACGTGGAAATTGGGGGTGTGACAGGTTGGTATCAGAGCCAACGCTGAGTGAATTAAACACTATCCTAATGTGTTTAATCTCAGTTACACAATTGCACATTTCTCGATTTTCGAGTCTAGACAAAGAACTTAGGAAATGTTCGACATTTCGTTTAATTTATTTTTATTTATTAATGCATTGTCTTATATATTTTGTTGTGCAACTTGTTTGACTTTTGACAGGATCAGGATGCCGCCAAGGATGAGAGGTCGTGGAGGATTTCCTACATCGCACGATCATGAGGCTGGTCCCTCGCATAGGCGGGCTCCATCTGCTACACACAACACAGCCGCTAACGACCTTTGGAGGTCTTTTGCCGAGCCTGCTAGGCATTCGGTTTCCGCGAGCACTTCTCCGTCATTACCCCACTCGTTTGGGCCCCATTCGGAGAACGGGCCCCATGGTTCGCATGGATCCTACATACCATTGCACCAGTCACCGCAGCAGTATCCAGCGCCAGCCTACCAGGGTTTGTATAACCCTAATGCTTATGTGGAGGAGCCAGTGGGCCATAACCCACTTGGACAGGAGGACCACTTTTCTGGTGGTCACGAGATGGACGTAGACGAGGAGACGGACCCTTCGCTCCCACCATCAGGTACACCAAACCACCCGATTGAGATATCGGATGGGTCGCCATACACAGGATCACCATTTAATGGTGTGGACAGCTTCCAGGAGAGGTTTAAGCAGCATGATTGGTACTTCACCCCTAGCCACAACTCTCCGATGCTTCAATCACTCCATGGTACTCCGATGCTCCAATCGCTCCATGGTTCGCCGGTGCACTCACAGCACCACTCGCAGCAGCAGCAGCTCCAGCAGCAGCCGCCTCTACCGCAGGACCTATCTGAGGCCCTGTGGCGTGACGTGATCACTCCGTCACCACCGCCGCCGCCAGTTTTACCTCCTCCGCCTCAGAGGCCTAGGAGGAATGCGCGCATGTCTACGCGCGGAGGGATTCGCATAGGCACCCCTCCACGTGTTAGTAGCAGCCGCTACACGTCTTTACCCGGGGAATCTGAGACAGGGGAGTCTCAGCATCCCGTATCGGAGGTTACTTCTGTTCCGATCCCGCCTCTGCCACCGCAGAATTTTGGAGAGCCGATTCCGGCTTATGCTAGTGCCGCTCAGTTCAACCCGTTCGAGCAGGTTTTCCCTCAGGGTTATGATTACACGGGAGACCCTTATTGGCAAGCTGTGAACTACAGCTCACTCCCACATAGTGGTCCACTTGAAGACCCTTGGGCTGCTGGCCCATCTACTTTTGGTTACCCTCCGGGTTACCAGCAGCCACCGCAGCCGCAGCCTTACCAGCCGCCGCAGCCACAGCACTACCAGCCACCACCACCGGCGCCTATGATGTCGCCGCCGCAGGTCCAGGAGATCCTGCAGGGGATTGATAGCATGCGACGCGAGTTTCAGCACAATATGCGAGAGGATCGCCGACGCACCAGTGGCATGTTTAAGAAGGTATTCGATTTGCTCAAGGGTAAGAGCAAGAAGGATCGTTGAATCCTTCGATTATTATTTCATGTACTCATGTCCCTGCGTGGACATTTATTCCAGTACCCTACCCCTGCGTGGGTATATCTATCTTTCTCTACCCCTGTGTGGGTATGTTATCCTGTTGACCCCTGTGTGGGTTTGTTTTATTTTATTTTGTTATTGTTGTACTTGTTTAGCCCCTGCGCGGGCATGTTATTCATGCTAGTTATGTTATTTCAAAGTCCCGTTTAGGGCAATTATGTACTGGTATTTTATTGGAAATTTAAATGGTTAATTTGAATTTATCATTTTATTTGTATGCATGAATAATATTAAAATAATGGAGAATATCAATTTTTATTTGATTTGCCATTTTATAAGAATCTTAGTAAGGTATAACCTAGCCTGAATGCCTTATTAACAGGCCTGGCCCTGATGGTAAAACCTGGTTGAAAGGATTCAACTCCCTGTTAACATCTGAAGACATGTTAGCATTCCTGGCCAAGCGTGATCTGCAAAATCACACAAGCCACCCTTTTTAATAAATTATCTACAGATTTTATCTGTATACAAGTCTATTAATGACTTGATACCTACGGGTTATGACTATGTCATACAGTGGCAGTTGTGGTCTATGACTCCCTGCCTAGTAAAGAATTATCTACAGATTATATCTGTACACAAGTCTATTAATGGCTTGATACCTACGGGTTATAACTATGTTATATAAAGACAGTTGTGGTTTATGACTCTCTGTCTAGTAAAGGATTATTTGTTTAATTATACAATTTATAGTCCTATAAAAATCTAAATTTATAATTTAGTGATTGTCCTTGTGACTAGGCCTATGGTGCCAATATATATATTTTCATTCCTTGATTGCTAATAAGAGCCTGAATGAAATTTATTAAATTAACTGCTAAGGTTTTTGATACCATGGTTAATAAATCGTCTAGGACGATAATACTGTTAGGTTCTAAATAAGACCTTGTCCTTTATTGTAGCTTAAAGCTACGATGGCCAAATCGGAAGAAACCAACAGTCATTCTGGGGAACGCTCAGATAATGCAAAGATTCACGTTACCGGTGCAGAATTGCAAGCACTGATTGATAATGCTGTCGCCAAGGCTATGGATAGGCAGTTCAAAGAATCTAGTGGTACTCAGAGTAGAACCCGCTCAGTGACGCATGTCAAGGCTAAGACTCATTCCGGGGCTCATTGTAAGCCGCCGTCTAAAAAGAGTGAGCCAAAGAAAGTTGAGGATGATAATCATTCCTCCAACCACAGCAGCGTCCCAAAGCAGGAGATTGAGCTGAAACGTGACACGTACAGCAGGTCCTGTACGTACAAATACTTTGTATCCTGCAAGCCCAGAGATTTCACTGGGGAAAAGGGAGCCGTCGATTGCATGACGTGGATTGACGAGATGGACACTGTAGTTGATATCAGCGGGTGTGCTGATAGGGACGTCGTGAAGTACGTGTCCCAGTCATTCAAAGGAGATGCGTTAGCATGGTGGAAGTCACTCCTACAAGCTGCCGGTAAGGCCACACTGTACGGTTTGTCATGGGAACAGTTTGTGGCCCTGATTAAAGAGAACTTCTGTCCGCAGCACGAGGTCGAGCGAATCGAATCGGATTTTGTATCCTTAGTCATGAAGAACCTCGATTGCCAAGCGTATCTTACTACGTTCAACACGCTGTCTCGCTTAGTGCCTTACTTGGTGACCCCGGAGCCGCGTAGGATTGCTCGATTCATTGGGGGTCTGGCACCGGAGATTAAAGCCAGCGTCAAAGCCTCAAGACCTACTACATTTCGATCCGTAGCGGATCTATCCCTCTCCCTCACTCAAGACGTGGTTAGATTGAGAGCCATGAAGAGCTCTGAGGAGAACAAACGGAAACGTGAGGATGACACCTCACGAAGATCTGAAAAGCGACATAGAGGGAACAACGACCACAGGAAAGGGTCGGGGTCTAGGAAAAGTGATCATCAGTCGGGTGAGAAACCCAGATGCAAGATCTGCAGGAGGCACCACTTTGGGAGGTGTCGGTTGGAAACGAAATCCCAGTCTTTCGAGAAACGATGTGGAATCTGCAAGTCCACAGATCATAAGGCTGTGGATTGCAAGAAAATGAAGGATGCAACCTGTTTTGGTTGCAACGAGAAGGGGCATATTCGGCCCAACTGCCCAAAGTTTGCAAAGAAGGCCGAGGAAGGGAAGAAGACTAATGCGAGAGTCTTCAGAATGGACGCAAAGGAAGCAGTCCTTGATGATAACGTCATTACCGGTACGTTTCTTGTAAATGATGTTTTTGCTAGGGTCTTGTTTGATTCGGGGGCTGATAAGTCATTTGTAGATGATAAGTTTTGTAAACTGTTGAACCTTCCTGTTAAAACCTTAAGTGTGAAATATGAGGTGGAATTAGCCGATGGAACCTTAGAAACCGCCTCAACTGTTCTAGATGGATGTGTTATATCCATTAGGAATCATTCTTTCCCGTTATCCTTGCTTCCCTTTAAGCTAGCTGGATTCGATATAGTGATAGGCATGGATTGGTTGTCGAGTAACCAAGCCCAGATTCTGTGCAATAGAAAGCAGGTGATAGTGAAGACTCCGTCTGGTGAGTCACTTACTATTCAAGGAGATACCCAGCATGGATTGCCCGAGCAAGTGTCCATGCTCAAAGCATCCAGATGCATGCAGAAGGGATGTGTCATTTATATGGCACAAGTTACCATAGATGAGCCGAAGCCGAAGATTGAAGATATCCCTGTTATCTCGGAATATCCTGAAGTATTTCCTGAAGAGCTACCCGGGTTGCCACCGGATAGACAAGTAGAGTTTCGGATAGATATCATACCAGGTGCAGCACCTGTAGCAAGAGCACCATACAGATTGGCACCAACGGAGATGAAGGAGTTGAGGACGCAGTTGGATGAGCTTTTAGCCAAAGGTTTTATTAGACCTAGCTCGTCTCCTTGGGGAGCGCCAATCTTGTTCGTTAAAAAGAAGGACGGATCGATGCGCCTGTGCATCGATTACCGTGAGCTTAACAAGGTCACTATCAAGAATCGGTATCCGTTACCCAGGATCGACGATCTGTTCGATCAGTTGCAAGGAGCAAGTTATTTCTCCAAAATTGACCTAAGGTCAGGATATCATCAGTTGAAGGTCAAGGAGGAAGACGTACACAAGACAGCGTTTAGGACTCGTTATGGACATTACGAGTTCCTAGTGATGCCGTTTGGGCTCACTAACGCACCAGCCGCATTCATGGATCTCATGAACCGTGTCTGCAAGCCCTATCTAGATAAATTCGTCATTGTCTTTATTGATGACATCCTTATCTACTCGAAGAGCCAAGCTGAACATGAGAAACACCTTCGTTGTATTCTCAAACTTCTGCATCAAGAAAGGCTTTATGCCAAATTTTCGAAGTGTGAATTTTGGCTTCGAGAAGTCCAGTTTCTTGGACATGTTGTAAGCGAGCGTGGTATCCAAGTAGATCCCGCTAAAGTCGAAGCAGTCATGAATTGGCAGGAGCCGAAGACTCCTACTGAGATTCGCAATTTCCTCGGATTGGCAGGATATTATAGGAGATTCATTGAGAACTTCTCAAGGATTGCTGCGCCCCTAACTTCGTTGACCCGTAAGAAGATTAAGTTTGATTGGGGCCCTAAGCAGCAGGAATCCTTTGACATTCTGAAGCAGAAGCTGAGCAACGCGCCAGTATTGACATTGCCCGATGGAATAGATGAATTTGTGGTGTATTGTGATGCATCACATACTGGCATGGGTTGCGTACTCATGCAGAAAGGCAAAGTCATTGCCTACGCTTCTCGACAGCTCAAGGTGCACGAGAAGAACTACACCACCCACGATTTGGAATTGGGTGCAGTTGTATTTGCTCTGAAGCTATGGAGACATTACTTGTATGGAACCAAGTGTATCATTTATTCAGATCACAAGAGTCTTCAGCACTTGTTCAATCAGAAGGAATTGAACATGCGTCAAAGGCGATGGATGGAAACCTTGAATGATTATGACTGTGAGATCAGATACCATCCAGGCAAGGCAAATGTGGTTGCCGACGCCTTAAGCAGAAAGGAAAGGGTAAAACCGATCAGAATCAATGCCAAGCGCATTGAAATAAGGAATAATTTGAATGAAAGGGTATTAGCTGCACAGAAGGAAGCTGTGCTAGAAGCTAACTATCCTGCAGAAAAGTTGGGAGTAACTGAGGAGCAGTTATCCCACGACAAGGATGGAATGTTACGACTAAACGGACGAATATGGGTTCCAGTATATGGAGGACTTCGGAATGTTATCCTCCAGGAAGCCCACAGCTCTAAATATTCCGTTCATCCTGGAGCTGATAAGATGTACCAGGATTTGAAATCAAACTACTGGTGGATTGGTTTGAAAAAGTCCGTAGCCGAGTATGTGGCCAAATGTTTGACTTGTGCGCAAGTCAAGGCTGAGCATCAGAAGCCGTCAGGTTTGCTTCAGTAGCCTGAAATTCCCGAATGGAAATGGGAAATGGTGACAATGGATTTTATCACCAAGTTGCCAAAGACGAAAAAGGGAAATGATACCATATGGGTCATAGTTGACAGACTGACTAAGTCAGCTCATTTTCTACCCATCAAAGAGACGTATAGCTCAGATATGTTAGCTCAATTATACGTCGATAAGATAGTAGCGCTACATGGTATACCTATATCTATTATCTCTGATAGAGATACTAGATATACGTCGCATTTTTGGAAGAGTTTCCAACAGGCGTTGGGCACTCGTTTGAATTTTAGTACGGCTTACCATCCTCAGACCGATGGTCAGAGTGAGCGTACTATTCAAACTCTGGAAGACATGCTTCGAGCATGTGCGATCGACTTGGGTGGTAGTTGGGATAAGCACCTACCACTGATTGAATTCTCCTACAACAATAGCTACCATTCCAGCATAAAGGCTGCGCCTTTTGAGGCCCTATACGGTAGAAAGTGTAGATCGCCCATTTGTTGGGCAGAAGTTGGAGATGTCCAGTTGTCTGGACCGGAGATCGTCTTTGAGACGACAGACAAGATCGTTCAGATCCGTGATCGTTTGAAAGCTGCCAGGGATAGGCAGAAAAGTTATGCGGATCCTAAGCGCAAAGATTTTCACTTTGATGTGGGTGAAAAAGTGTTGCTTAAAGTATCACCTTGGAAAGGTGTGATGAGATTTGGAAAGAAAGGCAAGCTGAGCCCGAGATATATAGGACCTTTCGAGATAATCGAACGTGTCGGGGCAGTCGCTTACAAGTTAAACTTGCCTGAAGAGCTTAGTGCTATTCATAATGTGTTCCATATCTGTAATTTGAAGAAGTGTTTCGCTGACGATTCACTGGTTATACCGCATACAGATATACACATAGACGAAAGTCTAAAATTTGTGGAAAAACCTTTGTCGATTGAGGATCGACAGGTAAAGAAGCTTCGAAGGAAGCATGTGCCTATTGTTAAGGTCAAGTGGGATGCCCGTAGAGGTCCCGAATACACGTGGGAAGTGGAATCCACGATGCAAGAAAAATATCCCCATTTGTTTGAATAAATCTCGGGGTCGAGATTTCTTTTAAGGGGGTGAGGATGTAACACCTCGAAAAATTTCGTCCAATAATGTCTTGACACGTGTCATAAAGTTCCGTTATGTGAAAACATACTTTAGAGGGACTAAAAGTGACAAACAGTGAAAACTATGGAACGTAAGGGTCCAAAGTGTCAACAATGGATAAATAGACTCTATGATAACCCCACATCATGTTTATAACCTTTAACGGTTGGTTCATGGATCATACGACGCGGAAATTGCACAAAAGTGAAGTATTTCAAACTATAGGGGCCAAAAGTGTCAACATGTTTAATTTATACCTCTGAGTGAACTTTTGGCAGACCCGAAGCTTTGTATAGCTAAAATATACTCACTAGAATATGTGGTAAAAATTTCATGAAGTTTCGTCAACGTATGAGAAAGTTATGGCCAAAACCGTACTTAAGGGACTAAAAGCGTCAACGTCGAATTCAGGGCTTTTCGGTTGAGCGCAAAGTTATCCGAGGGCATTACCATGTTGGTAAAAGTCCTAAGGTCCTTAAAAACCAAGTTTGGGGGTTTACGGGTCGAGAATAGTAGCCGAAACATCACGTACAAGCTCAGGGACCATTGCTGTCAATACATGAAAGTTGTAGGCTGATCAGGAGGGTCAGGCGACCCGCCTGGACATGCCCAGGCGGGCCGCGTGGGACTGCCAGCGACCAGAATTCGGTTTTGGGTCTATTTGAGTCCGATTTTAAGTGTGATACAGCTCATTTGCACCTCCAAATTACCCAATAACATGCCATGCATGCCTACAACTACAGGAGCCTCAAAAATTCTGATTTAAATCAGATTATTGATCATTTCTTGATCATTTTTCATAGTAACAAGTGCTCTCTCTATCAAGAACCTTCAAGGCAAGACTTCTGGAGCTAAACTGATCATCAAGGTCGACTTCTAGTGTCCACTAAACATCTTTAGGACCATTGTAAGCTTTCAATTCGTTCTTTAATCCGTTTTTGCTTTGATTATTAGTAAAAGTCAAACTGGGTGTTCATAACCTTTGACTTTCTGATTAAACGGATTTCTTTCAGTAATTTCTCGAATTGAAACTTGTTATAGATTGGTATTTATGTGGGAAACAAACCCTCTAAAGGGTACTAACTGATTCCCACTACATGCATGCTTAATGTCGAGTCAAACCTATTTCTAAAAAGTCAACAGAAGTGATTTTTGTGAAAAATGACATGATTAATGATATGGATGACATGCAAACTGATTGATCATTAAAAATGACTTGTAATACATATAAGAATGTGTTCTAATCATCATCAACTCGACGATCTATAGTATAGCCACGAATCGGAACCGAAAGTCTTGTAAAACGATTATTTCGTAGACTATCGATTCGGATTCGTACATGCATGTACAAGATCTGTATTGGAAAGTATTTTTGACTATTTATATTTTAGTTAAACTTTCTGGAATTTTCTTTGATTGAGTCTATGCTTAGCCTATTCGAATGCTTGTTTCCGGTTTATGCATAAAGTTGACTATTTTGCCCTTTTGATTTAAAACGGGATTTTTGGAAAAGTGAAAGGATAGAAACCTTTATTCTTATTATATAAACTTGCACCGAAAGTTTCGGATCAGTTGGTGGTCCAGATTGTGAGTTATGGCCATTAGCGTAAAACTATATTATAAATTTACATAAACGGTCCTTTTCGCGTAGAACCCGTTTCTGGCCACGTTTTGGTACAAAACTTTTTACCAACTGATTATATATAATATTCTGGGAATTTTGATGATTTTTAAGTAATTTTTGGCTGAACGGATCCTAGATCACCTAGTCATTTCGGCTTATGTCGGTTTTGACCGTTTTAGCCATAAAAGGAGTTTTACACACCCGTTTGACCCGAAACCTTTTTCTACTGATTTTATATGATGAATAAATTATTATAAGACTTCTGGAAATATAAAAATCTCAGATTTACTGTGAAAACCCGAAAACGCCCTTAAACCGTATTTTTAGCGTTTTAACGCATAGTAAAGCGTTATACTTGTTTTAAACATATAAGACCTATACCTACTGATGTGTTTAGCATATTTTCATATAAAAACAGTAAGTATAATATTTTGAACTCAGGTTTCCAGTTTTGGCACTTTTAGCCCTTGTGAAATTACTAAATTGCCCCTACGGTGCATAATTTGGTTTTAAATGATATATTTGATATATGGGTCATACCCTACTGATATAATATGTTATATTAAGTATATTTACTGTATGAACCAGACCCGAAACTCAGATTTCTAATTTTACCCTTTTATTATCTTTTAAATGACCAAAATGCCCTTCTAAGGCATAAATTGGGTTTAAAATTATTCCGGGCAATACAGAACATAACTTACTGATATAATGTCATATTCTAAGCATATTACTTCAGGGAACTTGCATTTGAATCATTGGTCTACCCGTATCGCCCTTTTCGCGTTCGGTTCGGTTTACGTAACTAGTTTGCGTAAATTGACCGAAACGGGTCAAACGATATCATTTTTATTTCAAAATCCAGAATGTATTTAGTATACCCATATTATACAAGTATTCAAACTTGTCGGGTCTAAATCACATTCTATCCGGTCTTTCGCTTAATCGTGCGTAAACCGTATCATTCCTAAAACTAACCGGTCAAAGCTTAAGCTTAAATAAAAGGCCGTTAGGAATCTAATAGGTTAATTATAAACCTTTGTTCCAGATTAGGAAGCCCGGTAAAAGCTACCACCACTTATCGTTTGTGACTTATACTTGCTCAGGTAAATACATTTTGACTTATTTTCCCTATACGGGCTTGGGGTACGGTATTTAAAATACCGCTTGATCGGGCGCACAAGTCCTGCGCCCTATGGGTGTACAGTCTTGAATAGCTTGTGTGATTTCGTTTAAACAGTCTTGTCTTACTTAAAGGCTTTGGGGGGTTATTGACCGTGTCCCGGATATCCTTGGCATTATCTTACGAGATGGCCACGACCAGAGCACGGGGTGTAGGCGTACACCCGTCGTGTATAACTCTTTAATGTGGTGTGTCAATTAAATCTCTAGCCCGGACAGTAGATCCCGGGCCACCAGAGATACAAGTGCATGTAAATCGTTCACAAGTTTATATTATATAAATATCCCAAGTTAATAAAAATATTTATGCCTTGTGCATTTAAATAAATTTTCAATCATTTTCAAAATGAGTCAGTCGATTTGTATTTACCAGTGTAAACTGACGTATTTTTCCCAAAAGATTAAGTGCAGGTACTATACGGAAATAGGCTGGCTGTTTCCTAGAGAGCGTCCACAATAGTCTCGCAAACTCGGACGACATTTATCTGTTGAACTATTTATTTCTATTTTTATTTGATCCGCCTGTGGATCCATTTCAACTACTGTGATATTTATTATTACACTTTATTTAAAAGTTGAAATGTTTCTATTCTGCTTCCGCTGTGCATTATTATATTGTGTTGATTGTCTATGACGATGCCAACTACGTCACTGTACCCCACACCGGGCCCACCGGTGACACGTGGAAATTGGGGGTGTGACAGGACAGTTTTTGGGTATCCCTAAGAGGGACTGGTTTTGGGTAAATCTGGGAATGTTGGATAATATACTCATCCTATCACCATTAAAGTCCCTCCGTGTTGTTTGGTTACCTGAGGGGTAACATGGTATTAGTTAGTAGCGCTACTTAGGTTTGGCAACCTCACCCCGTTCCTGGGAGGACGGGTGTTGAACTAATGACCTAGTCATGACCAATGCTTTGATAGGAGCATTGGAGAAAGGGCAAAATAATCAGAAGCCGTCTTGTATTGGGGTATTATCAACATGGTTTTCAACATTACTTTCGGAATTAAATTCAATGGATTAACTAAACACTTGGTAACTAACGTTTTTGTAAAACTATGAACTCACCAGCGTTGTCTGATACACTTGTTGCATGCTCGCAGGTCGTTAGGTATCTTGGATTTGGGGAACTTGCTCTCTGGAGTAGCGGGAGTGGTCATGGGTCGACTGGGAGGATTTATGCGAATGATTTCATGAAACTATACTTCGGTTTTGAAACAGTTTAACTTGGTTTACTATTTGCTTCCGCTGAACATATTGGTTTTCATTTAAACATATTGATGGTATTTTATTAATAATTGAGAACTTTATTTAGAAACTTGTATGGGTTCAATGTGATTAGTGGCTCAGTGCTGGTACGTCACACGCCTAACAGGGACACTCCCTAGGTGGTATTTTTGGGGGTGTGACAGATCCCTCCACCTTAAAAATGTAGCAATATGAGGATTATAAAGAACTACAAACCTGCAAAAATTTACAACTTATCAGGTAATATAAAGTAATAAATCATATGGGACAATTAATACAAAATTACACTTACTTTTTCAAATTGGACAACCTGCATATTAACACGATTTGTTCCTTGAATTGGGAAAAAGGTTATCTTTTATCATCATAAGCTCCAAACATACATTTGGGGCAACTTTTGACCCCTTTGACCCATTTCCCTATAAGCAAAAATTTTCAGCAGATTGACTGGTTAGAGATAAAACATAACTCAATCAAAGGAGCAAACCTATGGACGAAAGTCACAAAACTGGCCAAACCTCAGGGACAAAAATGGCATTTTACTCTAAAAAAATTATGTGTTTTGAGCAAACCATCTGTCACCTATAGTAAAATCCCACATACGCTTTAATCGATGCATATGAACACAAGGGATCACAAGAAAGAAACTTACTTATGAGTGCACCCATTGGACCACTCATGACTTCATTAGGGAGATTGAGGATGTAATCAGGTATGGAGGTACCCACCAAAAACTGTGCAACTTCATTGCTAAAATTATTACAGTTGTGTCATTAAACTGTAGCTTTTTTGTGTGTAGCGTGGGCTTATTTCCTGTAAATACATTTCAAACACGTCTTTTGGGACATGGGTGACACCTAGATCAATCACTCAGAGTGGAGTTCCGTATGGTGCTGTTCCAGCTGGAACTTGTTGGATACCGCCCCCAAAATAGTACTCGGTACCATATAGCACCACACCTGTGTGCCTTCGTTAAAAAAAACAGATTGTTAATAGGGGAACGGTTGTCAAATGGGTAAATTTACAAAATACAGAAAATAAACTAAATGAAAACTGACTGAACGGGTCAACCGGTCAAGCAGGTCAAACCAGTCAAAATCTTAGTTTTAAAACGCACAGGCCGATCGAAAAAATACCTCGGGCCCTTGAGGTGGCGCTTCATGTACATGTGGGTCAAAATTGGTCAAATATAGGGTCTGGAGGAGGTGGGCTGATATGTAAAGATGACCGAAAGGATGAAAAGATTACAAATGGTTTACATGATTAAAAAGCTAATGCATAAAAGATATTAGAGAAATGCAGCCTTTGGTTGTACATAATAGAGCAACGCCTTGTGTACGTGGACACGCCTCGGCTTTTAGGTCTTAAACGCCTTAAGAGCGTCTCGTGCTTTTCAAAATCAAGGTCAAAATTCACCTAAAGGGAGCATAAAACTTCCTAACTCGTTTTATTTATACGAAAAAGATTATCTTTGTAATAATATAGTTAGTTAATCATATTTCAAACGTTGATCGATTATGCAACTTGCTCAACCCAGAAGAAAAAAGATCACGATTGTTACCATATGGCTTCAATAGCCTTGCCCATGAAGGACATGGAGAGTTGTCGAGCAAGGCCCCCGCTTAAATCATACGCATGCAAAGTCACCTTGTAACCCTCCTGTTAATAGAATTTAAGGTGATTATTTAATATCCCAAATTGCAAATCCATACATAGACAGACAAAGGTGTGGATAATTCGGGAACGTAATAAGTTACTGAGAAATAAATAATAATTAAGTAAGCAGGTTAGGCAGTGTACCTCAGCCATCGTTCAAATTAATGTAAATGAAGTTGTGGACGCAACTAAAAGTCCGGTCTGTGTAAGGTAAGATACCCTGCATTATGAAAGAACAATAGCGAGTATATGTGTAAAAGGTTATAATAATGATGGTTTTTGAAAAGGTTATAGACTTGTGTATATAATAGAAATTACATAATGTGTCGGCCAAAGCAAAGAGAATCAAGCCAACAACCTGAAAATTTGCATAGAGAAATTCATGAGGCGAGTACTTTCGTTTCAAACCAGGAACAAAAGCACCCATTATCATAAAAGGCAATACATGTAATTCATACAAAAATCATTAATTTGTTAGAAAAAAATCCTTAAAAATCAAAATAACTCATAGTGCAGTAAAGCCAACATCTTGTTTTTTTGTGATCTGCAACATGTAATAATAATTATTAGAAGTAACTTTTAAAGAACTATTTACGGGTCAACCTGACCCAGTTCACTTTGTACTAAAAACACCATTACAACTCAAAACTATTTTTACCTGTTATCCAACCTACCCATTGTGTCACATTTCACCAAAAAGAGAAGACTGGAAAAACAAACCAAAAATAAACAGTTTGACGTACATCATGAAGTTACTTTTGTACTCCCATCTGCAATCCCCAAACTCCTGCCATTGAAAACCGTAAACTCCTGCCATTGGAAACCGTAAACATAAGTCTCGATTTTAGTTATTTTAATTAAAGAACATTCCTTACGGTTAATACCCTATTTTAACATATTAATTGGAACTTATGAATCTGTGGCCCTGGCATAAAAAATCTCCAACAATTTGACGACAAATCAACCAATATAGTACAACAAACTTCCGCTAATTCAACCAATACTCCCCAATCCTTTGAAGCAAAACAGATTGCTAAATTATATCCGAGTGATGTATAAAGTAAATACAGTTAACTGAGTGAACTGAAACTAAATCTTACATTAGAACAACGATTGCAATGGCGATTGAACTGAATAATAGAACTTCGATGGTTGTGAACGAGGATGAGATTCGAATCCAACCAAAAAGTGTATGAAAGGGAGTAGCCCCATGATGAGATGTTGCAATTTACAGAGAATAGGGGAAGAAGCAATTTACACAGAAGATGGAAGAATATTTCGGTGGCGATGATACATCAGCGCCGGTGATTGCAAGTTTGACTCTGGTGGGTGGTCGTTTGTGTCATATGGTGGGAGAAAAAAGGGTAACCATTGGAGGTTAGGGTAGGAGCGAATGGAGTTACATCTTAAATAACATGAACTGCAGATGGGAGTAACTGTCAGCCCACAATCCAGTTTTGTAGGAGCCATATGTGGAGAACATGGGACGAAATTTACGGAGGTAACTCCCTGCAAAGAAACTTCTTATAACTGACGAAGAAATGGAGTTTAAACGGCCTGGATTTAGTTTCAGCAAGATCCAACGGTGAAGATGGATTTGAAAGGTGGTTAGACTTAATGGGTTCCATAGACATATATAATTATGGCTGCCCAACTTTTGTGAATTAATCAAGCCCACGAAGTGGGAGCCCAACATAATGTAAATGGACGTGCAGCTCATGTTTTCACTCTTTTTCTTTTTGTCTTGATACCGTAAGTCACATGTGGATTCCGTAAACCCCAATTCAATCTTTCTGTTCTCTTTGTTGTTTGCAAAACAAAAGTCAACATGAACTATCAAATTATCCAATCCCAATCGACCACATGTGCTGCATATACTAAAATAATGTCGATTATTATTGTTGTTGACTTTTGTATATCCTCTCACGTGAATAATCCCTCAAAAGAAGTCAGCCACCAAATAGAAGTCCTCCTACGTGTGATGTGCCATTGATTGATTTGCATTTAATGAGTTCACACACACTTAGTTCACATTTTGATGTTACACTTCGAACCCCTTCACTTTAATCTTTCATGTTTCTCTTCACCTCCAAGCACCTTAACTTTACCGAATTTAGCGGTTTAACCTGTAAGATTACAAATACTCGTAGTTATCTAATTCACGACATGTAATCATATAAACGGCAATAAATCACACAAATTAAGCACGTTAACACTCGAGTTTCACACCCTTCATCACATGTATACACACACAGGTAAAATATTAGAGGGTCCCCTTCAAAGAAATTTCTTTGAAACTCCACTTAGATTAAAGGAAGAAAAACGACACAATGTAAGTGTCACTGAGATATAAAATTAATTCTATAACCAACTACATTAACACTTTAAAAATTTGAGTAAATGGTTTGTATTAATTCGTACGTGATATAATATACTGAAGATAAAGTTATTGTATACCTAATCACACTAACAATATAAAAAATAGTGAATTTCAAAAAATTATATATATATATATATATATATATATATATATATATATAGGCGAAAAGTACTGTACAATATTCTTTAACGTACATTACGTACAATATAGTGAATTCGCATGTTATAAAATAGCAGGATGAAATCGCATGTGATAATTTTGATGAAATAGCATGTTGTTTTTTTGTAACAATTTCGCATGTGGTAATTTTAATGAAATCGCATGTTAAAAAACCAACATGCGAAATTGTTACAAAAAAACAACATGCGAATTCAATGCGGGAAGATGATCGGACGGCTGAGATTGTAGCGTACGTATTGTACGATAAGGTCATTTGTACGTTAACCTACCCCTATATATATATATATATATATATATATATATATATATAGGGGGCTGCTAGAATGAGAACCACCCCGAGTTGTAAGAACCGCGAGAACTACACCCCACGGAGCGCCGTTCGCCATGATTTTTTTTTTTACAAGTAGATGTGTATATTATAAACACAGCTGTAAAAAATCATGGCGAACGTCGCTCCGTGGGGTGTAGTTTTTTACACCACAAGTTTGGTGTTTTTTAATTTTTTTTCTTTTTTCTTTTTTTTTTCACCAAACTTGTGGTGTAAAAAACTACACCCCACGGAGCGCCGTTCGCCATGATTTTTTACGGCTGTGTTTATAATATACACATCTACTTGTAAAAAAAAAAAATCATGGCGAACGGCGCTCCGTGGGGTGTAGTTCTCGCGGTTCTTACAACTCGGGGTGGTTCTCATTCTAGCGGCTCCCTATATATATATATATATATATATATATATATATATAGTGGAAAGTTCAAATGAGAAGAAATTTTTTGTAAGAACAAAAAAGAAGAAATTTTAACCAATAAGAATGCTTTATTTTACTTCATTTAAAATAAGTATTTAATGTTACTATAAGGGTATATTGGTAAATCTACATGGGTCATTAATTTCTAGTCTTCCTCTTTAATAGCTAACTACATTAAATTTTTTGTAACTTATCTTCAAAATATATATTTTTCAAAAAAATAAAATAAAATAATTTAAAGTGTAGGATAAATCACGAGTTGTGTAGGATAAATTACGAGTTGTGTAGGATAAATTTCAACGTGTAGGATGAATTTCGAAATATGTAAGATAACTTTTGATGTGTGTAGGCAAAAAAAGTTAGTGTGGAGGATACTAGTCTTTATGACTAATTAATTAGTCAAAAATGATAATAAATGAGATAAGTGAAAAAACTATTTAATATTTTATAAAATTACCCTTTATTCTTTTTCTTCTCAATTAAATTTTCTTCTCAAATGAACCTTCCCCTACATACATACATACATACATACATACATACATACATACATACATACATACATATATATATATATATATATATATATAGGACAAAGATCCGTTAGGCGTTAGGAACCACCCTTTATTGCGAGAACCGCGAGAACCAATATTAACACAACCAAAAATGCCTAAAAATAGCTAAAAAACACACAATTTTTTTTTTAATATTTTTTATAAAAAAGTCGCTACTTTTAGTAGCCAAATTTTTTTTTAATTTAAAAAAAAAAATTTTGACTACTAAAAGTTGCGATTTTAACATAAAAATATTAAAAAGAATTTTTTAGAATTTTATTGATTTTTTTTAGATTTTTTAGGTTTTTTGGGGGTTTAGTTTTTAGCATTTTAGCTTGGGTGGGGGGGGGGTAGGTTTTTTTTTAGGTTTTTTGGGGGTTTTAGTTTTTAGCATTTAGCTTTTTGGGGTGGGGGGGGATTAGGTTTTTTTTTGGGGGGGGAGGGGTAGTTTTTTTTTAGGTTTTTTTAGCTATTTTAGATTGTGTTCACATTGGTTCTCGCGGTTTTAGCAATAAAGGTGGTTCTCGCATTAACCTTACCCTATATATATATATATATATATATATATAGGGTAATGCTAGACAAAAAACTCTTAAATTTTTAGAAAACTCTCGAAACTCAAATCTCCCCCCATTTTTACCCAACCTCCCGACATTTTTTTTTTTTTGAAAAAAATAACACATGTAATATACATGTTTTAAAGTGTTTTGGGCCAAAAAAAACAAAAAAGCGCCGAAGAGATTTTTTTTAAAAAAAATAAACAAATTTCAGCAATGTTCGGTTGCCTAACATGTGTTAGGCACAAAAGACAGAAATTGCTGATTTTTTTTTAAATCATCCCTTCGGCGCTTTTTTTGATTTTTTTGGCCCAAAACTCTTAAAAACATGTATATTACATGTGTTATTTTTTTCAAAAAAAAAATGTCGGGAGGTTGGGTTTTCTAGGGTTTTTTAATATATTAGGGTTTTCTAACGTACATCACGTACGACGCACGTTCATTTTAAAATTACGCACGTTCATTTTAAAATTACGCACGTTATAACTAAAAAGTCCAAAATCACGCATGTTGTCGTACGTGAAGTACATTAAGCCGTAATGTACGATATACCTTTTCTATATATATATAATAGTAAATTTGTTTCTATTAATCCATAGGTGATATAATAGTACTCTTTTTAATCAGAAACCAAAACATATATAGGGGATGGTTTAAATGAAAACCACTTTTATTGTGAAAACTCGAAAACTAACTAAAAAAAAAGCGAAAAAACACACAATTTTTTTTTCAATTTTTTTTTATAAAAATAGCAGGTTTTTTTATATAAAAAAAACTTTTTTTCAAAAAAAAAATTTGTAGTACACATACACACATATGCACTACAATTTTTTTTTTATTTTTTTATATATAAAAAATGACGAAAATTGGTATACAAAAAAAAAATAAAAAATTTGGGTATGTTTTTTTGGCTTTTTTAATTAGTTTTCGAGTTTTCACAATGGTTTTCATTTGAAACTTCCCCAACATATATATATATATATATATATATATATATATATATATATATATATTATCTATATCTATACTATATAATAAAGTAAATCGATTTGTGACACGTGTCATTCATCGTTGGAGACATCTAATTTTTTGTTTTCCCACCTCTGCTTAATACTTATCTTAATTAAATAGTAATTAATATTAAATTTTATCCTACTTAATTATAAATTTTTTTTTCTTAAAGATAATACTTTGAGATAAATGTCTTTTTTTTTCAAAAATATTTATCTAAACGATTATAAATATTCTGAATTTATCTAAAGGATTATAAATACGTTGAAGTATTTATATGTTTCCAAGCCGGTTGAAGTCTTATTTTTTTTTCTAGAAAGTTTGGAATTTTTAAATACATAATTAATGGTTAAGTTTTGTAAATCTTAATTATTAATTTTAAAGCGAATTTAATATGGAATTAATTATTAATTTTTTACTTAAAAGTTTCATCAACTTTAGAATTGGTGTTGGTCAAAATACTAAAAAAACAAAACATAATAGTGATAATTATTATTATGGGTGATTTCTAATATTTTAGTTTAATGGAGATTCTCTGTGTAAGTCCCGAGATACTGATCGTCGGACAACCATGATTTCATGTTTCAGATGCCGTAGCGAGTGCGGAATCCAAGCTACGACACAAACCGAGCGAGAGAATGAACAATACGCAAAGATACCAACGATTAACGGTTCTGTGTATTGATTTCGACAGAGTTTCGGTACATGATTCGACAAAAAAGATTATGCAATTGGCCAGGGTATTGGATTTCACTTGTGAAATTGATAACCACATCTTCAAGTGATATTCATGGTGTCACTTTGTGTTTCCATGGGAAGTTCAAAGTACCCAAAAGAATTGGCTGTAATGAGGGTGACTTGTTAGAAAGAGTACAATATTAAAAAAACAAAACCAAACCTATTTATTTAGAAATTACAAAGCATATGTGTACGATTAAATATATTTATTTTTATATTTAATCTAGTAGCCATTATAATCATTTATATTATATGGATCAAAATATATAACAACCCCATTAAATAATTAGTTGGTAATTGTTGATGGGCCTAATTACCCTTACTAACTAATTAGGGTTTCCTCCTGGGTGCTTATATAAGGAGACTAATGTAGAGGTTTTATGGTTAGACACATAACCTAATTACTCTCATAACATCAATCGACCTCCTCTCCATAACCGATTCCCTTGTCGGTTTCTCATCATCACCATCATTAGATTGCACCCTAAGGAGGAACCAGATCAAGCTGACAATCATGTTTTCTCTGAGGGGGTGAAGAATCGCACCTTGTTCTTCCTCTTGAACCTAGATCTGCAATAGAGAAGAGAAGAAAGTGGAGCTGTAGAGATTGCCGGTAGGAGAAGACTCTCCTGTTTCCAGCTACAAAAAGTGTGGCGGCTCCATATCTCTTACCCTAATAATGAGGTGAACACCTCTTTATATAGGAGATATAGGCCTCGCCTAACCTCAATGGGCCAGGCCCAATTGGGGGTTATCTCTACAAGCCCCAGCCCAAAGTAGTGTAAACTACATCGCGTTGGGCCTCGCGGTTGGGTTAGTAAGCAACAATAATAAATAGTTAATATAAAAGCAACAAGTAACGGGTAGTCTGACCGCTCGGGTCGGGTTTAATACCGCACCCCATCAGAGCTGCATATAATATGTGTATAAATTTTTTTTCTTGTATAGCATGTAACAATTTTCCTCTTATGATTATCAAGTTTCATATAAGCAAAACATGTAAGTAGAAATATAACAGGTATGACAGAAAGATAAAAGTTGTGGCAACTAGTATTCCGCATACTAAAAGGTATGGATGTTCGTGAAGTTGCATTGAACTGATATATATTGAGAAAAAAAAAACATGCTGCGGATTCTACAACTAGTATTCCGCATACCAAGCTCTTCTACTCACTTAATGACTACTTCACACTTCACAATTTTGATAATGTTGATTAGTTAATTGCACACCTATTCACTTGGTTGCAAAAGGGCTCATATATATCAGGAGGAACTAAGTGATGAACTTCTTAACCAACTTGGTTGGCAGATGTGCTGCTGCATGTAGAAGAAGATGCTTAATATGATAATAGTTTTAGTTTTCATTTTATTGGCTATAATTTGTCTTTGGTTGAAATTTAAAACACATTTTGTGTCGTTGAAGTTGATTTTGTCTTGTAATGTATTAGGTTGAATTTATTTTGGATGGTTTTTTAAAGTCTTAAATAATATTTTAAACTACTAAATTTTGTGAGCTACATGTTATTTTTTTTAAATCAGTCAAATCAAGCCGAGCCCGAGTTTAGATTTTCAGCTCGTTTCAAATCCGAGCCGAGCCGAGCTTGCCCTGGCTCGGCTCAACTTAGCTCGGCTTATGAACAACCCTAAATATGTCTTCCAACCTCTAAATAAACATGTTTTAAAAACATTTCCTTATATTTATGTATGATCTCCATTAATGAAATCATTCCATTGTGTATGGTGTATGTTACTGATCGTTGAAGCATATATCTCAAACTTCAATTTATTATTATTCATATTTTCATTTAAATTTGTGATTGCAATTGCAAATCCTATTGTCTGCATATGTTAGCCAAAGTAGAGCTTATTATTTGATTGAAAAAAGGGAAGGCTTTGTGTCACCTGAAAGGTTGGCAATCTGGATTGCTTGTTTGGAAGGTGCAAATGGAACCAAATGATTACAAGTGGATCAAAGTTTGGTATTTTTATGAAAAGGGTGTCACACTTCTATCTAATGTTATTTTTGCAGGACACTTTACCAGATTCCTCTGTCAAATCACTATGTTTCTAAGATTCTTTTTGAATTCAGAGCAACAATCTGGCCTGTTCCTCCATTGTGATGCGTTCTCTCACATACATCAGGGTCTCGACGGAAAACACATGGGACCCGGGTAGGAAGTGAGGAAGATAACTGCTCTATCCAACTAAAGTTTAATATTTTCAAGATCAAGAATCATCTTATTGAACTTGTTGAGCAGACGCCACCTGAAAAGGGTATAATTGCTTCTTGAGATATATTATGCTACCAAGAAACTTGGCATTGTGCAAGCTTTCAAGCCTAAAATCATTCTTGTCATAAAATTTCTCCAAATCATTAGTTAGGTGTTTTTGTGCTAATGTGTTTTCATAATCTATGTGAACTTTAAATCAAAAATACCTCTATATACTTTTTTAGAACAAAAACCACCCACTAAATATACTCCTAAATTTTACACCAGTATTCAACACTCCTTGATAAATTTTACACCAGTATTCACCATTAAACAAGAGACATGATGTCAGTGGCGGATCTAGAAACGGATCGTAGCCGTAACGTTTTATAAATAAGCCGTAACGAAATCGAAAAAACGTCAAATTTTTCCGAAATTTACATTAATTTTTCCAAATTTTTCCGTGCCAAGCCGTAGCGGGCGTTGCCCCCTTGTATAAGCTACATCCGCCACTACATGATGTTATGATAAGTTGTCTCAGTCTATTCTAGAGGTGAAGGGTTCATATCACACAATATGCGAGTATATAAGTGTATTTTGGAGTAGCCTAGTTTGACCTTAAAGAAAAGGTTTACTCACATAGTTTTAGAATTTAACTGCCAATGCATTTGATTTAACCACATATAGTATTATTTTTTTTTCTTTATTAAATGAGCTTAAATTATTACCAAGGAATCGACAGGGTTGTTCTTGGTGAATTTTTCAGTGATTTTGTTATTTATTTATTTATTTATTTTTTTATTTTTTTTTGCTTTCGATTCCATAGAAATCTTTAATAAATATGTTTCTTTTTTTTTTGAACGGCAAAGATTACATAAACACTCCTCCTAAATTACATTAATTCTACCCCATGCCAGGATTTGAACCCTGATCTCTCCTCAAGAGGCACAAAGCCTCTACCACCCCACCAAAGTGGTGATGGCAATAAATATGTTTCTTATTTGATCGTCTTTGATCTTCCTCTAGGGAGACTGTTTTAACTATGAACAATTATAGAATTAACAAAAATGAAAGAACATCAAGTGTTCTTCTTTGTTGCAATGATGATGTTTGGTTGACGACCATACACATTTCTAATTATTATTATTTGTTTTATATATTTAGTATTTTGTTTTGAACATTGAATTCTCAAGAAAGATACGAGGAGATAGATAAAATTAAATAAAAACACGTAAAAGAAATAAGGGACGAAATAATTATATATTCTTATGTTCCCATTAAAGTCAATGGGAACAATAAGCAATTAGAGCCCTTGGATCAAGCTGAGATTATCTAAGCCATTTAAAATACCCAAAACCTTCTAGAAGGAGCAGTTACCTAAGGTGTGTTGACCTGCTCATCCAACATTCTAGGAAGACTATTGGCCACGATCTCTCTATTCAAAAAACATTAATTACCAAAAACTACACAACCCACGTTCTATCTTTTGAAACCATATTAAAATAAACACAAAACTTAATTAAAAGCTATAAATTGTGTGAAAAGCCTCCTGCCAAGAATAGCCTCCTGCACAAAAAAAATGTTAATATAACGAAGTGTAAAACAAGTATCTTAAAAGCATAAATATTCTAATAAAATTACTTACAAACATGTTTATTGCCAAAAAATCAAATTTGTTTTATACTTACCATAGACAATGAGCTTTGTTTAATGACAACGATTATGACACCACCTACTGTATTTGTTTAAAAACAATGACAGGTTAAAAGATACATTCTTAGGCAATGTTTTAAAAACCGGTAAATATCGCCCGGTTATACCGGTATTACCGTTTTCGGATGTAAATCCGGTCCGAAACACCCCGGTAAGTAGAAGAAACGGCATAGACTTTGTACCGCCGGTAAAATCCGGTATACCGGTTTGAACCGTTATACCGGTACCGTCTCAACCGTATCAAGTCTGTTTTTGGGTTAGGATTTTACTTTTTATCATCCCATCTCCATGTTTACTTTTAGCTTTAACCTAACAACTTTTAGTATTTTATCTCCATCGATCAAAATTCAAAACTTGCTTCATCACTACATCATTCGTGACTTGTTCCAGACTTCCATCACCCCATCGTTCGTTCCAGATTTCCATTTAATCCAATTTTTGATTATTTTTTAAGTTAATGTTGTAATTTATTGAATAATACAATTAATTAGTCAACCCGGTTGAACCGCCCGATACAACCTGGTTCAACCGGTTAAAGCATTTTTATGCCTAATCCGGTATGATTAAAAAACCGGATTTTAAAACATTGTTCTTAGGAAAAAAATAATAATAATACTCATGTAAAGGTCCAACCCTGTAACATTGCTAAATGTAATTATACAACAGAAAAATAATTAATAATACAAGTATTATTAACACTTTTTAATATTATCAAAAACATAATGTTGTCCTAATTGAGATGTGAAAAGAAAAAACTACCAAAAGTACCATAAAACCAAAATATTCAAACTATCTGCAGTAGAAGCAGTTTGTTTTCAATTTAAAACAAAAAAAAAATGTGGTATAAGTTTGAAAATTTTGGCAGTTTTTATTGTGGGAAAAACGTGGGTTGCTTGGATTACACGTGGCAGTATGTTGTTGTTTTAACATGTCATTTACACATCTATTTAAAGAGACAAATGTGAAGAAAAAAAATCATGATCTTGTCCTCTCAAGACACCCAAACCCATATTTACTTCTTTTGTTCAGACCTCCAAGCAAAATCGTATGAAGATACTGATAAAAAACACTTCATAATTCAAATGTAAGTTTTGTTGTAAACCCTTAAAGTGCATAATGTTTCTTTTTTTTTTTTACGTCTATAGTGGTAGCTTAGAATTTTTTTTATTTTTTTTTATTATCTAAGATGGAACCGACCTACAAATGTAGAACGCAGAACCAATGTGAATGTCAATGAGCAGATCACCACGATTCAAACGCCTGGAAGACATGATCATTCAGAAATGAAGGTTTGCTCTTTTTATCTTTTCTTCACAGTTACACATTTTAAAAGTTATATCCAAACATCTAATTAGTTTTCTTTCATGCAAGATCGAAAAACTATTAAAGAGTCAAAACAACCCAAGTTGGTAAACTTAAATTCAAGTAGCTTTCATTCCTATACCTATTTTTTATATTGAAAAAAGGATTCTAAAAAAACAAATATATATATATATACACATATATATGGTAGTTTTTATAGTTGCACCTATTTTTATTAAATTGAACATGGGGTGTGGGTTAGTACACGAAGGATGGTTGTTATTAACTTTTAATCAATATATAAATGATAATGAAAAAGATATAATTCCAATAGAATAATGTAAAATAGCACAAATTTAAGACCGG
This sequence comes from Helianthus annuus, assembly GCF_002127325.2. Lineage (NCBI taxonomy): Eukaryota > Viridiplantae > Streptophyta > Magnoliopsida > Asterales > Asteraceae > Helianthus > Helianthus annuus. The sequence continues at coordinate 187,251,039 of NC_035443.2, forward strand.
GTAACTGACCCTGTTATCAATATGTTTGGCGTGAACTTGCACTAGCTCAATCTCCTTACAAGGCTAACTACAATCGTCATATTATCCAGGCCACTAGCCCACTCTGTTATCAAGTGGGCAATTCCATCTGTTTAGCATACTAAAAGCTTAGTTTATGCACCAGAAAACTAAACATAAAATAATTCTTATAAAATACATTAGAAAAAGTACCTCAATGTTTGATTCAGTAATTATATTATATAAATCATAATCCTAAAGCGTTTTTATGTAGTAAATGTAATATTTTTATTATTATTACTACAATTGTTATTATTATTATTAAAACTAAAATGTAATATTATTATGAATGTATTATTATTATTATTATTATTATTATTATTATTATTAAAAAACATATACCTATCTATTTGTTAATAAAAAAATAAAACAAGTATATGTATAAAATGTAACTATTAATATGATTATTATGACAAAATACCTATTAGTATACCATCATATATCTGTTTAAAGTATTGAAAACTGAGCAAATTGTTTGCAAAAATCTCTCATATGTTACCCTCTTTAAAGAACACAATTATAACTATTTTGAATTCTCTTACAAAAACCTCTTATATGTTAACACCTTCATTATAGATTAGTTGTCACACCCTAACCGATGGCGGAAACATCGGGGCGTGACACTGAGCAAAACAGATTGTCCAAAAGTTTCCATAACAGTTGTCATTACTATTTAATTTACATAATATGTCCCATACCATACCTTAAATAGTAAACGAATTATTACAGGAAAACATCTAGTCAAATATTCTGTTCCGACAACTCAGATTTAATTAATAAATATAACAAAATTGTTTAATTTGCGCCTAGAGAGCTTAGCCAAAAGATCTACAGACAACTATGCTCTAAACGCTTATTCTAGCTTCGCCTTCCTAGCAGAATAACCTCCTAATTGTCTGTCACATACGTTAAAATAAAGTCAATACATATAATGTAAAGGTGAGCATACAAGTTTGATAATAGCATATAGAGTTCGAAATAGTTTACGCATAACCAGCACGTACACATAGGAAAATGAAGCATGTTAATTATCGACATGGATCCATCGATACTAGTGGCTGCGGGTTGACTGCCCGGGGCAGTTCGCAATACATGGTTACCACCATAATCCATGCAAGTAATTGTCCTTAACAACCCCCGTGTGAACGGGTGCTGAGTCCAAACTATAGTACTATCGTCGTTAAGGCAGGTAGACAACATTCCACGTATACATATAACAACAAGCATTCATTTAGTCACGTAATACATGCGATATTGGTTAGCGTTCAAATAATTGAGTAGTGTGTTTGATCGTGGTTTAGAATATGTGACGTATGTAACACCCAAAAGTGTTAAAGCAAAAAGGGTTCGAGTATACTCACAGTGATTGATGGATTGAAGGGAGCACTAGAGAGTAGGGTTAGCCTGAGATTTGAAAGATAGAAAGGTGTAGAAGTGCGTATAAATCAAGAAAGTACAAGATTTAGGATGAAATCTTACCGGGATTGAGAGAAATCTGAGAAATAGTGAAGAACACAAGCTGGTCGGTCAGAGAGTTTCCAAAAGTGGAAAGAATGACAATGACAGGGCTATTTATAGACTTCCCAAAGAGGAAAAGGCTGGCCGATCGGCCAGGCATCCCGATAGGACAGCCTGCTCGATTGGACGGTCCGTCTGATCGGCTGGGCTGTTCGATCGGCTAAGAGCCTGATCGATCCACAGCCTATTTCGAGCGTTCGGTGCGACGATTTCTGATATTTCGATTTCGATTGAGAACGATGTGTGTACAGTAGAGTTTCCTATCCAAATTACTTTTAGTCCCAACTACTATATCTAACATACAATCATCTTTCATAATTCGATTTTGATTTGAGTTCGATTGTGTTTCGAGTTTCGATTGATTTCCACACATAAAATAAAGTAAACACGCACAAATAACACATAAGGCGCACACACACGTATAACAGTAACCAAAGTTCGTGTAATTCGAGTTTCGAGTTCGATGTAGATTTGTGTAGTTTGTTTGTTGATTGATTATCTTTATCGCATTGTTACTTCCTGCTATTCAATGTCGTAATGCGGTTCGCACTGATAATTAAATTCGATTGTTTGATTTAGCACTTACTCCACATAATACAACTAACGTACAAATCGATTTAGACTATCTATAGTCAAAGAAGTCAAAACAGGTTTGGTCAACGAGAGGAAGACTGCAATTAGCAATCTTTTCTCCCTTTGACTTCAATCTTGCCTTTGACTTTGACCTTCGAAAACGCGGGGTGTTACAGCCTCCCCTTGTTTAGGGAATTTCGTCCCGAAATTAGGTTGAAGCTATAGCAAACAACTGTGGATACTTCGTCTTCATGTCGCTTTCGAGTTCCCAAGTGAACTCCGCGCCTCGTTTTCCTTCCCACCGGACTTTCACAATAGGGATGCGCGAGCGCCTGAGTTGCTTGGTTTGGCGATCCATGATTTAGACGGGTTTTTCCACAAAGTGTAGCGTCTCGTTTATTTGAAGATCGTCGAGTGGTACAATCAAATCGTGCTTAGCCAGGCACTTTCGGAGGTTCGACACGTGGAAAGTCGGGTGGACGTTACTAAGTTCCTCCGCTAGTTCGAGTCTGTAGGCGACTTTTCCGATCCTTTCCATAATCTTAAAAGGCCCAACATATTGAGGCGCTATCTTCCCTTTCTTGCCGAATCTGACTACACCCTTCCAAGGTGATACCTTTAGGAGTACATAGTTGCCAACGTCAAATTCCAGGGGCTTGCGTCTTCTATCGGCGTAACTCTTCTGTCTGCATCGAGCTTTCAGCAAGTTGTCTCGGATCTGGAGGACTTTGTCAGTCGTTTCTTGTAATAGCTCAGGACCGGTTAATTACGAGTGACCGATCTCGTGCCATACAATAGGCGATCGACATCTTCTTCCATATAAAGCCTCGAATGGTGCCATTTGGATACTGGCATGATAACTGTTGTTGTACGAGAATTCGACTAATGGCAGGTATTTATTCCAATTACCGCCGAAGTCTATAACACACGCACGGAGCATGTCTTCAAGAGTACGGATCGTTCTCTCAGTCTGTCCGTCGGTTTGAGGATGGAATGCGGTACTTAAGTTAAGCGATGTACCGAGAGCTGCTTGAAACATTTCCCACAATCGCGAGGTAAACCGAGCATCACGGTCAGAAATGATGTCACGAGGCGTACCATGATTACAAATGATCTCGTCGGTGTAGATTCGGGCTAATTGTTCTACCTTGCAGTCTTCCCGTATTGGAAAAAAGTGGGTTAATTTGGTTAGGCAATCGACAACGACCCATATGCTGTCGTGACCTGATGGCGTGGGCGGAAGTTTGGTTATGAAGTCCATGGCTATACTCTCCCATTTCCACATAGGGATTGGGGGTTGCTCGAGTAAGCCAGAGGGCCTTTGATGTTCGGCCTTGACCCTCGCACAAGTCAGGCGCTTCCCAACGTAGAGAGAGATATCCCTTTTCATTCCCGGCCACCAGTACCTGTAACGGAGATCCTGATACATTTTCTCGGCACCGGGGTGAATAGAGTACCGAGATTTGTGGGCTTCGTCCGTCAGAATTTGTCGTACATTGGTTCTTTTATGGACCCAAATTCGATCCAGAAAATAGAAGATCCCATTCGATTTGCTTACAAGCTGCGCTCCATCGTGGTAGATTCGTTCTCTCTTCAAAGTACGTTCATTAAAACAGGCATGCTGGGCTTGGGTATCACGAATACTGAGCAAATAACTCCGTCTGCTGAGTGCGTCGGCAACGACATTTGCCTTGCCTGGGTGATAACGAATTTCACAGTCATAATCGTTGAGTAGTTCTACCCATCGGCGTTGACGCATATTAAGTTCCTTCTGATTAAAGATATGTTGTAGGCTCTTATGATTGGTGAAGATCGTACACTTGGTACCATATAGGTAGTGTCGCCAAATCTTTAACGCAAAAACAACTGCGCCTAGCTCGAGATCGTGGGTTGTATAGTTCTTCTCGTGGATTTTGAGCTGACAAGATGCGTAAGCTATAACCTTGTCCCGTTGCATGAGAACACAGCCAAGACCAAGGTTGGAAGCATCACAATAGACAATGAAACCGTCGTTCCCATTGGGCAACGTGAGAATAGGAGCATTGCACAGCATGTGTTTGAGGGTTTGGAAAGCAGACTCTTGTTCGGTTCCCCAAACAAAAGGTCATCTTTATGCGTGAGAGCGGTAAGTGGCACAACTATCTTGGAGAAACCTTCGATAAATCGTCGATAATAGCCCGCTAGTCCGAGGAAAGAACGAACTTCAGACAGGTTCTTGGGTGTAATCCAACTCTTGACGGCTTCAATCTTCGCAGGATCGACATGAATACCTCGACTATTAACTATGTGACCCAGGAACTGAACCTCCTCCAACCAAAATTCGCACTTGGAGAACTTGGCGTAGAGTTGGTTCCCCTGGAGTAACTCGAGAACCAACCGTAGATGTTGCGCGTGTTCGGCTTTCGATTTAGAATAAATCAAGACATCATCGATGAATATGATGACGAAACGGTCGAGATATGGTTTACACACGCGATTCATCAGATCCATGAAGACCGCGGGTGCGTTGGTTAGGCCAAAAGGCATAACAACGGATTCATAATGACGATAACGAGTTCGAAACGCGGTTTTGGGTATATCTTCCTCTTGTATGCGCAGCTGATGATAACCTGAGCGTAGATCATTCTTCGAAAAACATACAACACCTTGCAATTGATCAAACAAATCGTCGATTCGAGGTAGGGGATAGCGGTCCTTGATGGTTAACTTATTCAATTCCCGATAGTCGATACACATCGTGAACGACCCATCCTTCTTTTTAACGAACAGGACTGGTGCGCCCCAAGGAGAGGTGCTCGGGCGAATAAAGCCTTTTTCAAGTAACTCCTAGAGTTGGTTCGAAAGTTCTCCATTTCGGATGGCGCGAGTCGATAAGGGGCTTTGGCTACGGGGTTAGCTCCAGGAATAAGATCGATACGGAAGTCGATATCACGACTTGGTGGTAGTCCAGGAAGATCATTAGGGAACACCTAAGGAAATTCACGGACCACTGGGACGTCTTTCACTTCAGTCTTCCTTTTCTTTTCCTCCTCTGCTACTACAATGTTGGCCAAGAAAGCTCTATATTCCTTGCAGAGATACTTGCTAGCTTGGACACATGACACGAGCTTGAGACCTTTCAAAGCAGTTTCGTCAAAAACACATAATACGTCACCTTTCGCGAGCGAGAATCGAATCATCTTGTCGAAGCACACAACTTCAGCATGGTTTTCACGGAGAAAGTCTATACCTACTGTGACATCAAAACTTCCAAGTTGCATTGGGATTAGATCGATTGGAAAGATGTGATTGTTGAGCTCAAGGGTACAATCACGAAGAACAGAGTTTACGGCAACAATTCTTACAGTAGCGACTTCAACTTTGAACGACGAGGGGAGATATGAGCGCTTACGACTAAGGAGCTTTTCAAATTCGAGCGACACAAAGCAATTATCGGCTCCAGTATCAAACAGACATGATGCATAAATACCATTCACAAGGAACGTACCATTGACCACTTTGTTGTCGGTCTGGGCTTGGCGCACATTGATGTTGAATGTTCTGGCGCATGCGGCTTGCTGTGGCTGTTGAGGCTACTGCTGCTGGTGAGACTGTTGTTGCTGGTGTTGCTGCTGCTGCTGGTGCTCTTGTTTCACCACCCTGTTCGGGCACATGTTCACAAAGTGGCTAGGGTCACCACATGCGAAGCAGACTCGGGCATTGATTGCGGGTGCCGGAGCTGCATAGTGGCCTTATGGGGCAGGGAGTAGGGCTTGCTGAGCAGTGGCTGGAGCTGTGGTGTTGCAGGGTCCATAACGGCAACTGGCAGTGAAGTGGCCGTACAGATTACAGTGAGCGCAGAAGCGACAGGCAAGACCCACCGGATGATGATATAAGCATGTCGGGCAGAGTGGGTGGGGACCTGTGTAAGCGCGCTTTGCTGGCGGCACTTGAGTAACTGGTGCTAGTCGGTGATGAGACTGCTGCTGAGCCGGTACAGCTTGTAGAGGAGCAGTAGTGGTAGTGACAGCACAGTTCTTGTTGCTGGAGCTGCTGTTGTTGTGCTTCTTCTTGCGGCGTGATGACTTGGATGATTGAGCAGGGGTGGTTTCGGTGGTTGGTGCGGTGGTGACTTGATGCAGAGACTTGGAGGGCTTATCCCAAAAACCAGATTTTACTCGCTTGTCGTTTATCTCGGCGGCAAGCAAGTAAGTCTCCTCGATTGATGAGGTCTTCGCAGCATGAACAAAATCGGCAACACAATCGGGTAAGGCTCGAATGTACTTCTTGATCGCTATCTCTAGCGTCTTGACTTGGTCGGGACAGATGATGCTGAGCTGCTTAAAGCGTGCAGTCAAAGCAGCGTTATCCCCGTCCTTCTGCTTGATGTTCCAAAACTCGTCCTCCAGCTTTTGGCGTTCGTGGGGAGGGTAGGAATCGTCCATCATAATGGCTTTCAGCTCTTCCCAAGTCAGCTCATAAGCTGCATTATTCCCACGTTTGTTTCGTTCGGCCTTCCACCAGTCTAGAGCTCGGGACTGGAAGACGTCGGTTGCGTTTAGGATACGAAGATTTGCAGGACAGCCGCTTTGGCGCAGAGTGACTTTGATGGAATCAAACCATTGGAAAATAGCTGTTGGGCCATCTTATCCGGTGAATTCCTTTGGTCCACATGCTTTGAACTGCTTGAAGCTAAAAACAGTCTTGGCAGCATCTTTTGGAGCTTCAGTTCTCGATTCCTCGGATGATTTGCTGACGTTTTCATACACTTCGCTCACAGCCTTTGCTACTTGCTTGGCGATCATAGCAGCAAGACGTTTGTCTCTCTTTTCTTGGCGGGTAAGTGGAGTTCGATGTCCAGATGTCGACATTGTCTGCAACAGACATCGTCGCAGGTCTCAGACACATCGAAATCGAATCTCACCTCACTCGTCTACTACTTACGAAAGTCTAGGAACACTTTAAACATGTATCTTATCTACACATAAGCATATAGCCACGTATTCACGTAATCACAGAAGTACATAGGCACGTAGGGCACAGAAGCACAGAAACACAGAGACATAGAAGCACAGACACACGTAAGCATTTAGTCATAGAGGCACATAGAGCATTCTGACTGCCTCAAGATCCTATCATTTAAAGCCTGCGATTGCTCGGGTATAGCGATCTTGTCTATCGTAGCGATTAGTATAGTATATGCGTATTAGTATGGCAAGTATCCTAGCGTACTGTGTTTCCTTTTAGTAGTAACGATTTGTTAACGTTTTGAGATAAAGAAGCAATGCGAATCGTGTGTATCGATCAAAATAGGTGTAAAAATCGAATAAATCTCAAAATTTTGAACATAAAAACAGTTAAACACATATAACACATAAAATCAACGAGTCATCAGAGTCAGCAGTTGCATACTCGGAATCGAAGGCACATAAAATCGAGAGATAGATTGTCTGCGGCTACTAGACTTCGACTACCCAAAGCGATTCGACTATTCACAAGGATCCATTGTACACATGTTGACTTTCAGGATAGGGCCTCTGCCTCGAGTCTTGGGCATCCGGTTCAAATCCCTCTAGTCATACTACGAGTTCAGATCGTCGGAGTCCGTCGAGACTTTGGTGAGAGTTTGACCAAAATTCGTGGGCAAGTCGGCAAGGTTAGGGTTTCACCCCTGGCTTGCAATCTTCCCGCGAATTTTGTAAAAATAGAGGAGATTATTCATCAAAATATGGATTTCACTCCTGGTTTGGTATAATTCTCCTCATTGGTAAGTAAAATAGGGGTTGATCGGGCGATTTTTAGTCGAGAATTTTGCGGTTTTCACACCTAATCTCAACCAAATCGCTCGTTCGATCCTGATAAATGGAGTGCAGTGATGGTGTAGTGTAGGGGAGGATAGTGAGGTAAGCACGAATTGGTCCATTAGGTCCTAACTATAGTCTAGGTCTCTAGGACATCGACCCGGACTAGGTCGAGTCTGCCTAATTCCCTATAGTTATGGCTCTGATACCAATCTGTCACACCCCAACCGATGGCGAAAACATCGGGGCGTGGCACTGAGCAAAACAGATTGTCCAGAAGTTTTCATAACAGTTGTCATTACTATTTAATTTACATAATATGTCCCATACCATACCTTAAATAGTAAACGAATTATTACAGAAAACATCTAGTCAAATATTCTGTTCCGACAACTCAGATTTAATTAATAAATATAACAAAATTGTTTAATTTGCGCCTAGAGAGCTTAGCCACAAGATCTACAAACAACTATGCTCTAAACGTTTATTCTAGCTTCGCCTTCCTAGCAGAATAGCCTCCTAATTGCCCGTCACATACGTTAAAATAAAGTCAATACACATAATGTAAAGGTGAGCATACAAGTTTGATAATAGCATATAGAGTTCGAAATAGTTTACGCATAACCAGCACATACACATAGGAAAACGAAGCACGTTAATTATCGACATGGATCCATCGATATCAGTGACTGCGGGTTGACTGCCCGGGGCAGTTCGCAATACATGGTTACCACCGTAATCCATGCAAGTAATTGTCCTTAACAACCCCCGTGTGAACGGGTACTGAGTCCAAACTATAGTACTATCGTCGTTAAGGCAGGTAGACAGCATTCCATGTATACATATAACAACAAGCATTCATTTAGTCATGTAATACATGCGATATTGGTTAGCGTTCAAATAATTGAGTAATGTGTTTGATCGTGGTTTAGAATATGTGACGTGTGTAACACCCAAAAGTGTTAAAGCAAAAAGGGTTCGAGTATACTCACAGTGATTGATGGATTGAAGGGAGCACTAGAGAGTAGGGTTAGCCTGAATAGTTCGATAGCATAACGATGAGTAACACGTAAAACGAATACAAGTGTTGGTGGGTCGAACAGCCTGGTCGATCGAACGGTAGGTTCGATCGGACGTGTTGTTCGTTCGGTTGGACAGTCCGTTCGGACAGCCTGTTCGATCGGCCGGTGGGCCTGATCGGTTGGGCTGTTCGAGTGGATTCTTTCTTCCTATGAGTGTGATGTGTTTGCATACGATGGTTTGTCCTTTAGAAGTTTTCGTTGTAGTATTCGAGAACATTGAAGTGCCCTTACCATTCAGGTCGATCGATCGAACGGTAGGCTCGATCGGTCGGCTTAACTGTAACACCTCGAAATTTTGCGTCCAATAAAGTATTGACACGTGTCTTAGGTTTACACGTGGTATTAAATACCAAATAAAGGACTAAAGTTGACAAACATTGAAAGTATGTAAATTCGAGGGTTAAAAATGTCAACAAGAGATAATTATACTCTACAGTAACCCTAAATGATGCTCGTACCTTCAAACGAATGAATCATGGATCGTACGGAACGAATCGTGGAAGAAAGTGAGGAATTACAAACTACAGAGGCCAAAAGTGTCAACATGTTTAAGTTATATCTCTGAGTGACCTTTGGGCATACCCGAGGCTTTGTAATGGTAAATTATGCTCACTAGAATGTACGATATAAATTTCGCGAAGTTCCGTTTTAAAACGAGAATGTTATGATCAAATTCGTTAATAAGGGTTAAAAGCGTCAAACATTGAAAGTTATGACTTTTCGGGTAGTAATAAATTAACCAAGGGTTAATAAGTTGGGTAGAAGTTCCGAGGCCCTTATTCGTAAATAAACGAGGCCCAAAACGCAAAGTTACCCCTTCGAAACCGAAAGGCCAGGCTAATAATTACAAAAGATTTGAAAATCTTGAAAGACAGGCCTCAGGCGGGCCGCGTTAAAGAACCAAGAGGTCTTATGCGGGCCGCGCTGACAGTGGCGATATGGGTTCCTGACATTAGGATTCAGGCGACCCGCGTAAAGGTAGCCTGATCCTTTACACGGGCCGCGTCAGCCCTCCAGATGCAGAAAACGTAGACAGGAGCACTGTTTGCTGTTTTAACCGACTTGGAAGGCAATTATGAGAGCATGGGCGCCCCCTAAACGTCCCCTAGCACTCAGGGACAGTTGTTGATTATCCATGAACAATTATAGCCTTAGTTGTAATGATCTTGTGCTTCCATTTTCACTATAAAAGGCCATGTAGTGTACACTTAGTAAACACACCTCAATCTGCTTTCTTGATCACATATGGAGCTCAAGAGCACTCTTCTAACATCTCTGGTCGTGTACCAAGCTTCTGTAAGTGTGCCTAACCCTTTGTGGTTTAGTTTTTACATAGTTATAGCATAAAAGTCAATCTGTCGTAATTAACGATTGACTTTACGATAAATCACAAATGGTCCAGTGGTTTGTCGAATCAAAGGTAGTTATATGTTGGTAATCATGTGGGCATTAAACCCCAAAAAGGGCACCCTCTGATTCCCAATCTAACTAGTCCAAATGTCGAGTCAAACTTGCTTAGAAAAAGTCAACAGAATGCTATTTTGCGATTTTATGCATAATCAGTAATGTAGATGGCGTGTAACCTGTTTTAACACTCACAAAACATGATAATAAGTATATTAACTAGTCTAAGCTTGTTTGATCCGACCATTTACTGTTTTGACCCGGTTCAGAACCGAAAGTCGCAAAACTTTGACTTTTTCTTTGACTTCAGTTCTGACCCGTTATGGTATGTTCTAGATATGCCTTAGGACTCTCTTAGGACCAGGTTACATGATGGTATAGCCCTCTGTGACCGGTTCGTTGTTTGTCCGAGTCTTTAGCACATTTCCGTTAAATGCTTAAAAGTTGACCGTAACGCCCTTTACACTTTAAAACGAGAATTTTGGACATGTGAAAGGACAATAGCCTTAGTTACTGATTTCTAAGCATGTCCCTAAAATTTCACGTCAATCTGAGGTCTAGAATAGGAGTTATGCTAAATAGCGCAATTACGGAAACTTTAGTAATTAATTGGCGCAATTAGCATAAAGCCTATCTAAACCCAAATTTCGACACCAAACCTTCTACACACTGATGTAAAATAATATTTTGAGATTTTTAAAGATTTTTAATTATTTTTAACCTGCTCATAACCTTCGGTTATGGCATCGGTTCGGTAATTACCGAATATACCCTTTTCGGACATAACTTGAGTTCTACATGGTCTTTTGACCCGATTCCAGTTGCTACTGATTTTAAATAATAAATAAAGTATTTTGAACTTTATAAACTGTTCGGAAAACTCAGATTTCCTGTAGAACTCGGAAACCTCTTTTATAATCTTTAAAGTGACCGAAATACCCCTACGGGGCATTTATTGGATTTAAACTCATTGCGGGCATTATGGAAGGTATCCTACTGATACCACAACCTCTTTAGAGCATATTAACTTAGGAAACCTATGTAGGACTCTTACGGTTACCCATTACGCCTTTTGCGCGCACGGTTCGGTTTATGTAACTAGTTTACATAAACTAGCCGAAACGGGTCAAACCTTGTCGTTTTCACTTCAAAATCCAGAGTGTGGTTATAATACCCATATAAAACAGGTCTTCAAACTTGTTGGGTCCAGACAACATTCCATTCCCGGTTTTCGCCTTTCACGCGATTAAACCGTAATTATCCTTTGAAACTGACCGGTCTAAGCTAAGGCTAAATTAAAGACCCGTTAGGATTCTAATAGGTTGTTTAAACCTTCGTTCCAGAGTAGGAGGCCAGTAAAAGATACTTGCATTTGTTTATTAAGGATATTACTTGCTCAGGTAAATACTTTTAACTTATTTTCCGTTATACGGGCTTGGGTTACGGTATTTAAAATACCGCTTGGTCGGGAAATTGACCCCAAATCATTAGTAGTTGGGTATTATCAATGTGACCCGTTTAAAAATTGGTTTTGTTGGCTTTACGCCTTTGGGAGCTTAATGACCATGTCCCGGATATCCTTGGCATCATTTTACGAAATGGCCACGACCCCGATACACGGGTGTAGGCGTACACCCGTAATGTGTCCATATTATTAAAGGTATAAACGTTGGTTTTCCCGCCACGGCTTTATGCTTTGTGGCGTGTCTATTAACCTTAAACCCAGTACGACCCGGGCGACCGAACGCATAGTGAACATGTAATTCTTTTACAAGATTTAATTGATAAATTATCCCAAGTTATAAAGAGTTTGTGCCTTGTGCATTCAAATCAATTTTATTAACATTTTTTACAAAAGTGTCGGTTGAATGTATTTACCAGTATAAACTGACGTATTTTCCTCAAAAAGATTAAATGCAGGTTCTGTACGAAATAGGCTGGCCACTCCTTAAGCATCGTTAGAGTCTCGCAAGCTTGGGATGCCATATCTGTTGAACAATACTTATATTTTTATTTTGATCCCCTGTGGATTTATTTTCGACTATTCGTGATACTTGGATATTACAATCGATGGTTGAAATATAATCTATCTTTATGCTTCCGCTGTGCATTTAAATATTGTGGTTTGACTATATTGTTGCCAACTACGTCACGGTAATCCCCCACCGGGCCCATCGGTGAAACACGTGGAAATCAGGGTGTGACAGGTTGGTATTAGAGCCAACGTTGAGTGAATTAAACACTATCTTTATGTGTTTAATCTCAATGACACAATTGCACATACTTGAGTCTAGACAAGAACATAGGACAAATTCGAATTGTTATTCAAGTTTGTCTTTTATTGTTTATTGTGATTTAAAAGTTTGTTAAGCAGGAAATATGCCACCAGCAATTAGAAGAAGAGGAAGAGGCAAAGGGCCGATCACTACTCATAATGATCACGAGGCCGGACCTTCGAACATACGAGCTCCTTCCAGTACAAGAAGCGAAGAACCTTAGAGACGTAGGAGAAACCTCTTTGAGCCGGCAAGACGGTCCACCTCACACAGTTCGACGCCATCATACCGTCACTCTTTTGGACCAAATTCGGAGAACGATCCCAGTAACCCTCAACCTTCGTTTATACCTCTCCAGCGATCTGCTTCGCACCGTTCCTATGGCGATCCTACTCCTTTCTTCCAAGGCCAGTTCAACCTGGCTGATTACGTCCAAGAACCAATAGGTTACAACCCTTTAGGACCAGAGGATCACTTTTCTGAAGACAACGCGGTAGATATGGATGAAGACACGGATCCCATAGAACCTGCACGAGGTACTCCCAACCATCCTATCGAGATCTCTGACGGGTCATCCTTTCATGGAACACCCTATCAAGGTCCCAACAGTTACCAGGCGAGGTTTAACCAGTGTGATTGGTACTTCACACCTTCTCACCACTTCTCGCCTCATGAGCAGCAGCAGCAACAGGATCCTTCCGAGGATTCGCGTTTCGTGGCAGTTACGCCACCGCCTCCACCGCCACCAGCTCAACAAGCACCTCCAGATCCGCCAAGACGTAGGAGATCAGGCGCGCGGATGTCTACCCGAGGAGGGGAATTCCACTTTAGCACCCCTCGCCACTCGAGTGCAAGTCACTTTCCGATAGTGCCTGAAGAACCACAGTTAGGGGAACCTTCGGGTCACCCTGCAGAGGTGAATTCTGCACCAGTTGCACCACCTCCGCCACCATTCGGCTATGACAATCCGATACCAGCGTACGCCGGTTCCACCGCGTACAACCCGTTTGAGCAGCCGACTCACACGCACTACAACTATAATTATGATGCCGACCCATATGTGGTAGCGGCCAATTACAACGCCCTCCATCCCGACAGACCTAATGGGGATCCTTGGGGATTAGGATACGCAGCTCATGGGTATCCAGCACCTCCTAGACCTCCGGTTCAGCAGCCATCGCAGCAGCCGCGTTTTTCTCCACCAGAGCAAGAAGAAATCCTCCACCGTTTGAATCGTGTGGAACGAGACTTTGAGCAAGAACGTAAGAACAATCGTGGATTCCTTAAAGGCCTAGCAAACCTGTTAAAGGGAAAGAAGAAGCGAGATCATTAGTCTTTATATGTTCTAATGTAATTTCTATCTTAAATCAAGTCCCTGTGTGGACATCTGTTTGTTTTAGTCCCTGTGTGGACATTTATTATGTTTAGTCCCTACGTGGACAATTGCCTTTTCAGTCCCTGCGTGGACTTATCTTTTGTCCCTGTGCGGACATCTATCCTTGTATTTGGTCCCTGCGTGGACTTGGTTTCTGTAAACCTCTGCGTAGGTATTTTGTTTATTTAAAAGTCCCGTTTAGGGCAGTGTGTAATCATTATTATGATTAATGGAATGTTAAGTTTATAAATTTCATTTTTGTCATTTTAATACATTATTATATGAAATAAATAAATCAAAAATCATTCCTTTTGAATTAATCTGCCTATAAATTATTAAATAAAGAATCTTAATGGTGAAACCTAGCCTTGCGTCATTATAAGACCCGGCCAAGATGGTAAGACCTACTTAAAAGGTTCAGATTCCTGTTAACCACTGTAAACGTGTTAGCATTCTTGGCAGATGTGATTCGTTAACATCACACGCGTCATTCTTATATAAGAATCCTTCAAAGGATTCCAAAACCCAAATTAGTGATTTGCAAATCACGGGTTAAATCGTCAATTAAGATGATCATTTATCAGACATCCATTAGTGATATAGTGCCTACGGGCCATACTTATTGTCATATAAGACAAAAGACAGTTGTAGTCTATGACTCCCTGTCAGAAAAGGTGAAAGAACTATGGTTCAAACCTTCATGCCTTGATTCTCTGAAATCCTGGCTTACAATATCTAAAACGTCCTAGTGACTAGGCTTTTGTGCCACTAACAATATTATTTGTAATTAGGATAAGTTATATTCAAATCCTGAATAAAAGTGAGTAGCAAATTAACCAAATATGGTCTATGTTTACCATGGTTAATGAATTGCCATAAAAGACAATTTCATAATAAACTCCTAAATAAAATTCTGTCATATTCCTTGTAGCAGATCAAGATCTCGATGGCTGGCCCAAGTGGAATTAATAGTCAATCAAAAGAGGATGAAAATGATAACGCCCAAATTCATATAACGGGCGCTGAATTGAAAGCTCTAGTAGACGGCGCTGTTAAAGCAGCCTTGGATCGGCAGTACGAAGAATACACCGAGTCTCGAAGCAGAACCTTATCTACACCACACTCAAAGCCAAAAACCCACTCTAAATCTCACAGCAAACCACCCTCGACTCCGTCTAAGCCTAAGAAGGACGACGATAGGCACTCGTCCAATGACAATAGTGTTCATCCTAAGAAAAAGGTGGTCCATGACGCACCTCGCGCCAGGGGTTGCACATATAAGTATTTCGTTTCTTGCAAACCCCGAGATTTTACTAGAGAAAAGGGCGCGGTAGATTGTATGACCTGGTTAGACGAAATGGACATAGTTGTAGACATAAGTGGTTGTGCTGAGAGAGACGTGGTGAAGTTTGTATCCCAGTCATTCAAGGGTGAAGCCCTAGCGTGGTGGAGATCTCTGGTTCAAGCCTCTAGGAAGGCTGTTTTGTATAGCATGACGTGGGGGGAATTTATCGCTCTCATCAAGGAAAATTACTGCCCTCAGCACGAGGTTGAAAAGATCGAGTCTGATTTCCTATCGCTGGTCATGAAGAACCTGGACTGCCAGGCTTATCTCACGAGTTTCAACACTCTGTCGAGATTGGTTTCGTACCTCGTTACACCGAAACCCAAACGGATCGCGCGCTTCATTGGGGGTTTGGCCCCAGAAATAAAAGCTAGCGTGAAGGCTTCCAGGCCTGCTACCTTTAGATCCGTGGCAGATATATCTCTGTCTCTCACACTAGATGCAGTGAGACAGAGATCGTTGAGAAATGCTGATAGTGAGAAGAGGAAACGTGAAGATGATGATTCACGTAGATCTAGCAAGAAGCATCGGGGCAATCGTGACCACAAGAAGGGGTCAGAGAACAAGAAGAATGACCGACAGTCGGGCGATAAGCCCTTGTGCAAGGTTTGTCAGAAGCACCATTTCGGAAGGTGCAGGTTTGAAAAGAAATCCCAGCCGAAGGCATGTGGGATATGCAAGTCCTCGGAGCATAGGACTCTTGAGTGCAAGAAACTCAAGGATGCAACTTGCTATAGTTGCAACGAGAAAGGGCACATCAAGACTAACTGCCCGAAGATAGTGAAGAAGGCTGAAGATGGGAAAAAGACCAATGCGAGGGTCTTCCAGATGGATGTTAAAGAGGCTATCCAGAACGACAACGTCATAACCAGTACATTCCTTATCAATGATGTATTCGCAAGAGTGTTATTTGATTCTGGAGCAGATAAATCCTTTGTGGATGATAAGTTCTGTGAATTGTTAAGATTGCCTGTTAAAGCCTTAAATGTGAAATACGAAGTAGAACTAGCTGATGGGACTATGGGAACAGTTTCAACTGTTTTAGATGGATGTGTTATATCCATTAGGAATCTCTCTTTTCCTTTATCCATATTACCATTTAAACTCGCTGGTTTCGACGTAGTATTGGGTATGGATTGGTTATCGCATAACCAGGCCTAGATTGTTTGCAACAAGAAACAAGTGGTAATCAAGACTTCATCTGGAGAACCACTTACCATCCAAGGAGATACTCGACACGAATTGCCTACACAAGTATCTATGCTAAAGGCATCCAGATGTTTAAAGAAAGGATATGTCATTTATATGGCACAGGTGACTATCGGTGAGGAGAAACCCAAAATTGAAGACATCCCAGTCATTTCTGACTATCCCGAAGTTTTCCCAGAAGAACTGCCTGGTTTGCCACCAGACAGGCAAGTGGAATTCAGTATCGACATCATTCCAGGAGCCGCGCCTATTGCGAGAGCACCTTATAGATTGGCACCCACGGAAATGAAAGAATTGAGGACGCAGCTAGATGATCTGCTAGCCAAAGGTTTTGTTAGACCAAGTTCATCTCCTTGAGGAGCACCAATCCTGTTCGTCAAGAAGAAAGATGGTTCGATGCGTCTATGCATCGATTACCGTGAGCTGAATAAGGTCACAATCAAGAATAGGTATCCTTTGCCTAGGATCGACGATCTGTTCGATCAGTTGCAAGGAGCGAGCTACTTTTCCAAGATTGACCTAAGGTCAGGGTACCATCAATTGAAGGTCAAAGACGAAGATGTGCACAAGACTGCTTTCAGGACTCGTTATGGTCATTTAGAGTTCGTAGTGATGCCTTTTGGGCTCACTAATGCACCTGCCGCATTCATGGATCTCATGAATCGTGTTTGTAAGCCTTACTTGGATAAATTTGTCATTGTCTTCATCGATGACATCCTCATCTACTCCAAAAGTCAAGCTGACCACGAGAAGCATCTTCGATGCATTCTTAAGTTGCTTCATCAAGAAAAGCTTTATGCCAAGTTCTCTAAATGTGAATTTTGGCTACGAGAAGTCCAGTTCCTTGGACATGTAGTCAGTGAGCGTGGTATCCAAGTGGATCCCACCAAGGTTGAAGCCGTCATGAACTGGCAGGAGCCGAAGACGCCTACGGAGATTCGCAGTTTCCTAGGTCTAGCAGGATACTACAGAGGCTTCATAGAAAACTTCTCAAGGATTGCTGCACCTCTAACTTCATTAACTAGAAAGAGTATAAAGTTTAATTGGGGCCCTAAACAGCAAGAAGCTTTTGATATCCTCAAACAAAAGCTGAGCAATGCTCCAGTGTTGACATTGCCGGAAGGAATGGAGGAATTTGTTGTGTATTGTGATGCGTCGCACACCGGTATGGGTTGTGTGCTTATGCAGAGGGGCAAGGTAATTGCCTATGCTTCGCGACAATTGAAAGTGCACGAAAAGAACTACACCACCCATGACTTGGAGTTGGGTGCCGTTGTATTTGCACTAAAGCTTTGGAGGCATTACCTTTATGGCATTAAATTTGTGATCTATTCTGATCACAAAAGCCTCCAGCATCTATTCAATTAGAAAGATCTGAATATGAGGCAGCGACGTTGGATGGAAACTCTGAACGACTATGACTGTGAAATAAGATACCATCCAGGCAAGGCCAACGTAGTCGCAGATGCCTTGAGCAGAAAAGAAAGAGTGAAACCAATAAGGATTAATGCCAAGAGCATTGAAATCAGGAATAGTCTGAATGAACGATTGTTAGCTGCACAGAAGGAAGCTGTGTTAGACGCTAACTATCCAAACGAAAAGCTAGGGGTAACTGAGGAGCAGTTATCCTATGGCAAAGATAGAATTCTGAGATTAAATGGAAGGATATGGGTTCCTGTTTATGGAGGTCTTCGTGACGTTATCCTTCAGGAAGCCCACAGTTCCCGATATTCCGTTCATCCTGGTGCTGATAAGATGTACCAGGACTTGAAGGCAAATTTCTGGTGGATAGGCTTGAAGAAGTCTATAGCCACCTATGTAGCAAAGTGCTTGACTTGTGCGCAAGTAAAGGCTGAACAACAAAAACCGGCAGGCTTGCTACAACAGCCTGAACTTCCCGAGTGGAAATGGGAAATGGTGACGATGGATCTCCTCACCAAGTTACCAAAGACAAAGAAGGAAAACGATACAATATGGGTAATAGTTGATAGACTGACTAAGTCAGCACATTTTCTACCCATAAAGGAGACTCATAGCTCCGATATATTGGCCCAATTGTTTGTAGACAAGATTGTAGCCCTTTATGGCGTGCCTGTGTCTATCATCTCTGATAGAGATACCAGATACACGTCACACTTTTGGAAAAGTTTCCAACAATCTTTGGGCACACGTTTGAATTTTAGTACGGCTTACCACCCTCAGACAGATGGACAGAGTGAGCGTACAATCCAAACGTTGGAAGACATGCTTCGTGCATGTGCGATCGACTTAGGTGGTAGTTGGGATAACCATCTACCCTTGGTCGAATTCTCCTATAACAACAGCTACCATACCAGCATTAAGGCTGCACCTTTTGAAGCCTTATATGGTAGAAAGTGTAGAACGCCCGTTTGTTGGGCAGAAGTTGGAGATGTCCAGATGACAGGACCTGATATAATATTTGAAACAACGGACAAGATTGTCCAAATTCGCAATCGATTGAAAGCTGCCCGAGACAGGCAGAAGAGCTACGCAGATTTGAAACGTAAGCCTTTCAATTTCAAAGTAGGCGACAAGGTATTGCTAAAGGTATCACCCTGGAAAGGGGTGATGCGATTCGGTAAGAAAGGCAAGCTAAGCCCGAGATATATTGGACCTTTCGAGGTAATCGAACGTGTCGGATCGGTTGCCTACAAATTAAACTTACCGGAAGAGCTCAGTGGTATCCACAATGTGTTTCACATCTGTAACCTGAAGAAGTGTTTCGCTGACGAATCACTGGTTATACTGCATATAGATGTACACATCGACGAGAGCTTAAAGTTCGTTGAAAAACCTGTGTCGATCGAGGATCGACAGGTTAAGAAGCTTCGCAGGAAGTATATACCAATAGTGAAGGTAAAATGGGATGCCCGTAGAAGTCCCGAGTACACGTGGGAGGTAGAGTCCACGATGAAGGAGAAGTACCCTCATTTATTTCAATAAATCTCGAGGTCGAGATTTCTTTTAAGGGGGTGAGGATGTAACACCTCGAAATTTTGCGTCCAATAAAGTATTGACACGTGTCTTAGTTTACACGTGGTATTAAATACCAAATAAAGGACTAAAGTTGACAAACATTGAAAGTATGTAAATTCGAGGGTTAAAAATGTCAACATAAGATAATTATACTGTACAGTAACCCTAAATGATGCTCGTACCTTCAAACGAAGGAATCATGGATCGTACGGAACGAATTGTGGAAGAAAGTGAGGAATTACAAACTACAGGGGCCAAAAGTGTCAACATGTTTAAGTTATATCTCTGAGTGACCTTTGGGCATGCCCGAGGCTTTGTAATGGTAAATTATGCTCACTAGAATGTACGATATAAATTTCGTGAAGTTCCGTTTTAAAACGAGAAAGTTATGATCAAATTCGTTAATAAGGGTTAAAAGCGTCAAACATTGAAAGTTATGACTTTTCGGGTAGTAATAAATTAACCAAGGGTTAATAAGTTGGGTAGAAGTTCCGAGGCCCTTATTCGTAAATAAACGAGGCCCAAAACGCAAAGTTACCCCTTCGAAACCGAAAGGCCAGGCTAATAATTACAAAAGATTTGAAAATCTTGAAAAACAGGCCTCAGGCGGGCCGCGTTAAAGAACCAAGAGGTCTTACGCGGGCCGTGCTGACAGTGGCGATATGGGTTCCTGACATTAGGATTCAGGCGACCCGCGTAAAGGTAGCCTGATCCTTAACGCGGGCCGCGTCAGCCTTCCAGATGCAGAAAACGTAGACAGGAGCACTGTTTGCTGTTTTAACCGACTTGGAAGGCAATTATGAGAGCATGGGCGCCCCCTAAACGTCCCCTAGCACTCAGGGACAGTTGTTGATCATCCATGAACAATTATAGCCTTAGTTGTAATGATCTTGTGCTTTCATTTTCACTATAAAAGGCCATGTAGTGCACACTTAGTAAACACACCTCAATCTGCTTTCTTGATCACATCTGGAGCTCAAGAGCATTCTTCTAACATCTCTGGTCGTGTACCAAGCTTCTGTAAGTGAGCCTAACCCTTTATGGTTTAGTTTTTACATAGTTATAGCTTAAAAGTCAATCCGTCGTAATTAACGATTGACTTTACGATAAATCACAAATGGTCCAGTGGTTTGTCGAATCAAAGGTAGTTATATGTTGGTAATCATGTGGGCATTAAACCCCAAAAAGGGCACCCTCTGATTCCCACTCTAACTAGTCCGAATGTCGAGTCAAACTTGCTTAGAAAAAGTCAACAGAATGCTATTTTGCGATTTTATGCATAATCAATAATGTAGATGGCGTGTAACCTGTTTTAACACTCACACAACATGATAATAAGTATATTAGCTAGTCTAAGCTTGTTTGATCCGACCATTTACTGTTTTGACCCGGTTCGGAACCGAAAGTCGCAAAACTTTGACTTTTGCTTTGACTTCAGTTCTGACCCGTTATGGTATGTTCTAGATATGCCTTAGGACTCTCTTAGGACCAGGTTACATGATGGTATAGCCCTCTGTGACCGGTTCGTTGTTTGTCCGAGTCTTTAGCACATTTCCGTTAAATGCTTAAAAGTTGACCGTAACGCCCTTTACACTTTAAAACGAGAATTTTGGATATGTGAAAGGACAGTAACCTTAGTTACTGATTTCTAAGCATGTCCCTAAAATTTCACGTCAATCCGAGGTCTAGAATAGGAGTTATGCTAAATAGCGCAATTACGGAAACTTTAGTAATTAATTGGCGCAATTAGCATAAAGCCTATCTAAACCCAAATTTCGACACCAAACCTTCTACACACTGATGTAAAATAATATTTTGAGATTTTTAAAGATTTTTAATTATTTTTAACCTGCTCATAACCTTCGGTTATGGCATCGGTTCGTAATTACCGAATATACCCTTTTCGGACATAACTTGAGTTCTACATGGTCTTTTGACCCGATTCCAGTTGCTACTGATTTTAAATAATAAATGAAGTATTTTGAACTTTATAAACTATTCGGAAAACTCAGATTTCCTGTAGAACTCGGAAGCCTCTTTTATAATCTTTAAAGTGACCGAAATACCCCTACGGGGCATTTATTGGATTTAAACTCATTGCGGGCATTATGGAAGGTATCCTACTGATACCACAACCTCTTTAGAGCATATTAACTTAGGAAACCTATGTAGGACTCTTACGGTTACCCGTTACGCCTTTTGCGCGCACGGTTCGGTTTATGTAACTAGTTTACAAAAACTAGCCGAAACGGGTCAAACCTTGTCGTTTTCACTTCAAAATCCAGAGTGTGGTTATAATACCCATATAAAACAGGTCTTCAAACTTGTTGGGTCCAAACCACATTCCATTCCCGGTTTTCGCCTTTCACGCGATTAAACCGTAATTATCCTTTGAAACTGACCGGTCTAAGCTAAGGCTAAATTAAAGACCCGTTAGGATTCTAATAGGTTGTTTAAACCTTCGTTCTAGAGTAGGAGGCCAGTAAAAGATACTTGCATTTGTTTATTAACGATATTACTTGCTCAGGTAAATACTTTTAACTTATTTTCCGTTATACGGGCTTGGGTTACGGTATTTAAAATACCGCTTGGTCGGGAAATTGACCCCAACTCATTAGTAGTTGGGTATTATCAATGTGACCCGTTTAAAAATTGGTTTTGTTGGCTTTACGCCTTTGGGAGCTTAATGACCATGTCCCGGATATCCTTGGCATCGTTTTACGAAATGGCCACGACCCCGATACACGGGTGTAGGCGTACACCCGTAATGTGTCCATATTATTAAAGGTATAAACGTTGGTTTTCCCGCCACGGCTTTATGCTTTGTGGCGTGTCTATTAACCTTAAACCCGGTACGACCCGGGCGACCTAACGCATAGTGAACATGTAATTCTTTTACAAGATTTAATTGATAAATTATCCCAAGTTATAAAGAGTTTGTGCCTTGTGCATTCAAATCAATTTTATTAAACATTTTTTACAAAAGTGTCGGTTGAATGTATTTACCAGTGTAAACTGACGTATTTTCCCCAAAAAGATTAAATGCAGGTTCTGTACGAAATAGGCTGGCCACTCCTTAAGCATCGTTAGAGTCTCGCAAGCTTGGGATGCCATATCTGTTGAACAATACTTATATTTTTATTTTGATCCCCTGTGGATTTATTTTCGACTATTCGTGATACTTGGATATTACAATCGATGGTTGAAATATAATCTATCTTTATGCTTCCGCTGTGCATTTAAATATTGTGGTTTGACTATATTGTTGCCAACTACGTCACGGTAATCCCCCACCGCGCCCACCGGTGAAACACGTGGAAATCGGGGTGTGACATTAACCGATTGGTTAGGTACTTCAGTGATAAGTCCTCAATAGGAGGTCACCTGATCGGACGGCATGTTCGACCGGGTGGCACTCTAATATGTCGAACGAGTTGAGAATCGATTAAGTGTTGAAGTATAGTATTTCATGATCCGAAGAGTAATTCAATTCAAACCGTAGTTCGATCGAACAGCTCTTCGTTCAATACTAGGCTTCATAAAATTGTTAAAGTGTGGGACCAGGTGCTAGCCGATCAGCTGGCCTGGTCGATTGGCTGACATGTCCGATCGGTTGGACTGTTCGTTTGAACAGCCTATCCGATCGGTCAGCATCCTGACCTGGTCGGCCTGTTCGTTTAACACTTGGCTGATCTGCTCGTTTGTCATTTTATCGAGGTACTTTGACAACGAGTCGAACCACGGAAACCTCGTCTTTACTTGGTTCTCCTGATCGGACAGGAATCACCCAAATCCGGTTAGTGAACGGTTTGAGACGGAGTTTAACGTTTAACTCGAAATCGGTGAACCTCATGGATAGAATCCGGATCTGGGCCACGCAATCACCGAAATGATTAGCAAGCTGGCACGGCTCTGTTTCTATCAATTTTGAAGGCATTGAGTGTAAAAGAGTTGAAAGAAAGTTGGAAAACCATCTTTCAATCCCTTTCACTGTGAATATGTCTAGATCTGTGAAGGATCTTGGTTTATTTATGTGGAAATCGGTTAGATCCAAGCTATTCTTGGTGGATTTAGGCCAAAACATGAAGTTCTTCAAGAACACCATGATGACGTCATCCTAGAATGCTGGAATCTTGATGATTTCACGGTGGAAATTTAAGATTTGAAAGATAGAAAGGTGTAGAAGTGCGTATAGATCAAGAAAGTACAAGATTTAGGATGAAATCTTACCGGGATTGAGAGAAATCTGAGAAATAGTGAAGAACACAAGCTGGTCGGTCAGAGAGTTTCCAAAAGTGGAAAGAATGACAACGACAGGGCTATTTATAGACTTCCCATAGAGGAAAAGGCTAGCCGATCGGACAGCCTGCTCGATCGGACAGTCCGTCCGATCGGCTGGGCTGTTCGATCGGCTAAGAGCCTGATCGATCCACAGCCTATTTCGAGCGTTCGGTGCGACGATTTCTGATATTTCGATTTCGATTGAGAACGATGTGTGTACAGTAGAGTTTCCTATCCAAATTACTTTTAGTCCCAACTACTATATCTAACATACAATCATCTATCATAATTCGATTTCGATTTGAGTTCGATTGTGTTTCGAGTCTCGATTGATTTCCACACATAAAATAAAGTAAACACGCACAAGTAACACATAAGGCACACACACACGTATAACAATAACCAAAGTTCGTGTAATTCGAGTTTCGAGTTCGATGTAGATTTGTGTAGTTTGTTTGTTGATTGATTATCTTTATCGACCATTGGTACTTCCTGCTATTCAATGTCGTAATGCGGTTCGCACTGATAATTAAATTCGATCCTTTGATTTAGCACTTACTCCACATAATACAACTAACGTACAAATCGATTTAGACTATCTATAGTCAAAGAAGTCAAAACAGGTTTGGTCAACGAGAGGCAGACTGCAATTAGCAATCTTTTCTCCCTTTGACTTCAATCTTGCCTTTGACTTTGACCATCGAAAATGCGAGGTGTTACATTAGTAAACCATCATAGCCATTTTGAACTCTCTTATTAGAATACTTACAAAAACCATTGATATGTTAACACCTTCATTGAAATTGAAAATACAACAAAGGGAAACAACAAATGAACAATTATTATTAACTAAAAACTAGGAAGAATAATTATTAAGGGAACTGACCTAATTTGCTTTTTGCCTTCTTCAACATTCTTAAACCCCTTACCTTTTCAAACTGCGCTGAAATACTTCTTTGAATTCCTGTGCTGTGATGGAGAGTGTGAAACCTGTGACTTAAAGTGTATTTTATTATGTGTTTTAATGTGTTTTAAGCGATTACGCATCTTGAATATGTTAACTACGTATGTTTGTGGTTCTACAGGTAAAATGCATAATTCGGTGAAGTTAAAGTGGTTAGAGATGATGTGGAACACCTGTGGATGATAAACATAACGAGAGGCGTTATTCGGAAGTTAATTCGGGTTAAAAAATGGCTTAGAGTCGAAAGAAACGAGAAGGAATGAAGTTCATGGGGCATTTGATAATTAAATGAAAGTTGCAAAGCATACAAATGACTTCTAGTGAAGTTCAAACGTAGCTTATGGAATCGACGTCGCAACCTACGGCTGGGAAAGTCACAAGAAACAGAAATTATGAACCGTAGCTTACGCTCCTCAAACGTAAGCTACGGTTAAAAATAATATTGGCCGCACAAGTGGGCTTTGATTGGTTGGCAGCCTCGAGGTTTGGAGGGGAATACACATGCACGTTTACATGAGGGTTTTATAGGCAAGCATTAATTACCATCAATGACTATTGGGCCATGACCGAGGGGCAGAATTTTTATGGAATAACTGGATACCGCTGAAGGTAAATTTTGTAACATGGAGATTGTCCCTAAATCGTTTGCCAACCCTGGTGGAATTATGTAACACCCGTTCATATAAACTAAGGTTTAACGTCTCATTTACGAAAAACAGTCATGTAATTAAGATTACATATGCATTGAAAATTCCGGGTTTATTAAAACTTTTTAAGATTTAAAAAGTCTATAACATATCATGTGTACATTCGTCGTTTAACATAATAACAATACATAGTGCGGAAGCTTAGTGCGTAATCGTGTTCGGTTCTTGCTCGACGCTTGATCTTCATCCGTGCACCCTTGACGTTCACCTATGATCAAAACCAACTTAAAAGTTAGTTTTGATAGTCAAATATTTAGTTCATACAAGTACAGGGGTTAAAAATGACAAAAAATTAAAAATTTTCGGAGTTAGGGGCGTCGCGTGACGCCTAGGGCCTAGGTGTCACGCGAGCCCCCCTTTTTCACAGCAGGTTTCTTCAGCTGTTGCTGTACATTTCCAGCTCAACTCGATTTCACGGAAACGGCCATAACTTCTTCGTTATTGATCCGTTTTACGCGATTCTTTTTCCTACGCGTCCGTAATTAAATCCTCCATCTTATGGAGTTAAAACCCAACATCCAACTTAATAAAATTTCAGACTTTTAATCCTCGGCTTATTACCCTTTATACCGACTTTTAACCCGTTTATGCATTTTATCAAACAAACCTATTTATTTGATTCCTATATCTCATATACTTCTTCTAATTAACGTTACCTACTATATTAGGTTCTATTCATAGGTTTATTAGACAATTTAAACCCGTTTTCGCTCGTATGCTTATTTTGACCCGTTAAGGATATTTAAGCACTTTAAAGCTTAAAATCACTTTCATTCATTTCTAGCATGTTATTCCTACATTTCTCAACAAGTAATCTCCCACTACAACTATATATGTTTTGAGTTTAATGTGGACTTCTATGTGTTCCGAGTTATTACCCCTCGGATTACCCTTTTTCGGCAAGGACTCGTATAAAGCCCTTCGACCAAAGAATTTATGTTTTTCACTATCTAACTTATCCTAAGCATTTATATAATCATAAAACTTATTTCCAAACCACCTTTAAGGGTCGTTCGTCTGAATTAGCTTACAAGGGCAATTTGGTCAATTTTCATCCTTCTTTAACTACAGGGTCCTTTAAATACTTGATTGACCCAAAATCCGACCCTTCTAACTATAATCTTATTTATAAACCCATGTGCTTCTAAAACACCATGAGCATAATTAAATTTATTCGGTTTACCTTAAAGATAACCGAATATCTACACTTTAACATTGTCTAACTCTTATAGAACTCCAAACTCTACATGATGAGTTGTGTTATTAAACATACCTGGCTCGGATCAATATATTGACCCGTTTCAATACCTTGACTTAGTAGCCGCTAAGCAATAGCGATGTGCGTATCCGTTTGATATTTATTCCTATAAACAAGTAACTCGACAAACCATTAGTCGATATTGTCAAAGGGTGATAATTTCACCTTTTGACCCGTTTATTTACCTAGTGATCTTCGTCACTTCCATTAAATGTCAATTTCATATATTATGCTAATTTGAAGCCTAATAACGAAAATACGAATTTAAGCATAATGTAACGGAACCGTAGTTACGTACCTTCAAAGCACACCTTTCAAGCGTGTATCACCTCCGGCTTGTCCGCTTGACGTTCCGGATTCTTCGCCTAAAGAGTTCAATTCACGACATGTTTAGAACTCTTTTTAAACCTTACATCGCATAATACACCGAAACATCATAATTATGCGTTTGATCTTCAAATTTCTATTTTAAGCCTTCTTTGAGGCATTTTCACAAACACCTTAAGGGCAGATTTTTCGCATGATTATATGACAAGTTTCTAGCTTATCATTTAGCCCTAAATTCACCTCAATCACATTTTACATGATTGTTAGCTACTAGATTTCTGAAATCACTTCCAAATCGTCAAATTACACAAGATTAACACCCAATATCCTAGTATTCATCAATTTACACATAACCCATTAATCACCTACAATGGTGTTCATGGATTCACCCAAAATTTCTTATAATTTCAACTTCTATTGATCTAGGGTTCGTCCTTAGACACTATAGTTGTTCCTTAATCATTATAACACATACATGCAAGCCAAATTTCAGATTTTTCCCAATTCATGAGAATTTCAAATTCAGAGTTTTCCTTAAATTTTACATACCTTGGAATCCTCTTGCGATGAGGATCAATATTCTATGCTCGGATTTTGATTTGGGACAGGATTTAACCTTCAATTTGAGAGTTCTAGTGATTTTTAGGTTTGTGAGAGTGGGGTGTCGCCCCTGCTCTTCTCCTGTACGACCAGACCCTTCAAAATGGGTGTTTGGTTTGATTTTTATTAAAAACAATATTATACTTTCATTTTTAACAACATTGGTCCCTCCTCTTTTGTTTAACATTTAGTTTAGGTTATTCTAACCTTATTTCAAGTTATATCTAGACTTGTAGTTAACTAGGTTATAATTCTCCTAGTTATTCATTTTGTTCAAAAACCCGCTTTGTTTTAAGTCCCGTTAAATCTCGGGCCTTTTATTATACTTCGCTTTCACAAAGTATTTCCCCCTCCTTTTAATAAATATAAGACTTATTTATTTAAATCCTAATATTCACCGGGTTAATTTTACCACTAATGGTATTTTACCCGTTTTTACTATTAACGAGGTTTAATTACCAAACCCATTTTCGGGATGTTACAAGTCTACCCCCCTTAAAGAGGTTTCGTCCTCGAAACCTTTTCTTTCGTAATTTATCGAGTTTAACTCCATGCATATGCTCTCGATAATCAATTGAGCATTGCTCATATTTTATTCGATTATTAATATTACCATAAAAATTATGGTAATACCTTTTTAGTTACAAAACATCTACGGGCCTCATTCGACATAAAGCAACTTGAAATAATGTAATTTCGTTATTTCTACTAGTTCAATTAACTTAGCGATATCCATATTACCGAACCCTTTGTGAATCCGTTACCTTGACCCGTTTAAAGATCTTTGGTGAAATCTTTCACTTTTAGCGACAAATCCTTTTATTTTCAAATTTAGTTATTTGGTTCATTTATACCGAATCCACTGCTTACAAGCAAACCAAATTTATTTAAATGACCTTAACCGGTGTCACCAACTAGACTTATTGGTCCAGTTACTTTCTACCCTTATTATTTGCTATGGTTTGCCTTATAAGGTAACCATTTAAATACTCGTTATCTTTTAGTTAAAAATTTTCATGTATACTGACGCGTATGTCATTCATGTGTAAGGCCTCGCGGGCCGTTACTTACTGCTTATAACTCTTAATCTTTATTGACTGAGTTGTAACTTGACCACTCAGTCTCGTTAGTCTTTTAACAGGTTTATCACGCGCTTGTCTTATATTAACAAGCGTTTTGCATTCGTCATGACATTTTTCTTGACTTTGAATAGTTTTGGCGGCTAGCCTAATTTGCCACCGTCACTTCATACCCCGTCACACGGGTATACTAATTTGCCATCTCCGGCCTTATGTGTGTCTAAGATTTTCTAAACCATCTCATACTACTTATTTTTGTTAAAACATTGCTTTTGGCTAAAAAACTAAATTTTTAGTTTACATTTTCTCCTTGTCTTATATCTTTTTCTCATGTCTAGGAATTTCCATTTCAAGTTTTATTCCTGGCAGTTATTATTTTACACGGAGAATTGTAACCAATTTCCCTTGCTTTACAATATTGACCCGTAGGTTTCTTCACTTAGCCTCATGGGCTATTTCTTTATATGTTTTACCATTTTAAGGTGAGACCCAACAGTTCGTCTCTTCCTATTTATGACCCAACGGTCTCCTTGGTCTCGTAGACCTTATCACTACATTTTACCCCGTAGGTTACGATGATCCCATAGATCGTCTTTTATTCACGTCTACATTCATATGTCTATTTATACATATATAACTTTAAAGCATCCTTTGTTATGTTTGGAATCATTCAATTTTGCTTTTGAACTTGGTTGACCTTGACCGTAGTCTAAGGTTCCATTTGTTTACTTTCGGGCTATCTTTCTGACTTTACGACTTCTAACGTCGTTTACACGTCGGTTTGTCTTACGCTTACCGTTACCCGGTTTATACTTATACTCCTTTACAACCCATCACCCGGGTTCTTTTATTTGAATGTTTTTAACATTTTTTTTTTGTTTCGCTAGTTTGCGTTTTTCCTATATATATTCCTTTATGAGTCATCACGTAGGTTCATTAATGTTTCGCGCTTCCATTATTCGGTTTGCGCTTACTTGCACTACCAAGTTTTTATACTTTATTTATCTCGTTTGACTTGTTCGTGTGAAATTTCATCACTTATGAACATCAAACTATGTTCTTTATTCGACCCGTTCAACTTAAAAATAGTTGAGCGTAGTTATTAACATTTCTGTTTGCAATTTCTCATTGTCTTTTAGTCATGACTCATATTCCGAGTCTTTTGACTTTCTATTTCGCGTTCCCGTCTCTTGGTTTACGCATTCTTTCCAAATCCTACCAATTCATCGGGTATCTTTACCGTAATCATTCTCAAGTAACCATCTCTATATGGTTTTAAACGTTATTTTAATTTATTTGGTCGTCTTAGCGAGATCCATCGCTTTTATTCGATCAAGTCTTTTATATTTTTTTTTTCTTTTTTTTTTTCAATTCGTTTGACTTGTCCATGTGAATTTCATCACTTGTGACAGTCAAACTTCTATCTTTATACGTTAGCATTCCTATTAGTCAGTCTGTATTTCCATTTACTTTAGTCTTTGTCCCTTCTCTCGGGCTCGTTATTCTAACGTAATACGCTCCCGTCATCCGACTTGCGTTTACGTTTACTATCAAACATCTTACTTGTTTGATCCATTTGGGTACCTTTTTAATTCGTCCCATTCACCCCGTCCCTACTACATCAAATGTAAGTATGTCTATCATAAAAAGTTCATGGCATCATGTGTTCACTACTTACTTGGCCAGAGTAAGCGATCAACACACGACACACATGACCTTTTCATGATTTCCGCACTACACCCCATGTAAGTGACGCCTCTAATCTTTCTATATCCTTGACTTTCATTGGCAACCGTTTATTTAGTTACCATTTAACAGTTATTTGATTTACATGTTTCATTCATGAACATATACAATGTTTTTCCTTTTTATCAAACTAATCTATAATCACATTTGTTAATGTGATTGCTACCTTTCTTAATAGCATTAAATTGAGAGTTTTCCACTTGGATAATTACCCTAATCCAAGTTTCCATATGAACCAATCTTGTTACTCATTTGTTATTCATCATCATGAATAACACATTTTCTATTAAATTTCTCTTGGAAATCAGGTTTTCTAAGTTCTATCATATGTGTATGCAACCGTCATTACTTACGTGTTTGTTGCATATTACTACTTGTGCAATTAAATTTAAAAGTGTGCACCTGGTAATGTTTTCCCCGACGGGCGTTTCTTGCCTTTACTTTGTTCGCGGTCGTTACGCGATTTAGTCCTTGGTGAGCATGCTCCTCTTGTCATACTTCGGATCGTTCTTCTATCATATCCGTAATTTGTTAAGCTCTCGCTATCCTCGTATGCGAGTGTCCTTCAACTAAAACATATACAAATGTTAATAATTTCAACATTAAAGGATGCCCGTATTTTAATACAAGGTTTTTCTACTATACACATCAACGCGTGTAATTTCATTGACTATATCTATTCTATATCGATTTTATTGGTGTAACGTGTATTACACGATAACCATATGTGTTGTTCTCAACACTTTAATCATATTGAACCATTGGTATACTTGTACTTACCGGATTTGCGATCAAGCCTCGAACCGAACACCAATCTTTATCAAGAGCGTAAGGTTTAAGTCCAAGCATAGCTTTCCCGCCATACTTGAATCTCTTAAACCAAGGCTCTGATACCAACATGTAACACCCGTTCATATAAACTAAGGTTTAACGTCTCATTTACGAAAAACAGTCATGTAATTAAGATTACATATGCATTGAAAATTCCGGGTTTATTAAAACTTTTTAAGATTTAAAAAGTCTATAACATATCATGTGTACATTCGTCGTTTAACATAATAACAATACATAGTGCGGAAGCTTAGTGCGTAATCGTGTTCGGTTCTTGCTCGACGCTTGATCTTCATCCGTGCACCCTTGACGTTCACCTATGATCAAAACCAACTTAAAAGTTAGTTTTGATAGTCAAATATTTAGTTCATACAAGTACAGGGGTTAAAAATGACAAAAAATTAAAAATTTTCGGAGTTAGGGGCGTCGCGTGACGCCTAGGGCCTAGGTGTCACGCGAGCCCCCCTTTTTCACAGCAGGTTTCTTCAGCTGTTGCTGTACATTTCCAGCTCAACTCGATTTCACGGAAACGGCCATAACTTCTTCGTTATTGATCCGTTTTACGCGATTCTTTTTCCTACGCGTCCGTAATTAAATCCTCCATCTTATGGAGTTAAAACCCAACATCCAACTTAATAAAATTTCAGACTTTTAATCCTCGGCTTATTACCCTTTATACCGACTTTTAACCCGTTTATGCATTTTATCAAACAAACCTATTTATTTGATTCCTATATCTCATATACTTCTTCTAATTAATGTTACCTACTATATTAGGTTCTATTCATAGGTTTATTAGACAATTTAAACCCGTTTTCGCTCGTATGCTTATTTTGACCCGTTAAGGATATTTAAGCACTTTAAAGCTTAAAATCACTTTCATTCATTTCTAGCATGTTATTCCTACATTTCTCAACAAGTAATCTCCCACTACAACTATATATGTTTTGAGTTTAATGTGGACTTCTATGTGTTCCGAGTTATTACCCCTCGGATTACCCTTTTTCGGCAAGGACTCGTATAAAGCCCTTCGACCAAAGAATTTATGTTTTTCACTATCTAACTTATCCTAAGCATTTATATAATCATAAAACTTATTTCCAAACCACCTTTAAGGGTCGTTCGTCTGAATTAGCTTACAAGGGCAATTTGGTCAATTTTCATCCTTCTTTAACTACAGGGTCCTTTAAATACTTGATTGACCCAAAATCCGACCCTTCTAACTATAATCTTATTTATAAACCCATGTGCTTCTAAAACACCATGAGCATAATTAAATTTATTCGGTTTACCTTAAAGATAACCGAATATCTACACTTTAACATTGTCTAACTCTTATAGAACTCCAAACTCTACATGATGAGTTGTGTTATTAAACATACCTGGCTCGGATCAATATATTGACCCGTTTCAATACCTTGACTTAGTAGCCGCTAAGCAATAGCGATGTGCGTATCCGTTTGATATTTATTCCTATAAACAAGTAACTCGACAAACCATTAGTCGATATTGTCAAAGGGTGATAATTTCACCTTTTGACCCGTTTATTTACCTAGTGATCTTCGTCACTTCCATTAAATGTCAATTTCATATATTATGCTAATTTGAAGCCTAATAACGAAAATACGAATTTAAGCATAATGTAACGGAACCGTAGTTACGTACCTTCAAAGCACACCTTTCAAGCGTGTATCACCTCCGGCTTGTCCGCTTGACGTTCCGGATTCTTCGCCTAAAGAGTTCAATTCACGACATGTTTAGAACTCTTTTTAAACCTTACATCGCATAATACACCGAAACATCATAATTATGCGTTTGATCTTCAAATTTCTATTTTAAGCCTTCTTTGAGGCATTTTCACAAACACCTTAAGGGCAGATTTTTCGCATGATTATATGACAAGTTTCTAGCTTATCATTTAGCCCTAAATTCACCTCAATCACATTTTACATGATTGTTAGCTACTAGATTTCTGAAATCACTTCCAAATCGTCAAATTACACAAGATTAACACCCAATATCCTAGTATTCATCAATTTACACATAACCCATTAATCACCTACAATGGTGTTCATGGATTCACCCAAAATTTCTTATAATTTCAACTTCTATTGATCTAGGGTTCGTCCTTAGACACTATAGTTGTTCCTTAATCATTATAACACATACATGCAAGCCAAATTTCAGATTTTTCCCAATTCATGAGAATTTCAAATTCAGAGTTTTCCTTAAATTTTACATACCTTGGAATCCTCTTGCGATGAGGATCAATATTCTATGCTCGGATTTTGATTTGGGACAGGATTTAACCTTCAATTTGAGAGTTCTAGTGATTTTTAGGTTTGTGAGAGTGGGGTGTCGCCCCTGCTCTTCTCCTGTACGACCAGACCCTTCAAAATGGGGGTTTGGTTTGATTTTTATTAAAAACAATATTATACTTTCATTTTTAACAACATTGGTCCCTCCTCTTTTGTTTAACATTTAGTTTAGGTTATTCTAACCTTATTTCAAGTTATATCTAGACTTGTAGTTAACTAGGTTATAATTCTCCTAGTTATTCATTTTGTTCAAAAACCCGCTTTGTTTTAAGTCCCGTTAAATCTCGGGCCTTTTATTATACTTCGCTTTCACAAAGTATTTCCCCCTCCTTTTAATAAATATAAGACTTATTTATTTAAATCCAAATATTCACCGGGTTAATTTTACCACTAATGGTATTTTACCCGTTTTTACTATTAACGAGGTTTAATTACCAAACCCATTTTCGGGATGTTACAAATTAGCAAAAAGAAATGTGCAAGTGGGTTCGTTGAGATGCAAATTTTGCGGAGTAGAAGATGAAACCGCAGACCATCTGTTTGCGGGCTGCAACACTGCTCAAGAAGTCTGGGATTTCATCTCGACCTGGTGCAGAATAAGTGCCTTGTTTGTGTTTTCAGCGAAGGATGTGGTGGATATTTGGAAGCATGTCCGAGGCAAACGGATGTGGAAGAAATTGGTAAACGCGGTTACTCAGATTGCAGTATGGTGTATTTGGAAGTTTCGGAATGATATTACGTTCAACCGCAAAGTGCGGCCTTTGGCGAGCATAAAAGAGGAGGTTAGACAGCTGGGTTTTCTCTGGATACGGAATCGCGCTAAAGGGCAGACAATCACATGGGATCAGTGGTGTAGATTTGAGGTGTCAAACATACTTATGTAATTGTTTGTTTTGTATCTGGTGAACTGATGTAATGAGGTGTTTGGACTAACGTCTTCTGTTGGTCCTATTAAATAATATATGTTTGTTGGCCTTTCAAAAAAAAATGACTATTGGGCCATACATCACGTGGCTTTGTTTTTGACGGCTAACATAGGAACAAGGGCATCACATCATCATCAAAGGAAAAAGAGAACAAAAGTCAACAACTATCATCCATACTCACGTGAATGATACAAGGGCTTGAGTGGAATTAATTATTGTGATTTTCAACATCACAATTATATATTTTTTGTGGGCTACGGTTGACGGTTGCTAGTTGGACTTCTTTGGGCACAGACTTTGATTGGGCCGCACATGATTGGGCTCCGGCTGACATAGAGAATTCACGCAAACAAGGGTCTGGGGGGAAAAAGAAACCGATAACATCATCATCTGGACGGCAGGAGGGAACACTCATACGCAGACATCCTCGCTCAAGCGTGCAAAGATCATTCAACTTAGATGAGCGGTTAGTCTTTTTAATGGTTTCCTCCGGATGGAGGGTTTTTGTAAGTTAGACAATTTTATTTGTTTGTGACAATCGTTTGTGATCTAAGCATTCGATGCTTTTCACCATTGATTTGATTATTTGATTGTAAACAGATACGTTTATTTAAACCTTAATTTCTAAGCATTCAGTTCCCGAGAGTTCTAGTAATTGGGATATATTTGACATGGGGTTAGGGTTTGTAAATTGTGATTGATAATCATTCGATAACCTCCCGTTATGTATTGACCGGAGTACTTAGTCGTTGGTTATCACAATTAGTTAATCAAAATAAACACCTATGTCTATATAGGTAACGATTAAACACATAATTAAATCTAGTTGCAAAACCTGAAATCTGGAGGAACCATTGTTCTCTCCCATTATTTACAACTTGTTTTTCATAATTTTTAGTTTAATCAATCAAACCATTAATTGAGTTTAACTTTTTAGTAATAGTCAATTAATACTTAGCATTGTGACACTTTCCACAATCCTCCTCTGGTTCGATATCCGACTTATCCTATCTACATAGTTTAGTTGGTTTTTGCATGTCCTTAACGACAGACATCAAAATGGCGTCGTTGCCGGGGAGGCGTGCGCAAAGTGTTTAGTGTTAAGTTTTTAGTAAAATAGATAAAAAAAAATCAAAAAAAATCCAAAAAAAAATAGTGTTTTATTCGTCACATATTCCACTGTTTGCTTTTACCTTGGGTATACTTGCTTTGTCTGTGCAGATTCATTGCGGATCTTATTATGGAAAGTGTTTACTGGTCATGCCGAGGTTGTGGTAGTCCATGTCACACTCGTGACGATTGTCCTGTGTTCCGGAAAATGTGTGAGGATGCACAGAGGGAGTTATATGAATTGGATGTTTATTACGATGATATTCAACCATATTACCCGTCCCTTTATTCACCTTCGCAGGATTCTCAGTATTATTATCAAGAAGATCTGGATTACTACAATGAGCAAACATGGTATGAGAGCTATGATCCAGGGATGGTACAAAGCATGAGTTACCAAGAGGAGTATGAACATTGTTATGATGAATACTCTCGACTTTCTTATGAAGACCATCTAGTACACTATCAGGACGCCTATCATACCCAGTATACAGTTGATCAGGGTGAGTCTGAATGTGCATCCCAGTCACATAGTTACTATCAATCACCCCAATTTAGAAGTCTTATTGAATATATGAGACAAAGAGAGCTGGGATACATTGAAAAGGAATTGGCGAAACATGTCCTATCAATAGAGGACCAGTTGGAGATGTGGATTACGAAGTATAACCTTTTGATGGCTGAAGTGAAGGATGATGGGCCAAGAATGACTCCAATTACACCAATCCAACCATAAGATATGGTTATTTCTAGATCTATGTCTATACCACAAATAATCCAACGCTTTAACATCGCTAAAAACCTTATCCACCTTGGGTAGGTTTTGATTTTTTTTTCTGGGTAGATTTTGATCATTATTGAAATCTATTAATCTGTGAAATATCTATAACTAGTTTAAGAACCCGCGAGGTTCGCGGGTGGACTAAAACACAAATGAATAACTTTAATTTATTGAAGTAATCGTTTGAATTAAATAACCGTTCAAGTAATAATAAATTAGTAAACTACAATGAGACAAATAATGTAATATATCCAGATGCATGATGATCCAAATTTGTGTAATATTGCGTATATGGAAGATAATGGATAGAGAATTGTAAGTGAACGTACTGTTTATTTATGCATACTTTTAGGTTAATATTTAAGTATGTGTATGAGTATACATGTTTTTTATTACATTAACAAAATTGATTAAAAAACAAAAAAAATTAAACATTAAATAACTTCAAAAACATGTTATTATGATTTTTATGGAACAGTTACATGGAATGAAAGATCGTTTGATGAATGAGTACATGGAGATCACAAGTCACGAAATACTTCTTTGTAAACTACATTTGTCGTTTTATTAGTAGGTTTGCCGTCATTGTCCAAAATCAGAAGTTTAACTCCTTGTCTGGTTTTAACTCTTGATAAAGCAACATACAGCTGACCATGGGTGAAAACTGGTTGCTTCAGATACAGACCAACTCTAGATAGTGATTGTCCCTGACTCTTGTTAATAGTCATTGCGAAACAAACAGCCAACGGAAATTGTCTCCTTTGAAACTCAAAAGGAATTTTTTTATCAGAAGGTATCAAACTAATCCTTGGTATATAAGTGTGAGTGCCTATGTTCCCTCCGGATATTATCTCGGCTTCTATTACACGGTTATACATTTTTTTGACTTGTAGTCGTGTACCATTGCAAAGACCATTTTGTTGGTCAATGTTACGTAATAGCATCACCGGCACGCCTACTTTTAGTGCTAGCATATGATTAGGTAAGCCGGATACTTTAAGACCGTTAAGCACATCAGGAGAGTATAGTTTTTGTTGTGTAGCGTTTGGATTTTCAGACTGACAAAGACTGTCTGAACTAAGATACTCTCGTTCTTCGCCTGGGAATAGTGACAACAACCGATCATTAATTTCATGCACAACCTCGTTCTTAGGTGCAAGTATAGCCCTCTCACTGAAATAATTCTAATTGTTGAAGTTTTCGAGAATTGAAGGATACACAAAATCAATTAAAGTTGAAATGGGATCCGATGTATCAGTGATTAGAAGGTCGCTTGGTATTTCAATTGACGCTTCTCCATCATTTGGACCACCAACATTTCCCTCACCTATATCCAAAAGCCATTTGGCAAATTGTTTTATTTCTTAAGCGTCCGATGCTGAACTTCCAACTGTTAACCTCATGTTTTTTGTTAGTCTCAGCAACTTACATGTATTCCACAGATAAGACGAACTTATTGAGGCATTGACAATCTCTTGTCTTCCACCATTTGGAACAACAGGAAGGATCTGTCTAAAATCGCCTCCTAAAACAATAACCTTTCCTCCAAAGCGGATGTTTGATCTGTTGGAAGTGTCGATATTGAAAATGTCGTTCATTGTTCTATCCAACGCTTCGAATGCATGCTTATGGACCATAGGCGCTTCATCCCATATAATCAAGTTTGTTTCGTGTAGTAGTCTAGCAACATCTCCATCAGGTTTTATATGACAAACTGAATCCTCTGTAAGATTCAATGGAATACGAAACCTGGAATGCGCGGTCCTGCCACCAGACAATAACAACGACGCGATGCCACTTGAAGCAACGTTTAATACAATTTGACCTTTTGATCTAATTGCCGCAGATAATGTCTTCCATAAGAAGGTCTTGCCGGTCCCACCATAGCCGTACACAAAAAAACCCCACCTTTGTTACCCTCAATTGCGTTGATTATTTGTTGGAAAACTGACCGTTGCTCCTCAGTTAGCAAATTAAGTTGATTATTAAATTCAACTTGAAGATTCGTTTGGTCGTAGATACGCTCCTCGTTAATCAAACGATTGTCTGAATCAGACATAGACGCATTATCTGGGTACGGCATTGTCTCAAATCTTTTGAGTGATGAGTTGTTTCTGGCTAAGAATTTTTCAACTTCACTCAAAACGTAGTTTTTAAGCTGGTGATCTGGAATTGATAAAGCTGTACAAAATGGAAAAAAAATATATTATCAAGTTATGAAATCAAAAAATATTTAATGAACCAAACCATATAGCATAAATGAAACACAAAACCATGTTTTCTTTAAACGAAAATTGTTTTTTTTTAACGCAACCAAAAACAAAAAAAAGGGGATAATAACAACATTTTGTGTAAAACAATTACCTGTAAGTCGATGATATTTTCTAAGTCTATAGATAAAGTCGTCTGTCATGTATCTCCATGTGCTTTCCCATACAACC
Source organism: Helianthus annuus (assembly GCF_002127325.2). NCBI lineage: Eukaryota > Viridiplantae > Streptophyta > Magnoliopsida > Asterales > Asteraceae > Helianthus > Helianthus annuus. Next base: position 187,290,024 of record NC_035443.2, read on the forward strand.
TCAGGTCTGGACAACGTATTTGTTAATAGCAAAGTAACAAATAAATTACGAAGATACGAAGGGGATCCTGTTTCATTTGCTTCCTTGATTGCCTCAATGTATTCTGCGTCATCGTCCAAAAGACCGAGTGCATAACATGCATCTCTAAATGTATCATATACCTTACCATCAACTGTTTTAATATCATCAAAAGATTTTGGTCCTTTCACTTTGTTAAGAAGAATTCTTAAATAATATGCTTCCCCAAGAGACGGACTTACAGCGTGAATTCTCCCAATTGACTTATGTCTTTGTCTAGGTTCCCAACAACGTTTATCAAGCTTCCATACATACCAACTTGGAAACTGAACATATGTAAGTGTACGGGCCAATGTGTCATTCGGGTCTTTGTTACGTTCCATCCAGGAAAGAAACATTGAAGCTTTGACAGATGGTTTGTTAAGGACTTGATTAATATCCTCGTCGGGTCCAAAAACAACAGGTTGTTTTCCGGGAAGATGGAAAGGCAGCCTCATAACAGAAGGAGTCCTGTAATGCACATCATAGGCGAAGATCCTCCAAGATGCCTCACAAGCCGATAGATACCTATAATCATAATATTCTTTGACCTCGTCTTGTTCTAGTTGTTCATTGTTATTATCATGTTGGACAACAGCAATGGTTGCTCTATCAGGGCCTTTATTTATATATTTAAACAAATATTTAATTGATCCGGCTTGATTGCACCACTCAACATTTATATGTGCCTGGTAGCGTTTCAAAAGTTTTTTGTTGTATGGCACAACACTTCTGTTGTCTAAGTCGATTCCATTTTTTACTACATAAGCACCATTATCTCTTCTTTTGTATATTGGGAATCCATTTGAATCCAGTGTAGTATGATCTTGAAAATTCTTTGGAAAACCCTTCGAACACTTATTGTCAACCATACATGGACAACTTAAATTAGCGTTACCACATGGACCATGAATCATATAGTCTTTCACAAGCGCATATAATTCTGCATCTTCATCTTCATCAGGGATTTCTGCAGTTATAAATGGATCAACATGGTCTACCGTTGGAAGTTTGGATTCATTTTCTAAGAATAAGCATAGGTGGGCATGAGGCAATCCTCTCTTTTGAAACTCGATTGTGTAAACAACTGTACAAAAAGAAATCATTAGTAGATTTAAATAATCTAATATGTATATAAAAAGGAATTTGATAAAATACCTGCTGCAACTTTTCCAAATAAATGGCGTTCTTTAAAATCTTTGCAAATTGAATCCAACTTTATTTTAAACAATCTGCTCAGTATATCGGGCCTATCTTCAGGTTTAAGATTTGTGTCTCTAAGAAACCTTTTTACCTCAGGCCACTTTGGATTGCACGTGATGGTTATAAAAAAATCCGGATAACCAAACCACTTACAGATAGCCATGGCATCTAAATAATTTTGCATCATATATCTAGCGCCACCGGTAAACGAAGAGGGCAAAAAGATTCGTTTTCCAACCTTAGATATGTCTTGCTGGCCCTTATTTCTTAATTCACATAGACTTTCATAGCTATCTGACCTTAGATTCTTTTGTTGAAGTCGTATGTAGTTAAGCCTTTCGCTCTCAATCATAGTATACGCATCAACCAAGAATTGTTGAAAGAGTCTCCTTGAATTTAGAATCAATGAAAACTGATTAATTCTGTCTTGCACACGATATGCAAAAAACTCTCTCATTGTACAATTTGGACGTTTCTTATTGATTACGTCTACGACACCTCGATGAGGGATGTCAATTCTGTAACCATCATCTCCATAAGGGAATAAAATAGGATATTGAAGTGCAAGGTATGAAGGATGCAATTCACTAATTCTTTTCAAAGTACCTGTCTGCGTTTCAATAACTATATCTCTATTGTTGATTGTGTTTGCAATATCCCCCACAATTAGAGCAGCAACTTCACCACAAGTTGGTAAATTATACGTTCGTCCATCCTTTTCTCTAATACCAATTAGACGAAGCTTCAGATTAAGATCAGGGTTTTCATGAAAACAGTCTCTAACCATCCTATAAGCTTTTACCAACTGGTTTTCTGAATCTAAAACACATTTTATATGTTCAATCAGTTTACTATCAAGTTCAGCGACACTCGCGGAGGATGAATCCTTGGAACGACTGAATAAAAATAGCGGAGTGTCAACAAACATCAATATTAATAAAAAATATATTATAGAAAGATTTGATGGGAAAAAAATTATACTTTATTATATTTACCTAAAAACGGATTGTCTGTTGGAAAGTTCGTTTTCAGTATCGAAAATGTAGAGCTGGCAAAATTTAGGTTGATCTCCGTCTTCCGGAAGCAGGCTTCCAGTGCTGTGGTAGTTCTCTCCACTAATTCTGTAGCAGAATGGTCCGTTACCTCTGTTGACAGTGGGATCAACCTTACCACCCATTGACGTGAAAGCAAACATGGAGTTATACCGTCGAATATTATTCAAAAAATGTTTGCTTTCTTTATCCTTATACGTAAAAAGTTTCTTATAACTTGGAACAGCATCTTTATAATCTGGTAGCTCTACTTTGCCATAACCACAACATAAGAAATAGCATATTCTTCCTTTCTCTTTTCTTCCCCTTCCTTTTTCAGCATCCCATAATTTAGCATTGCATACTTCACAAGTAATACATTGGTCACCATGATCAAAATAATCTGTAATGTTAGTTGAACAAAAAAAGAATATTACTTTACGAAGTATATGTTTGTATAAAAATAATATATACTATTTACTTAATTAAATAAATAAAATAATTGATATTATACCTGTTGAAACTCCTTTGTAAATTGCATCATCTGTAGTTTCCTCTGTCGTCAAGTCAATCATTGGTATAGGAGTTGTAACTCGTGATTTACTTAATAACTTACGTTTTCCTGGCGACATCCTCTGTAAAGAAGAACTTTGTAGAATAGTAGGTGTGTTGCTAGAATTTGTGATGTTTGAAGATAGAGAAAAACGACGAATGTTTATTGGTGTAGTCATGTTGTTTGTAAGACAACTAACATTACCTAAATAACATAATATACTCCAACTTATTAACTTTTTTAAACATATATACTGTATTTGAAATTAAATTTGAATTATTTGGTAAATATAATTTTTACTTGTAGCTACAACCGACGTTGTAGGAGTAACATTGTGCGTGTTGGAAGATATCAATCTTAATTCAGAAGAAGATGATAAAGTATTGGAAGGGTGTAATTTTCGTCGTTGTAGACTTGTAGATCTTTTACTGTCTAAATATAACTTCCTTAACCTCCGTCTCTCTTTGCAGTGATTTTGAAGAAGTCTCGGGTCAAAAACTGTAGTATTATAATAAAAAAAAAGATAATTCACATATAAACATTATCCACTAAAGAAATAATTTTTTTTTAATAATATCCTACTTTAAACATTTATTAAAGTTTTACCTCCATATCCAATGGACGCCTCTGTTGTAACATTGACCATGTCATGCGGAATGGATGAAGAACCAGAGGTAGATGTTATAACATGTATAGATTGTGATGTACCTTTTTGCGTTCCATAACGTTTACCATCGATGTATAATTTTCTAAGTTTACGCCTCTCCTTACTCTCATCTTGAGTAAGTTTAGGGATGAAAACTTGCATACAATCATTAAATATAAAACACATTTAAGGTACATGAAATATAATGATACGGTTTAAAATGAAACTGTAAATATTGTGAAGATAAAAAGTTAAATAATACCGTTTGATATGTTGCCCAATGGTGTTCGATGCTGGACATCTGGGATAATAGGAAATACGTGAGTATATATACAATAGATGTTGTTAATTACAATTTGATGTATAATTACAAATAAAGTTTTCGAAAATAGTAAACTGTATTGTTTAATACAATGGCATGTTATTTGACAAAGGAGTAACAGAAAGGAAGTTGTATTGCAGTTTGGTAGCATATTACAATCTGCAGTATTTTGGACGACGACATAAAAATTGGAATGAGAATTGACCAAAAGTGATACGTTTTTTTTATTTCCGGCAGTGAAAATTATTTGTAAGTTCTCAACTAACATGTTTATTAGTAACATTTATAATGTATAGTGAATCACTATAGAACTTTAAATTCATTGTTTCCATTTTTTTAAAAATAATATGTTGTAATTATTATTTTTTTTAATAAATCAACAGGTTTTATATGTATAATTTAAGTACATTAAGTAAACAAATTCATTTTATAGTACATATATATAACTGAACCAAAATTAAGTAAAGGTAGGGATTACTTTTGTAATTCAAATAAAGTAACAATTAGGTTTCTTCATCTAATTCTTATATCAAATATCAGATATTTATACATACACAATCATTCTTATCTCTTTATCATTGACCCTTTATATAATAGCTTAGTTCATACGCATAGAAACTTGTTTGGTTATTCGGCATTCACATTATCACCAGAGATACAGAAATCAGCAAAAGGTACGATTCAAACTGATGTTCTCACATGACCTAGATCTTTAATTGCATCTGTGTAAGATATTTGCGATCTACATTTGGGGATTTTGGATAACTCGACATGTTCGGTGATAGACAACATGTAGTAATCAACGGCTTCCTGTTCGTAGTTTCTTCATATTGTACAGATTTGCGTTTTGTTTGAGTGAAATTACATGATTTCTGATCTTGATCTACCATTATTGTTCCAGTTATTTGTTTTTTATTGTTTGTTTTATCGGTTAGGTCATTTTAGGGTTTCTATTTGAATATGTTTATCACCTGGGAATTATTATTATTATTATTGATTGATTCCTTTTTGCACATCTATTGTTGTTTGTTTTATGTTTTTTGGTCAGGATAATCGTTAATATGTATATTCGTTTGACATAAGTGTTACACAAAAATGTTACTAAATTTGGGGATTTTTCCTAAATCGACATGTTTTGTGTTAATGAAGATTTATTAGTTAACCAAATAATTATATGTAGTCAATGGCGCGTTCTTCAAATGAGCGAAATAAACAAAAGAAAGATAAGGAAGTGATACTGATAACAGATTCGGAGTCAGACGGATCTTTCACTTCGGAAGAAATTGACTGGAACGCACCAGAACCAAATATCATTTTCATGCCCTCATCTTGTTCACGTTTTGTAAGTATTTAGTTCGATTATTTGTATAGTAAGTTAACTCTTGTTGTTTTATGGTTTCATTAGTCTCTTTATGATTAAAGTCTGAATACTTGTTTGCCGTTTTCTTAGCGGATACCGGTAAAGGTCGCAAAAGCCATGGGAATCGATCGCTGCGGAAAGGTGACCATTAAAAATAGGCGTGGTGTGGAAACCAATTTGAACGTCACGGCTGAACCAAAAAGAGCCAAAAAGAAAAATAGGTTTAGTGTATTGGGATGGCCAGCATGGGTTCGTGAAAACAACATCAAGAAGGGTTATCTTTGCGTTTTAGAGTGGTATCAGGACATGCCTACACTGTTTGATAGGGATGTAATCGAAGAATAATGGGGTTAGTATGTAACACCTCAAAAAATTTCGTCCAATAATGTCTTGACACGTGTCATAAGGTTCCGGTATGTGAAAATGAACTTTAGAGGGACTAAAAGTGACAAACGGTGAAAACTATGGAACGTAAGGGTCCAAAGTGTCAACAATGGATAAATAGACTCTATGATAACCCTACATAATGTTTATAACCTTAAACGGGTGGTTCATGGATCATACGACGCGGAAATTGCACAAAAGTGAAGTATTTCAAACTATAGGGGCCAAAAGTGTCAACATGTTTAATTTATACCTCTGAGTGAACTTTTGGCAGACCCGAAGATTTGAGAAGCTAAAATATACTCACTAGAATATGTGGTTAAAATTTCGTGAAGTTTCGTCAACGTATGAGAAAGTTATGGCCAAAACCGTACTTGAAGGACTAAAAGAGTCAACGTCGAATTTCATGGCTTTTCGGTTGAGCGCAAAATTTTCCAAGGACATTACCATGTAGGTAGATGTCCTAAGGTTCTTAGAAACCAAGTTTGGGGGTTTACGGGTCAAGATAAGTAGCCAAATCATCGCAACCAAAGTACAGGGACCAAACATGCAACAAATGGGCAAACTTTGGAACTGCTGACCCCAGGCGCCCGCCTGAGGTCCTACGCGGGCCGCGACCCAGCGCCCAGCTCCGGATTTCGCGAACAGCAGCGATTTGGGTCCGATTTTGTGTGCATTCCAGCTGTTTTCACCTCCCTTAAGCTCCAATAAACATCCATGCATGCCTATGACTACAGTAAGCTAACCACAACCTCTAAATTACTCCTTAAATCTGATCCAAAGCTCATTTTACTAAACACTTGTGTTGTGAACAAGAACTTCCAAATTTGCAAAAGCTCTCAAGGACTTCTGGAGCATTTCTGGACATCAAGGCCGATTTCTAGTGTTAGCTTAACATCAATAGGACCTTGGTAAGCTTCTAATTCAGTCCTTAATTCGTTCAAGCATCGATTATTAGTAAAAGTCAAACTGTTTGTTCATATACTTTGACTTTCTGATTAAACGAGTTTTATTCAGTCATTTCTCAAATTGAAACCAGATATATGTTGGTATTTATGTGGGAAACAAACCCTCTAAAGGGTATTATCTGAATCCCACTATATGCATGCTAATTGTCGAGTCAAACGTGTTTCTAAAAAGTCAACAGAAGTGATTTTTGAGAAAAATAGCTTAAACGGTAATATAAATGACATGCAATCTGTTTGATCATCATAGATAGCTTTATAATGAATATAAGAATGTGTTTTACCACGATCAACTCGACAATCCTTAGTAGAGATACGAATCGGAACCGAAAGTCCTATAAAACGACTATTTCGTAGACTATCGATTCGGATTCGTACATGCATGTTTGAGATCTGTATTCGGATTCGTACATGCATGTTTGAGATCTGTATTGGTCCAGATTTTGAGTTATGGCCATTAGCGTAAAACTATATTCTAAAGTTACATAAACGGCCCTTTTCGCGTATAACCTCTTTCTGGCCACGTTTTGATACAAAACTTTTTACCAACTGTTGATATATAATATTTTGGGATTTTTGATGATTTTTATTTAATTTTTGGCTGATCGGATCTTAGATCGCCTAGTTATTTCGGTTTATGTCGGTTTTGACCGTTTAAGCCATAAAATGAGTTTTACACATTCTTTTGACCCGAAACCTTTTCCTACTGATTTTATATGTTAAATAAATTATTTTGAGCCTTCTGGAAATATAAAAATCTCAGCTTTCATATATAAACCCGGAAACGGCTCTAAATCGCATTTTTAGCGTTTTAAACGCATAGTAAGCGTTATACCCGTTTTAAACATATAAGACACATACCTACTGATGTGTTTAGCATATTTTCATATAATAACAGTAAGTATAAGTATATGAACTCAGATTTCCAGTTTTGGCATTTTTAGCCCTTGTGAAATTACTAAAATACCCCTACGGTGCATAGTTTGGTTTTAAATGATAGATTTGATATATGGGTCATACCCTACCGTTATAACATGTTAAATTAAGTATATTTTCTGTATGAACCAGACCCGAACCTCAGATTTCTAATTTTACTCTTTTATGATCTTTTAAATGACCAAAATGTCCTTATAAGGCATAAATTGAGTTTAAAATCATTCCGGGCAATATAGAACATAACTTACTGATGTTATATCACATTTAAAGCATATTATCTCAGGAAACTTGCATTTGACTCTTTTGGCTACCCGTAACGCCCTTTTTGCGTTCGGTTCGGTTTACGTAACTAGTTTGCGTAAATTGACCGAAACGGGTCAAACGTTATCATTTTTATCTCAAAATCCAGAATGTATTTAGTATACCCATATTATACAAGTATTCAAACTTGTCGGGTCTAAATCACATTCTATCCGGTCTTTCGCTTAATCGTGCGTAAACCGTATCATTCTTAAAACTAACCGGTCAAAGCTTAGGCTTAAATAAAAGACCCGTTAGGAATCTAATAGGTTAATTATCAACCTTTGTTCCAGATTAGGAGGCCCAGTAAAAGCTACCACACTTACCGATTGTGTTACATACTTGCTCAGGTAAATACATTTTGACTTATTTTCCCTATACGGGCTTGGGGTACGGTATTTAAAATACCGCTTGATCGGGCGCACAAGTCCTGCGCCTTATGGGTGTACAGTCTTGAATAGCTTGTGCGACTCGTTTAAACAGTCTTGTCTTACTTTAGGCTTTGGGGGGTTATTGACCGTGTCCCGGATATCCTTGGCATTATCTTACGAGATGGCCACGACCAGAGCACGGGGTGTAGGCGTACACTCGGCGTGTATAACTCTTTAATGTGGTGTGTCATTTAATCTTTAGCCCGGACAGTAGATCCCGGGCCACCAAAGATACGAGTGCATGTAAATCGTTCACAAGTTTATATTGCATAATTATCACAAGTTAATAAAAATATTTATGCCTTGTGCATTCAAATCAATTTTCAATCATTTTTTCAAAATGAGTCAGTCGATTTGTATTTACCAGTGTAAACTGACGTATTTTTCCCAAAAGGTTAAGTGCAGGTACTATACGAAATAGGCTGGCTGTTTCCTAAGAGCGTCCACTATAGTCTCGCAAGCTCGGACGACAAAATACCTGTTGAACAATTTTTTTATCTTATTTTATTGATCCGCCTGTGGATCCGTTTCAACTACTGTGATATTATTATTGCACTTTATTTAAAAGTTGAAATGTATCTATTCTGCTTCCGCTGTGCATTATTATATTGTGTTGATTGTCTATGACGATGCCAACTACGTCACTGTACCCCACACCGGGCCCACCGGTGACACGTGGAATTCGGGGTGTGACAGGTTGGTATCAGAGCCAACGCTGAGTGAATTAAACACTATCCTAATGTGTTTAATCTCAGTTACACAATTGCACATTCCTCGATTTTCGAGTCTAGACAAAGAACTTAGGAAATGTTCAACATTTCGTTTATTTTATTTTATTTTTAATTATTATCTTTGTCTTATATATTCTGTTGTGCAACTTGTTTGAATTTTGACAGGATCAACATGCCGCCACGTATGCGAGGACGAGGAGGATTCGGACGAGGAGGATTTGCCACATCGCACGATCATGAGGCAGGACCCTCACACAGACGAGCTCCGTCAGCTACGCACCACACTGCAGCCAATGATCTTTGGGGATCATTCGCCGAGCCGGCTAGACACTCGGTGTCTATGAGCACTTCGCCATCACTACCCCAATCATTTGGGCCCCACTCGGAGAATGGGCCCCATGGTTCCCATGGATCTTACATACCGCTCCATCAGTCGCCTCACCAATACCCAGCACCAGTTTACCAGGGTCTGTATAACCCTGATACTTTTGTGGATGAGCCAGTGGGTCATAACCCACTAGGACCGGAGGACCACTTTCCTGGTGATCACGAGATGGAAGTTGATGAAGACACGGACCCTTCACTGCCACCGTCAGGTACGCCCAACCATCCCATCGAGATATCGGATGGGTCACCATTTAGGGGATCACCCTACAATGGTGTTGACAGCTTTCAGGAGAGGTTTCGGCAGCACGATTGGTATTACACCCCCAGCCGCCACAACTCTCCGATGCTCCAGTCTCGCCATGGTTCGCCGGTGCACTCGCAGCACCACTCTCAGCAGCAGCAGCTTCAGCAGCAGCCGCCTCTACAGCAGGACCTATCTGAGGCCCTCTGGCGCGACGTGATCACTCTGTCGCCACCGCCGCCACCAGTTCTACCTCCTCCGCCTCAGAGGCCAAGGAGGAATGCGCGTATGTCTACGCGCGGAGGGATTCGCATAGGCACCCCTCCACATGTTGGTAGCAGCCGCTACACGCCTCTTCACGAGGAGTCCGAGACGGGGGAGTCTCCGCATCCCGTATCGGAGGTCACTTCAGTACCGATCCCGCCTCTGCCGCCGCAGAACTATGGAGAGCCGATTCCGGCTTACGCTAGCGCAGCCCAGTTTAACCCGTTCGAGCAGGTTTTCCCTCAGGGTTACGATTACACAGGACACCCTTATTGGCAAGCTGTAAACTACAGCTCGCTCCCACCTAGTGGTCCATTTGGAGACACTTGGACTGCTGGGCAGTCTACATTTGGTTACCCTCTGGGTTACCAGCAGCCACAGCCACCGCAGCCGCAGTAGTACCAGCCACCGCCACCGGCGCCTATGATGTCGCCGCCGCAGGTTCAAGAAATCCTGCATGGGATTAACAGCATGCGACGTGAGTTGCAACACGAGATGCGAGCTGATCGCCGACGCAACAGTGGTATGTTCAAGAAGGTGTTTGACTTACTCAAGGGTAAGAGTAAGAAGGATCATTGAATCCTTTGATTGTTATCTCATTACTCATGTCCCTGCGTGGACATCTATTCCTGTATTCTACCCCTGCGTGGGTATGTTGTTCTGTTAACCCCTGCGTGGGTTTGTTTTATTTTATTTGTTGTTGTTGTTAGTTGTTTAGCCCCTGCGCGGGCATGTTATTCATGTTATTTGAATTAAAGTCCCGTTTAGGGCAAAGATGTACTAGTACTTGATTTAAAAATTTGAAATGGTTAATTTGAATTTCTCATTTTTATTTATATGCATGAATATAATATTAAAATAATGGAAATATCAATTTTTATTTGATTTGCCATTTATAAGAATCTTAGTAACGTATAACCTAGCTTGAATGCCTTATTAACAGGCCTGGCCATGATGGTAAAACCTGGTTGAAAGGATTCAACTCCCTGTTAACATCTGAAAACATGTTAACATTCCTGGCTAAGCGTGATCGGTAGAATCACACAAGCCACCCTTTTTAATAAATTATCTACAGATTATATCTGTATACAAGTCTATTAATGACTTGATACCTATGGGTTATGACTATGTCATATAGTGGCAGTTGTGGTTTATGACCCTCTGTCTAGTAAAGGATTATTTGTTTAATTATACAATTTATAATCCTATAAAAATCTAAATTTATAATTTAGTAATTGTCCATGTGACTAGGCCTATGGTGCCAATATATATATATTTTCATTCCTTGATTGCTATTAAGAGCCTGAATGAAATTTATTAAATTAACTGTTAAGGTTCTTGATACCATGGTTAATAAATCGTCTAGAACGATAATACTGTTAGGTTCTAAATTAGACCTTGTCCTTTATTATAGCTTAAAGCTACAATGGCCAAATCGGAGGAGACCAACAGTCATTCTGGGGAACACTCAGATAATGCAAAGATTCACGTCACCGGTGCAGAGTTGCAAGCACTGATAGATAACGCTGTTGCCAAAGCTATGGATAGGCAATTCAGGGAATCTAGTGGTACTCGGAGTAGGACCCGAACAGAAACGCACGCAAAGCCCAAGACTCATTCTGAGGCTCATAGTAAGCCACCTTCTAAAAAGAGTGAGCCGAAGAAAGCTGAGGATGATAATCACTCCTCCAACCACAGCAGCGTCCCAAAGCAAGAGATTAAGCTGAAGCATGATACGTACAGCAAGTCCTGTACGTACAAGTATTTCGTATCTTGCAAGCCCAGAGATTTCACTGGGGAAAAGGGAGCCGTCGATTGTATGACGTGGATTGATGAGATGGATACTGTGGTTGATATCAGCGGGTGTGCTGATAGGGATGTTGTGAAGTACGCATCCCAGTCGTTCAAGGGAGACGCGTTAGCATGGTGGAAGTCGCTTCTACAAGCTACTGGAAAGACCGCTCTGTATAGCATGACATGGGATCAGTTTGTAGCACTGATCAAGGAGAATTTCTGTCCGCAGCATGAGGTCGAAAGAATTGAATCGGATTTTGTGTCTCTAGTTATGAAGAATCTCGATTGTCAAGCGTATCTTACTACGTTCAACACCTTATCCCGGTTAGTGCCTTATCTGGTGACCCCGGAGCCGCGTAGGATCGCTCGATATATTGGGGGTCTGGCACCGGAGATAAAGGCAAGCGTCAAGGCTTCAAGGCCTACTACATTTAGATCAGTAGCTGATCTATCCCTCTCCCTCACTCAAGATGTTGTCAGATTGAGAGCTTTGAAGAGCTCGGAGGAAAACAAAAGGAAACGTGAGGATGACACCTCACGAAGATCTGAGAAACGACACAAGGGAAACAACGACCATAGGAAAGGGTCGGGGTTCAAGAAAGGAGATCAGTCGGGTGAAAAACCCAAATGCAAGGTTTGTAGGAGGCATCACTTTTGGGAGATGCAGGCAGGAGTCTAAGTCCCAGTCTTTCGAGAAACGTTGTGGGATCTGCAAGTCCACAGATCATAAAGCTGTGGATTGCAAGAAAATGAAGGATGCAACTTGTTTTGGTTGCAACGAGAAGGGGCACATTCGGCCAAACTGCCCAAAGAATGCGAAGAAAGCTGATGATGGTAAGAAGACTAATGTGAGAGTCTTCCGAATGGACGCCAAGGAGGCAGTTCTTGACGACAACGTCATTACAGGTACGTTTCTTGTAAATGATGTTTTTGCTAGAGTCTTGTTTGATTCAGGAGCCGATAAGTCGTTTGTAGATGGTAAGTTTTGTAAATTGTTGAACCTTCCTGTTAAAACCTTAAGCGTAAAATATGAGGTGGAGCTAGCCGATGGAACCATAGAAACCGCCTCGACTGTTCTAGATGGATGTGTTATATCCATTAGGAATCATTCCTTCCCGCTATCCTTGCTTCCCTTTAAGCTAGCTGGATTCGACATAGTGATAGGCATGGATTGGTTGTCGAGTAACCAAGCCCAGATTCTGTGCAATAGAAAGCAAGTAATAGTTAAGACTCCGTCCGGTGAGTCACTTACTATTCAAGGAGATACCCAGCATGGATTGCCTGAGCAAGTATCCATGCTCAAGGCATCCAGGTGCATGCGGAAGGGATGTGTCATTTACATGGCACAAGTTACCATTGATGAGCCGAAGCCGAAGGTTGAGGATATCCCTGTTATTTCGGAATATCCTGAAGTATTTCCTGAAGAGCTACCTGGTTTGCCACCAGATAGGCAAGTAGAATTTCGGATAGATATCATACCAGGCGCTGCACCTGTAGCAAGAGCACCATACAGATTGGCACCAACGGAGATGAAGGAGTTGAGGACGCAGTTGGATGAGTTGTTAGCTAAAGGTTTTTTTAGGCCTAGCTCATCTCCTTGGGGAGCGCCAATCTTGTTCGTTAAAAAGAAGGATGGGTCGATGCGTCTGTGCATCGATTACCGTGAGCTTAACAAGGTCACTATTAAGAATAGGTACCCGTTACCCAGGATCGACGATCTTTTCGATCAGTTGCAAGGAGCAAGCTATTTTTCCAAGATTGACCTGAGGTCAGGATATCATCAGTTGAAGGTCAAGGAGGAAGACGTACACAAGACAGCGTTTAGGACTCGTTATGGACATTACGAGTTCCTAGTGATGCCTTTCGGACTCACTAACGCACCAGCCGCATTCATGGATCTCATGAATCGCGTCTGCAAGCCTTATTTAGATAAGTTCGTCATCGTCTTTATCGACGACATCCTTATCTACTCGAAGAGCCAAGCTGACCATGAGAAACACCTTCGTTGTATCCTCAAACTTCTGCATCAAGAGAAGCTTTATGCCAAATTTTCGAAGTGTGAATTTTGGCTTCGAGAAGTCCAATTCCTTGGACATGTAGTAAGCGAGCGTGGTATCCAAGTAGATCCCGCTAAAGTAGAAGCAATCATGAACTGGCAGGAGCCGAAGACTCCTACCGAGATTCGCAGTTTCCTTGGCTTGGCAGGATACTATAGGCGATTTATCGAGAACTTTTCGAGGATTGCTGCGCCCCTAACTTCGTTGACTCGTAAGAAGGTTAAGTTCGATTGGGGCCCTAAGCAGCAGGAATCCTTCGATATTCTGAAGAAGAAGCTGAGCAATGCGCCAGTATTAACATTGCCTGATGGAATAGAGGAATTTGTGGTGTATTGTGACGCATCACATACTGGCATGGGTTGCGTACTCATGCAGAAAGGCAAAGTCATTGCCTACGCTTCTCGCCAGCTCAAGGTGTACGAGAAGAACTACACCACCCACGATTTGGAATTGGGTGCAGTTGTGTTTGCTTTGAAGCTATGGAGACATTACTTGTATGGAACCAAGTGTATTATTTATTCGGATCACAAGAGTCTTCAGCACTTGTTCAATCAGAAGGAATTGAACATGCGTCAAAGGCGATGGATGGAAACTTTAAATGACTATGACTGTGAGATAAGATACCATCCAGGCAAGGCAAATGTAGTTGCCGACGCCTTAAGCAGAAAGGAAAGGGTAAAACCAATCAGAATCAATGCCAAGCGCATTGAAATAAGAAATAATTTGAATGATAGGGTGTTAGCTGCACAGAAGGAAGCTGTGCTGGAAGCTAACTATCCTGCAGAAAAGTTAGGAGTAACTGAGGAGCAGTTATCCTACGACAAAGATGGAATGCTACGACTAAACGGACGAATATGGGTTCCAGTTTATGGAGGACTTCGGGATGTTATCCTCCAGGAAGCCCACAGCTCTAAATATTCCGTTCATCCTGGAGCTGATAAGATGTACCAGGACTTGAAAGCAAACTACTGGTGGATTGGTTTGAAAAAGTCAGTAGCTGAGCATGTAGCTAAATGTTTGACTTGTGCGCAAGTCAAGGCTGAGCATCAGAAGCCGTCAGGTTTGCTTCAACAACCTGAAATTCCCAAGTGGAAATGGGAAATGGTGACAATGGATTTCATCACCAACTTGCCGAAGACGAAAAAGGGAAATGATACCATATGGGTCATAGTAGATAGACTGACTAAGTCAGCCCATTTTCTACCCATCAAGGAGACGTATAGCTCAGATATGTTAGCCCAATTATACGTCGATAAGATTGTAGCGTTACATGATATACCTATATCTATTATCTCCGATAGAGATACTAGATATACGTCACATTTTTGGAAGAGTTTCCAACAATCGTTGGGCACTCGTTTGAATTTTAGTACGGCTTATCATCCTCAGACTGATGGTCAGAGTGAGCGTACTATTCAAACTTTGGAAGACATGCTTCGTGCATGTGCGATCGACTTGGGTGGTAGTTGGGATAAGAACCTACCACTAATTGAATTCTCCTACAACAATAGCTACCATTCCAGCATCAAGGCTGCGCCTTTTGAGGCCCTATACGGTAGAAAATGTAGATCGCCCATTTGTTGGGCCGAAGTTGGAGAAGTCCAACTGTCAGGACCAGATATCGTCTTTGAGACGACAGACAAGATCGTTCAGATTCGCGATCGTCTGAAAGCTGCCAGGGATAGGCAGAAAAGTTATGCGGATCCTAAGCGCAAAGATTTTCACTTTGATGTAGGTGAAAAAGTATTGCTTAAAGTATCGCCCTGGAAGGGTGTGATGCGGTTTGGAAAGAAAGGCAAGCTGAGCCCGAGATACATAGGACCTTTCGAGATTATCGAACGTGTCGGGTCAGTCGCTTATAAGTTAAACTTGCCTGAAGAGCTTAGTGCTATTCATAATGTGTTTCACATCTGTAATTTGAAGAAGTGTTTCGCTGACGAATCACTGGTTATACCGCATACAGATATACACATAGACGAAAGTTTGAAGTTCGTAGAAAAACCTTTGTCGATTGAGGATCGACAGGTAAAGAAGCTTCGAAGGAAGCACGTACATATTGTAAAGGTCAAATGGGGTGCCCGTAGAGGTCCCGAATACACGTGGGAAGTGGAATCCACGATGCAAGAGAAATATCCCCATTTGTTTCAGTAAATCTCGAGGTCGAGATTTCTTTTAAGGGGGTGAGGATGTAACACCTCAAAAAATTTCGTCCAATAATGTCTTGACACGTGTCATAAGGTTCCGGTATGTGAAAATGAACTTTAGAGGGACTAAAAGTGACAAACGGTGAAAACTATGGAACGTAAGGGTCCAAAGTGTCAACAATGGATAAATAGACTCTATGATAACCCTACATAATGTTTATAACCTTAAACGGGTGGTTCATGGATCATACGACGCGGAAATTGCACAAAAGTGAAGTATTTCAAACTATAGGGGCCAAAAGTGTCAACATGTTTAATTTATACCTTTGAGTGAACTTTTGGCAGACCCGAAGCTTTGAGAAGCTAAAATATACTCACTAGAATATGTGGTTAAAATTTCGTGAAGTTTCGTCAACGTATGAGAAAGTTATGGCCAAAACCGTACTTGAAGGACTAAAAGCGTCAACGTCGAATTTCATGGCTTTTCGGTTGAGCGCAAAATTTTCCAAGGACATTACCATGTAGGTAGATGTCCTAAGGTTCTTAGAAACCAAGTTTGGGGGTTTACGGGTCAAGATAAGTAGCCAAATCATCGCAACCAAAGTACAGGGACCAAACATGCAACAAATGGGCAAACTTTGGAACTGCTGACCCCAGGCGCCCGCCTGAGGTCCTACGCGGGCCGCGACCCAGCGCCCAGCTCTGGATTTCGCGAACAGCAGCGATTTGGGTCCGATTTTGTGTGCATTCCAGCTGTTTTCACCTCCCTTAAGCTCCAATAAACATCCATGCATGCCTATGACTACAGTAAGCTAACCACAACCTCTGAATTACTCCTTAAATCTGATCCAAAGCTCATTTTACTAAACACTTGTGTTGTGAACAAGAACTTCCAAATTTGCAAAAGCTCTCAAGGACTTCTGGAGCATTTCTGGACATCAAGGCCGATTTCTAGTGTTAGCTTAACATCAATAGGACCTTGGTAAGCTTCTAATTCAGTCCTTAATTCGTTCAAGCATCGATTATTAGTAAAAGTCAAACTGTTTGTTCATATACTTTGACTTTCTGATTAAACGAGTTTTATTCAGTCATTTCTCAAATTGAAACCAGATATATGTTGGTATTTATGTGGGAAACAAACCCTCTAAAGGGTATTATCTGAATCCCACTATATGCATGCTAATTGTCGAGTCAAACGTGTTTCTAAAAAGTCAACAGAAGTGATTTTTGAGAAAAATAGCTTAAACGGTAATATAAATGACATGCAATCTGTTTGATCATCATAGATAGCTTTATAATGAATATAAGAATGTGTTTTACCACGATCAACTCGACAATCCTTAGTAGAGATACGAATCGGAACCGAAAGTCCTATAAAACGACTATTTCGTAGACTATCGATTCGGATTCGTACATGCATGTTTGAGATCTGTATTGGAGAGTATTTTTGACCATTTTTATTTTGGTAAAACTTTCTGGAATTTTTGTTGATTGAATCTATACTTAGCCGATTAAATTACATGTTTCCGATTATGCTTAAAAGTTGACTATTTTGCCCTTTTTGGTATAAAACGTGATTTTTGGAAAAGTGAAAGGATAGAAATCTTTATTTCTAATATATGAACTTGCACCGAAAGTTTCGGATCAGTTGGTGGTCCAGATTTTGAGTTATGGCCATTAGCGTAAAACTATATTCTAAAGTTACATAAACGGCCCTTTTCGCGTATAACCTCTTTCTGGCCACGTTTTGATACAAAACTTTTTACCAACTGTTGATATATAATATTTTGGGATTTTTGATGATTTTTATTTAATTTTTGGCTGATCGGATCTTAGATCGCCTAGTTATTTCGGTTTATGTCGGTTTTGACCGTTTAAGCCATAAAATGAGTTTTACACATTCTTTTGACCCGAAACCTTTTCCTACTGATTTTATATGTTAAATAAATTATTTTGAGCCTTCTGGAAATATAAAAATCTCAGCTTTCATACATAAACCCGGAAACGGCTCTAAATCGCATTTTTAGCGTTTTAAACGCATAGTAAGCGTTATACCCGTTTTAAACATATAAGACACATACCTACTGATGTGTTTAGCATATTTTCATATAATAACAGTAAGTATAAGTATATGAACTCAGATTTCCAGTTTTGGCATTTTTAGCCCTTGTGAAATTACTAAAATACCCCTACGGTGCATAGTTTGGTTTTAAATGATAGATTTGATATATGGGTCATACCCTACCGTTATAACATGTTAAATTAAGTATATTTTCTGTATGAACCAGACCCGAACCTCAGATTTCTAATTTTACTCTTTTATGATCTTTTAAATGACCAAAATGCCCTTATAAGGCATAAATTGAGTTTAAAATCATTCCGGGCAATATAGAACATAACTTACTGATGTTATATCACATTTAAAGCATATTATCTCAGGAAACTTGCATTTGACTCTTTTGGCTACCCGTAACGCCCTTTTTGCGTTCGGTTCGGTTTACGTAACTAGTTTGCGTAAATTGACCGAAACGGGTCAAACGTTATCATTTTTATCTCAAAATCCAGAATGTATTTAGTATACCCATATTATACAAGTATTCAAACTTGTCGGGTCTAAATCACATTCTATCCGGTCTTTCGCTTAATCGTGCGTAAACCGTATCATTCTTAAAACTAACCGGTCAAAGCTTAGGCTTAAATAAAAGACCCGTTAGGAATCTAATAGGTTAATTATCAACCTTTGTTCCAGATTAGGAGGCCCAGTAAAAGCTACCACACTTACCGATTGTGTTACATACTTGCTCAGGTAAATACATTTTGACTTATTTTCCCTATACGGGCTTGGGGTACGGTATTTAAAATACCGCTTGATCGGGCACACAAGTCCTGCGCCTTATGGGTGTACAGTCTTGAATAGCTTGTGCGACTCGTTTAAACAGTCTTGTCTTACTTTAGGCTTTGGGAGGTTATTGACCGTGTCCCGGATATCCTTGGCATTATCTTACGAGATGGCCACGACCAGAGCACGGGGTGTAGGCGTACACTCGGCGTGTATAACTCTTTAATGTGGTGTGTCATTTAATCTTTAGCCCGGACAGTAGATCCCGGGCCACCAAAGATACGAGTGCATGTAAATCGTTCACAAGTTTATATTGCATAATTATCCCAAGTTAATAAAAATATTTATGCCTTGTGCATTCAAATCAATTTTCAATCATTTTTTCAAAATGAGTCAGTCGATTTGTATTTACCAGTGTAAACTGACGTATTTTTCCCAAAAGGTTAAGTGCAGGTACTATACGAAATAGGCTGGCTGTTTCCTAAGAGCGTCCACTATAGTCTCGCAAGCTCGGACGACAAAATACCTGTTGAACAATTTTTTTTATCTTATTTTATTGATCCGCCTGTGGATCCGTTTCAACTACTGTGATATTATTATTGCACTTTATTTAAAAGTTGAAATGTATCTATTCTGCTTCCGCTGTGCATTATTATATTGTGTTGATTGTCTATGACGATGCCAACTACGTCACTGTACCCCACACCGGGCCCACCGGTGACACGTGGAATTCGGGGTGTGACATAGTACCATAGATCTAAACCGTTCAACCATTTTGTATGGTAATTTTGGCTAACAAACGGTTTTAGCAATAAGTATATAGGTGTGTACCAATGGCTTTTTTGGAACCTGTTTATATCTTTTGGTTTATGTTAGATGTTGTAAAACTACTTGATAATATTTTGGCTTATGTTACATGTTTAAATATTTTGATATATTTATCCTGTTGGAATGCTAATTTAATTTTAATGGTCAACTACAAATTACAACATCAATATTCAATATACGATTATAAGTTGTTACGGACAAAAGTTTTAGATATTTACATGAAAGTACATTCCTGGTCACATTATCTTTATGAATTAATCTAACTTTAAAACTATTACATGAAAGTACATTCCTTTCATAGTTAGATTTAGTTTACAACTATTACCTGAAGATACATTCCTGAGAGCGTTAGAATGTCTACGTAGAGACTGATTTTTCCGAGAATCCAAATAGATTTTTCGTTGTCTTCGCCTCTCTTTCGCTTCCTTATTCGTATCAGGATTGCGAACTAAAAAAAAATTAAAATTACAATTTAGAAAGTATAAATAAAAAGCAAACTACTATAACAACATGTTAAAGGATTATGCATATATGTGTGGATTATATGTATACCATTAGTTATGTCTGAAAATGGAATCCTTGATATCACACCTGCAACATCAATAATAAAAGCATAAAAAAAGTAGTATATGTCAATGGTTTGAGCCATGTATCGACCTAATAATAATTAAACTGAAAGATAATCAAAATGTTACCACTTGAATTGTTTGTAGTGCAAGGTTGCTTGCCGAAAGACGAAGACTCAATCTTTGACCTTTTCGGCATGACTATAACTGTAAAACGGTAGATGAAAAATTAAGTAACCTGATCTGTAAATGTATACTTTATTATGATAAATCAATAAAAATGGCACTTACGGTTTGCAATGTTCTCATTCTGTACAACTTTTAATGAAGAAGAAAAATTTTCACTTTTCGATCTTTTTGACATTACCGGAAATGCGATTAAGGTTACTGCAATAAGAAGAAGAAGAAGAACACCAAATCGTTAAATGTATAACCGTTAAGTAAACGAACAAAGTGGAGGCTTACAAAGTAAAAGAAATAAGAGTCTTCGTTCAATATAAATAGTGGTTTACTTATTTTTGGAATCAATTTAATACCATATCAAGTTAAATTGCAAAAGATTTTATTGATTTATGGTTGATTAGTTATTCCAAAATTAAAATTACCTATAATTTCACGCTTTCCAAGTATAATTTTTGTATTTTCGGTATGTTATGATTTACAATAATCAAATGACGTATATTGATTCTATCATCAACATTAGACGGATAAGTATCAAACAAATGTCACTACAAAAATTGACAATATATAGTATATTCTGTAGTATAACATTCTGGAATTTAGATATACATTTTTAATTAGATAAACAACCATAAACTTAAACACTAAACATATACACAACAGTTCGGTAACATACAAAAGTCTAGTAAGAAATAATTCCAGATGGTTACATGTTCAAAGGATAGTTACCAAAAGAAAGTCCAAACAGTTGTTATAAAGACGGTTTATAAAAAGTTCGGTGCACTTTTGGTTAGACATGTCGGACGTTTTTTAAGATGACGGTCTTCTTTGAAGTCACATAAGTGAAATCAAGCATGTCGCCATCATTCAACTTATTTTCCGCCATAAATACAGGCCAGTCTATGACTGAATAGCGTTTCGCACTTCCGTTTTTTCCCGTTTGACTTCGTAAGTACTAACTTGCCCCTGCATGTTTTCAATCTTCAGTGTATGAAGCTTCTTTGTAAAACCAGCACGTTTTGATACCCCGACGGGAAGACGCTGCATGTAACAACGTTTATTAATCAGTTTACATGTTAAACATCCAATAATGACGAAAAATAATGAAAATTTAAAGATTTATTATATTCAAAAATAATACCAGCCTGTATTCCCCTTTACGTGTGAAGTTCAAAACTGCCGGATCTTCAGGAACAGTGTGTTGTCCGCAATTTTCTCCATGTAAACGCTTCTTAGACTTGGAACTACCAACCGACCTTATACTTTCTTTTACCTTTATGATTAAAAAAAATGTTATCTTCAAAACGATACCATATTATTGTTAACAAATTAATATTATTTGTATGAATCTCAAAACTTACATCTTTCGTGAGATATTGAGATCCTTCAGATATAAATCCCTTGGAAGTACATTCAACGTCATGTAGTTTACCCTTACTTGTATTTCCAACTCCCTCCTTCATGGTAATGGCATCTTCTTGCGGAATGCAAATATCCTGACAAAATGCAACATTATACATTAAGATAAATAATGTAAATGATTAACTGTTATGGTAAATATCACATGAATTTTTTTGTATAAATATACTTTTAAAAAAATATAAGATTACCTGGTGGTCATTTGGTTCTTCATGTGAAAAAAAGAAGCCATAATCTTGACGTAAGGCCTAAAATTGACAAAATGCAATATAATTACTGCCATATAACCATTAATCAAAAATGGGTCTATAGATATTAGTAGTTTACCTCGTCTACTTTCTGAACGAACTGATCACGAGATATTTCAAGAACCTCATCATCGGAATTGTCTCCCATTATGAACACAACCAGCAACTGAACTGAAAATAGAGTTAAATTATAGCGAGCATTAGAAATTTTATTATATATACATATAGATCCAACATAAATCAAAATTTTAACCAACAGAATAATTACATTCAAAGATGCAGTTTTTGAATACATATACTACAAAAATAAAGAAATTTTTTTTACTAAATATGTTTCAAACAATGAAACATCAATATCAAAAAGTAATACATCATTAATTCAGAAAAATAGTATAAAATGTAGTCAACGATCTATAGATAACATCTATAAGGACCGTAAAACAATAATATAAGACTCAACAAAAACAGAAAAGTATGAAAACATTCATTTAAGTATAAGATTTAAAATAAAAACAGTGCATACTACCTACATGATACTAATCATTACATAAAAAATCCAAGTTAAAGGTAAAAGATAGTTTCGACAAAAGGTATTCAACTTTAAACATGTAGTTTCTGCCATTTGTTAAAGGAGAAACTTATAAAAAGTTTACTTATAATTAAGAATCAAACCTTCAAATCTGCAAATGAAATACCAAATAACATCACAACTGTAAAAATAATAAAACAAAAAGATAGATTCACGAATAGTTTTTTTAGAATCTTAAAGATCAATATGAAGACATGCATACTATGAAAATAATATCTGTTATAAATATTAAAAAAAATAAAGAACACAAAACTCTCAAAAGCAGCAGATCCTTCAATAACATCCAAGACATAGAACAAACATTCATCAGCATTATAAACCACATTATACCTAAACATTCATCAGGTATATACATAAACATTCATCGACTTAATAACCTAACATAAAACATCATGGAAATAAATAAAACAAACACTGTATATAAGGCTTTGAGATTCCAGTACAATCAAAAGTAAAAGATCAAAACAACCAAATGATGTATAAAAAAAAGTTTCGTTCCATAACATATAAGATATAGAAACACCCAAAAGAGTCGAAATCAAAATTCTGAACAAAGTTATTGAAAAAACTAAAGCAAAAATAAAGTATGTATCAAACATTTATAAATTACCGATCAAAATTGTTGATGAAGATTGTATGAAGAAGATGAAGATCAAAAGGGTTTCTTGGTTATTGTGAAGGTTAAAGTAGAAGAAAGATACCTTGTGGAAAGTAAATCTTCTAATGATTAGTGAAAATAAAATGTAAAAGCCGGATATATGTAATTTTCGTATTCTAGAAGTTTGTTTAATTTAGAATTCGAAAAAAAGGCTATGGTGGCTGACCCAATTATCAAAGGAAAATTTGGGCCTGAAATTGTTTGGGCTTGGTCTCGGCCTGAACTTAATATGTAGGAATCAATTAGGTCTCGGCCCAAATTGTTAACTATTGAACTAACAATCTAATTTTTTATGATTACAAAAAACTGGAAAATTTTTAAAAGTTTTCATATTTAGATTAAATGCTAATGGTGGTGTTACAATCTATTATCTAGATTTCTATATTAATAAACATAAAAGATATTTTTTTTATTAAAGTAACGAAAGGATAAAATTTCAAATACTTGAGACAAATTAGATAGACCGATAAACTAAATATGAAATAGTATCAAATAAGTTCATAATTTCTAATCAGATGTAGATAACAAACATGTAAATCGTAACATCAAATAACATTGAATTTTAGCATTTCATTAAAAGAGTAAAAAACTATATATATAAATAAGTAAAAGAATGCCATGTAACATGATACAATAAACGGGTCATTTTACAATACAATCGCATGGAATAGATGATCGAATATTAAAACCAATAAGATGTGATTCTGGAATTTTAGGAGAAAAAACGATTTTAGTCAAATCCTTGATCTCAAAATGTTTCCTGCAAATTATATTATAGAGTTTTAAACAAATAATTGTGTAAAGTTAATTGTTAAGAAACAAAATAAATGAAACTAAAAAACTTACTGGTGTTGCAGTAAACCAACTTGACCCGAGCAACGTATATTATAGACTTTTTTTTCTATATTCATTCGAGTTGTAACATATCCCAATCCTCTCATGTCATACAATTCCATTTCAATAACATGTCCTCTGTTAGATTTTAATTTATTGTTAAATAGTAAGTTTTAGATAATGTGTAGTCACCAAAAGAGTTGACTTACGTGAAATCTTGTAGGAATAACCTAAACATATATTTCTTTTTGTCTCTTTCGCCACATATTATTCTTCCAACAACATCTACAAAAGGTACAACTATTAACATAAATTTTCAAATAAATGAAAAAAATATATTATAATAACTAATAGATAACTAATATAATTAAAGTTTAAACAATAACATGTTAGCGCCAAGGTTAAAAGAAATTTAACTTACCAACAATATACTTTTCACGTCTTCTGTCATGAGCTAATGTTTTAATGCATGGTGTCAATGGGTACAAAACAAAACCTTTAGGAGGATCAACTAAAAATGGTGTTAGTTTTGAGAATTCATTAAATACGATCTTTTTGTTTGTTGAGATAATGATGTAGCCTTCATATCTTGGATATTCATGATACATGAGATTTTCGGTTTTGAATTGGGACAGAGAATATAGACCACCAACCATCTTACTAAATGGGTATAAGTTATAACACTTTATAGGCACAATTGCTGCAATCTTCTGCCTCTAAACAATGTCATGTAAAAGGAATTTCAATAAATCTATTACTTATATTAAAACAAAACAATTTTGGCCACTTGGGATGTTTTTAAACCACTTATTGCCACCTGGCATCCAATCCTTTCTTCTTGAAACAATATGAGCGGCAAAACCACACAATGACTCCGTTCTTTTTCCTTCTCACATTCTAAACCCTAATAATCTTCACAGCCATTCTTCCTCTCCTCTTCACGCCGTTGCTGCTGCTTCTTTTTCTACATTCCTTTTTTCCCAGTTTCTTTCATCCGTCTCGCATCCAAAACCCTAAATCTCATCCAGGCCCATACTTGATCGTCGTTTCATCTTCTTAGGTTAGGGTTTCTCCTTCTTCTTGAATTATTGTTTCATCTCTTCAGCTTGAAACTTCACAATAGTTAGCTGCTGAATTCTAAAGGAAGACGAAGACGACTATAATAAATATAGGTTTAGATGTTTGCTCTGGTGGCTATCTAGGGTTTCAGTGTCGGCCGACGGCTGTGGTAAGATCCCGTTTTTTTCGCTATATAATACAATTAGTATTGGTGTAATTATACTGATGAATGTTATGATGGTCTGATCTTTTACAATTATCGCATTGTTGCAGCCATAATCTTATTTTCTGGTTTAAGATTTCAGCAGGTCAGGTTTGGAATCTTCCTCTCATATTTGCTCTTCCTTTCTCATGTTGTTTTTTACACAAAATTGAAGTTCTAGGGTTCGAATTTGCATACGACTTCACAATTTGCCATTTGCAGATCTACTCGCTGAATCTAAAATCACGGTAATTGTATGTGATGTGTTTCTCTATTTTTTTGTTTTGATCTTTTTCATCCTACTCATTCATGTTTATCCTCAATTAGGGTTTTGCTTCCCTCTTCTCACGGTTGCCGCAAAAATGTAATATAAGATCTTTTCAATGGCAGCCATATGTATTCCGTGTTGTTCTGGTGTTCTCCCTGAACTTCCTATTACGTAAGTGTATAACTTTGATTATTAATCATTTAATCAAGAAATGTTTTCTTATACATCATTTGATTATATATATTTCTACAACTGCTTCTCGAATAAAAATATATCTTTTGGAGAAGTTGATCTTGGTGCAAGATTTTGGAATCTCTCTTGGTGTGTATTGTTTCTTGGTTTAGTTATTTAATATGTTGTGTTTTGAATATATTATATGTTAACTAATTTTAAAAAAATATAATGTGCAGGAGTACCTGATCAACTCCCAACTTATATTTTATTTGAGAATGCAGAAGAGGTTTCTTGCTTTCTAGATATGCATTCAGCAACTACTATAAAACTTAAGTGTATTCTAGCTCACGCGGTCTTATCAGGCCAGCCAAAACTGTATTTTATCTGGGTTTTTTTAATAAATTAGTAATGTGTTAGTTTTTAATCTCCGCCCGTCTTCTACATGTAAGGATTTTTTTCTCTATCTTTAATGTTCATCTGAAATCTTAATTCATGTTTGATGTTTTTCTTTTATATTCATCTATTTAATGTTTAAAATCTCGAATGGTGTCTGAAATACAAGTACGATTATACAATTTGTTGCTGTGAAGGTGCAGAGGCACGGTATTGAAGAAGCAATTGGGTCAGACCCTCACCTTATGAGGTGCCTGGGTTTCCTTATCTATTATCTATATTAAAACAATACATTTTAGTGCCACTTGGCATAAATTTAATCCACTAATTGCCACATGGCAACTTAATACTCCTCACAATTGTGATTTGAGCGGCAATATACCTCATGTACGCTTCAATTATACTCTCTCTCTCTCATTAATCGTTCCTCATCTACACGAAAACCCTAATCTCTCTCTGTTGAATAAGAATCCTCTGCGTCTCTCTCTCAGTACCATCGGCGACAACATTCAATCGGATATTTCAATCCATCATTCTATCGAAATTGACGGATAATTCTTTGAGTTTAAGGGTGTTCAAGGTGATTTTTAGGGTTTCAATTAGTATCTTTGTATAATTTAGGGTTCGATTTCGTATGATTTCATATTTTACCATGTGTTTAGTGGAATACCTAATTTTGTTATGGCAGAGAAGAAAGATGAGAAGCATCTGGTGCCTGATCTAGGTTATTTAACCAGTATCTACTCTACGATAGGTTTGCTCTTAACTTGCATCCAAATTGTTGTTTTCTTGGTGTAATCGTGTTGTGTTATGGTGATGAATAATTCTTGGGTTTTGATAATAGATTATTGTGTTTCTTATAGGGATAGAGAAATGTTTTATTACTTGAAAGGGCGGTAGATTGATTATGGTGAAGAACACAAGGCTTGTGGGCATTCTCAGTTTGAAAGGATACATGAACAAGGTCAGCTAAAAAGTAATCTTTCACTTATTTTTTCTGAATAATTCAATAAACGATTGATACCCTTTGGTGAATTGAAAATCATTAGTTAAGCAATTTATAAGATTAAAAGCACCCAAAAAATAAACTCTCACTAGACAATTTATTTCTTTCATGGTGTGATTAGTTGGTGGAGATTGCTCCGATACTGCGTGTGGCTAATGAAATTGAGCCTAGCAACCCTAGGGTTGCTTATCCCTGTAAGTTTTTTTTTAGGCGTAATTGTGTTAAATGAGTGTTGTTTCCATGTA
Source organism: Helianthus annuus (assembly GCF_002127325.2). Classification (NCBI taxonomy): domain Eukaryota; kingdom Viridiplantae; phylum Streptophyta; class Magnoliopsida; order Asterales; family Asteraceae; genus Helianthus; species Helianthus annuus. The sequence goes on from NC_035443.2 coordinate 187,317,338, forward strand.
GATAGTTATTGTAGGTTTCTGCCAAAGTGCCAATCCATTCGACATGCATTATTTATCTCTGGTTGAAAGGAAAGTTGCTGATTATTTTGCAAAATCATGTAATTGAGGTTTATGTTTTTGTATGGTTATTGATTTTTTTTCACAAACTTGCTGATTATTTTGCAACAATGTGATTTCTTTATTTAGTGCGGTGGATCTAAATGGAGGTTTGAGTGTATGAAATTGATTGACCGGAAACGCATATTGAAGCCTTATGAAAGGGTGTTTTGGAGATCACGTTTTTTTCAGGTTCTTTTTGAAAAGTAAGAATGTAGTGGAAAGATCTATAAAATGTTTCTCATGGTTGTAAAATGTTTGATTTTCAACCTTAATTGTTCTTATCTTACCGGTTTTGTTTTGTAATGTGAATTGTAAGATGGAAAGGTGTTAGATGCACTGCAACTGTTTGATGAAAAGTCTGAGAGAAATTTCAATTTTTTGGGACAACTGTTAATTCTTCATTGTCTGGTAATTTTTTCAGATGAATGTGTTTAATTTGAGACAAGAATTTTTCTGCTCATCGGTATTTTCGTTGTTCGGCATATCGGTAATTGGCTCCAGATCTGATTATTATTACTATTGTTATAACTGAGACAAGAATTTTTCCATCACCAGTGCTGTTTGGTTGTAAAACCCTAATGGATCCTTCTCTGCTGCTTGAATCATCTAGGAACCACACCATCCAATCCAAACTGAAGGTATTCAATCTTCTATCAGTATTTCTTAATCGAGATTTGTTATTTTATTATCTTTGGTTTTTACCCAATTATATTATCCTTTTTCACTCTCAGAACCCTAAATCTCAATGGCAGCAACTAACCAACAAGTATGTTTCTTCTCAAATTTTGTTGTTGTAACCCGATAATCGTTGGATTATTCCGCTTGAATGTATGTCTAATCTCTGCATCGATTCTATCGCCAGATTATTCAATTTCTTTGTTGTATCAGTAATGTAAGATGTATTTCATTACTTACTTTTACTTTCGCACAACATTATTTTGTTTTATTTCGATTTTATCTGGTTAAGGTTTCAAATTCCTTTTAATTGATGTGTAAGCCCTTTGAAGTGCTTTAATTCCTTTGAAATCATTAATGAATTTACTAACAAATCTTCATTGTGAAGGGCGTTAGTGAGATGTACAATTTATCTGCAGCTGAAAAAGAATACCCAAATTGTAAAATTGTCCCTTGTGAGCAGTTTGAAATTGCATTTCAAGTGAGACCCATTTTTTATTCACTATCACTGATCATTCTGACATTCAATCACTTATATTTGTGAACATTGGTATCATTTTTTTTATTAAATCGTAGGTTCCCATCAAAAATATTTTTATTATTATTGCAAATTAATATTGATTCATGTGGGTATTATATGCATATGTTTATCTGATGGTTCGGGTTACGGGTGTAGTATTAATTCATGCTATTGTTTGTATGATGACTTTGATTAGTTGCTCTGATGATTATCTTGCTTGCGTATGATGAAAATAGCCCTTACATGATATGAAACGATGTAGACACCGCTAGACATTGGATCTTTAAGTCACGTGCACGTTAAGGGCCTTAAAAGAATCGAAATTAAAGTAAGACTTAGAAAAGAAAATAAAGAATTAAAGAAAATAGAACGAACATGATTGAGAGGTTATCTGCATGTTTGTTTAGCTCATTTAACATTTTGTTTTAATAATCTTACCATAGTGTGTGCTGAGTTAGTTCGTGGGGACTGGGGACAAAGAAAAGAAATTGAGAGTCAATCGACCAGTTAGAATACCAACTTAAGTTCTTAATCGTGATTTTAATAATAACATAATTCATATTTTCTACATTAATTCATCTAAATTTTGATGATGTCAAATAATGCACGTGATGTAGCTATATAGAGTAATGTTTTCAAGATGTCTGTCATCACATTAGAATTAAATTGTAGATTTATAACATTAACATGTATTTTTGAGATGATGGATGACTTCTCTAAAATTCGTTTCAATAAAGTATATCCTAAATATCTTTTCGCATTGTTTTTTTAATATTACAACCAGTGTTTTAAAAACTGGACCTGGATAACTTAATTAACAAGAAACATATCTATCTATCACAGGAGTTAACATACTTAAAAGAGCTTAATAGTTGTTTGGTGTTGCTACTTTTGAAAACATTTTGTAATTTCCTTCGAATTTAGTATGCTTAGATACTGTTTAATATATTCGCTAAACTTGTAACCTTTGTATTTAGTCATTTTATGTTTTAGGGAATAGCATTGAGAGGGCTTTGTATAACTGACAAAGAAGACGCTATTCAACACTACACAATTGACAGTCATGTAATTGGAAGAAGTGAAGATGAAGGAATGAGAACACTTCAGGTATAGAATTATCACTTTACCCCTTCATCTATAGGTGTCAATTTGGACCCGCTTGCTTAAAAACATGTTCATTTGGGTTAGGTCTTCTATCCGAGAAGCTGCTGGATAAAGCTTTACTTAGACTTGATTAAAAATGAAACAGGTCAAACATGACTGGAAGAGTTTTTCAACTCCTCACTATTATCAATTTATCCATTATTATTTACCCATTTGAATCTCTGTATTATCAGTTTCATTTGACAAAAATAGCAAAAAAAAAAAAAAAAAAAAATTGGGATATTGACATATTGTAAATGAATCTATGTACTTATCAGCTTCAGTAAATGATAGGTAAATACATAAATTATTTTCTTCCTACTTACTTTTCTGGCCACCCAATATGTATGCAGACGCAGAATGATGAGAATGTCCTTACATTTTACGAGAAAGCAACAATCTTAACCTTTAACATGTTCACCTCATGAAAGGTTTATTTGCATTTTTGTAATGTTTAAGAGCATTTTTGTTGTTCAAATTGTTTTTAGTAAGATTTTGTATAACTTGAAACTAGATACAAACTTGAGTGACCTATTCAAGTAGTTACGATATATGGGTAGCCTAAATGAAAAAAAAAAAAACTGAATACTTGGGTGGTCTAAATGAAAAAAAGTTGAATATTTGTGTGGCCTCTACATACATTATCCGCATAGTTAATTCTAAGCAATATGTGCATGTCTTTTTTGCAGAGCCTACACGATACAGTTTCTTAGTTCACAAGTATGGATTATGTTTCAAAGCAACTTTCACGTACTAAAGATGTTAGTCAAATTTTTAAGGTAACTGTGGAGGTCCTTTTTGTCAATTTCGGTTTCTAACACTTTTATTATTATTTTTTTATAGGCAATTGGTTTGTTAATTGGAATGGAAGATCTGCCACTAGAAAAGCAATCCGAGTATTTGTCATCTGTATTGACTCCTCTTTGTCAACGGGTTAAAGTTTTACTTTTTCTTATGATATATAAAAAATTTATATTATGCAATAATGATGTATAAGTGGATTTTCATTTGAACTATATAATCATAATGCAAGTGTGGTGTAATGAGTTAAGTTGAGATAATGATTGCGAGCTACAATTCAAAACTCAGAAGATTCACTATCAAAAAATTCCAATATTCAACAAATTTTTATGGCCATTAATGCACATGAGACATGTGTAATCTTCCTATTTTAATTATATTAAGAAGAATATATTACTATTATTATAATAACAAAACACTATTTATTACGTTTTGTTTATAATATATGTATAATATAATTTTAATACCGGTTGATACCAAGCTTATCCCAACCTATAATAAAAAAAATAATTAAAGTTATGAAAAATATATTACTATTGTTATAATAATAAAACACTATTCATTACGTTTTGTTTTTAATACATGTATAATTATGTTGCTCTCAAAGTTTAGATTATGTGTAGGCTAGGCTTAAACCTGGTGGATTTTTGGTTTTGAAAGACAACCTTGCAAGATCTGGTATTGGGACAGGTGTAATCTTTCTATTTTAATTATATTATTTTTTGTGTTAGATTATACAATAAAGTTCAATGTTTTTGTGTTATACCTTAGTGTTACATTGTGATACTTATACCTATTGTTTCTAAATAGTGCACATGAGACTGTTTTGTTAGATTGCAGTAGTTCTGACATATGCATTTATGTGCATGCTAGGCTTGGATTTTTCGTTTTGAAATAAAACCTTGCAAGATCTGGTACTGGGACATGTGTTGCTTTGCCTCTTTCTAATTCTCTCACCATCACGGTTCTACCATTCTGTTTCTCATTGCGTCGCACTTTCAGATTAGATTCCACATGGCGATTCAATTCCGACAATTCTGAAGAAGAAGAAGAAGAATAAGAAGAAAGTTTGATTATTGCAAAAGGGTGCTTCAAAGGGTTTGTTTGTGAAGACCACAAAAAGAACGAGCAACCAAGATTCATGTAAGGACTTAATGATTCTGCATTCTACAATTGTATAGTTTGTTTGTAATTTTAAAACGATTGGAAATCAAGATTTTTCAAATACTGTCTCACCGAAGCGACTATGGAGATGGCACATCCGTGATGGTCGATAGAGTTTCAAGCCCCTACCACTTCTGCTTTAATACCTCCATGTTAGAAACAACAACTCTCCATTCATTTGGTATGTATTAATTATAAATACACTCTTTTGGTAAGCGAAGTTTGAACGAGAGAGAATATACTCTTTTGGATAGATAATTGTTTAGATGGAAGAGCAACTTTATAACTCTAATTATAGCCAACACATTAATCTGTCATACATTTTGTATCATTTTAAGTATGTATTAATCATAAATAATAAGTATATTAATAACTTTCTCCAGCCCGGGAAGCAATCCCAGGTGTTGGCGGCGCTATGCCCTATTGTGGGAAAGGAACGGAACAAATAAAAACTATGTTTTGAGTGAAGTTGAAAAATTCTTAGCTAGAAACAACTCATCACTCAAAAGATTTGAGACAATGCCGTACCCAGATAATGCGTCTATGTCTGATTCAGACAATCGTTTGATTAACGAGGAGCGTATCTACGACAAAACCAATCTTGAAATTGAATTTAATAATCAACTTAATTTGCTAACTGATGAGCAACGATCAGTTTTCCAACAAATAATCAACACAATTGAGGGTAACAAAGGTGGGGGGTTTTTTGTGTACGGCTATGGTGGGACCGGGAAGACCTTCTTATGGAAGACATTATCTGCGGCAATCAGATCAAAAGGTCAAATTGTATTAAACGTTGCTTCCAGTGGGATCGCGTCGTTGTTATTGTCTGTGGCAGGACCGCGCATTCCAGGTTTCGTATTCCATTGAATCTTATAGAGGATTCAGTTTGTAATATAAAACCTGATGGAGATGTAGCTAGACTACTACACGAAACAAACTTGATTATATGGGATGAAGCGCCTATGGTCCATAAGCATGCATTCGAAGCGTTGGATAGAACAATGAACGACATTTTCAATATCGACACTTCCAACAGATCAAATATCCGCTTTGGAGGAAAGGTTATTGTTTTTGGAGGCGATTTTAGACAGATCCTTCCTGTTGTTCCAAATGGTGGAAGACAAGAGATTGTCAATGCCTCATTAAGTTCGTCTTATCTGTGGGATACATGTAAGTTGCTGAGACTAACAAAAAACATGAGGTTAACAGTTGGAAGTTCAGCATCGGACGCTGAAGAAATAAAACAATTTGCAAAATGGCTTTTGGATATAGGTGAGGGAAATGTTGGTGGTCCAAATGATGGAGAAGCATCAATTGAAATACCAAGCGATCTTCTGATCACTGATACATCGGACCCCATTTCAACTTTAATTGATTTTGTGTATCCTTCAATTCTTGAAAACTTCAACAATCAAAATTATTTCAGTGAGAGGGCTATACTTGCACCTAAGAACGAGGTTGTGCATGAAATTAATGATCGGTTGTTGTCACTATTCCCAGGCGAAGAACGAGAATATCTTAGTTCAGACAGTCTTTGTCAGTCTGAAAATCCAAACGCTACACAACAAAAACTATACTCTCCTGATGTGCTTAACGGTCTTAAAGTATCCGGCTTACCTAATCATAGGCTAGCACTAAAAGTAGGCGTGCCGGTGATGCTCTTACGTAACATTGACCAACAAAATGGTCTTTGCAATGGTACACGAATACAGGCCAAAAAAATGTATAACCGTGTAATAGAAGCCGAGATAATATCCGGAGGGAACATAGGCACTCGCACTTATATACCAAGGATTAGTTTGATACCTTCTGATAAAAAAATTCCTTTTGAGTTTCAAAGGAGACAATTTCCGTTGGCTGTTTGTTTCGCAATGACTATTAACAAGAGTCAGGGACAATCACTGTCTAGAGTTGGTCTGTATTTGAAATAGCCAGTTTTCACCATGGTCAGCTGTATGTTGCTTTATCGAGAGTTAAAACCAGAAAAGGAGTTAAACTTCTGATTTTGGACAATGACGGCAAACCTACTAATAAAACGACAAATGTAGTTTACAAAGAAGTATTTCGTGACTTGTGATCTCCATGTACTCATTCATCGTTCGATCATTCATTCCATGTAACTGTTCTCTAAAATGATCCATAACATTTTTTAAGTCATTTAATGTTTATTTTTTGTTGTTTTTTAATCAATTTTGTTAACGTAATACAAAACATGTATACTCATACACACACTTAAATATTAACCTAAAATTCTACATAAATAAACAGTACGTTCACTTATAATTCGCTATCCATTATCTTCCATAAACACAATATTACACAAATTTGCAGCATCATGTATCTCGAGATATTACAGTATTTGTCTCATTGTAGTTTACTAATTTATTATTACTTCAACGGTTATTTAATTCAAACGATTACTTCAATAAATTAAACTTATTCATTTGTGTTTTAGTCCACCCGCGAACCTCGCGGGTTCTTAAACTAGTTATACTTAAAAGTAAGTTATAAGTCGAAACTTTGGTAAACATGTTATGAAGTTACCTGTTGGTCGAGAAGCACAACAATCAAGCTGTCTAAGTCTTTGTCATGCCATACAAATTCAAAGCTAACAAAGATAATAGAATACCAAACACCATCTTCTTTCAAGTCAGAAAACAAATCAACGGATTCCACTTCTGCCGTTTCCTTCATTTAGAAAAGACATGCTTTAAAAAAGGTATACCATAGCATAACAAAGCATTAATTCTTGGAAAATGTTATAAAAACAACCAATGACATACATACGAAAATGCAAAAGGAACATCTCTTATTAATATAATTGCAACCAGACCAAAGGATAAAAAACACAAAAGTTGTAACACGGGAACAAATTAATAGGTTTTACAAAAAAAACCGACAAACACTCCACGAAAAAATAAAAACCAATGAGATGTTCAAAACATTCTTAGTTTCCACAAACTACTTCTCAACCTTGGGAATCAGTAATCCCACTGTGACACCATCATCATCGACAACCTCCTTGCCAGCTTTACGTGGTTTTGTAGACGACTGAGAAGACATCACATCATCATCATAGATGCTGTCCAAATTCCGCTTCAGCTCGTTTTCCAGGACACGAATTGAGGTACCGCTGACATCTTCATCGGGTGTTTTAAACATGTCTTTAGTAAAATTCGAAACAGGTGTCTCATCGGCTTTGCTACGGGAGACAGAATCCTTAAAATAGGGAAAACAAATAACGATTCAAAGACAAAAAAAAAAAAATTCAAAGGAATTTTAATGAACAACCAGATAGAAATTACACACATTAACGGGGACCTCATCTGCTGCTTTGATGTCAGAGCTAACAACATTCACACGCTCCTCGTCAACAGGCTGAAAATATGTAATATAATAAAAGTTATATAATTGGTTAGAGTTACATAAAATATAACAATACAGCAGTGCATAGGTTTTCAAGTACCTGAATGACATCAAAAATTTTATCTAGTTCGCCAATAACAGTTCGATTGTCTGTTAATTTTGAAACAGAGTAACCATCCGATTTGTTTTTTATGTTAAATGAACCGATGGATATCTTGAATGCAAACTTCCTGTTGAGTAGAGCATTGAGTTCTTGCGGAAAATTCCCTTCGTTAGCTAACTGGCGAGTGATATACAAAAAAAAAATTAGAAAAATTTTGATAAAAAGCGATGAAATGAAAAGTTACTAATATTAATCGACAGATTTAAAACAGAACAACAAAATATAACGTACATCAAGGTTCTTATCCAACAGCTGAGTCGCGTTAACCTTCAACAGCCTAAGCACCTCACGCTCAAATAGGGTGAGCGTCACAATCCCTGTACAATCCTGAACCCGTATCGGAACCCTGATCCTGAAACACGTTAATTATATGTTACACAACATTCAGGGAACTCGTAAACATGTAAAATATCAATTGATATGTAAAGTAATATTACCTCGGAACGGAGTAAACAGTCTTACTGTTACAGCCATCGTCCTTACACTCCAGAACCACAATATCTTCAAAACCATCGGAACCATCTTGCTTTTCTTTTGAAATTGTTTTTGTGGTGACCGCTCGATTACAATTTCTGCAAGCATTGTAAAACCAAGAATCCTCGGAAGCAAAACTCTTTATAGTTCCGACAATAATTACAAACTTTTTCTGTACAAAAGATATTACAAATTACGTCTTAATGATATGTCAAATAAATAAACATGGTAAAAGTTAGATTTCTTCTACCTCCGAGATTTGATTTAAAGATCCAATAGTACTGAACTCAAAATCTGAAAGATACTCTTCAGTAGGATCCTTTATTCTGGATGCACTCAACCCAGAAAAGGTGGAAGACGTTTCAGGGGTAATGTTTGAAAGGAACCTAGAAAAACAATAAATTCAACGTTATTTGTGAAGCCAGTCTAAAAGTCGGGATATGGTGCATACCTCTTCTTAAAAGTTAAAATGTCATCAATTTCAGCGTTGATCAACACGCGAGTGACAGTGTAGAGATTTGAAACATAAAGAAACCCTATTAGTGTACACAAAATTCTAAAATTAATTTAGATGGACATTTGTTAACAAAAGATTGTGTAAGTTAATAAATATTTTATGAAAAATTAGGAGATTACCTCCCCAGAACCTGTATTTTCCGAATTGAACAATTACAACAACATTTTTTTCATCTTGGTTGGCCCTTTCAAAATCCAAAATCTGTTCAGCATAAGCATCCCAAAGAGTAACATATATTTGCTTCCCTCTATGAAAAAAAATAACATAAGTTAAAAATTAGAATATGAGTGATTGAGTTATATATAGTTAGTAGACAAAAAAAGGATTAACAAACTCTAAATCCTGAAGCATGAATGTTAGCTTCTTTTCTTGTTTCCCGTCTTTGGTATCCTCTTTTAGATCATAAGGAAAACTCTTAACGACAAAACCAATTACGTCTACAAATAAAACAATATTAACATAAAATTATTTGTAACATCATATAAATAACATATCGGTATTATATATTTAAGTCAAAAAAGTAAGAATACCAATTGGACTTTTAAAGGACTTATTGTCGTCAGTCGGGTCTTCAACAACAGAACTAAAAGGAGAGAAGTCGAATCCCCACTCAGTACCAACAGGTTCATCACAAACCGAAACTATTGCGTTGCTGTTTAGATTAATTTTCGTCGAAATATGGACATACTTCACTTTCTGTCGATTCTCGCCTAATGAAGGATTACGGATGAACAAACATTGCTTCTCCTTCAACAAATGTTCATACTCTCTGGCAGTCTTGGCTAAGACAAAGGCTTGAATTTTCGTCCCCTAATATATATAATAAGTACAGCAAATTAATCCAAAAAACAATGAAAAAAATATGTATATGAACTATCATTATAAACAACTTTATGTACACTTACCTCTTCGTCCATTAAAATCATATCATAGCAATAAACCTTTCGAGGATCATTGAAGGCTGCTCGACTCCATAGTCTGACAATGCGAACTTTGATGGTATAGTCATCCTGGTTGAGATTCAAATTTTTCAGCAACGTGATGGCTGGTTGTTCCATTCTACATAGCATGCAAAAAATGAAAGAATTGAATGGACATATATACTAATAAGATAAAAAAAAATTACATACATTTAAAATACTACATAGAAACCAATATGAAAAACGTATTGAATGTCAAAGAAAAGCCATACATTTTGGACGATTGAATGATGATGTTTCTTAGACTGAAGAAAGGAATTTGTGAATGAAAATGTATTTCGAAGTTGGTATTTATGCTAATATATTATTTTTGGTAAATATTTTTCCCTTAAATATATAAACCAATCACAAATTTGTACAATCATTAAGTTAGTTGAATTGCAATGTATATTATTCAATCAATCTATTATTTTAAATAAAATTACAATCATTACCATATTTCAATTTTCATTTTAAATTTCGAAAAAAATTTAAAAAAATCTTGAATCAGAACGGAAATTGACATTTAAGTTAAAATAAATTCACAATCATTACCATATATATAACATTATCATATTTCATTTTCAAGTTTCATATACGCAAATTTGAAAAAAAAATAAAATTAATGATTATGAGTATGTATACTAATATATAAATAAATCATTGGCATAATCAAAGTTACCAGAATAAAATTACTAAATATATAATTGACTCCATTTTAGTATATATACATTGTGAAAACCGACAACATTCAATGTTGTACAACATCATAAACAGTTGATGGTTTACATTGAGATGGATTACATTGGATGTTGTACAACATAATAAGCAGTGGATATGTTTAAAGTACAATGTAGTCTACTATGTAAACATGATATTAATCTGAAAAAAATGTGATTACACTTACCTGCTCGAGCAATCCAATATAGGTTCTAAACTCCCACTTCAGTAACTTTAATTGAAATGTAACTATTAAAAATAGAAAACAAAAAAAAAATAAATCAGTTCAAGTGCTAATTACCAACTCGCCAACACATAAAACAATAAAAATCAGTGCAAACATTAAATATCAGTTCAAAGACTAAACATATATTTGTTTCTGCCTCGTGCGCAACATTAATAATCAACGTCCTATATAACATAAAATCAATAGAATATATCTTTTAATATACCCATTTTAAGCTTTTTTAGTCAAGTCTACCAATGACCTGAGACTCAATACTTAAAGTCTCTAATTATAAATATGGAGATTTCGACCCGTTTACAGGTGTTTTATATTGAAATGGCAGTTTAAGGCAAGCAGTTATATAGCAGTTGTAAATGTGCTGTTAATGGTTGCTTTCTAAAGCGGATTGTAATGAAAGAATAAAATTGTTGTAGTAATATTCTAGGTTTTTATACTTTTACCAAACTAATACTAATTATGTTACTCGGGTGGATGCTGGATGTACGTTCAAAATCCGTGGGGAATAAGGGCTTTTTGTTAAAAAATAATCAGCAATCTTCGTCTTAGTGTTAATCTTAATCTTAATATGTTAATCTTAATATTGTTAATTGTTAATTGTTAATATTAGAATATATCTATTTAATTGTATCCTTAATAGTAGTTTCTAGCTCAAATTTGATCCATCATACATGTAGTGGGAATAAAAACTACAAAAAACATAGAGTAAAGTTTAAACACATGTCATATAGTTGTTAAAATAACAGTTGAGATATTAAAGTAATATAAAAACTTGAAATTCAAAATCAACACCAATGTTAAAACGAAAAACAATTCAAAGGCAAAAAACATGCCGTATTTGTCTTATAACTAATTGGTACGCCTAACGTAAGGTACAACCCTCTCAACAGTCAAAACCTGATCATTTTCATTAAAGGAAAAGTGAACCTGGTCACGGACCTTAATCCTAGCGGCTTTCATGAACTTCTTCCAAGAGGTCAAAGCATATCGAAAACCAGTCTTGCCTTTTCTTTCACGTCTTTCACGTCTGGTACCGTTGGTAATCTGCAATGGCGGATCCAGATGCGAAAATCTAACGGTCAAATCTTTTAAACCTTCATGAAGTCTAGCCATGCGTGAAACAGGATCAGGAATCCTCTGTATTGTTGTAAAAACAAAAGAATAATGGTTATTAAGTAAAAAATGTATAACATTTGATTTTTAGCAGTATGTAAAATTAATTTAAAACTTACAAAATGATCTTCACCAGCCATACGAACAAACTTTTTTACACCGCCATTTATTTCTTCATCATTTTCATTTTCAACATCAAGAGGTGCAACCTCAGCCTGAAAATTAAATGCATAACAAAAATTAAATTAACTTGTAAAAAGTGTATAATTATGTACAAATATGACACTTACCTCATCGACCTCTACGTCTGAATATTTCATTTCAACCCCGTTTTTCCCAAAAACTTTTAAATGGAAAAAATTACCAAAAGATTTTGTAAAAAACATAAAACAACCATCATTCAACTGTAATTGACTAACAATTACGTCAATACCAACGGAAAAACCTACTTTTCCGTCAAATGTTTTAATGAGAACGTTAAACGTGTTGTTGTCTGTAATAACAGTAGATATTACATCATTTGACGAATAATCATAGTGTTTTGGCAGGATACATTCTGGAATAACCTGTGGGGATGATAAAACCAAATCAGCAAACAGTAAATTTAATATAATTAAATTACTACATCAATACAATTGTAAAAATATAGCTATAAGTTATCTTACATAAAATTGAGATGATGGAGGGAGCAGATACGTCCAAAAAGTGGTATGACTAACCCCATCAAGGAAAGAAGTTAACTTAAACGTAGCATAATCTATAGGATTAAATAGAACCAAACACCCAATGGTTAGTCGTAAATGGTCTACAACTTTAGACCAACCATGAAAAAAGAATATCTTTCCTTTAGAGGCGCTTAATCCAACATTAAATTGTCGGCCATCTTCTGTGATTATATCAACATTCGTAGGACATTTATATACACCCCATAGTGTGCACGCAGCGTCATCTGGAATACACTGATACAAAAAAACAAAATGATTTATACTTATACTGAAAAAATCTTAACAATAAAATATTAACAAACTGTACTTAATATATACAGATAAAGAAAAAAAATAAAGTTATGTAATAATTTGTCATTTACCATAATAAATTCGTCTGCTTTATTCATGTGCCTACAAAAACTGGGTAGTCTGAAACTGATTTATAGATTACGATGTTAATCAAGTGTAACATGTAAAGGTTAGCATGAGAAATAAAAAATGCAACCAAAAGAGAGATTATACAAATGAAATACCTTGATGAACTTTCAGCCATACGAAATACCTACAATAAGAGGTTACATAAACAAAGCACGTCAGATGATTTTTATTTGAAAAATTAAACATTTATGATACATCATAATAAAAAACATGGTTACATTTATAAATGTGTAAGTGCATATATACAATATACAAAACAGTAATAAAGAACAAATATATACTTCTACATGATGTAATCAGTATGAACCATGTTCCGTTACAGTTCCAATCATTCATAAGGCAATATAAATTATTTGTAGAACTAATGTTTCTATATAAATGTGTTAGTTTCTAACCACAAATTATTGATAAATAACATAGTGTAACATCTTTGTATTAGACCCTAATTTTTTAATGAATAATAAGTATACAGGCCTACATGATTCAATAAATATGTTCATCGTTGGCATACAGTTTCAATCAATCATTAGGCAATATGAGCAATGTTTAGAAGTAAGGTTTTTGTATAAATGTATTAGTTTCTACTCTACAAATATGTTCATCGTTGGCATCGTTGTAATATAACTCAATCAATATATAGGTCGACGATTAAAAAAGATTCAGTTAAACTACTCTACAAAAAAAAGAAAAATCCCTAACAATTTAGACTCAATAATCTGCAGATCTTAATTCAACATTAAGTAAACCTAAAAATTAAGAGCAGAGGAATAACATATTAACAAATAAGTCCTAAGAATTTATACAACATCATAATTTCATAATTCTCATAAGCGACACAAAAATCTGTGATATTCAGATCAGTATAAGCCAATAAAAATGTAATAATCTGCAGATCTGAATTCAACATAAAGAAAACCTAAAATCGAATATTGAGAGCAAATCAATCCATAATCAATAACATATGCTTACTTATGATATTCAGAGCAGATCAACACGAAATCGAATATTGAATCAAAAAACCTATTAAAAAAACCCTAAAATTTGCTGCAGATGAAGTACCATATAAAATAAGCATACCAGTGATAAATAATCGTACCTTCAATAAGTGTTGACAGATCGTTTGAATGCCAAATCCTTGTGAACAAACAGATATGATTGACAAATCGTTTGCCCTAAGAATCGATGAGAAGACACACCAGAAGTCATCTGGTTTTATAGATTTACGGCTTCTGCGATCAAAGATAATTAAACATGGGAATTCAAACATATTTTGGAAGATGATTCGAACAAAAATATGGAAAGTTGAATTCTCTTTCTAAGCGTTACAATCAATTGGAAAGGCGGTACAATCATAGAGAAAATTGGGAAGTGAATCGATGGATTGCCGCCCAAAGAAGAATTGTGTGTAATATTTAGTTGACAGGTGGCAAAAAGAGGTTTAAGCAAATGCCAAGTGGCCAAAATTGTTTTGTTTTAATATAAGTAATAGATATGGTAGGTGAACATTAAAATTCTATAGGTAAAAAATAACTATAAATCAGCTAATATTATTTTCATTTATTGTAACTGATCCAATCTTTTTTCTACGTGACCAACTTGGCAACTTGCGTCTTGCTATATGTATTTCCCATTTTACGAAAATTCTGTTTTTAATCGATCAAACGTCAACATGATCAATACCTATATTCAAAGAGGAAGTAGGGTAGGGCTGTTCATGAGCCGAGCCGAACTGATCCGACCTTTGCTCGTGCTTGATTCGTTTATAAACTGAACCAAGCGTTTTTCAATCGAGCCAAAGTCGAGCGAGCGTCTTTCAATTCGAGCATTTTTCGAACCAACATGGAGCGAGTATCGAGCGTCGTAGAACAAAAAAGGAAAGTGACGACGGGGGTGCTAATTATCAAAATAAAGTGCAGTTTCCATCCCTGTGGTTTTGTCCAACTCACACAAGTAAAAATTTAACAAATAACAAAGAATACAAAAACACTCAATTAGTTCTATCGAGATTAACCGAGCGGGAAGATAGATCGTCGACTGATTGAAACATACCCTTATTCTATCAGAAATTTGAAATTGAATGAACAGATTGAGCAAAACTACAGCTAGTTGGCGTCTTGAAAATAGAAAAATCGAATAATAATGGCCAATGAGGGGCCTGGTGGGAGCCTGGGTAGGTTTTGATCATTATTGAAATCTATTAAATATCTATAATAAAGTAGGTGAACATTAAAATTATACAGGTAAAAAAAAATAAACCAGCTAAATATTATTTTCACTAGTATTAAGCTTGTGTTAAGTAATAGCAATACTATACCATTGTCAACGATCACCAACACCGGAAAAGCTCGTAAAAACAAAATAAATAAAAACGGGAAAAAAATAACGTCGAACGAAAAACAGACGTAAAATCTTTGAATCACGCACGCTAGTTGCTGAGAAATTAAACCGAAACATAAAACACATAAAAAATAACTAAGTCTATCCAGAACCCGCGTGTTGGACGAACTTGTCAAACGCATAAAAATAGATGTGACGGGACGGGCCAGTCAAACGGGAAAAATATACGAAAAAATGTTGAACCCCACACGCACGTTGCGGTGCGTTAACTCACAAAATTTAGAACGAAACGAAAAACTTGGGAAAGATGAAAAGTATGGTGGACCAAAATTGAAAATAAAAAAGAGTTTGGATTAAATTGCAAAAGTGCCAAAAGATGAAAAACTTTAGATTAAAAGTAAAAAAACAAAGGGTCTAATTGCAAAATTGAAGCTATTTAATAATTTTAGATAAAGATACGGATAAAAATAAGTGATATTTATATATTGGTTATTAATTAATATTAATATTAAAAAAATTATTAAACAAATATAAATAAAATTTATAAGGTTGAAGGAGAGAATGTCTTTTGGCATTATTTGAAGTCTTTTATTATTTCACCTTTATAATCAAATTTAAATAAGCTTAAAAAATGAAAAAAAAAATGAATGTGTCGGTTATTAGGATGTTAAACAACCGCTATATTGAAGAAAAGAAGGTGTTGGTGCTAAAAAATGTCAATATAGTTGTGAAGTTACAACCAAATATAAATACCAATTATATATTCAAGATAAATAAGATTAGCAATAAAGTCATCTAAGGAAGGAGGAGGTATTGTCGTGTAAAATTGTTTAAAACAGTTTTGTTAGAAATAGGATACGATATTATAATTTGATGTTACTTAATATACGCTTATGTTTAATTTTATTTTTAATGGATGTAAATATGTAATTAGTTGATAATATAAGGGTATATGTAATACGATTACAAAGTTATTTCTTTTTATTAATAATACTTGACTTGATATTTGATAATTCCTATATGATTAGATTATGAAAAAAAGTTAATATTGCGTTTAAATCGGTAATATTAAATGGTATTACGTGTTAAAAATATATTGTATGGTTTAAAGCTTATCCATTATATTTATAAACATTTATTTTGAATATATAAAAAATTTAAATAAAAAGTATAAGATTGAAGAGGAGAATGTCATGTGACATTATTTGGAGTCTTTTATTATAAGTTTGATTTATTATATACTGGTCCAATCTTATTTTTACGTGACCAACTTGGCAACTTGCTATATGTATTTTCCAATTTACCATCAATCGTTGGCTACGAAGATTCTGTTTTTAATCCATTGAACGTCAACATGTTCAATACCGATATTCAAAGAGGAAGTTTTTTTTTTTTTTTTTTGAACGGCAATATTCAAAGAGGAAGTAGGGGCACTGAGACAGTGGATGAATGAGAATTTAATGTCTACACTTGCAAGTTGCGAGTCACCTGCTCAAATTAATGATGTTGAAAAATGGATTGTTCATCGACTATTGTTGAATATCTCGAACTTATATTTCAACCAAAATTTCGATCAATGTGATTTGAGAATTTGATTGCTTCATTTTACTAGGTAATGAAGCAATAAGAAATGCAAAGAAAAATTGGTACATAATTAAATGATTATCTATTTACTATTGTTAAAACTAGTACGTCCTTCTTTCTTTTTGTTCAACACAATCACACAAAAAGGAAAACTGGTACATCCTTCTTCGTTTTTGTTTTAGTTGGTTCTTCTACAATTTTCCGTTATGGTTAGAGATAGGTCATTCTATAATTTCTCAATCTCGCAAAAATTTAAAATTGTTACAGAAAAGAAATAAAGTTTTGAACAATGGAAATAATTGTTTAGTATTATTACAAATTACTAATTAATCCTATCACATCTTATCGAATTGAATTGTTGAAAAATAAGGAAATCAATATACCAAACCAACAATCAACGATCATGCCTAGTAAATGCCATGAATAGCAAAAACGGTAGTTGTAGGGTATAGGGAGGGTGAAATGTAGGCAAACATTATCTTTATCCTTAGGGATAGAGAGGCTGCTTCTAGAGATACAAATCGGCTCCAAATCAAACAACATACCAACACAACGAATATAAAACTTCATATAGGCATAAATACAAGAAGTCAATCACATGTATTGTCCCTTAGAGAATAAAAAAAAACTACGCCCATAAAACACACCTAAGGCCCTATTGCACCATCCCCTATTCTTAGCCCTAATCATGCGCTTCCAAGAAGACCTACCTTGGACCATCCTCAGAAGAGTGCAACTCTAGAGTTATTAAATAACAAAAAAAAAAAAACCTTGTTAAAGCCATTTTATACAATGATACTATATATAAAAACTAGCAAAATTCCCCCAAGCTACGCAGTGGGTTTTAGATCTGTATTGAATCGTTTCGTTTAATGACGGAAACAATATGATTATGATGTTCCATATAGCAACCAAAAAAGAACCAAAAAAATAAGGTTACGTGGTGACTAAACCAATATGCACACAAAACACACATTACGTCTACTAAGATTCAACCTACATTAGACCATAGAAAGAATCTATGTTAAAAAAATGTTATAATTCTTTTAAAATAGATTTGGTTATTAAAAGCAAATTAGGAAGAAGAGAAAACCACATTAAAGTTAAAAAAAAAAAAAAAACGCAAGGACCAAAAATAACACAATTTACTCTATTTCTTTAATGTAAATGAAACAAAATTTTCTGTGCTAGGATTAGAAACTTTATTTCTTTATCAGGTCAAAAAAAATAAAACATTTTTTTAGACCACCCGTAGTCGAGTTTTTTAGTGTTTTTTCTCCAAAAAAAAACACCTAATCACGTCCTTACATCGCCCCCAGGGGCGTTTTTGTTGTGAAATTGGGTTGGGGCGTTCCAAATTAAACGCCGGGTGAAGAAATCTTGGGCCAATCAGACCCTTCCAATGTCAAATATCATTAGTTATAATTGAAAAAACAAAAAGTAAATAATTGGGTAATCATTGGATGGGGCATTATTGGACATTATACCACTACACACATTTTAGAAAAACACCACAGAATACTTCATTGCTGACTGGATCGCCATATAATGGATAATGCAAAAGGGTCTTCCTTCACCACTACACATGCTCTTACTAATAATCGAAGAAGAGAAGTCTAAAACATAGATAGGGGAGTAGAACCAACTAGGCTGTGTAAATTCTTTAAATTATTTTGCACAAAAATATTTATAACCTCTAAAGTAATTGGGAAAAAAAGTCAAAAAATTAGCAGTCAAGAGCCACCTGACTCTCACCTTTAACGAAACTTGATAATTATAAGATATATAATTGTCAAACAAAATTTAACTGATAATTCATTTGATGTAACTACACAAACAAAATGTACGTCCCTTTTATCATGTGCGACATGCTTTTGATTCTTTGAAAGGTAGTCTAGTGGTCCACCAATGCTTTTAAAGCTTTATTAACGCGTAAAGACCATTGACCAAAAAATTATGTACCGTGAAGAGTGGTCTAGGAAATACACACTTGTAAAAAAATCTTCTACAATTAAGTAAAACATCAATAAAAACTATAAAAATGAATATCTTATTTTGTTGGAATTAACGTGATACCGATATTATTGCGATAGTATCTATTCGGTTTGTAATTGTACATGTGGTATATGTAGTCATTTATTTATCATATATTTCTAGCAATTGATCTTAAAAGAAAAAGAATATTATCTTTATTGACATTTTTTTTAACAATGCGATATCCACAAAGAGGGTGCGTGGTTAGTCTATAACATTTTTATTGCAAAGTGTCAAAAGTCTGTGTAGTCATTGTTTTTAAAATATTAGGCATGATATTTTAGATTCTATTGGTATAATATTATATAGAAAAACATAAAACATAATAATTTAAAACACAATCAAAAGTAATCTAGGCATTATATATAAAATACACTAATTAACATTCTTTGTATGATATTTTAGATTTCATATTTAAAATACATTTTATTGTGTTATAAATTGTTACATTTTGTGTTTTTCTATGGAATATCATATCAAAAGAATCTAAGGTGCTGTTTGTTTTTTCTGTGGGAAAAGGTCTGCAGTCTGCGGACCACATCTGCAGGAGAAGAGGTGGACCAAATGTCTGCAGCTGCAAGGAAAATAGGGTTTGTTTTTTTTTATTTTATAAAACATCTTCTCAGACACACACTACACACTTTCACACACAAACCTCGATCTCTCTCCTCTCCGCCTTCATCACCACCACCAAGCACCACCGTCACCACAAACCTCCCCCGTCGCAACCACCCACCCCCGTCAAACTCTCCTCCCTCGATCTCTCTCTCTCTCTGCCTTCATCACCACCGTCACCACCGATCTCCGATGATGATGATGATGATGATGGTATCCTGCTGTTCAAGCACCACCACCGATCTCCTCCACCGATGATGATGATGGTCTCCTCCCTCGATCTCTCTCTCTCATCGATTTGGGGTTTGTTCGATTTAGGGTTTCGGTTCAAGCACCACCACCGATCTCCGATCTGGTAACACCACCACCACCGATCTCTCTCTCTCTCTACGGTATGTCGGTATCTCTCTTACTCTCTCGATTTGGGGGTTTGTTCGATTTAGGGTTTTGGTTCGATTTGGGGTTTTTGGGCAGGGATGTGGTGGTGGAGGTTTGGGCAGGGATGTGGTGGCGGAGGTGGTGGTGGAGGTGGTGGCAGGGATGTGGTGGTGGAGGTGGTGGCAGGGATGTGGTGGTCGATGATGATGATGATGATGATTATAACAGATGATGACGATGATGGTGTCGGAGCAGAGGTGTCGGAGGTGGAGGTGGTGGCGGAGCAGGGGTGTCGGAGGTGGAGGTGGTGGCGGAGTGGAGGTGGTGGCAGAGCAATGGTGTCGGAGGTGGAGGTGGTGCCAAGAAGAGATCTCGCAGACCTTTTTTAATGAAAGGTCTGCGAGAAAACAAACAAGCTGCAGACATCAAACGTCTGCGCGCGTCTGCATTGCGCAGACATAAGTGGCCAGAAGTACTTCTGGCCAAAAAACAAACAGCACCTAAAACATCATGCTTAAAATATAAAACACCATGCCTTCATAGACTTCTCACATTTTGTAGGTAAAATGCCATCTGTAGATGAGCCCTTACTCTGGCCATTGATGTGTCATTAATTGTACATATTTTTAATATATAATTACCACCTAATTCTACATACTTTTATGAATTTTTAGTTGCACATACTACCTAAATTGTTCCTATTTGACAAATGTCGTTTTCTAAGGTCACTGGATGAAAGAAGTAAAAAACGAGCATAAACGAAATAAAAATCCAAGATTCCAAGGAAATCAACAATTTGCCAGATAGGCATGGCCGTGCATAACACCAGGAGCACAAAGTCAACAAGCCAACCCAAGAATGGTCAACAAAAGTCCACGATATGCGGAGGCATGGCCGTGCACACCCAGGCACGCATGTGCTTAGCTAAAGCCAAATTGTAGAAGCTTTAAGAACCGACAAGAATTCCATGAAATATTATACCATGAAATGTGTTTGTTTTTAAAGAGATAAAAACTTGAGACATAAAATGTGTTTGTTTTTAATGAGATAAAAACTTGAGACCCAACATTGCCACTATCTCTCTCCGCAATTGGGCTACACAGTTGTCAAAATCGCTCAAAGTTCGCTCAACACTCGCTTGGAATATTTATTGCTTGGAAAATGATAATTCGATTTGAGGCACGGTTTTAAATGAGCCCCTTTGCTCGATTCGATTTGTAAACGAGTCAAGCATGAGTAAAGGTCTGCTCGGCTCGTGCACAACCCTAACCCTTACCTCCAAAAAGATATATTTTAGTATTTAATATTAAATTCTTTTTATTTCAAAGGCATTACTTTATGCTAAGAAATATCTCTTGAGTCAATAATTGTACAGTAAGATATTATATTATGTTTGAATAGATAGAACCCCACCTATCATGGTTCGCCAACTTTTATTACTGGAAACTTATCAAAATAGTCATGTTAGATGTTGGTTTTTCAGGGTGAAGGGGCACCCCCTAATTAGGTGAGTGAAATTTTTTTTAACCCAATCATACGTTGCCATGTCATTTCCCCTCTATAACTCCCCTCTTGTCCAAAAACGTACGGGGTGCACCCCTCTTACGGGAGTTGTTTTTTTATTCAAAAAAAAAAAAAAACAAAAAAACAAAAAATTGATTGGTTGTTACAAGCCATGGGGCCCACCATCAATTATCTTCTTGTTCGGTGACTAATCCCCCCAACCACCTCACTGATTTGCTGTCCCGCATGAATGGCGGTGCCTTACCTCTCGGCAAATGGTGTCACCGAAGGGGTCCCCGAAGGGTGCCCCGATCACCCTCAATAATAGACATGGGTTTCTAGCCTTTCCAATTTGTAAGAATCAATAGGACGGAGACAAGCAACACAAACAAGCTTAAATGGCTAAGGGATGCTGAATATCAAGGAATCAGAGTGGGACCACATGAGTTGTCACGCTACTGGCTGCTTGTCCACGTCTTCGGCCTTTCAAGGACACGTTTGATAACAATTCTGTTTAGGTTGGACGGTGTGGGGAACGTCCAGCCCCGTTAGAATCGACTGCATGTCGACGTTGGAGACGGGCATAAAGGAGAAAAGTTGGTACATTCCCTCATGGCCGGCCCTGGGGTGGGCGGGGAGGACCACCGGCTAGTGCCCGATATTTTGAGGGACACGTTTTTTATGAAAAAATCTCGATATGTATATGTAAAATAATTTTTTAATAGGGTATATCCATACAAACACCAATATAGACCCCCTTACAAAACTATTTTTATGGTTTAGATTAGTTATTAATCCGTTTGGCATTAGGTTTACACCTTTAGTGAGCCAGATACCCAATTTCGTTAAGGCCTAAGGGCACATTTTTTCGAGTTCGAACATGGTACACGAATTCTCAGGGCCGGCCCTGCATTCCCTACTCACACAAACATATACATACAACATATACATATATATTTTAGACTCATCCCCTATTTCCTTACCTTCATGCTCTTTGCCATATCCTCACACCGGATCTATGTAACGCCTATGTGGAGGGTCATCCTCCAAGGATGAGCCTCTCCCATACCGCATAGCCTTACAGCCAACTTTTCTTTTATTTTTTATTTTCAATCAGCCTCTTACCCACTGCCATATAAGCACCTCCCATCCGCCACCACTCGCTGCTACTGTCCAGATCTCATCTTCTACGTTAATTATAAATCATTAAAAATAAATCGAAATTATAAGAAAACAGAGAACATAAAATTTAAAATCATATTAAAATTAAAATCAGAAAATTGCAGGAAGGTACACTACCCTTTCCCTGCAATACTCCAACAAGTGTACGTTTGTATTGTCCAATTTACCATCATTTCCACTGCTTTTTCATAGACCAACTTTTCCTTTTCCCATCATCCATCCCTTCCCCTCCAATTTCCTCTCACATCCGGCTGCCATTCGATCATTTGCTTGCCACTGCACTTTATACATCCAGCTGCTGCTACTATTATCTACATCTCTTTCACCACCGCTCGCTACCGCTGTCTTCGCTGCTGCTCCTTTTCATATCCCGTTTCTACCCATCACCAGGTTTGATTGTTCAACCCATTTAAAAAAATGTTTTTTTTTTGGTAAAGGGTTACCCTAAGTGAAATTAAAAAAAAAAAAATGTTGATGAGGTGGTTTTGGTAAATCAACGAGACCAGAACACAGGATTACTACTAACCCGGTTTCAATACTTTCGAAATCTACAAGAAAATGACATCATTTTTAACAGACTTTTTTTACATCATTTTTAACAGAGGTTTTTTTCTTTTTTTTTTCTTCTAAAACAAATTGCTTCAAAAATTTTCATATATAGTGTGGTTGCTTATATGTATTAGTTAGAATCTCATCCATTTGTAACCCACTAATTTCCACTCTTTTTTTACTTTACAAAAAGAAACATGACAACAACAATCCCCAAGTTTGCTCACTTACAAATTCCACTTGAAGACGTACTAAACGCCACCAATAACTTTCATGATGATAACATCATTGGTCGTGGTGGATTTGGACCAGCATACAAAGGACAACTCCAGCGGTCCGGGAAATTAATCAAGATTGCTGCAAGGAGGTTAGATCGTACGCATGGTGAAGGACACGTTGAGTTCTGGACGGAAATTTCAGCGCTTTCAGATCTCAAGCATACAAATCTAGTCTCGATTGTCGGATTTTGCAATGAGAAAGATGAGAAGATAATCATAACCACGTATGCGGCCAACGGAAGTCTCCGGGAGCATCTAAACAATCCCAACCTCACATGGACGCAAAGATTGAGGATAAGTGTTGGTGTGGCTCGTGCGTTGAGCTACCTCCATTATGATGAGGGACGTGGTTATGGTTTTATACACCGTAACGTTAACAGCTCCACAATTTTATTAGACGAGAAATGGGAAGCTAAGTTATCCGGTTTTGAAATATCCATCAAACAAGCAGTTAACCGAATGGACCAGATCACCCTTTCTGAACCTATTGGCACAATAGGCTACGTGGACCCAGAAATTGAAAAGTCCAAAGGGGTGACCTGCAAGTCGGATATCTACGCATTCGGTGTTGTTTTGTTCGAAATATTGTGTGGGAGGAGAGCATATATCAAGAACGATGCTAATAGGTTACTAGCTACATTGGTCATGCATCATTATGAAAAGGAAACATTGCCCGATATAATCCATCCTGATCTAAAGAATCAAATGTCCAGACACCAAATATCCATAAGATCACTCAGAATATACTCAGAAACCGCATTTTCTTGCTTAAAGGAAGAGCGATCACATCGCCCACATATATTCAATATTGTTAACGAACTTGAGAAAGCATTGGAGAAAGCATTGAAGTTTCAACCACGACCTGAAAATTTTGTAAGACCTTTTTTGGCCTTTTTTTGTTTTTCTTTACGCCTTTAAGTTCATCTTCCTTTGTTCTTAGTTTGTTTACTTCAAATATTTTCACTCTAAGACCATGTGTAGTGGTTAAACACTATAATGCCCCCACCATGGGGCGTTTTGCGCCATGTGGCGTCCTAGTCAGCAAGGGGGCATTATAGCAAAAGTGGTGTAGTGGTGAAGAATTATAATGCCCATATTACTTTTAATGAAAAAAAAAAGAGTGAAAAGCATGTCAGACAAAAGCTCCAAAAGTGATTGGAGGAACCAAGGTGAAAAGTGAGGGTGGGCCACAAAAGTCAAATGCATGTCAGAAATTTGGGCGTTTAAATAAAAACGCCAACATTCAAAATTGTGAATTATAACGCCCAAAAACGCCCGCTGTAGTGGGGGGGACGGCGTTTTGGGGCGTTTTTTTTGAATTTTTTTTAAAAAACACGCCCCACTACGGGTGGTCTAAGAGGAAAAAAAACCAATATTGTCATATAATATTTGTTATTGTTAATTTTAACAATGTAATATTGTTAATTATACTTTAAAATTCATTGTTAGTTACAACTAAAATAAATTAATTAAAAGAATTGCTATATAACAGTTGTTTATTAAATAAAAGTTGTTTTTATATTGTATTTATAAAATTACCTGCGATCATATGGCCTTTACTCTATAGGTGCACTAGTTATGAGTGGTCAGTGGTGGTCTGGCTATGTTGGATGTTCAAAATAATATTTTTTTTGGTTTTTTACATATTTCCCCCTTCTAAGCTGACTTATTACCTATTTCCAAAAAAAAAAAAAAAAACAATTACATATTTCCCTTTCCTAACCCATATATATATATTACATATTTCCCCTTTTCATTAAAATTACTTTAAAAATGACTATTTTACCCTTAATGAACTATTAAATGAATATTGACATATTTCCCCTATCTAAGATCATCAATCAATTACATATTTCTCCAATTCATGTAGTATTTCTCCAATTCATATATATATTCATGCTTTTGTAATAGAATTGGTTCAGATTAGGGACGTACCCAAGTGGAGGCTTGGGTGGTGGGCGTCCCCTTTATTATTTTTTTTTTGGTACTTTATAGGCAAAAATCCCTATCGTACCCATTAAAAGTTTGGTTGAAACTTTTGTTCGCACCCCTAAAAAATTATTCGTGGGTCCGCCACTGTAACTTCAGTTGTGTCAGAGTCAGGTAGTATGATGAATTACATCTGGATCAGCATTGGTCATTGTGAAGAGCTCAGAAGGCAAATAACAATTCCCATTTAAAGTATCTGAACCATACTGAAATATAGTTGCTTAAGCAACTGTTGACACATGCTTGTTTGCAAGTCTCAATATCCACCTTCTCCATGTCTGCAATAATGTTGAAGTACGTAACGTTCTTAAATGGAAACAAAGTTGATGACACTGTTGATTACGTGTGAGCAGAGGACATTTCTTCCACAAGGCAAAGGATAATTACACTCTCCAAGATTAGTGTCAAGTAAATCAGCCACCATTTACATTCAATGATATTCATAAAAATATAGATATATACTATTCATTTAGCAAGTAGAAGAATTGGGGAAATACTACATGAATACATGAATGGGGAAATATGAAATTAATTGATGATATTAGATAGGGGAAATGTAAATATTCATTCAATACTTCATTAAGGGTAAACTAGTCATTTTAAGAGTAACTTTATTGAAAAGGGGGAATATGTAATTTAGACTGCGGGGTATGGTGGGGCTTGGGTTGGGCGTGGGTTGGGGCGGGTGCTGACACGTGGAATGGGAGCCCCCCCCCCCCCCCACTGCCTGGTACGTGTCCGCGGGGTATGTTGGGGCGTGGGTTGGGCTTGGGTTGGGTGCACCGCGTGGCAGGGTAGTTTAAAAAAAATATACAAAATTTAAAAAAATTACACAAACATTTATAAAAAAAACATACAACTTCATTAATATTTATAAAATTACATAAACCTAAAAATTACAAAATAAGAAACCTAAAGCGTTAAATAAATTTCAAAAAGGTCGATCTTGTCGAACGCCTTTTTTTCCTTGCCGCGAAACTCTATGTTCGCCACCGCCACCCGGTCCTCGTGGCTTAACTCGCCCCCGGGGGGAACGACTTCGTAGTAAGCCTTGAAACGCTCGAGCTTGGGACGTAGCTCGTGCCATTTATGTTGGCACGCGTTCATGTTGTGGTGGTCGTTACCGACGTTTAGTCGGTAGGCCGCGAAAGCTTCCGTCCAATATTTGGTTTGGCCCGGTGGCCGCCCCTTCATAGCGTCAACGACGCTTGTGACTAGGGCAAGTTCTTCGTTGTGGGTCCAGGATGCCATAGCGGGTTTGTGGGATGTTGGGTTTGTGGTGACCGACTGGGACAGCGGGTGGGGATATCGAATGTTTGGGACCACGATGGGGGTTGGGATGGACCACCCGGTTGGGGTTTGGGGGTATTTATAGGGGATGTTGGGGTTTGGGTGACCGGTTGGGGTGACCGCTTGGCCAAGCCAACGGTTTGAATTAAAAATTCAAAACTTTTGGGATGGCCCGCTATGACGTGGTGGGTGAGCCAATGATATTCCGCCAACTAAGATGGCCAAACCGCCCCACGCCTGGCTTGAAACCCATGCCCCAAGGGCCACGCCGAAACCCATGCCCACCCGGGGTGGTGGCTTGGGCGTTTTCCCCTACCCACGCCCAAACTCCTGCCCCATACCCCGCAGTCTTATATGGGTTAGGAAGGGGAAATATGTAATTGTTTTTTTTTGGGGAAATACGTAATAAGCCAGCTTAGGAGGGGGAAATATGTAAAAAACCCAATTAAAATTATTTCAAAATCACCATATATCAGTTGTTTATTAAACGTTGAGTTAATTGCCCGGATGGTCCTCGTGGTTTACCATTTTTTCACCTTTAGTCCCCACCATTTTAAAATAGCATGTTTGGTCACTATGATTCGCTTGGTTGTTACTCGGATAGTCCCAGAGTAGATGTTTGTTAATTTGCTCAATTAAGTTTGTATGAAATTATTGAATTACCCTTGCAATTAATAAACAATAATAAAAAAGATATAAAGATGGGCGCCCCCTCTTCTTCTTCCTCTCTCCCGCTCTCTCTCACCACCTGCACCTTAAACCCCCCACCATCTCCACCTCGAGTTCCACCGTCACCTTCAGCCTACCACCACATCCTGCACCGCCAACATCGCAAATAATTGGTTCGAATTAAACCAGATTGACCAAATCCTTCAAGACCAATTCCTCCTTCAAGATCAATTCCTCCTTGAAGATCAATTCCATCAATAAATTGGGAAGCCATTCATCTCGCAAAACCATCCAATTCTTCCTTTCTGTTTCATCCCCGATGAGAGGAGCATGGAACCAATTACCGAAGATATCACAACCACCCACCTATAGCCACCACCACTGTACACTGCTAACACCAAACCGTCACCTTGTCAAAACGTCATTTTTAACGAACCGAACAAAACTCATCGCACCAACTTAGCTTTGTCCGACCCTTTAGGCCCTTAGAAACTCGTCACCTTTACCATCCAGTTGACCTGCAACTGTCTCCGACTAAATGACACTCTAAATCGCCTCCTCTGCTCTTGTTACTCTCCCCGACCGTTGAAACCAACTGTCACCATCACCCACATTTCTCCGGTGACCACAACGTACGACCGGCAACCATCTTTTGGTCCCCGTTTAGACCACCTGTGACCACAATCGGTAGTCTCCAACTTTCTGCAACATCTGCCGCCCCTCCAATTATCTAAAACATGAACTAGTGTGGGTACTATTTAAATATTAAACCTTCAAATCCTTAAAAGAAATTTCCAGCAGGCTAGCTGTTTTCATGTTAACAAGCAGGTCATAGAAACAGAATTGATCTTGAAGGAGGAATTGGTCTTGAAGGATTTGCTCAACTTGGTTTAATTCGAACCAATTATTTGCGATGTTGACGGTGGAGGTTGGGGTGGTGGGCTGAAGGTGACGGTGGAGGTGGTGATTGTGAGTTGACGGTGGAAGTGGAGGTGTCGGTGGGTTTAAGGTGTAGGTGGTGAGAGAGAGGGAGAGAGGAAGAAGAAGAGAGGGCCACTCATCTTTATATCTTTTTGATTATTGTTTATTAATTGTAAGAGTAATTTAGTAATTTCATACAAACTTAACTGACAGACAGACATCTATTCTGGTGACTATCCGAGTAATAACCAATAACCGAGCAAATCATAGGGACCAAACATGCTATTTTAAAAAGATGAAGACTAAAGGTGAAAAATGGTAAACCACAAGGACTATCAAGGCAATTAACTCTTAAATGTTTTAATATTGTAATTTTTTTATTTCTATTATTAAATCTTTATTAAATCTTTTTATTGCTTCATTGTGATAATTATCACACCCATCTTACCACCACCACTACCCACTAAATTATTTTTAACGAAAATAATAAGAAAATTGCACTTTTGTTCTATTCACTTTGACAATTACCCTTATTCTCCTTTTCGTTTAGCATTTCTTACGTATCCATCCTTTCATTAGATGGACTTTATAAGGGGATGTTAAATGTACGCTGAAAAATCCTGTAAGTTGCACCCATTCATAAAATTAAAAAATAAAAACTGTTAAATAATTAGAGAAAAACTAAAAAGGAAATTCAACAACACTACTTTCTCTAATTACACCATTCCCCCTTAAGGCTTTCTCTAATTACACCATCCTCCTTAAGAATTTTATACTCAAATCAAAAAACCTCTCAACTGAATCCCAAATACTAAACTAACGAAACACCACCCATGGAATCACTCAATTCATGACCCCACATTTCTTGTGTTCATAGAGCCTTTAAGATCCAAACTGGGGTTCTCTCATTACGCTTCTGATTTACATAGAGCCTTCAAGATCAATTTTATTATCCACAATTCGTTCTCATGTATATAATAGGTATATGTAATTCCATAATTTGTAATTCTCTTTTCCCTTTGTCACATGTTTGCAGGGAAATAACTTGGAACACTTGAAGATTGAGCTTCATGATATAAAGTTAGCCACCCATAATTTTTCAGATACAAATAAAACTAACTCTAGCAAATGCTATACTTGGTACACAGTAGAACTCCGCCATTTTGCTAAAGAAAACCCTTCCTTCATAGAAGGGATAAGTAAAAGTAAACTATTTAAGAGACATGACACATTTGTTATAAAGCGCTTCCTTCCTGAAGATGACGAGTTCGAAGAAGAATTATTTTTCACAGAACTTGAAGTGCTTGCTAATGTTAAGCATCACAACATAGTCTCTCTAATAGGATTTTGTGTTGAAGGTTTTGAGAGGATACTTGTCACTGAGAAATTATCTATTGGATTCCTTGGTAATTGTTTGGGTGACGTAAGAGAAATGCGTAATTTGACTTGGGAAAAACGTTTGAAAATCTGCATTGACGGTGCGCACGCACTGAATTACCTTCATTATGAGATGGATGATAAGAAAGTGATGATACACAGTCATATAGATTCTTTTAAATTTGGGTTGGATGAGAATGGGAGGGCGAAGATCGAAGACTTTGAGTTTGCGGTATTCCTGCCTCCAAATCAAGAAGACGAAACTCTGTGTAAAAGAACATATTTTAGGTCCAAGTATCATGTGGATCCAGAATATGCGAAGATTGGTAAGCTAAAAAGAGAGTCGGATGTGTATAGCTTTGGAGTTGTTTTGTTTGAAATTCTATGCGGAAGAGAAGCTGGTGACCAAATTTACCTTAAGGAGAGTGAGAAAGGGCTCGTTCATGTTGCAAGACGAAACTTCTACAATGGAACAATAGAGGACGTGATTGATCCTACACTAAAGGAAGAAACCGGTAAAAAGATTTGTAATCCAATTAACAAGGATTCTTTGTACACATTTTTAAAAGTCGCAGACCAGTGTGTGGCGGAGACTCAAGACCAACGCCCAACAATGAAAGTTGTTCTCAAGGAACTTCAGAAAGCATTGGTCTTTCAAGTTATTCAGGTATGTTTGTGTGTGTGTATATAATCATGGGTGCAGGGGCGGACTTACAATGTTACTAAGGGTAGCACGGGCTACCCCTCAACCCCATCTCTGTAGTGTAAAAATACCCCTTAACTATGTTTCCGTAGTATAAAAATACTCTGCAACTTCGTCTCCATTATACAAAGGATACTCCTGGTCTAAAAAATAAAAAATTGGGATACCCCTAAATTTTTGGGCTAATTCCGCCGCTGCATGGGTGCATATTATCTTAATGCATAAGAAATAAGTATTATGCATATTCAATGATACAATTTCTTTTGGCTAAATTATTACATAGAAAAGGTCCTAAAAATATCCAAATAAGACACAATTGAAGAGAAGAACCATGTCATTTAAACACAAAACCTTTCAAAGATTAAAGACAACCTATTCTAATGCTATTGAAACTTAAGCTGTTCTTACAAAGACATCAATGTTGATCCACAACTGAAACTGTATGTCCATACTTTTTGTCTAATAAAGTAAATTTCTACTTTATAAGAACCCAATCTCTAGTGCTTCCATTTAAATAATTGGTTAGGGAGGCTGCCTCTTGGTTGAGGCTTATGGCCTCCTTTGATGAAGGTCATGCCCTTGCTGATTGGAAGCCCTTTGGGGTAAATAATAATGTGTTTTTGTCACTTTCTCACCTTTTTATTTGGATTTGAAATATTGCATGTTCCATAACATTATATTTATATGCGTTGTTCAACGCAAAAACTAATCTTCAGTTCACATCCATATCCTGGATGAATTCTCGCTACCAATCGTTTTCGTGTATAGAAGTTACAATGGAACACCCACTTTCTTTGACATTCATTATTTTGTTACCAAATTTGACTTGTTCATGGTATTAATTCTACATGATGTTAATTGAGTTTCCGAAAAGGGTGTTGATGAAAAAGTTATTTACCAAAATGGGTGATTTGAAAAATAATTACCAAAATGGAGTTTTTTTCTATATTTCTTTATTTTTTAACGGAAATTGGCTGATCGGAGTGTCGCGCTCCGGTCAAAGATAATATTTATAACCCTAATTACCCTTAACAAATAGCTAGTGGTAGCAAGGGGTCGAACCACGAAGAGTATGTGGTTTGCGAATGGACTTGATTGATTTAACGGTTTGTCACTATTATGAAGCTTACTAGATTATTTTTTTATGGTTTTTGTTTGTTTTGAAAAGATGTTGGAATGAACCTACAAGTTTAATTTTTAATTGTGACTAACAAGAACTTAAACAATTGCACGAGATTATAATTGATGATGTAACAAGATAAATAAACAAGGTTCACACCCGGTTCGGTAATTACAATCCTAGGATTTCTACACGTTTTAGATTTGATTCAATTGCAAAAGTGACTAACGAATTTAGTGTTACACGGTTTAGGTGCCAAGAGCTATCAACGTTATAAAGAACGGACCACAATGCACTTCGTTACCAAGAACATGTAAACTCTAACCTAGACAAGGCATAATTGCACATAAACATTTCATAAAGTCAAATTTAATCTTCACTCGACGATTTATGAATTCAATACAAATGCAAGACAATTGTCATAAGCTTCAAATCAAATCGCAATTTGTCACAAAATCAAACCAAGAACAATGTTAGAAACCCTAGACTTACAAAAACCTACACCGGGGTGAAACCTCCAAGAATTTAGCCGCTCATGGATGGACGAACGCTATCACCGAAAGAAGGAAACTTGATTAGGATCATCTTGAAGCTTGAGGAATGGTGAATGATGATGAATGGGGGTTTGGTTCGAATGATGGTGATGGAAGGATTGATGAATTAATGAAGCTAGGGTTTGGGATGGTGATGAAAGTGAATTGGATGGTGATTCGGGTTGATTCGGATGAAGGTTGGTGATAGAGATGGATTGAGAGTAGAAGGATGATAGGTTATGGCTCCAAGTTGTATTTTCAAACTCCAAAAAGAAGTGTAACTCCCGTATTGAATGAGCTTGGACCAATAGGAATCGAACTAAACCCCCAAATGATCAAAATTCCCGTTTCTGGTTTTGGCAGGCCGTCGCCGACGGCCCTCAACCCGTCGGCGACGGGTCTTGGATTTTCAACATTTACCCGACGGCTAAAACACCTGGATACGGGCATTTCTAGCCTACGGGCATTTTAAGGGGGCGTCGCCGACGGCTTGGTACCCGTCGGCGACGGGTTCTCAAAACTTGATTTTCAGCTTTCGCTTGTTTCGCTCCCGTTTGATCCGTAATGCGTTCCGATGTTCCGGTTTTCAATCCGATGACCCGTAAAGCTCCCGAAAAGCTCCTTAAACTTCATCAAACCTGCAAAAAACATTCTTGATTAAAAGTAGGCTATTCGAAACTAAAACTCACGTAAAAACGTTAAGTTAAACAATTACAAGCACCGGTTTTCAACCACGTATCACATCCCCACACTTGTCTTTTGCTTGCCCTCAAGCAAATCTGTTTTTCACTTTCACGTGGGTCGAACAACGAACATACATCCCATTCCCGAGACAAGGTTAAGGTCTAATGTCATACAAAAGTTCAAACTCTTTATAATATTCAATGTATTTAGCGGTGACGTGCTTTAGATACACAAATGGTTACCCAAGATTAACCCGCCCGTAAAACTAACAAATCATGCATATCCCTCACAATGTGCTCTCCACTCGGCTTAAAGTTTGCTAATCATGTGTAATGTATTAGCTTTTCAACAATTAATCGCTCAAACCAAATAGAACACGTACCCGCATAGGCTTGCAACTCAATCATTCTCCACTATCGAACACAAATACTAAGCACAAGTCAAAAGGTCTTTGAAGGGTTGTAACGGGGCTAGGCGAAGGGTAAGGAGTAGGATATTTTTAAAGTGACTATGGTGATGAAGAATTCGAATTTTATTACAACAGACTATACTAAACAAACGCAAACTATAAACATCCACAATGGGTAAAAACTTTCGCCTTTTATTCAACAAACTAATAGCACATCTTTTTGTGTTTTTCTCACTGCTTTTTCATTCTTTTTTCGCAATATTTTCTGATTTTTTTTTTTAACATATAAACCACAACTATACAAACAAATAATCCTAAAATCGAATTTCCATCACACGGTTTTAAAAGAAAAAGGTTTACGGTTATGGGCTACAGGGTGGTCAAATGAAAGGTTTAGGCTCAAAGTGGGCGACTAGGGGATTTATTTGGGTAAAGGTAAGCAAATGGTGTAAAAGAAAAAGGTTTACCTAATGCCTTAATCATTCTCGTGCTTGTATTCGGTCTATAGTCTCGAATGTATCAAAAGTTGCAAGTTCTACAATACGCGACTAATGGCCCACTCAACAAAGAAACATGTAAATGTGAATCTATGATGTAGAAAGGCTCAAACCTCACGTATAAGGGTATGATATGTGATATGCATACATTGCTAGCTCCTTAGGCGAATTATTCTCAAATAACCACCCACTAAATACCCGATATGCTTATTAATTTGAACTTGATCATGACAAAAGACCAAATGGTTTGTGACATCCCTCGTTGACTTGGTTACTTGTGCTTTTGAGATTGCTTTGAAAACAAGACATTTTTGAAAAAATTTTGAAATTTTCCCCCATCCCCACACTTGAGGTAAACATTGTCCTCAATGTGTAGTATTTAAATGAACGGGTCAAAATCGAAAATTTTTACTACTCCCCCATCCCCACACTTGAGGTACATATTGTCCTCAATATGTAAGAACTAGAGTTTGTAAAGCACAAGGGATGTGACACGGCTAACCTCCCCAAAATTACACCCCGGAAAATAAAATACAAAATACACTCCACTTATTTGCTAACTACAAATCAAAAGTAAAAAGAAACGTATGCACCTGGTTTTTCGCTAGTTCCTTGTGTGCTCTTCATCTTTTCAACTAAGCGGTCGTCTCACGAACATAGTGTACCTACAAATCTTAACCCTTGTGTAGAAGCATGCTTCTCACAACCATCAAAATTTGTTAATTACCTAGTTCTACCACTTTTATGAAATTATTACCAAGCCATACATTATTTTATTTTTGATTTTACGTGGAAAAATAATTTACAACAATAACAAGCCTAACTCACTTTCGTAGGAATCACGGTTTCATTTAGCGTATGCAACAAGCCCTTTAAACCTCCCGATAGCTCGGGAGGACGAGTCGGTCTCGTGAGGGTTATATAGGGAACACACC
Source organism: Helianthus annuus (assembly GCF_002127325.2). Taxonomy (NCBI): domain Eukaryota; kingdom Viridiplantae; phylum Streptophyta; class Magnoliopsida; order Asterales; family Asteraceae; genus Helianthus; species Helianthus annuus. The sequence goes on from NC_035443.2 coordinate 187,352,031, forward strand.
CACAAAGTTCATTTAACTAGGCAAAAATTAAATAGAAACGAAAAGCAATATACAACAACAACAACAACATGAAACATACCATACCTCTACCGCTGATATCGCTCATTTGGATCCGTTGGCGGGTTGGGTTGGTACGGATAACCAGTGAGGGCCTCGAACATCTCCCTATAGTTATCTAAGGGGCTTTGCTCCCCTTGAGGCGGTGGTTGGTACGGGATGGGGATGAAGCTGGACCCTACCGCTTCGGGCCAATGCGGCGTCGGGTCGGATGGGCCTTGAGGATAGGGAAGATCGGGGTAATTCGTCCACCCCGAGTGTTCGGTGTAGGGGAGGCCGGCTAGGTAGTCTCGATGGTGTCGCTCCTGATCATGCAACACCTTGGCGTTATTAATCGCCATCTGTTGTGAGACGTACATAGCACTCCACCGGCGGCGGTTTGCTTCTGCTTCTTGTTGTCGATGCGCCGCCTCTTCTTCTTCCCACGCCCGTCTTCGGGCCGCTTCGTCCTCCTGCATCTTTGCTAAATGTTCCATTTGTGACCTTTGCATGGCCTGGAACATCTCCTGCTCTTCCATGAATTTATTCATCCTTTCACGTTGGGCTCCTTGAGCCTCCCAATATTCGAGCATTGAAGATCCATGAGACCCTTCCCAAGCTTCTCTCCGTTGATTGTATTCCCGACCTTCGCCAATACACGCGGAGACATTATCAAATATCTCCTGTTGCCCCCTGTCAAAGTTTTTGTAAGAGGGTACCCGTCGTCGGGTCACAAAACCTGCCACCTCAGCGTTTATCTCCCTATGTGGCCGCATATAACGTTGCCTCGGCCTTCGTGCCTCGGAGGGTTCAGCTTCCTCCTCTTCTTCTTCCTCTTCCTCCATCTCCACATCTTCTTCCTGCACGGGTGGTGCCCCGGAAGTACGAACCTCAAACTTGTCCCCCAATTCATCGGTCACCACATACCTATTTCCCGAGAACTTGACCTCGACCTTCCAATTTTTCTTCATGTAACCCCAAGTAAATTCTTCCACTGGTTTAGAGACCCATAGTGCTTCCGAGGGCAAGCAATTCTGCTGCACGAGCATGGCACTAATGAGGCGTGCATACGGAATGAACCGCCTCTGAGACGACTCCCTGGTAGCCCACGTGTTCATCATGACTATGTGCCTCCACGACAGTGTCGGGGTTCCATACAATAAGGCATGCACCACCCTGCAATCACTGACTCTCACACCCCCACGATCACCAAATCTTACCAAAATGTTTTCAACCGAGATCCCTTGAAGGATCTTTCCTTCGAGCGACATATGCTTCTTTTTCATGTCACCCCCTGGGTGGGTTGGCAAAACAACATCTATCAACTGCTCCATATCGTTGATGTTCAAATGATTATCAAAGAAGTTCTCAATGGATGGGTAGTCATAGGCTTGTACCCCCAAAGAGTCAAACCTAGCAATCCGATTCATAGTTTCAAAAGACATCGTCATGTTTCCTCGAGATGTCTTCCCCACTAACTTCCATTGCGAAGGGGATTCATTCTTGTTTACAAACTTCAACGTGGACAACCACTCACACACTTCCGACAAGTAAATCCGGTGAGTATTGTCTTCGCACCAATCCAACACACTCTCCCATCCCAACCTCTCAAACATTTGCACAATCCCGATTTTCCGGAATTCTTCCACATTCACGGATCGTTCACACACCACTCTTGTCGGAATCGACGTGTTCACCCCATTTGTCATCTTCCATTTCCACAACTTAGCTTCCAACTTTCTATCTTGGTAGCTCGACAACTGTCTGTTCTTCTCGTCATCCCAAATTCGGGCATTTTGACTATCCCTGAACTTTGCCCATTCCCAATCTTGTCGGTATAATCTTGCATCATTTTCTGCAACAGTGCTCGGTTGCTCCCACTTCTTCGGTATTAAACCGGAAGAAGACCCAATCCCAGATGATGAAGCTTGACCCGTAGTCTTTTGTCTCTTGCTTCCTGCCATGACTACAATCAAAAACAAGCAAAACATCAATATAGATTCAACCTTCATTAACTCCCAAACTTTGAACATGATGTATGATGTTGACAATTTAATTAACAAGTATACGCAAAGTCGCCTCTTTAAACTTCTAAAGTCGCTTACTTTATCATAACTTATTAATCTTTTGTCAATCTTACAATGTCTTATAATTTCAACAAGAGTCAACATCATATTCATGTTCAATCATGTTCATAACAGTGTAATCACTTCACTATGGTTATGACATGCTCAAATTCCATTCAAAACTACTAATCTTGCCCAAAATCATGCTATCATAACATACATTGTCTAAACAACCTACTCTTAAACCAAAAAAAGTTTAAAATTTCGGAAGACAAACACTAATATATAATAATCAAGCATAAATTTAAGAGGAATCCATACCTTTGATGTTGTTAGACAAGAAAAACTAAGAAAAGATGACAATCAAGCACTTTGATGAACACCCTTTCAAAAACCCTCAAGAACACGCCCAGAAATCTTGCACAATAGCAAGAATTGATGAAAACCGTGTTAGGGGTTTTGTTTGTCTTAAAAAATCACTCAAGATGGACCCAAGAATTAGTGGATTTGGTGGAGAATTGAGGAAGTTATGAGAGCTTGAAGGTTTCTAGGGTTTGGGGAATAAGATGGAGAAGATGAAAGAGTTGGGTGAATTTGGAGAGAAAGAAAGCAGGGAATTTGTGGTGAAAAAGTGAGGTAAGATGATTGGGGTTCGAGTTTGTGGTTCAAAGTAGGTTTGGAAGAGGTTTGGTGAGGTGAAAATGGGTTTTAAATCGTTTTTTACGACCTTGGAACGAATCAGCGTCGGAACGAAATTGGGAACCCGTCGTCGCCGACGGGTAGTGGAAAAGTGATGTGGTGCCGACGGCTAAAACTGTGTCTACGGGTATTTAGGAACCTCGTCGCCGACGGCCATCACCCCGTCGCCGACGAGTAGTGGTTTTTTTTTTTTTTTTTTTTTTTTTTTTTTTAAAACAATAACCGTTAACAGCCCTACCACCCCCCAAAAATTCGTGTATTGTCCTCAATGCACCAAATCAAGTCTAACACATACCTTGTATCTTCACGACCCGTTTGGAATGCCCGAACTTCACACAATCAAGAAAGGTTAGTATGAACCGGAAACGATTCACATTCAATTACGAAAACAATTAAATAAGTGTACATAACTTTACAAAACCTGTTACCGGACCTTTTAATTTACCTCATATGTTGGTACACTTCCCAAGAAACATACCAACTCCACATTTGCATCCTTTTTCTCTTCATTACCATCAAGGAACGGTTTAAGGCGGTGACCGTTAACCGTTTGCTTCGACCCGTCCTTCGGGTCCTTGATTGTAACATCTCCAAGTTTTCCGACCCGTGTAATCACATATGGGCCCATCCACTTGCTCTTGAGCTTTCCGGGGAAGTATTTAAGCCTCGAATTGTAGAGCCAAACCTTTTGACCCACTTCGAACTCCTTTGGCTTCAACTTCGCATCATGTGCCCGCTTCATGTCATCCTTGTACTTTGAGGCACACTCATACGCTTCTTCCCTAAGCTCCTCCAACTCACAAAGCTTCAACTTTCGCTCCTTTCCTGCATCGTCATATTTCATGTTAACCTCTTTTATAGCCCACCAAGCATGATGCACAAGCTCAACTGGTAAATGGTAATTTCGCCCATAAACTAAGCGATAAGGAGTAGTTCCAATAGGTGTTTTATGAGCCGTTCTATAGGCCCATAAAGCATCATTCAACTTTGTTGACCAATCCTTTCGGTCGGGTCGAACAGTCTTTTGCAAAATTTCTTTTATTTGCCTATTGGAAACCTCAACTTGACCGCTTGTTTGTGGGTGGTAGGGAGTAGCAATTCGATGGTCAACACCATACCGTTTCAAGAGTTTGCCAAAATTAAAGTTCTTGAAATGAGATCCCCCATCACTAATGATTACTCGGGGAACCCCAAATCGAGAAATTATATTCGTTTGAACAAAATTGCAAACAACGGTATGGTCATTCGTTTTGGTGGCAATCGCTTCGACCCATTTGGATACATAATCGACCGCCACCAAAATGTATAAATTGCCATGCGAATTAGGGAATGGGCCCATGAAATCGATCCCCCATACATCAAAAATATCTACAATAAGGATCGGTTGCATGGGCATTTCATCCCTTTTTTATATACTCCCCAACTTTTGACACTCAACACAGTTTTTAGCGAAATGAAAAGCATCCTTAAAAATAGTCGGCCAATAAAGACCGCTATTTAGCACTTTGTGCCCTGTTTTGTGACCACTAAAATGGCCCCCACAAGCAAATGAATGCAAGTGCATCAAGACGCTAGGAATCTCCTCGTCGGGTATGCATCTTCGAACGACTTGATCCGGACAAATCTTGAATAAGTCCGGTTCTTCCAACGTGTAATATTTGATTTGAGACAGGAAATGCAACCTCTTCCTTCTATCCCAATGAGCCGGCAAGTCACCTGTAACCAAATAGTTAACAATATTAGCATACCATGGTAATATTCCAACTTTTAAGATGTGCTCATCTGGAAAAGTCTCATTAATTTCTTCACGGGAAGAATCCTCTACACTCAATCGAGACAAATGGTCCGCGACCACATTCTCACTCCCTTTCTTATCTCGAATCTCCAAATCAAACTCTTGTAATAGGAGTACCCATCGGATCAAACGCGGCTTAGCATCCTTTTTCTCCATGAGGTACCTGACAGCACTGTGGTCAGAATAGATAATAACTTTGCTACCCCATATGTAAGCCCGGAATTTATCTAATGCATAAACCACCGCAAGTAGCTCTTTCTCAGTTGTTGTATAGTTAAGTTGTGCATCCGAGAGAGTCTTACTTGCGTAGTAAATGGCAACCGGCTTTTTGTCTACCCGTTGACCCAACACGGCCCCAACCGCATAGTCGCTTGCATCACACATAATTTCAAATGGTAATGACCAATTTGGTGATTGCAAGATTGGGGCCTCAACCAATTTCTGTTTCAACACATTAAAGGCATTTTCACACTGTTTGTCAAAATTAAAGTCTCGGTCTTTTAACAAAAGATTACATAGGGGTTTTGTAATATCACTAAACCCTTTTATAAACCTCCTATAAAACCCCGCATGACCTAAAAATGACCTAATACCTTTAACGGTCGTGGGATAAGGTAAAGTAGATATGACTTGTACCTTAGCACGATCAACCTCTATCCCACGACTTGACACCACGTGCCCCAACACAATTCCCTCTTGAACCATAAAATGGCTCTTTTCCCAACTTAGGACCAAACTAGTTTCAACACATCTTTTTAACACTTTGTCTAGTTGGTCCAAACAAGTCTCAAATGATGATCCAAAAATTGAGAAATCATCTATGAAGATTTCTAAAGACTCTCCCACCATATCGGAGAAGATACTCATCATGCACCTCTGAAAGGTGGCGGGAGCATTACATAACCCAAACGGCATCCGCCTAAATGCGAAGGTACCGTAAGGACATGTAAAGGTAGTCTTTGCTTGATCTTCCGGATGGATGGCAATTTGGTTATAACCGGAATAACCATCTAGGAAGCAATAAAATTTTTGCCCCGATAATTTCTCAACAATTTGATCAATAAACGGTAAAGGAAAATGATCTTTGGAAGTTGCGGTATTCAACTTCCTATAATCAATACAAATTCGCCACCCGGTTACCGGCCGGGTAGCTACCTCTTCACCTGCGTCATTTTTGACGACTTGTATGCCGGCTTTCTTGGGAACCGTTTGTGTCGGGCTCACCCATTGGCTATCCGAGATCGGGTAAATGATACCCGCGTCAAGCCACTTCAACACCTCTTTCTTTACGACCTCCCGCATGTTCGGATTTAACCGCCTTTGCGCATCTCTAACGGGAGTCACATTCTCTTCCGTGATGATTTTGTGCATCACCACCGAGGGACTAATACCCTTCAAATCCGCAATGGTCCATCCAATCGCCGCCCGATTGGTGACCAATACCTCCATCAACTTTTTCTCTTGCTCTCCGGTTAAATTTGATGCAATGATAACCGGGAGAGTATTGCCCTCTCCAACATAAGCATACTTGAGATGCTTTGGCAATGCTTTCAATTCGACTTCCGGAGGCTCCACTAAAGACGGCTTCAATTTAGTATCAATGCTCTCCGGTAAGCTCTCAACTTGGTGCGTCCATGTCGGTTTTCCTTCTCTAACCGCAAGCACCTCTAGACTCCTCACTTCCTCGTCCATGCTTCGTTCCACCTCCACCTATGACCTGTTAAACACATAGCAATCCTCCATTGTGTTTTCCCCATAAACGATTGTGTCGCAAAGAGGTATACACGTGTCAACAATGTCTGCCATAAAGCATTCATCATCAACTGGAGGGTTCATAAGTCCGGAAAAAACATGCAACCTCAACCTCCGGTTTCCAAATGTCATGTCAACCGTCCCCGTTCTGCAATCGATTTGAGCATTTGCAGTTGCTAAGAACGGTCGACCCAAAATCACCGTAGGTTGTTTGGTTGGGTCCTTGGCCACATAATCAAGTACAAGAAAGTCCACCGGATAGTAAAAATCCTCGATTTTCACTATCACATCCGAAACAATCCCACGGGGTAGTTTAGGTGTCAAATCGGCTAACACCACGGTGGTGTTTGCCGATTGAAGTGGACCAAACTCATATTGGTCATACAAACTACCCGGTAGAATGCTTACACTAGCACCAAGATCTAGAAGCGCCCGATTGATTTTAAAATCGCCCACTTGAATTGAAATGATAGGCGCACCCGGATCTTGGAGCTTAGGTGGAAGTGCACCCGAAAGAATCGAACTCACGTTTTCGGTTAAATCTAATTTCTTTGGAAATTTGTGAGTGCGTTTTTGGGTACACAAATCTTTCAAGTACTTAGCATAAGACGGTACTTGTTTAATTGCATCCAAAAGAGGTAAATTTATTTTTACTTGTTTGAAAATTTCCAACAACTCTTCTTGTTGTGGACCTCTTTTGTTTGCAACCTTTTTCGTCGGTCCCTTCAATGCTTCGGGATAAGGGGCGGTATTAACCTCCACACCCTTTTCCTTAGCCTTGGGGACGGGGATGGCCACAACGGGAGTAACATTATTCTTTTTCAAATCATTTTTATTTTGACCCGTTTGGCCATCCTCAAGCTCATCATCACTAGCATCTTCCACCACCCCTTCAACAAATTGGGATGGTGGTGTTTTGACACCATTATCAACAACTCTACCACTACGTAAAGTAACTTTATTAATTGGTACCTCACGTGTGTTTCTCGAGCTCGACCCCTGATGCTTAGGGTTTATGGTGGTGTCACTTGGAAGCTTCCCCGTGCCTCCCTTGATTTGGGCCACTTCTTCCGCTAGTTGGCCTACTTGTTTTGCCAATGCCTCATGTGCTTTGTCTCGAATCTCATTCTCCTTCTTGGATTCTTGCATCATTGAAAGCATCACATCCATCTTTGTATTCAAGTCATTGCCACCGGTTTGGTTGTTTGACCCACTTCCGTTACCGCCTTGGTTGTTATAATTCTTTTGGTACCCACCTTGGTACCCTTGGTTGTAATTTCATTGGTAGCCTCCTTGGTTACCACCTTGGCGGTTTTGGTATGATGACCCGCTTCCCCCTTGATTACCCGGTTGGAAATTCGGGTTCATTTGATTTGAAGCATTACCATACCGAAAGTTGGGGTGATTTCTCAAACCCGGATGGTAAGTGTTGGAGTTCATGTCATATTGCTTCCTATCTCCATACACTTGATTGACTTCTTCGGTGTAACCACTCGAACCCATTGAACATTGCTCGGTGCTATGTCCAATATCACCACAATCTTCACACACCTCGAATTGAACCGCGTTCACCTCTTTCTTCTTTTTCAATTGGGCTATCTCCCGCTCTAAGGAGGAAATCCGATCCTTAGAATCGAGATCGGGAAGTGACCGGGAAACTGGATGCCTTTTTGCTCTATCGGCCGATTCTTTTTGTTTGGACCGTTTGCTCATTCTCTCCAAAAATTCCCAATCGTCATCCTCATGGTTGCTCAAAAGTGTACCATTGCTTGTCGTTTCAAGCCGATTCCAAGTCGCATCATCTAAGCCCCGTACGAAACATTTCACCAATTCCCATTTTTCTATTTGGTGATGTGGGCATCTCCTCATTAGCTCTTTGAATCGGGTGAATGCTTCATGTAACGGCTCACTTGAAAGTTGACGAAATGACCGAATTTCATCCCTAGCATCATCGGTCTTGGCCATGGAATAGTATTCATCCAAAAATGCTTGTTGCATTTGTTCCCAAGTTCGAATACTATTGGGCGGAAGTGTAAAGAACCACTGCTTTGCTTTATCCTTCAATGAGAATTGAAATAGGCGAAGTTTCACTTCCTCCAATGCGAAATTGTGTCCTCCAATAGTATCACAAATAGATGAGAACTCCGTTAAATGGTTGTACGGCTCATCGTTAGACCTTCCGTTGAAATGAGGAAGGATGTTGATGTAATGCGGTTTACAATCAAACATCCTCCTTTCACATACTATTGGAGAATTGTTTTCGGTCACTATTGGTCGGAAACGGTCATTGACTCCCCGTGGAGGTTGTTGACGACGTTGTGGCCCATTAACTTCTTGATCGCCCGGTCTTCGATTATCCCGTCGTTCATCCCTTCTATCCTCTCTTCGGTTATCCCTCGGGTTACCACCGCCCACAAAACGAGGAATCCGGTTAGGGTTTACATTGTTGTTGTTATTGTTGTTGTTGTAAAACCCTTCATTCCGGTTTCGTCGGTTGTTGTTTTGTGGTTGACGGTTGTTCCCATAACCATCATTTCTTCCACCCCCATAGCCATATTCTTCTTCCCCAACGTAGTTGGCGTTTTGATAACCAATTTCCTCATCATCATATCCCCTAGCATTGTAAACATTCCCCCTATTCAAATAACCCCAATCTTCGTCCTCGTTGGCTCGATCATCATAATAACCCCCATCGTCCGAATTTTCCGTATGAATGCTCACATGTTCCGGCGATTGATAACCGGGAACACTATACGGTTCATCATCGGGGATTGCATTCCTTAAATCGTCGAGGTTGAGAAACGGGTCTTCATTCGCGGGATTGCCGCGATCACGGTTACCTCTACGATCGGAGTTAACATTCCGATCATCAAGGTTGATAGGTAGCGATGCTTGTCGGTGAAGAGGTTGTTGTTGAGGTGTTCGTTGGGCATTGTTGGTATTTTGGTTTCGGAAAGGTGGAGTGGGTGGTCTTGCGTTGGTGTTACCACCCGGTTGCTCTTGAGTGGGATAAAAGGTTCCTCGGGATTGGAATTGGTTTGGGTGGAGGTTCTGGTTTGGGTTAAAGTCTTGGTTGGAATTATGGTTTGCCATTGAATCGGTTTCAATGGTCGGCGTGAGTGGTGGTGTTTGGTTGGTTTGATTAGAAGCAAGAGTTGCTTCTAACCGGCTTGCTAGGTTTCTTCTTGCAAGTCTTTCAATTTCCGGTTCGTAGACTAGCGGTGAAGTCCTACCAGAATTTCGTGTACGCATGCACTACCTGTAACCTGCACAAATAACACACCTCGCGTAACAAGGAAAGAGACAGTACAAAAAGAAAGCAAAACAATTTAAACAGTTAATCACACAAATTCAAACAATATCCAAACACAAAGCGCACGCACTCCCCGGCAACGGCGCCAAAATTTGATCGATATCAGCGGTAGAGGTATGGTATGTTTCATGTTGTTGTTGTTGATCGGAGTGTCGCGCTCCGGTCAAAGATAATATTTATAACCCTAACTACCCTTAACAAATAGCTAGTGGTAGCAAGGGGTCGAACCACGAAGAGTATGTGGTTTGCGAATGGACTTGATTGATTTAACGGTTTGTCACTATTATGAAGCTTACTAGATTATTTTTTTATGGTTTTTGTTTGTTTTGAAAAGATGTTGGAATGAACCTACAAGTTTAATTTTTAATTGTGACTAACAAGAACTTAAACAATTGCACGAGATTATAATTGATGATGTAACAAGATAAATAAACAAGGTTCACACCCGGTTCGGTAATTACAATCCTAGGATTTCTACACGTTTTAGATTTGATTCAATTGCAAAAGTGACTAACGAATTTAGTGTTACACGGTTTAGGTGCCAAGAGCTATCAACGTTATAAAGAACGGACCACAATGCACTTCGTTACCAAGAATATGTAAACTCTAACCTAGACAAGGCATAATTGCACATAAACATTTCATAAAGTCAAATTTAATCTTCACTCGACGATTTATGAATTCAATACAAATGCAAGACAATTGTCATAAGCTTCAAATCAAATCGCAATTTGTCACAAAATCAAACCAAGAACAATGTTAGAAACCCTAGACTTACAAAAACCTACACCGGGGTGAAACCTCCAAGAATTTAGCCGCTCATGGATGGACGAACGCTATCACCGAAAGAAGGAAACTTGATTAGGATCATCTTGAAGCTTGAGGAATGGTGAATGATGATGAATGGGGGTTTGGTTCGAATGATGGTGATGGAAGGATTGATGAATTAATGAAGCTAGGGTTTGGGATGGTGATGAAAGTGAATTGGATGGTGATTCGGGTTGATTCGGATGAAGGTTGGTGATAGAGATGGATTGAGAGTAGAAGGATGATAGGTTATGGCTCCAAGTTGTATTTTCAAACTCCAAAAAGAAGTGTAACTCCCGTATTGAATGAGCTTGGACCAATAGGAATCGAACTAAACCCCCAAATGATCAAAATTCCCGTTTCTGGTTTTGGCAGGCCGTCGTCGACGGCCCTCAACCCGTCGGCGACGGGTCTTGGATTTTCAACATTTACCCGACGGCTAAAACACCTGGATACGGGCATTTCTAGCCTACGGGCATTTTAAGGGGGCGTCGCCGACGGCTTGGTACCCGTCGGCGACGGGTTCTCAAAACTTGATTTTCAGCTTTCGCTTGTTTCGCTCCCGTTTGATCCGTAATGCGTTCCGATGTTCCGGTTTTCAATCCGATGACCCGTAAAGCTCCCGAAAAGCTCCTTAAACTTCATCAAACCTGCAAAACACATTCTTGATTAAAAGTAGGCTATTCGAAACTAAAACTCACGTAAAAACGTTAAGTTAAACAATTACAAGCACCGGTTTTCAACCACGTATCATTGGCCTGTAATAATCTCACCTAGACCTTATTGGCTATTAATAATCTCACCTCAGAAGATTCCCCCCACCAGTCCCACCTTTCACTTATTTTTCCTACAATGGTCCCCGGTTAAAAAAACTTAACGGAGTTAAGTTTTTATCCAAACTACAAACAAATTTTTTAGGGCTTTTGATTAGAACGACGATACGAGTCCGTTGATGTAAAACTTGCCTCGAAACGGTGCTCCAAACGATGAATACAACGCTTCAATTCAGGTGTTTAAATTTCCAATTAACCAAAATCAAGTTACTTGGAGCACCATTTCGAAGTAAGTTTTACATCAATGGACTCGTATCATCGTTCTGATCAAAAGCCCTAAAAAATATGTTTGTAATTTGGAAAAAAGCTTAACTCCGTTAAGTTTTTTTAACGGGGGACCATTGTAGGAAAAATAGGTGAAAGGTGAGACTGGTGGGGGAAATATTCTGAGGTGGGATTATTAATGGCCAATAAGGTCTAGGTGGGATTATTATAAGCCAATTCCCCATTTTTTAACTAGTCTGTTATAATCCTTCTATTTTTATTTAATCAAGCTATCACATTTATATTCTTTTCTTCAATCTAACTAATTATATAGATTTTTTAACTAACTTATTAATTATTATATATATTTTTTTCTTTTTTATAAGGAAACCCATGTTAAAACAAACTGAGTGCTAATACCTCTCATCTACTGTTTTAATTTTTTTTTTGAGATTAATTTTTCATTTATTATTGTTCGTGTAGTTAATTACCAATTCAAATGAAAACCTATAATATAGTATTCCCTAAAGTTACATAAATTTATTAACAATCAGTGGGCAAAATATTTACGTAGATTGATTGGTTCATAATTTTATTGGCCAACTCAATACTTATTATTATTTTTTATTATCAACTTATTTTTTAATAGTCACGAACAACATTTATTTCATTCAATTAATGTAAATATGGACACATGTCTCGTTTACAAAAAAAGAAAACCATGTCTGTGTTTGATTGTTTGTTCGATTTAAGTTAAATAAATGAATATGAACGTGCTACTTTAGTGATCGCTTACATCTCTAAAATTAGAATAATTTAGCTTACTTAAATGTAAAAGGAAATAAAAGAAAAACTATTATGAAAAAAGAATTATATTTTGTCGGTTAAAAAGTAAATACAATATAAAGAGTAATTGTTTGGAGAAAATAAATTAAAAACATATTAGGGTTAATTGAAAAAAAGAAAAAAAATATAATAGATTAGTTAATAATAAAGAAATAAGAAATAACACTCATTTTAATAATTTTTTTTTAAAATCACCCACTTTGGTAAATATTTTTTCCACCCTCACCAATTTGGGAAAAAAGTCATTACAAAACATCTATTTTGGTAATTATTTTTCAAAACACCCATTTTGGTAAATAATTTTTCCACATACACTCTTTTGGAAAAAAACTCGATGTTAATTTCCTGTTCATATTCATTATTTTGTTACCAAATTTAACTGGTAATTTATTGTTAAATTTATTTGATGGTTTTTTTAAGGTATCATCTTTAGACACCAATTTCGTTGACATCTTATAATCTATTATATTATCAATTATTTCATTGTTTTATAGTTTTCCTTAACAAATAGCTTTCACAGCCAATGTGTAGTTTTATCACAAATTTATAGTTTTGAGCACTAATTTTATTTTCTCAAATACTATTTCTTAAAGGAGGAGCAAGTACATGAGCCAAATATGGACCAAGTTGTCGACGAACTTCAGATAACAACTTTTCAAACTCCTGTAAGACCTTCCTTTTTTTTACTTCATCTTTTTGGTTAGTAATTTTTTTATGAATGAAACTAAATTATAATTTGATAGAGGTAATGCGTAAACTACTAAGGTGCAACCCGCCTTGTACCACGGGGAAAACAGGAAAAAGGATTTAAAGTATATAGTATATTCGGCACATTTTTGCCATCCCTATGACGCTTAACCCTAAAAATTAACCGGGTTTGTAATAAAGGACCTAACCTGAAACAAAAAGCACATGTATGTAAAGGTCAGCGGGTGAAATCTTAAACGTTAAAAATACAAGGTTTGAACAAAACCTATATCATACACAAAATGTCTTTATGAATTGTATACAATCACCAAATGATGGATCAAGTTTAACTAACTTAGACATAATTTATAATTTTAGCTGACTTAAAAAAAAACAAGGTTTCAATATGTTTAGATAATAGGTTTATTATCTATTATTTTTTAATATAATCAAATGAACACGAATGAATGTAAACGAAAGAACATGAACGAACGTAACCGAACATATTACCGAACGTTCACGAACGCAGTCGAACGAACGGGACATTTGTCCGTTTTCGGTCGCTAAGCTAATCGAACGAAACTTTTTGTTCGTGTTCGTTTGCTAAGCTAATCGAACGAACATAAACGAACTTTCTGCCGAACGATTCACGAACAGTTCGCTGAACCAGTGGCGGATCTAGAAAACACTCATAGGGGTAACGTTTTCAAAGAAAGGGGTAACGAAATCGAAAAAACGTCAATTTTTTTCCAAAATTTACACTACTGCCGGAGCGCCAAGGGGTAGCGAAGACTACCCCTTATCATAAGGTACATTGTAGGTCCCTCTCGAAGGATGAGGTCAAACCTTAACCTTGTTATGTTAACACACTAGCAAGTGCGGAATCCAAGCTAGAGTGCAACCGAGTTGAAACAAGCACAAACACAAGACACACAAAGTTCACCGATTAACACCACTTGTATTAATACGAATGAAAGGTTCCGGTTACAAGCTCAATGTTTACAAATCAGTTTTGCAAACTCTCTAATGTGTGTGTTCTTGACAGAAAGCTCTCACTTGTCTATCTCTCGAGTATATGTCTATCTGTCTGTGAGTGCCTGTCTTTCTGTCTCTAAAATGAAATGAACACACTGCATGGGTATTTATACCCAGCACAGAAAGTCTGGTCGAAGGATCAGGATTACTGATCGAAAGATCATCTTTCGATCAGACTGCTATCGAAGGATTCACAGGGACCTCGAAGGATGATCTATCGAGGTCTATCAATCATCCATCGAAGGTTCATCTTTCGAGTTCATCGAAGGATCTTACTATCCTTCGATGAGTCATCCTTCGACACAGACATGTTAACCATTTTCTAACTGATTGGCCAAGTCAAACCAGGAGGATGGTTGACTTGGTCAACTTACAGGACTAACAAGGACACCGTTTTACATCATGACCGAATACAGACAAAGTACAGACACAAGTGCACCAACAAACTCCCCCTTTGCTGTAGCTTTGTCTCGATCTTGATCATATTTGATCTTCGTGTCTTCAAGACTCTGATGTCCTTTCAAGTCTTCAATGTCGGAGGATCTTCAAAGTCTTCACGTCTTGAAAGCAGAGAGTGTATCAACAAACTACCCGTATCATGTAGGAAGTGTGTTGACAAACTCCCCCTTAACATAAGCTCCCCCTTGAGTTATGCTCGTGAAAAACTTTGATCTTTATGAATTGAGATCCTTGTGGTGTTAATGATGGTCAGCGGCAAATCGATCATTTTCATCACTTGAGCGCCTTCACGTCGTGTCTTCATTCCGAAGCTTTGTCATCGACCATGTGCTCCTTGCCTTCAGAATCTGCACATGCAAGAAATCTAAACGCGTAATGAGAACAACTGCTTGGAATATAGTTAGCATAAACAAATGACACACGTATGACCATGTTTCAATCTAACACCGTCCGACAGTTTGAAAGTTTAACAAATTTATCAATTTTAGTTTCTAACTTTCAAAACTTGCAAATTTCGACCGTTTATGAAGATTTAGTCAATTCGGTTTTCGTTCAGGTTTCAGGTAACGAAGACTCGAGTTCCAGCATCGTACGATCGAAAATAAATTAGAAATAAAATCTTTTTGGCTTTTATAAAGTTTATATTAAAACACACCTAAAATCTTTTTGGTATTTTTTGAATTTTTCAAATGTAAAAACTGAAAGCAGGAAATAAATATATGCAGACATTCTTTTTGCGAGTTTCGAGGGTAAGAGAATCATATCAGTGTACGGTCATGCCAAAACGCTCTTGTTGTTCAATTAGTTAACATTAAGATAAGCATCCTATAACAATTATCGGTATTGTTGTCCACTTAAGCTCAACTTATCAGATGTAATCATGGCGAGGGGATACGTTAAAGGTATGATTTATACTTACCGACCGGTGTTCATCCACATCACGACACATTCCCGTATCAAGGTATGCACGAGAGTTCATCTTACCTGTGAGTATACCGATTATCATCTGTTTGACCGTATATGATGTGAGATTCTCACTTATTTTGATTTGAAAACAAGCCCTATGTGATATAATCACTTATTGATGAGGAACTTGATTTTCATATGCATGAGGGCACAGGAGCAAGTCCGTGAACAGGTCAGTACTTTCGTACAGCAGAGTGACGAACTTGACTCCCGGATAAATGTGATATTTTATCACTTATTTGTTTGGACATGTGATTGTTTATCACTTATTGAGGTCGTATGCAATATGTACACGTATGTATAGTATCATGGAAGATCTAGACTTGCGTCCCAGTTATTTTTCGGTAAAAGATACAACCATGATACCCAGATGATAAGCAGCATAAAGACCGAATATCTCAGAAACTCGGCAATCTCTCAAACGAAATTTCGGTACTAAGACCATATGCCAATGAATGGTTCCCACCTGGTCTTCAGTCGGTTTAAGATTTATATCACCCTGCACACTTTAAAATGATTGTGAGCCTACCGATACATCTTATATAGAGCTGCTTATCGTTTTTCATTTAAGGTTTAAAGAGGCTTGGATAGACCACTGATGTACTATCATTTTCTCTTTTTCTCGCCAGGAAACTCATTTTTGTTTTTCTATTGTTTTTGTGTTTTTGGAATTTTTCGATGTTTTTGGATTTTCAGATTTTGGATTTACTCCCCCTAAAATCAACAAACTAAGACAAATTTAAAACACAAAGGTATTTACAAAAATGATTTTCCGATGTTGGTTTTACTCTGGCTTGACCTTAATGCCGTTTACCAATAATAAAAAGTCAAATCTTGATTTGTAAAATGCTTTGGTAAAAAGGTCGGCACGTTGGTCATCGGTGTGGACCTTAACAACATCGATTAGCCTTTTCTCAAAGCAATCACGTATGAAGTGATATTTGATTTCGATGTGTTTGGTCTTTGAATGCTGCACAGGATTTCTAGTGATCTGTAATGCAGCAGAATTATCAACGTAAATAGGAGTAGTTAGGAATTCAAAACCGTAGTCCCGCAATTGTTGTTGAATCCAAAGGACTTGGGAGCAACAACTTGAGGCAGCAATGTATTCAGCTTCGCATGTTGATGTAGCGACGCACGTCTGCTTCTTGCACTGCCATGTGACTAGGCGATTTCCTAAAAACTGACATCCAGCCGTTGTGGATTTACCGTCGATTTGCATCCGCCAAAATCAGAATCACTGAAAGCGACCAATTCAAAGTTATTATCCCTAGGGTACCATAGACCGGTGTCATGGTAACCCTTCAAATGACGAAAAATCCTTTTGACAGCTGCAAGATGTGAGGATTTCGGATTGACTTGATATCTGGCAAGCAGGCACGTTGGGTACATTATATCTGGCCTTGATGCTGTGAGGTACATAAGAGATCCGATCATTGCGCGGTAGTATGAAGGACTAACAGCTTCACCCTTCAAGTCTGGAGTAATTCCGTGATTTATCGGCAATGGGGTACCAATGGGCGTTGCATCAGACATCTGGAACCGGCTCAAGATGTTACCAACATATTTAGTCTGATGAATGAATATCCCAGACTCCGTTTGTTGCAATTGTAGGCCCAAAAAGAAGTTCATTTCCCCCATAGCACTCATCTCGAACTTATCCTGCATAATGCGCTCGAAATTCCTACACAAGACATCATTAGTAGAACCAAAAATAATATCATCAACATATACCTGTACCAGAAGAAGATCTCCATCTTGTTCTTTGATGAAGAGAGTACAGTCGATAAGGCCTCTTCGAAAACCGTTCTCCAGCAGATAATTAGATAAGGTTGCATACCAAGCTCGCGGTGCTTGATGAAGACCATAGAGAGCTTTGTTGAGCAACCAAACCCGATCAGGATGGATAGGATCTTCAAAACCTGGAGGCTGTTCGACATACACCTCTTCTTCAACCACACCATGTAAGAATGCACATTTCACGTCCATCTGATAAACCTTGAATCCTTTGAAAGATGCATAGGCTAGAAAGATTCGAATTGCTTCGAGACGTGCCACTGGTGCATATACTTCGTTGTAGTCGATCCCTTCAATCTGACGAAAACCTTGAACGACTAAACGTGCTTTGTTCTGGATAACAACTCCGCGGTCATCCTTTTTGCATTTGAACACCCAACGGGTACCAATCTTCTTGTATCCAGCAGGTTTCTCTACAAGTTTCCAGACACCCAGCTTCTGGAATTGCTGCAATTCTTCCTGCATTGCCTCCACCCAAGAGTTATCTTTCATGACTTCTTTCCAAGTTCTTGGCTCTTCCTGTGAAACATAACACGCGAAAGACCAATCATTTTGTTGCCCGGATCCTCTAATAGCCGCATACAAAGGCTTCTAATTATAAGAAGGGTACAAAGGCTCTTAAAAAAACCTACTACAAAAAAAAAAACCTTAAACATCCACCACCACCCAAAAACCTAAACCTCCACTCCCTCCCACATCACCCACCCAATTTTTTTTTTTTTTTTTTTTTTTGCCGAGGGAGTGGGGGTTTAGGTTTTTGGGTGGTGGTGGGTGTTTAGTCTTTTTTTAGGTTTTTTTTTTAGTTTGGGGGGGGGGGGGTGGGGGGTAAGGTTTTTTTGGTGAGGTATAGTTTTTTTTTTTTTTTTTTTTTTTGGGGGGGGGGGTTCTAGATTTTTGGGTGGTGGTGGGGTGGGTGTTTAGGTTTTGGGTGGTGATGTAATGAGTTTACTTTTAGGTTATTGGACACTTATCACTCTATAAATCCTTCTTACACTTTTTACAATTAGGGTCCTTTGTAGAATAACTTGACCCATGAGTTTGTTTATGATGAATTGGTAAAAATAAATTATCACACCCTAGCGTAATGAAAAGAAATTATATATGTTGTGATTCCTTGATTAGAAAAGTCTGGTTTCGTCATTTTACTAAAAGAAAAAGATATAATTTCTTCTTTTTCAGCATGAAACTCTACATCTGATATCAACAGGAAAAAAAAAAGATGAAGTAGCTATAACACAGATATATATAGGGCTGTAAATAAACCGAACGTTCAGCGAACAGTTCGTAAACCGTTCGGCGGGAAGTTCGTTTATGTTTGTTCATTTAATAAATGAACGGACATGAACAAGAAATTCCGTTCGATTAATTAAATGAACGAACATGAACAAAGGTCTCGTTCGTTCAGTTGTGTTCGTGAACGTTCGGTAAGGTGTTCGTGAACATTCGTTCATTTGCGTTCGTTTATGTTCGTATGTTCGTGTTTTAATTAAAGATTTTTATACTTTCATATATTTTATCTATACTTTTTATATTATTATACTTTTATTTATATCATTACCCTAACAATTAAACTAGGAAACTCTCTTTCACCTTGTTTATACACCATTTCTCTTTCTTTTCTCATTAATTACATCGACGAATATGATCTACCTCCGTTCTACAATAAGGGATTCAAGTTCTAGTGCTACTCTCTGGGCAATCCACCTTTATACTTCATCGCGTTCGCCAAATTTATTTGTGTTCGCTTGTGTTCGTGAACCGTTCGTGAATATGCTCATTTCCTTAATGAACGAACACGAACATAGAATCTCGTTCGTAAGTGTTCATGAACCGTTCGTGAACACATTTATTTTCTTAACGAACGAACACAAACAAGGCCTCGTCCGTGTTCGTTCGGTTCGTTTACAGCCCTAGATATATATATCAACTAGGGTACACTATAAAAAGCTAAAGCCTAATTCAAATATCCGCTACTGTTAGCAAAGCATTTTCTTACATGTATTACTAGTGAAGTCATATATAATGCTTTAATAATCTAGATAAATAATATATAAGCTTTAGTTAAAACAAGAAAAATATAAGGTCATAAATAATATTACTAATAATGGTGACGGGGATTGATCAAGATATCACTCATAAACTTTGTTTACAAATGTTATTTTTTTATTTATAAGCACTTCTCTACTATATATACAAATCTTAAACAGAGACCCTAAGTATTTGATGGCCCTATGCGAGGGCCTAGGTTTGTATGTTACTTAGGCCTGCCCTGACGCCAAGTTACAAAACCCTCGTAAAAATCCATAAAAAGGCCACAAGGTTTTGTCATCCAGCTCAGCTCCTGCTAGATGCTTACTTTCTTAAAGGCCACGAGGCTGTAGAGATCCATATCTCGTTAGATGCTTATTGTTTAAAAAGGAATATTTCACATAATGGTAACATGGATTCCAAGTTATCAAAGCTGGGCATCGATTTAACCCAGTGTTTGACGCAGAATAACGGCTCGTGGTCCTGGAGAAACGATGAAGAACAACTGTTCTCGGTAAAACAAGTCCGAAAGGACTTAGAAATTGCGAGGTTGGCTGGGATTCCGGATGATCCATGTTTCAGCTGGAACACTTGGGCGACCCCGAAAGCAAATTTCCTGCTATGGAGAGTGTTAATAGACCGGATAGCTTCGAGAGAAAACCTGATAAAAAGAGGCGTTCAGCTGGATGATGAGTTTTGCCCTCGTTGTGGTCTGTCGTTGGAGAGTAGGGATCATATCTTTCTGAGTTGTATTTGGGCCAGATGCATATGGTGGAATGTTCTTGCTTGGGTTCGCATTAAGTATCCGGTTGAAGTGTATTCGTTTAGGGAGTTTTTAGACTATGTTAATCAGTGCCCGGGCAGTAAGGTTTGGAAACACATTATCCAGCTGATTATTCTCGCCACTGTTTAAGTTTAAGTTTTATGAGTGTTTTAATCAAGTTATTCATAGATTTTTTTTTTCTGATTAACTCACTAAAGTTTATTTTATATCTTAGAGTTAATTATATAGTTAGTCCCTATGGTTTGCACAAAGTAATATACTTAGGTACTAATAGTTTAAATCACATTCTAGGGTATTAACTTTTCATTTTCTAACATTTGAAGGTATTAACGTCATTTGTAGGTTTAAAATCACATTCTATTAGTACCTAAATATGTTATTTTGTGCAAACCACAGGGACTAACTATGTTAATACCCTAGAAGTTAATACCTCCAAATGTTACAAAATGAAAAGTTAATACCCTAGAAAGTGATTTTAAACTATTAGTAACTAAGTATGTTATTTTGTGCAAACCACAGTGACTAACTATGTAATTAACTCTATATTCTATTCTTATATAATTTACCTGAATAGCAGGTAACCTATCCTATGTGGCAATTTTTTAAAACATGTTGACATAATCATGAAATAAAATAAATCAAATTAATTAATAAAAAAACAAATCAAACATTCTAATAACCAGTACACCTATTCATGTTTTGTAAAACGCTACCATCTCCTACCTCTATCTTTCTTTGTACCACACAACCTCAACATATAGATATGTTTCTTATATAATATATTATTTTAACAGCCACTAAATAACATATAGCCATGGATGCCTTATAGAGTGATGAACAACATTTGTTCCATAGGAATGCCTTCACTGCAAAAAGATGTGATTTAACATCACATGAGAAATGTGCGCTTATATGATCCATTCCAAAGATACCATGAGAAATAATAATTTGTTGGAGGCATTCAACTGTTGTTGTTGTTAGGAATATTGGATTCTAATAATCACAATCATTCGTCGTTGGCCGCCAACAGTCCCAACTTAAAAAATAACTACTAGCAGTCCTAACTATTGACATATTGACTACCAATGGACCCTGACTAACAGAACCCTAACTCTGTTTGGCTAGAAAAAAGTTTCTAAAGGTCTGATCTATAAGTTTACAAATAGGTTTGAGACGAAAATGTTGAGTTTTCCGGTCAAAGAGTTGAGTTTTCCGGCCAAAAAGAAGGTTTCCGGCGAAAAATGAGTTTTCCGACGACTTCAATAATTGGGGATTTTACTAGAAAAAGGTTCCTAAAGATCCGTAATAAGGTTACAAAGAGGTTTGGGATGAAAATGTTGAGTTTTCTGGCCAAAAAAACAGTTTTCCGGCCAAAAACGTTTTTCGATGACCGGAGACTAACGGCATTAGGATTCTGTTAGTCAGGGTCCATTTGAGGCCAATATGTTAATAGTCGGGACTGCCATTAGTTATTTTTGAAGTTTTAATTGTTGGTGGCCAACCTCAAATAGTTGAGATTATTAAATCTAATATTCTTTACTGTTATGCACTTAAGAAGTCAACATTGTTCTTGAATTCTTTTATAGGTTTCTTAGCTAGCTGATCTTTATTTAAAATGAGTAAGTTGACGATAGCACTATTTAACAAATCATAGATAATTTTTTAAAATTTTTGCACAAGGTTTTGATAACTTTTTTATTTATTTTTTTGCAAAAAGCTTAAAGTTTTTTGTCATTTTTTAATTATGTTTGTACTTTTTAAATTTTTAAAAAATATTTTGCAATTTTAAAAAATTATATGTTGACATTTTTAATCCATGTCAATATATTTATAAAAGGAAAAATAAAAATAAATGGCATATAGGATGGATGACTTTCTATTTAGGTCAAATAGCTATGTAAGATGGATAACCTTCTATTTAATTCAAATATCTAGGATAATTACCCTTAATAAAAAACATACAAGGATTTGACATCTAGTTTTGGCTAGATGCCCATCTTAAAAGTCACAGGTTCGTGGATGAAGTTTCCCGTTGCTATTTTTACTTGAACTAAGGTTAAGATACGCCTGCGTTACGGCGCGAATACATCGTAAACATTAAATGGATTAGTCCAAACGTTATATAATGCATTAACCATATGAAAACATACATTTCGACATATCTAGTTGAACTCAGTGTGACCTGTATAAGCATTGTGATTGGATCAAACGTAAAGTAAATGGAATTCATATCGAACAATCATAACGTATTATATGTGATCCAACTCATACATAGAAAACGTAACGGGTATGAAGGAAAATATGCACATGTAATCAAAAGGGATTAATTAGAGTTTTCGGAAAAAAAAGGGAGAAAAAGAAACCATAATTTGACTCCACTCGGTTCGAAAAAAACTTTACGAAACATACATAAAATAAACACGAAAACATATTATATTTGACCTGAATCATTTCCCAAAAAACTTTACGTCGAAACGTAGAACTTGAATTTATACCAAAACGTACATAAAAATATGCATATAAAAATGGTTTCTTTAAACGAAAACGTATTATATTTGACCTGACTCGTCTATAAAAAAAATTACGTGGGAATTTAGAACAAATCATATTTATACATACCCGTACATAAAATACGCAAGTAAAAAATAGTTTTTAAGTAAAGGAAGTATAGAGGTAAACCGAAACAAAATATTAGTAAAAAATTTAATAGGTTAAAAACGTTCGTAAAACCGTGCCAAGTAGCATCAATGCCACAACGACATCGACTCTCAACATAGTAAAATAAAATAGATAAAATGGTAAAAATTACACTGAACGAAAAGGAGACTAAAATCGTTGAATCACGCACACCCGTTACAGTGTCTTAATGCAAAGAAATTAACCAGAAACGTAAAACGTACAAAATAATAACTTCGTCGATCTAGGACCCACCCGTTGCGGGGAAGTTTTAAAAGGGAAAAAATAGACGCGTTGCGACGCGTCTGTCAAATATAAAAAATAGAGCAAAAACGTTGAACCTCACATGCACGCTACGACATGTTAACTCGCAAAACTTAGAACGAAATGTGAAACGGAAAACTTGCGAAAGATAAAAAGTATGGAGGGGCCAAAATTTTAAATAATAAAGTGTTGTGTTAAATTACAAATTTTAAATGGGTTAAAATATAAAAGAAAAAATCTTTAAGGTTGAAAGTGAAAAATCAATTTTTTTTTAAAAAAAGCCCCCAGACATGGGGTACAAGTGATGATGCAAAAGAAAATTGGTAAATTTATATATGGAATAATAGTTGAAGTTTACTCACCATATTCTTTGAAATTTCTCAATAATAAAATACAAAAGATATATAAAGAGGATCTTGGAAATTTCACCTATAAGTAAAATATAGTTTTATCATTAATTCATACTTTTTAGCACTAATGTTTTTCTTCATATCATTGCTTAAAGGAGGAGGGATTACAGCCCCTAAATACGAAGAGAACAGTGGAACTTCAGTTGACACATGAAATTATTATAAGACACTCCTCTTTTTTTCCTTTCAACATTCTATCATATTAATATTACTCTTGGTTTTAAACATAGAAAAAAGAAAGAAAGAAAGAAAGAAATTGCATATTAAACCATCATAAAAGTTTTCTTATTCGTATTAACTTATTCTCTTAGAATAATGCTTGTTTCTATTCGTTATCATTTATAGGAAAATTGGTTTTTAATAAACCAACATTTGTCCCGCGGGTAAATAGTAATCTTACCTACGTAATTGGTATACAATAATCTTACCTATCAACATGTTGGTTCTTAATGAACTTCCATTAATTATTTTCAACTGAAGTTAGTTTTTAAGTTTTATTTATTACACAAAACCGAGTAGTTTGGTACCGGAAATTCCAATTTTGGTGGTCGTTTACTTGATCCGTCGGAGAACTCCCATGGCGGTGGCGGTCGCGGTGGCGATGGTAGTTGTTTACATCGGAAGTCAAAATCGAGAAAAAGGAGGATTTTCAAGTGGTGTTTGTGATAAATGTGGAACTAGTACACATATGTATATATAAAATTTAATTACATGGCCCTTGACTTTTTTTGTTTTACAAAATAGTTAAAATCTAGTAAATTACAAGTACAAGGACTGTTTGTGTAATAAATAAAACTTAAAAACTAACTTCAGTTAAAAATAATTAACGGAGGTTCATTAAGAACCAACATGTTGATAGGTAGGATTATTGTATACCAATTACATAGGTAAGATTATTATTTACCAACGGGACAAAGGTTGGTTTATTAAAAACCAATTTTCCTCATTTATATCATGTAAATTTTCACTTGATTTATAAATCATGAAATCATCTAATTATTTAATATTTAAATTCATATAAATTACATAAAGATTAACATATATAATCCTCCTTTCTTACCTACAATTAACTCAATTAATTGGTCTAGCAACTTATTTTACTTCACTAACACTAACAGTAACGCAATACATATTATTATTAACAACAATTTATAACTTTAGCAAATTTATTGTTAGTCCTATTATAAGCAATGAACAATAAATTTGATTAAGCTAACACATAGGATTTAGATTCATTTCTTATCAGCCAATCCATCAAACTATCCTTAATTTATTTTGGTTAACTAATTATAACTTTTTTGTATTTGGGCCTTTTTCATTTCTTGCTAACCATAACTAGCTCCTGGGATTAGGAAATACATTGGGCTGGCCCTTAGTAAGCCCAACCTTGATGCCAGAAAGGAAAATAAGGCCACACGTAAGGGCACACGAAGGGGGTGTATGGAATTTGCTTATTTTACCTCCGTATAACTTTTCCCAAAAGTTAAGTCACAACATGAACTAAACGTTTAGCTAACAGTACGTGAACCATTCAACAAGAAGTTAGTTTATGTTTATTCGATTAGCTTAACGAACGAACACGAACACGTTTGGTTAGCTTAGCGAACGAACACAAACAAAGGTCTCGTTCGAATGAATGGCGTTCGTGAACGTTCGGTTACATTAGTTCATGTTCGTGCGTGTACGTTCATTCGTCTGTTCGTTTGATAATAATAATAATAAAAATAATAATAATAATAATAATAATAATAATAATAATAATAATAATAATAATAATAATAATAATAATAATAATAATAATAATAATAATAATAATAATAAACCTTTTATTTAAACATATGGAAAACTTGAAACCCTGTTTTTTTTAAGTTAGCTAAAATTTGGACATTCAAGACATTCAAGACATTAAGACAGTTTTTGAGATAAATGTGTCTAAGTAAGTAGGACTTTGAATATTTATGTCTAAGTTAGTTAAATTTGTTTAATGTTTTCGTCTATGTAGTAGACTTCTTGTGTTTTGATTTATCATTTGATGGGCATTTAACTACTTATGTCCAATGTTTAAGGTTAACAATGTTTTTATCTTTTATTTTTTAGTTAAATGTTCATTTACATTCGTTTTTATTCGTCTGCATTCGTTTGAGTTTAAGACCGGTGTTCGCAAACAACCGAATTTCCTTAATGAACGAACACGAACATATACGTATATTCTAATATGCGTTCGTGAACAGTTCGCGAACATGTTAATTTTCTTTAACAAATGAACACGAACATGGCCTTGTTGATGTTCGTTCGGTTCGATTACAACCCTATGTAGATGCGTATTTCATTTTAATCGGCCAAGGCATATGATATTGTTTCTATCATTTGTCAGTTTCCTTGTTCGTACTCATTAGTGTTGTACCAAATTTGACGTGTAGTTTATTATTAAATGGGGAACTGACCTGCAATAATCTTAACTAGACGTCATTGGCCATTACTAGTCCCACCTTTGAATATTCCACATGCTAGTCCCACATTTCACCTATTTTTCCTCTACCGGTCCTTAGTTAAAAAAACTTAATGGAGTTTAAACACCTAAATTGAAGCAGTGTGTATAACGTAGCTTAGTTCACTTTGTTAACAAACTACATAGACATAGTTGGTTCAATGTTGAGATCAACGGGCAATTTTAAGACTAAGGAACCCGGCTGAGTGACTTAATGATCCGAAACAAAATAAGGACGTGTGTTAGGATGTTAATTATCAAAACAATTACCAACATAACCCCCTAGCTTAGCAAAGTATTATTCCTATTAATGATTATGAAAACCAATTGATAGACCATGCTTGCAAAGTGATAGAAGAAAAGTCATTTTTAAACCCTAATAATCATATATGTATTTGTATTATTTTTGGAAACGATTTATATTCCTTTGTATTAAGGGAATTGGTTGTAAAATCTCCCACAAGAAATAGGAGATTGACATATTATTTATATTGGAATGAGAATGGCGGAGTATCAAGGATCCTGTTTACTTAACATGTGCACACCACCGTCAAACATGGTATCAAGAGTCCAGTAAACCCTTCGTCCTCAATCACCTTCTGCCTACCCTTGGATCCCCATCTTCTCCTCCCTATTAATACTTGTTCTTCCTCCCCGCTTATCTTTCTCCCATGGATGCTAAGATTCACCCAGTCATAACCATTAACAACATAAAAAGTCTCATCCCTAGGGGGCGAAGGTTAATTGGTGCCCGGGGGTGCACCCGCCCACCCCAATGTTTCGGTTAGAAGTGTGTAGGTTTCGATTTTTCGTCCGGATATTTTAAAAATTATATAGGATCGTCTCCCCAAATTATTTTTCCTAAATATTTATACAACATATAAATTAAAGTAAAGTTTGTTACCACTTTGTATATCCTATATATTTATACAATATATAAATTAAAGTAAAGTTTGTTACCACTTTGTATATAAGTGATGAGTTTTGTAAATATATTTTAACTCTTATTTGTTTAACCCTAGATTTCCCACCACACAATAAACTTAATCGCAAGCTTTTATGTGTAAGAACGGGTCCTTTGAATGAATGATTTTTTTAGTTTTATATGGAACTACTATTATTTGACCTGGCACGAATCAATAGCCGACCCGACCCGAAACATAACGATAGGAAAAAAAATTGGATCCTATCACTTTACGCCCACTCGAAACTTTTGGTCAAGCTCCGCCACTGCTCATCCCTGTCATGTTGGAGATGGAATATGGCAAGTACACATCATGGAGCGAACTATTCAAGATCCTTTGTCGGGCCTATCTTGTGATAGACCATCTCACTCCTAAACCCGTCGCCACATCCGAATCCTCTAAAGACGCCGATAAAGACAAACAACCGAAACAAAATGATTCTTGGGATCGGTTGGACGCTACTGTGCTTCCGTGGATCTATGGCACAATCTTCAACGATCTTCTTCATACCATTCTCAAACGGAACACAACGGCTCATGAAGCTTGGACGACACTCAAACACCTTCTTATGAACATCTTCGAGTTTTCGTGTGTTTATGCTACCCTTTCATCCCCTCCACCACTATTCATAAATTTGATCACCACTCTTTGCCATGCGTCTTCCTCGGGTATCCTAATACTCATCGAGGGTATAAATGCTTCTAGTTAAAAACATGACAAATAATTATATCCTGACACATCGCCTTTGACGAAACAACGTTTCCCTTTGCAAACACCATTCAACCCCCACCCAACTATGATTTTCTAACTGATTCTTTCCCTACACAACTTTGGTCGCTGGTACAGTCCCATAATCCAGCCCAAAACCCTTAGCCCACTATGCCTCCCACCACACCCGCCTCAGCCCAATCCTTGCCAATCTAGCCCAATGTTTCCCCAACCCAACCTCAGGCCCATCCCTCCTCTCCACCTCACAATATCAGCCCTATAATTGATCCACCCATCTCGCCTAACACTCATCACCCCTTCCACACCTCAAGTCGCTCGCACAATGCGAACCCGTGCTATGGACGATATAGTAAAACCCACACATAAGCTCAACCTACATGCCTCCACTATTGTCCATTTACCAAAATGACCACACCCGAATGGTATGATGCCATGAAAAATGAATTTCAAGCTCTTATTAAAAACGAGACATGGGAATTAGTACCTCGTACACAAGACGTGAACATCATTCGTAGCATGTGGCTCTTTCAACATAAGTTTAAATTAGATGGTACTTTGGAATGATACAAGGCTCGTTTAGTATGCAATGGTCGTCCTCAGCAAGTATATTGATTGTGGGGACACATTCAGCCCGGTTGTTAAACTGGCTACTATCTGCACGGTGGTATCCACCGTACTGTCAAAGTCATGGTCGATGCACCAATTGGATGTCACTAATGTCTTTTTTACATGGCACACTTACCAACCTATGGGGTTTCGTCATCGGGATTTCCCAGATCATGTGTGTCGTCTCAAAAAATCTCTATACGGGTTAAAGCAAGCCCCTAGAGCTTGGTATCAACGTTCCATGGACTTTGTTCTCACCTTAGGCTTTAAGCAAAGTCGATGCGACACGTCTTTGTTCGTTCTCCATCATGGCATGTATGTTGCAATTTTGCTTTTATATGTTGATGATATTCTACTTGTCACCTCATCCTGATCATCTAAGACATCAACTCATGGCTCACCTTGCTAGTGAGTTTGCCATGAAGGATCTAGGACCACTCAGTTTTTTCCTTGACATTTCAGTCTCTCGCCGACAAGGTTCAATGTTCTTATCTCAACATACATATGCTCTTGACATTATTGAATGGGCTAGTGTGACTATGTGTAATCCCATTTCAACGTCGGTCGACACAAATGCCAAACTAAGTGCTTTTGGTAACGACTTTCATGATCCAACACGTGTCGTTCGATGAGTGGTTATTGTGTTTACAAGGGGTAAAATCTCATTTCGTGGTCGTCTAAGTGGCAACCCACCATTTCACGCTCTAGCGCCGAGGACGAATACCGGGATGTGGCGAATGTTGTTGCTGAGATATGTTGATTGCGAAATTTACTTTTAGAACTTTATCAACCGTTGACTCAAGCTACACTCGTTTAACGTCAGCGCAATCTACTTATCGGGCCACCCGTCAAACACCAACAGAACAAACACATTGAGCTAGACATCCACTTTGTTTGTGAACAGGTTCAACAGGGTCAGGTTCGCATTTTGCATGTTCCCTCAGGATATGATCAGATTGCTGACATATTTACAAAAGGCTTACCGTGTGTTTTATTTGAAGACTTCAGTTCCAGTCTCAAGCCTTCGGTCCCCTCCCGCTTCGATTGCGTGGGTGTAATAATATATGTATTTGTATTATTTATAGAAACAATTTATATTATTAAAGGAACTGGTTGTAAAATCTCTCACAAAAATAGGAGATTGACATATTATTTATAATGGAATGAGAATGGTGGAGGATCAAGAATCCTATTTATGTAACATGTGCACACCACCGTCAAACACCTAACTCCACAGAAATATACTCAAATCATTCATTAGTAAAAATAATAAGAACATGGTAATGTCTAGCAAATTTAATAAATCAAATTGAATACATTTGCATAACCAAATCCTACACGTAATTGTCATTACAAGAAAATTAGCCTATCATAATAATAAAGAAGAATTCGCATGGTATCACTACCTGATTGTGATCACCACCCCAATCAGCTAAGAGACTACCGTCGACCTCCAAAATTGCCAACCCTTGTGTGCCATTCATTATTCTTCTTTTAGTTCCCACATGTTGTGAGCAGCCCAATTAAATAAATCCCAATACATTTTTATTTTCTCTTGATCTTGATGTTGCCTTAACGAAACAAAAACCCAGTAAGTTCTTTTCTTTTTTCTTTTAATATCAATTACTTTATATATAAAATGGCCGAGTTACATCAATATCGCAGGTAAGCGAGCAACAAGCTGCGCCGCTACCCCTTTCTGAATATCAAACCTTAGCCTATTAAAGACAAACCCCTGTCCCCCTGTTGATGAGCAACTGATGTGGACAACCTTTTGGACCTTAGTCAACAAACGGATAGCTTCCGGAGCTAGGGAGCCAAAGGTGTCGAAGGCGAAGGGGACAAATGCATGTTGGTTATCAGCACATGCTTTAGCGTGTTTATCTACCTTTTTAGATTCCGCTTTCCTTATAGCATGTCCTGCTACAAACCCGCTTTCCCTTAAACCAGTGAGATCCACACAAATATGTTTCCCTCTTGCCCAGCCAAAGACCAGCAGATCCGCTGTTCTCAAGTTCTTTTATTCGAAACAATCATTTTGAGGTTCATCCATGTAAATGCATCCTCATGAAACAAAGTATCAATTAAACAATATATGCTTGGAGAAAGTAAATATAATGGTCATGATATTATTGTATCTAACCTTAATTCTAAGTATATTAATCTTTAAATTTTTTATCTACAATATAATTTTCTTCAATCTTCGTAGCATAATCTTTTTGAAGATGCAATTGTATCATTTTAACTCAAATTTTCAACAACCAACAAAATATAAAACCGATTAAAACAATACAATTTTTACAAATATTATTTATATAATAACTAATATAAAATAATGTGTATCTAAAATGCACCAATGGCATATATAATCAGGGGCGGACCTAAAGAAGGTCCAGGCGTAGCACGGGCTACGGCTCAACTTTTTTCCGGTAGTGTAAATTTTTTTTATTTTCTTCGATTTTTATACTAAGGACAACTCTAAACAACTACGAGAACACCCTTAAAAAAATTTACAAACCAATAATAAGACCAGTTGGTGATGATGATACATACCCAAATAATAAGCCCAAATAACTAAATAATAGCACATTAGATTAGCCCAAATAACCAAATAATAGCCCAAATAACTAAAAATTTTTCCGAATTTGAAGCTTGTCAAGACGGATTTACGCAATCGAATAGGCCCGAAATTTTTGAACAATGCTACGGTTTGTGTTGTTGAAAAGAAATTTTTACTGTATTTATTTATTGTTGTATTTTTTAAATTGTATGATTGCACGATAAAAAAAAATTGGGATACCCTTGAGTTAATATTCTAGTTCTGCCACTTTATATAATCCTCCTTTCTTACTAACAATTAACTTAATTAGTTACTCCAACAACTTATTTCACTTTAATAACACTAACAAAATATATATTATTAACAACAATTTATAATTTTTGCAAACTATAATCAGGCCTATTATAAGCAATGAAAAATTAATTTGATTAAGCTAACACATAGGATTTAGTTTTGTTTCTTATTATCTTGTAATATCCAGCAAACTATCCTTAAATTAATTTGGTTTAACTAATTATAACTTTATGTATTTGGGCCTTATTGACATCCTGTCTAAGTACCAACCTCAAATGGCTTGTGGGCTTGGGAAATACATTGGGCTGACCCTTAGTAAGCCCAACCTTGATGTCATAAAGAATAATTAGGGCACATGAAAAATAAAAGGGAAGAAGAAGCAGGGGGGTCGGGCAAATTTTATTTTCAGTTGTTTGCAACTTTCACACAATTCCCTTTCACACTTTCAGCTGTTTGTAACTCTCTTTTCAAACTTGAATCAGGTAAATAACTTGGAACACTTGAAGATTCCTCTCACTCATATTCTATCAGCTACCAGTGATTTTTCATATACATACAGAATTGCAATTCTTGATGACGTTCAGTTCTATCGAGCAGAATTGGAGCATTATGATAAAGAAAATCATTCATCAAAGAGACAAAACACTGTAATTATAAAACGCTATCCTTCTGATAGACGTCACCAGTTTTCTGGAGAAAAACAGTTTCTTACAGAAATTGAAATTCTTTCCGGTGGAGTTAAGCATCCCAACATAGTCACTATGCTTGGATTTTGTGTTGAAGCTTCTGAGATGATCCTTGTCATTGACAATTTTTCTAATGGATTCCTTGATGATTATTTGGAAAACCTCAAAGAAAAACGTGTTTTGACTTGGGAAAAACGTTTGAAAATTTGCATTGATGTTGCACACGGGTTACATTATATTCACTCTCAGATGGAAGACCAAAAGATGATAATAAATCGTGATATATGTAGCTACAAAATTGGATTGGATGAGAACCAGGGGGCAAAAATTGTTGAATTTGGCGAATCCATAGTCTTGCCTCTAGATCAAAAAGATGAAGCCCTTTATCTCCAATGCATTGGCGCAGAACACTACATAGATCCAGAATACAAAAAGACTAATAAGGTGAAAAGAGAATCAGATGTTTATGGTTTTGGAGTAATCTTGTTTGAAATTCTATGTGGGAGATTAGCCAATGACCCAATATACCTTAAGGAGAGTGACATAGGGTTGGCCCATGTAGCAAGACGAAGCTTCAGCACAGGATCGCTAGAAGAGTTGATAGATCCTATAATAAAGGAAGAAGTTGGTGAAAACAATTTTGTTCTAAACAGAGGACCCAACAAGGATTCTTTGCACAGGTTTATTACAATTGCACACCAATGTGTGGCAGAAACTCAAGACCAACGCCCAAAAATGGAAGTCGTAGTCAACGAACTTGAGAAAGCATTATTCTTTCAAGTAAGTCATTGTTCTAACTTCATATTATGGTTTCCTGAAAGTAAAATAGTTTGATGATTCACTATAATATCAAAAACAAATGTAGATTGTTTGATCACGTTAGATTCGGGTTATTAAAGCACCTAGCGTTCAACCTTATAGACAGTGTAGGAATTCCTCAATCCTCCGTTTTAGACTATCGATTTAGGACTTCACTAAATTTCTTATATGGAATTACCAAAATAAGGGAAAACATAGTAGTAGAGAAGGAGTTGGCCAAATTTGGTATTATTATCAACCAAATTTGGGATTGGGGCTCGAAGAAACAAATAAGGGGAAAGGAGAAAAAGGTTAAGGTATGGATTGATGGATGGTTACCGAGGGGCCTTTATGTGACCGTTTCCGTAGCGTCTTCCGATTGGCCAATCGAAAGATAAAAAGGCACTGATTAAAGATTGCTATAAATATGTTGACTCAAATGTTATTTGGGATTGGGGCTGGAAGAAACATATTATATATATATATATATATTGTTTTATTATTAACATGTTGGAGGTTGTGGATTAATTGGAATGATTTCTGTTGCAAAATGGTGAATGACATTAAGGAAAACTCCTTTTGGTGGATGCAGAATAGAGTGAAAAGGCGGAATTGGCTTGGGGAACTTTAGAATATTTTATGGTGTTGATTTGTAATTTCATGTTCTGTTCTTGTTTTCTTTTTGCTGTGTTTCTTTCTATATTTTCCAGTGCTGTATCGAGCCTCCTTAGGTTTGTCCTTTGTTTCGTTTTTAATGGAATCCCTTTTAGTTGTTCAAAAATAAAAGAAATCATAAAGGACATTTATCATCTTATTAGACCACCCGTAGTGGGGCTTGGTTTTTAAAAAAAATTGAAAAAAAACGCCCCAAAACGCCCCTCCCCCCACTACACCCCGGCGTTAGCCGGCGTTATTTTCAAATAAATAAAATGGAGGTTGGCGTTTTAATTAAAACGTTGAACATGCACATGCCCAATGTTGACTAGCCAATGGGAGGGATACAAATAGTTTCCTTTTTTTTAAACATGCACAGGGACCGAAATATGCTCACATGCACATGACCATTTTGTTTTTGTTTTTTTTTTCTAATTGGAAGGGGCGTTATTGGAATAATGCCCCACTACGCCACTTTTGGAATAATGCCCCATGCCGACTGAGATAACACGTGTCGGATAATAGCCCATGGTGGGGCATTATTTTTCTAAACCACTACGGGTGGTCTTAAAGTCATATTGTTCAGTGTTTTAGGTCTAATATCACCAAATTATCATTGTCTCATCATTATATACTTTTCTATAATATTTAAAAACAATCTTACGAATTTAGTATTTTTTATCAATAATTTCTTGTTATCAATATGTGTATTTTTATTTGGTGTGTCATGATTGACAGAAAAACAACAATGACATCCCAAGAATGTCACTTGAAGACATAAAACAGGCCACACAAAACTTTCATAATGACAATTGCATCGGGAGAGGAGGATTTGGGAAAGTCCATAAAGGAAACTTTCAAGATGGTGATGGATTTAAAACCATTGTTGCAAAGCGATTGGATTCAAGGTTTGGTCAAGGGGAACAACAATTCTTAAGTGAGCTCCAAATTCTTTTAGATTTTAAGCATGAGAGTGTCATTGGTCTTGTGGGCTTCTGTGATGAAAATGATGAAAAAATTATTATCTATGAGTATGCGTCCAAAGGAAGTCTTGATAGATATTTAAATGATGTTTCTCTTACATGGGAGAAACGACTTGATATATGCATTGATGTTGCAAGAGCGTTGGATTTCCTACATGGAGGAGTTGGAAAACAAGCGAAGGTGATACATAGGGACATCAAAACTGCTAACATTCTACTAAAGGATGAGTGGAAAGCAAAACTTGCTGATTTTGGGCTTTCCTTAGTAAGTCCATTAGTTAAAGAGACGGACTATGTTATTGATCATGTGTGTGGAACAACTGGATACCTGGACCCACTTTATAGAAAATTGGGGTTCCTAACCATAGAGTCCGATATTTATTCATTTGGTGTTGTTTTATTTGAGATTTTGTGTGGGAGATCGACATTTGAAATCAAAAAACATGAGGGCCACTATCTACCAGATTTCATTGAAAAAAGTTTTAAAGAAGGAAAGCATGGTGAGGTGGTGTTCAAACAAATAAGGGAACAGATCGTGCCGAAATCATTAATTACATTTCAAGAGATTGCCTACCAATGCCTACATCTTGATAGAGAAAAACGACCAACAACAAAAAAAGTTTTAATGCAACTCAAGAAAGCATTGGTATTTCAAGTAAGTTATCACAATTTTATGAAAGCAGGGTTCCTTTAAGTGCATTAATATAAATTATGACTTTAACTTGTGTTCATCAAAAGGTTATTGATAGTATTTTTTATAGATTAATCTTTGAACGACAAGAACAAACACACACACATGTGTGTGTATATTAGAAACTGTATTCATTCTAGATGTTTTAGTGTATTGTTTTACGTTTTAATTATTTATATCTTTGTTGTAAAATACTTGAATTTTATCATTTTTTGTTATATTTGAATATTTATAAAATAATTGATAACCGAATAGAAAGAGTATGTAAATCCTTATGTACGTGTAAACTTAAAAGTTTATTATATTATGTTTACCTTTAAAGTCGGGACTACCTATAAATCATTATATTAATTCAATTTTTAAGCTTATTTAATTAATGGAATAGAAAGTCAGGGATTCAGGTTGCTAGATCTGATATATTTATGTATGTGTGGTTGCTCATATATCTTATTAGATCTTACCTTCTCTTCCATTTGTAACTCGTTTTAATACTCCCTTCTGCTTGATAAACAGAACATGTCATCAACAATGAACCAGTTTGCTCACTTACAAATCCCACTTGAAGATGTGGCGAAGGCCACCAACAACTTTCATCATGATAACATCATCGAACATGATGGAGTTGGTATCGCATATAAAGGACGACTCTTGTGGTCTGGGAGGTTGATGGAGATCGCTGCTCGGAGGTTTGATTGTAAGCGTGGGGAAGGAGACCTCAAGATCTTGACAGAAATTTCAGTGCTTTCTGATCTCAAGCATAAAAATCTAGTCTCTGTTATTGGGTTTTGTGATGAGATAGATGAAAAGATCATTGTAACCACGTATGATGCCAATGGAAGTCTAGGGCAGTATTTAAACAGCCTGAACCTCACATGGAAGCAAAGATTGAGGATATGTCTAGGTGTGGCTCGTGCGTTGAGTTACCTACATTATGGCAAGGGACGTGATTATGCTATTCTACATTGTAACATCAATAGCAAAACTATTTTATTGGACGATAATTGGGAAACCAAGTTATCCGGTTTTGAATTTTCCATCAAACAATCAGTAAATGATAAGGATCAGGTGTGTCCTTGTGAACACACCGGCACATTGGGGTGTGAGGACCCAGCGATTGAAAAGACGGGAGGTGTGACCCACAAGTCGGACATTTACTCATTCGGTGTTGTTTTATTCGAAACATTGTGCATGAGGAAAGCATTAATTCAGAACGAGGCTGATTGGTCTCTAGCTCAGTTGGCCAAGTATCATCATGAAAAGGGAACTTTGCATGATATAATCCATCCTCATCTATTAAATCAAATATTGTCTCCGCAAGCACTCCTCATATACTCAAAGGTAGCATATTCTTGCTTAAATGATGATCGAGCACACCGCCCAGATACGCACTATATTGTGGCTATACTTGAGAAAGCATTGGAACTTCAGTTGCGTCATGAAAATATTGTAAGACCCTTTTTCTATTTTATTATCTATTTTTTGGTATTCATTATTCTTGGATGGTAATTGTTCTTTTGTTTCAGTATCTTTATTTTCTATTCTACTTGAAAGTAAGTCAAAATAGGATGGTAAAAGAATCCAAATTGAACGAAAAAACCGAAACATCAAGGATGGGTAGCATAGTTTTATTTTTGATGGGTTTGGACATGTGTGGTATTAGGTGATACCGTCCAATTAACCGCATAGAATGTGATATATGAATTTAAGGAACATAGTAAATAATATCATTAAGTTGTTACAAACTTAAAATTACTAAAGAAATATATTTTTTGTTAGAAGTTTGTTTGAGTACACAATACTTTAATTCTCTTTTTGGTGAGTTTATGATTGGTTTATGGGTAATGGGTGTCCCAACGGGTAATTTTTACCACATGATCATACGACGTATACTCAATATGTGCAGGTACACCCTGTAGCCCACAGATAATGTATACATGTCTAATACCAAATATTAGACACAATTTATAATCGGGTATGATTGAGATTACCAAAACCGACCCTTTACCATTCATAGTGAATCAGATGGAGTGGTTGGGTTGAGGCGTTGGTTATAAACTTTTTATGTACTTATCACTATGGCAATAATAATTTATACTTTAAAATTAACTTTTTTCCGTTCAACTTTTTTGACTTGCAATCTATTTAAACATGTTATTTTTAATTACTTAATTTATTAACAGTTTACTTAGGTAATCATTAATCTTTTATTATTATAGTACTTCTATTATTACTAGTCACTACCAGGTGTGGTTAAATTTTAATTTTGGTCTTTTATCTATACTCGGCTGTAACCCATAGAATGTTTGTTTCTTGTATAATTTTTATTTTGGTTATCATTTCCCTTTGTTTGAAATAGAAAAACAAAAAAAAAAATTATTCAAGGCTTTGGTGTTCTTAAAAAACCCATGTTACATATAGAAGCCTAAGGCTTTGGTGTTCTTAAAAAACCCATGTTACATATAGAAGCCTATTGTTGGAGAAAACCTCAATCATTGGTTTTTAAAAAAACGCCAAGATTCTTAAATATCTAAGCAAATCACGGTTGGGTTTATGACGAACACCATTTTTTATTATTATTTGAGAGGTGGCAAAAACATCCAGGCTAGATGTTTTAGACTGTGGGGTGTGAAGCGACTTGGGTTGTGGCATTGCTCGACACGTGGCAAATGTGGGCTCCACCAATCCACACCCAAAAAAGTGGGGTGTGGGAGTGGCGTGGCCAGGCCGGCGTGTGGTGGCATGTGGGTTTTTTTTTAACATTGACAATTATATAAAAAACACAACTTATATTAATTAAAAAAAGTTACATAAAAGACAATCCTAAAATATAAAAAAAAAACTATTTAGCAAATCCTAAAAAATAAAAAAAAACCCTACTTATTAAATCCTAAAAAAAAAAAAAAATCAACTTATTAAATCCTAAAAAAATAAAAAAAATTACAAAGCACGGTAAATATTAATTAGGTGGGGAACCCACTTAAACTCCGTATTCTTGTCGTGCCTATACTCGATCTTCGCGATCTCCACTCAATAGTCGTAGGTCAAGTCGCCCGCATGGACACGGTCGAAACAAACTTTAAACCGATCCAATCTCGGTTTGAGCTCACGCCATTTGTGTTGACATGCGCTTAAGTTGTGACGCGTGTTCCCGACGTGTTGTTGGTATTGTTGGAACGCTAGGCCCCAATGCGCGGTTTGACCGCGTTGTAGAGTACGTTGTGCGTCCACAATCGATGTCACTAGTGTTATTTCCTTCTCTTTGGTCCAATGCACCATTTTCGACTTTTTGGT
Organism: Helianthus annuus; assembly: GCF_002127325.2. Lineage (NCBI taxonomy): Eukaryota > Viridiplantae > Streptophyta > Magnoliopsida > Asterales > Asteraceae > Helianthus > Helianthus annuus. Next base: position 187,390,233 of record NC_035443.2, read on the forward strand.
TTGGGTTTGGTGGAAGAAGAATGGGAAAAAATGTAATTTTTGGTTTGGGTTTGGGTGAGTATTTATAGTAAAAAATGTAATTTTTTTTTTAAATTTGAGTTAACATATCTAACCGTCACCCTCAACGGCTATCCCCAAAAGGCTACATTGAACCAGGCAATCAAAGCCAAACCATGTCACACTCCCCCCCGCCCCACGCCAGGCTTAATCCTCACACCAACGGGGCAACGCCATGACCAACGCTAGCTCGGTGTGGTATAGCCAACGTTTTTAGTATTCTGCCGCCCCAACCCACGCCCCACACCCCGCAGTCTAAGGGTGAGGCGGACCAGGGGATACTATGATGCCTTGCAAATTTATTATCATGCTTATTATATGCGATGGAAATTTTAATTTAATTAAACTTTACTAAAACACATGATTGATTTGGATTCCTTTCAGACTATCATTTAATATACATAATTTAATAGTATTTAAGTATTTAACTAATTCAAAATATGTGTTTCGGTGTTATTTACAAACTCAGTAACTATAAAAAGTTTACGGGCTTGGTAAAACGAGTTGGACCATCTTCCAAGGCTCAGTTATGATGTCTTGATGGAAAACTAGGGCACCCGAAACACAGGGAAAAGGGGATCAGGGGTCGGCGCCGGACTCACTTCAGTTGAGGTTCTGGTCTGCAACAATTGAATCAGATAGCAACATTGGTTTGCTATACTTTGTATAATTGTAGTAGTGGCTAACTGTCAATAGATTCGAATGTCCTCTTTAGTATTTCTAAAAGGAACATAATTTCTTCTCAATTCATATTCAGTTTTGTAACTCTCTTTTTCCCTTTGTCACATATTTGCAGGAAAACAAGTTCGGACACTTGAAGATTCATCTCAATGATATTAAATTAGCAACAAATAATTTCTCAGAGACATACACAATTGCATCTGTGGATGGCGAATGTACTTTGTACAGAGCAGAACTCCACTGTTTTGATAAAGAAAATCCTTCATCTGAAAAGGGGAAGAATAAAGGAGATCATCCCAAGGGACACAACATTGTGGTTATAAAACGGTACCCCTCTGGAAGTCAGTGTTTTGGAGAAGAAGAGTTTTTTACAGAAATTGAGATGCTTTCGAGTGTTGAGCATCCGAACATAGTCACTTTAATTGGATTCTGTATTGAAGATTCTGAGATGATCCTTGTCATTGAGAATGTGTCTAATGGATATCTTTGGAATTATTTGGGAAATGACAATGATATGCGTATTTTGACATGGGAGAAGCGTTTGAAAATCTGCATTGATGTTGCGAACGCATTGGAGCACCTTCACTCTGAGATGGAAGACCAAAAGATGATAATACACCGTGATATATGTCGCTACAACATTGGGTTGGACGAGAACTGGAGGGCAAAGATTGATGGGTTTGTAGCATGTGTATTCTTGCCTCCAAATCAAGAAGACGAAGCTGTCTATATCAAGTGGCGTGGCAGAACGGACTACATAGATCCAGAGTATGAGAAGACTGATAAGTTAAAAAGAGAATCAGACGTTTACAGTTTTGGAGTTGTATTGTTTGAAATTCTATGTGGGAGGAGAGCCTATGACCCAATTTACACGAAGGAGAATGGGAGAGGGTTGGGCCCTGTGGCAAAACAAAGCTTCTGCATGGGAACACTAGAGAGCATGATAGATCCTATATTAAAAGAAGAAACTGGTGAAAACAATTTTGTTCTAAATAAAGGACCCAACAAGGATTCTTTGCACACATTTATGAAAATTGCATACCAGTGTGTGGCAGAAACTCAAGACCAACGTCCAACAATGAAAGTCGTTGTCAAGGAACTTGAGAAAGCATTATCATTTCAAGTAAGTCAACGTTCCAAAACATTAATCTTTTTATACACATGCAAAATGCTTGTTAATAGTATTCATATGTACCATAGTATTTGTACTCAAATCATTACATTTATATTGAAAAAACACCCTTCAATTTTTAACTTCTAGTGTTCTTGTCCTAAGCCCGTTCTTAACTATTGATGAAGTTATCAAAGCTTCTCTTTAAACTTACTCTTTTCCCTTAACTATTGATGAAGTTATTAAACCCTGATGTAGCATCCCCCGGGGGCTGCTATTCTATAATCACGATTTTAATATTCATTTGGCTTTCTCATTGTCCCAGTTGAATTCAGAGGTTAAATCTGATTATGTGGAGGAGAAGAGTCATGCTTCCATAATTGAGACACAAGTAGTTGAGCTTTCCAATGAACTGAACAGTATGAACATGACCGGCAAATCTGAAAATTTTGAAATTCATAACAAGGAAAATATGTTACATGACCAAACCGATGACTCAGCTGAACCTGACTGTTGTAAGTTTGCTATCTTTTAAATTTTTAAAATGATTTATTAAAGTGGAGTCTTAAGCTGGTTATATGTGGGTTCAGGAAAGTTAGACTCTTAGGAAGGCTGCTACACCTTCTTGGCCAAATATGCCAGAAGAAATGCACAAATATGAAAAGGAGGCTAAGTTGCAGGTGCTTTTGGTTGGTGTATTTGGTGGGGTCGGCTGGATAGGGGTTTGCGTTCAAACAAGTCATGTTTCATATAGTTTTAAACAGGCTGGGTGGATTGAGTTGGACTTTTTTCATATATCTTAATTTGTTTGTATAAGTGAATGTCATGTTGATGCTTCTCTAGTTCTTTCTTTACTTGTTTATGTTGGTGATTTTAGTGTTATCGACATAATTTTAGTGTTATTGGATTAACTTGTCGACTAAGTCGGTGTTGGTAAAATTAAACGAGTTAGGAGATACGGGAGTGCAAGCTCGATTTAGTTTACAAGATCGGGTATCTGTCTGTTTCGGGCCTTGCTGAATCAATAAAACTAATTTGCGATTGGGCCTAAGTTGGTTATTTCATTTGGGCCTGTAAGTTTTAATCAGATCCCTTGTATTTGGGCTTTGGGACTTAGTGGGTTATTTGTCCTATTAATAATCACTTGTTTGTGGGCTTAGATTAGTTGTTCTAATGGGCCTATCATATTGGATGTGGGATTCTACGCATCTGTGTAAGTTTTGTGATAAGAAACAAACCGTTCCAGCTCAGGATGATGTATGTAATGATACCAGAGACTTTGGTGCTGTTGAGTTCAGCAAAGTTTCTGACTGTACTTCTCATTGGCCGCCCCAATGTTGGCAAATCCGCATTGTTTAATCGTTTAGCTATTCTAATTTATGTCTTTTACTGTTATATTATAGCTGAATTAGCTGGTCAGCCAGACATGTTGGGTAACTTGCCAAAACAAATTTGGGTAAAACGATAATTTGTTTGGTACAGGTCAAAAAGGTTAGGTTGACCTGAACGTTTTTTTTGCCAAGAAGGTTACTATGTCAAGAATAATATACTTATCCAATAAAATGATTTAGGAGCCTTTCAACCTGTTTGGCCCGTTTTATTTTAAGCTACTCGTTTTTACCCATTTGACCTGTTTAATCGTCACCCAAATTAAATCATTTGTAAGTCAGTGGATATGGTATTTAGTTTTATTTATGCACAATGTGTGTTTGTACCTACTAATTTCTTTTTATTGTATCTAATATCATTCGTTATATATGGTGGGTGTGGATATGGTATTTAGTTTGATCATATGACTAGAGACATATGAGAAGGGATTGCCAAATTGGGTGATTTGCGATTTAAGGTGTTGGATTCAGCCGGGTTAGAGGCCGAGGCTTCGTCTGGTTCCGTTCTTGGTCGGAGTGCAGAAATTACCGCAAATGTGTTGAGAAAGTGTAAATTCGCACTATTTCTTATTGATGCAAGGTTAGTTTTATCTTCATCACTTGTTCATGCTCATTTTTATGTGCACTGACATAGAAACAAAATAAATATCTTTATTTAGAGACGGCTTGCAGCCCATGGATTTGGATGTTGGAAAGTGGCTAAGAAAGCATGCTCCTGAAATCAAAATTATTACGGTAATGAACAAAGCTGAATCACTTGATGATGGTTTTGGGTCTGTTGTTTCTGCTGCTAATGAAGCCGCGCGTACATTGAGATTTGGAGATCCTGTTGCTTTCTCTGCAGAAACTAGTTTAGGGATGAATGATTTATATGAAGTTTTCAGGCCATTGCTTGAACAACAACAAATGCTTCTTCAAACTGTACAAGGTAAGAGTAGTTTATCAACCCTTAACTTCAGAAAATACCATACATGTCTCTTCACTTTGGCTTAGTTTACTTCAATATTTGTTTGTTGCTAGTTTGCAACTCAGATGAAACTAATGAAGAGGAGTCAAAGCTACCCTGCAGTTAGCATTTGTGGGCCGGCCTAACGTTGTTTTGGAGTGCTTTCCTGCATTGACTTTTTATGCTTCAAGTATTGTTGACTTTTGACTGCATTGACTTCTAGTTGACTGAGGCCCACCTTTTAGAAGCTTTGACCAAATCCAGACCATCAAAATTCCAGATATGTTCTACATTAACAGCCATGATCAGGTCCTTCATCCCTTGTCCATATTTTACTTTCAGATAACTAATTAACATAATCCTCCCTTTACCATATTCATGGCAAACTTTGACCCAATAACTCCCATAAACTTGACCACTGACCACAAGCATTTGACTTCTGATTTTTTTTACCGTTAACTTCAGTTGACCTGCTAGGTTATTATTGTAATGGACCAGGACATTTAGTTGGTAAAATGTAAAGATTGGGGAAGTAAAATCACCATATCAGATTATAAAAATATGTAAAATCTTGAAATACGTATAGATTTGAATAGTAGTACAGATACTATTAATAAACTAACACTTTAAATAACAAAAGACCATGCAACGTGAGTAAAGAATATCAAGTCAAAGTAACTCCCACAAAATAGGAATATGACCCACGATACGTTCCTAATAACAATTCAATTAAACTTCAAGTCTTCCACAATAAACTGCCAATTTGACTTGTACCCGTTGACCCGTCATTCGTAACTCAAAGTACAAATCAACAATTCTCTATGCAAATACAGAACTAGTAACAATTTGATTGCTCTTGTGATGTAGGCTAGAAAATGTCAGATGTTGCTGCATTTGACTTCCCAGAGTTGACTTTTGACTATTCAGCCATTGTGAAGTTTCGGCATCAGTTGAAGCTTTAGAGAGCACTGAAACAAAGATATAGATAGAAACAAACTATTTTGAAAATGGGTTTTCATGTTATGTTTTATCTTTAACTGTTTTAAGTGCTAATATCATCAACAAGATTATGACCATTATTGACTTTTTGTTGTATAAGTTGATGTTTTGAGCATATTTTCCAACTTGTATGCACCAAGATCCTCCTTTTCAATCAAAACTGAATCAGTTTCTTCAACAATGCATTCGGATGCTCCAAGATCCACATTTTCATTTAGAACTCATGAATACCCAACAAGTCCTCTGCACTCTTTAGTTTTATCTAATTAATCTTTTAGCCATAGATTGATTAACTAGTAATTTATAGGAACATATGGATAGTAAGAGTGGTCATGTCATAATCTATCCAATTGACTTAATATCCATTCGGTTCAATACGTTTTTCATGGGAACCTGCATCAAAATTAACTGCAACAGAATTGACCTAAGGTTGCTTCAAAAATAAATTTTAATATACAAGCAAACAGATTTACTGTTTTATTATCCTTAATTTCTACAAGACAAGCCTATGTATCAACAAAACCTGCAAATAGCCTTTAAATCACTAATGAGGAACAAAAACATCGCTTGTGGTAACAATATTAATTCGTAAGAACACACATTCTTCAACATGTTGTTAATGCACAAAATCAAACAAACTAAACTCACAAAGTAATCAATTCACAAGAAAACAAATCTTTTCAACATTCCATATCAAATAGGGTTCTAATCGATCACCAAGCCGCTTTTGTTTCGATCAATACACATACACATACACGGTGTTTAATCCCTTTGCTTCACCAGACATTTATTAAATCTGTGTCATGAAAGCAGTATTGAAGTTCATGTCAAATAGTCAAAGGCAAGTCTCATACATGTATTTCATCAAGCAATTGGTGTGCATTTATTAACAACATTGTATACATGTCAAATCTGATTCAACTGAGCCCCAAAATCATAAAAATAAACACACAGCTATTTCCGCAATTTCACTCACACGTCCTGTTCTCTCATGGACGGGATCACCTTTCCCCCTTTCGAATATATCATTCCACATGAAAAAGGGCAATTACAAAGCAATGGCAGGTAGTCGGGCAACAAGTTGCGCCGCCACCCCCTTTTGAATAGAAAAACCAATTCTACTAAATACAAAGTTTGAAACCTTTAGCGACGAAGAATTACTATTAACGACTTTTTGAACCCGATTCAAGAGTCGTACAGCGTCAGGAGCGAGACCACCAAAGGTATCAAACGCAAACGGGACAAACACATGTTGATTCTCCCGGCAAGCTTTGTCATGTTTTGCGACTTGATTTTGATTTTTCTTTTTTTACTTATATTAATTTTTATATTCTTCCGGTGGTAAATGCTATAAGCGTGTGGTAAGTGTTTGTATTTTATTTAACTGATTTGGTTAAGCTTGTGGCGATTAGACATGATGGTGGTGATGCAACTTATAAGTGATCTGAATGAAATAGTTGTCAGTGTCAGTTTATAGGCTAAAACTTTCATTAAACCTTAGTCGGTTGTATAATCCTGCACATGATCATCTACTTAATTTGAAACAGAAGAGAGGTGTATCTGTATCTTATCATGACTATCAGTTTGAATCTGTTTATTAGTCACTAATTCTTGACTTTGATAATAATATTACTCGCTCTCACTTACCAATTATAGCCTTCACTTTGCTATTTCATTATATGGTTGTATAATAATAATAATCCGGTAGATTATTTACTTTGGAGAAAACATAAAGGTATATTTGCATCTTATGTGAATCCGTTTGAATATATTGATTAGTCATCATTTCTAGATTTTGATTATTTACCTGGTATGCTAATTGTTTACGATGCCGAAATTTAGTTGAATGTTGATTAAACTACCATTTTCGTTGGCGTTTCTTCGGTTTATACTTGCAATTGCGTAGCGTCTGCTGTTGATTTTGAAATCCAAAATAAGGGTTGTTGTGTCGATACATTATCAAGCATTGTTTTATATGGTTTCCCTTTTAGTTTACTCTGTAATGCTGAAGATTTGATTTGTTATTCCTTTTGTTGTCGAATTTCTTAGACCTGTTCACACGAGTATCTTGCGTCATTGTTCTTATTACAGTCTTACACTGTGACTTGCGGTACTAAGATTGAGCTGAGTGGATTAATGGTGAATTCAAAAACACTCATATTCAAATTGTAGGAGATTTGGGTGTTTTCTCAACTTTAAGAAGCAATATGATCCCATACGCTCTGTTTCTGAAGCATAAAATCGGTATTTTCGGAGGTAAAGTTCTCTATAACAGTCTGCTAATTACCATCACATGACCTTGCTATTTTCTTCTGCAGGATTGATTCGTATAAGAGTTCTCTGTAACCGTTACATATTGTTCTATAATAATATGATATGTTCGTGACTTTTGTAAATATCTTTTGGGAGTCAGAGGATGCTTTCTCGTCATCATAGATGTTAGACAAGTTGGTAATGTTGAAAATGGGAATAGATGTTAGACAAGTTGGACGGGAGGGCGATTGACATTTGGAGTTTATACTTTATACCTTATCTTATAAAACGTTGTTATCCCTTAACACTATCATATATCAAACTAGTAGGCCAATTGCCAGTTAGTTCATGGCGCAAGTTTTTATTATATATCTTGATCAAAAAAAAAAAAAGTTCTATCATGTGGAAGGACAGGGAACGGCAGAATTTGTTGAAGGGGACTAATATTCAATTTTTAGTGACTTTTAGTTGTGTCAGAGTAAAAATAAAAAGTGTTGTTATATTTGGCTCCTGGATATGGGAAGAGGTTATAAAATGGTGCTAGGTTTGATGTTTAAAGGTAACATAGTACTCATGTAACTGGTTCTGTTCTCCGACATCAAAATAGTACTATTATCACCAATGATAATAACAGAGAGATTTTGGGTCATGTTATTCTTCTTGACTTACAAAAGTCGAGTTTGACCACAAGGTGTTTGATGAAATGCCTGAACGATGTTAGAAGTGAAATAAGTGCTAGTATGGGTGATGATGATTCAACGAACGAGGAAAAAGTAGTTGTTGATGGATATAACTTCAATAGCATAATTATAATCGCATCTTAAACTGTTGTTGACTGTAAGTCCAGTGAATCACACAATCAGGTGATTGAGGTGGATGTTATGGTCGAAGAGAAACTGATAAAATCTGAACTTTAAGCTATGCGTGATTGTAATACTTCATCTGCGGACATTGGATTCTGACTTCTGTTTTTATTTTACTCCAACTGCAATGAATTGAACAATTGGTGGATCCTCGATCCTCTTTTCTTAGCCCAAACATTAGTAACGGTTGCCAACATAACGGGGTAGTCCCTCCATAGATGCTTTCTGGCTTTCATTGCTGATACGATGCTAACCTTCACACAACGTATAACTACGCGATATCTAGATAACCAATCCATACTAACCACTGCATCGAACTATCGAGGATGGCAGCAAGAAGGCCGACGTCGAACACTTGTCCCACAAGGTCGAGTTTACATTCCGACGGATATATAAGGTTTCATTTGACTTGCCCTTAGTTGATTCCACAACAGGTTCTGTTTCATGTAGCATCAGGGTTAAGCAGAACAGTGACGATGTGATTAGTTACAAGAACATGTAGGCCACCATGTTGTTATAATCCTGGCGTCGCCCACGCCGATCCTAAATGTCCCTCCATGAGCATCATTTCCCGTGTTGTTGTACTCGTTACGAGGATTTTCAGTACGGCCGTCGTTCCCTTGGTTGTTGTCGTTTGATTTAACAACGGCCACTCCATGTCGTAGGCACCTTCGTTTTCCATACTGTTGGTTACCATTACAAATACCTTGATGTTGCCGTGACTGTTGCCTCTAATGTTGTTGTTTGAAATGGAGCTCTACGATCTTTCACCGACATGGTCCACCTCTTCACATTCCATGATACGTGCTAAGGCACTATTCACTGTGCTGGGAGTTTCACATTCCATTCTACAGTCAGTTGTTATTGCTTATGTCCTAATTGGTTCGTAAAGGTTGACTCCCATCGGTCGCTGACTAGGGTTGGAGATTCTATTGCAGTCACTTTGCTGGTGTTCGTTGCCGGTAATCAGGGTTGTCCAATTACTGAGGCCGGTAAAATACTACGCTCACCCTTTTGTCCATCGATCTAGCAAGCCGATTGAGTAATGCGCGGTATGCTGCGAGAGTGTTGCAGAAGTGATCACACTTCGGAGTCTAAGACGTCAATACATAGAGTTCCATCAAACGAAGAGAAGCGAGAAAGGTATAAACCAACTCAAGGACGTTCGTGCGAGCACCTAACATTCTACACGTTTCGCTAGGGGTTCAGATGTGTGTTCAAGTAATACTCGATAGCATCGAGATTCGTAAGGGTTCAAAAAGGAGTGAAAAGATCATGTTCGAGTAAGAGACAATCACTGCTATGACTCTTATAGACTGTTATGCTTCACATCGATCAAATAACGGAACGGAACCCCTTTTTCACTTGTTAAGCCTCACTGGGACTCGCATGCACCCCACATTATTATTATGTGTGCACCCACAATAATATTGTGATTTGCATGCTCATCTCAGTTTCCCCCTAACTCATGTCAAATGGTTCCTCAAGCACAATAAACGGAGGTTATCTAAACGATAAAGTCACAAGAATCTATGGACTACGACACACCAACTATGTATCATAAAGTAAACAAGCAACTCATGGAATTATGTTATAGTGACGAGTGTGTGTCCGTATGCTACATCATAAACAAATGTGTACTAGTCATGTAACGTATACAACAGATGAGAAAGACGAACCTTGCAATCTGGAGCTGAGTGTCATGGTCGTATTCATGTATTCAGAACTGTTCGGTTATAGTCTGGTTTTATAAAAACGTTTTAAAACCAAGTTCACTATAACCAGTGGCTCTGATACCAAACTGTCACACCCCCGAAATACCACCTAAAATCATCATTGATTAAATAAAAGTTTCCAAATAAAATCATCATTGATTAAATAAAAGTTTCAACAATAAGTTTAAATAAAACCCAACATGTTCAGCGGAAGCAATTAGTAACCCCAAAGTTAAACCATTTCAAACCAAAGTATAATGCTCATAATTCAATCAGATGAATCCATCCAGTACGACCCATGACCACTCCAGCTACTCCAGACAGCAAGTCCAAACCCAAGACATCTAACGACCTGCGAGCATGCAACAAGTGTATCAGAAAACGCTGGTGAGTTCATAGTTTTAAGAAAACGTTGGTTACCAAGTGTTTAGTTAATCCATTGTATTTAATTCCAAAAGTAATGTTGATAATACCCCGAATACAAGACGGCTTCTGATTATTTTGCCCTTTCTCCAATGCTCCTATCAAAGCATTGGTCATGACTAGGTCATTAGTTCAACACCCGTCCTCCCAGGTACGGGGTGAGGTTGCCAAACCTAAGTAGCGCTACTAACTAATACCATGTTACCTCCTCGGTAAGCAAACAACACGGAGGGACTTTAAAGGTGATAGGATGAGTATATTATCCAACATTCCCGTTTTTACCCAAAAGACTTATCCCTCCTCGGGATTCCCACTGACTTTCCCAACCACCGGGACGCATGCTCAAGAGAGATGAACTCACCTTTGGTTTGCTCGGTAAGACTAACTACTTGTTTATCGGTTGGTCAAACACGTCCTAAAAGGGTTATCGGTAACAATCAGTTTCTACATCTTTTAACGCAAAATACATCACATTCTCATACAACTAAAACAGTTGATCATGTCATGAAATCAGTACATAAATGATGATATCACATAGTCACATAATAACATTTGAGTCACACACTTCACATAATCCAGTCGCGTCCCACGTTAACACTTTACGACTTAATACATTAACCCAATAAATTGTGCGGCCCACTAAAATACTAATCCAATTAATTCGTCTACTGTGTGAAACGGCCCATTACTCCCTGACCCAATCTGTTAAGTGATTACCCCCTAATCCCGAGCCCATGCAACCCCGGATTATATGCGGCCCATTCTGAAAGTGCATCCATTTAAACTGCTATGCAGCCCAACCTATCTTTATATAATACCCGATTTGCTCATTAGTCCAAAATAGTTTACATGATATTACTTCCTTACTCATTACAAATCTAATATCATAACAACTATCCACATAATTATGTCTTTTTAATTAGCCATCATATGCCACTTACGTTAATACCATGTTGGGCTCCACTAATTAATAGCTCATTCCTTTTCAAAGTAATTTCGGCCCATATAATTACCCAAAACCATAATATCCCATAACATCCATCACTGACACTATCATTATGATGTCCACCCTATTTGATTTGACCAAGACTCCACTTCAATGCAAACTAGACAACCCACAAGGCAATGCATACGTGTGTGGACTTTGAAACAACCAAACAACCCTCGTGACACGTGCACTACAAGACACACATTGACCTTTAATCCAACATAATAATCCCAGACAATAATTCGAACATTACTGCGACATATAATCCTGCTTACACCAATTTATAATCCAACATATACAATCATTAACAACATCAGTAACCCATTCGATCAAAACCAATTATTACACCATATGCCATTCTTTTTATTGTTATCATACATGCTATCCATACCTATGATCAATCCACAAGAAATCAATACTATCTAAACATTTACGGACACACATGACAATATCACACCATAAGAAAATCAACAATTAAAAATTGCTAACCAGAACTTGATTGATCAACATGCTATTTCGAACAGGGGGGGTGGGGTTTCTCCTGTTGCCATACGCACGAAGAATATGGAAGCAGTAGGTTTTTGTTAGGGCTGGATTTTTATTATAGGTGATCCTTACACGTGATCCTAACCAGTGATCCTTGTTTCTTTGGCAGACAGTGATCCTCAGCAGGACTTCAGGATCAGGATCATGGGACATTATAGGATCCTCATACTAACGATCATCTTCGCTTAATGCAATGTTATTTTTGCAGGAATATCTAGCAGGATACGCTCTAAGCATCATGATCAAGGGACGCGTCTTCACAATTATGGCAGGAGCATAATCAGAGATAGACGTTGCACAGGATATGGAAACATGGCTTGATTTATGGGCGGCACTTTAGGCTAGATTGTCTTTTATTTCTAAAGGGGTAATGAGCTGATAATTAGTCCTTTTACCTAAAATAGGTCACCTACACTTGTATAAATACCACTCTCCATCATTTGGAAGAAGACACACGACATACAACGCAACTCTCACACACTTAGACACTCGAAACAATAGTGATCCTTGTACTCAGCTCATTATCATCCAAAGTTGTAACTATATTTTTCTTATATTGAAGTTGGTGATCGGTAGTTGCCATCACCCGAGGTTTTTTATGCCGGAGATCATACATTGATCAAGGGCTTTTTCCTCGTATAAATCATTGTGTCTTTGCATCTTTATCACAGAAGTGATCCTTTACTTTCATAATTAACCAAGCATCATACCCCGTTTACATAAAGTTTGGTTACATTATCCTTGTATGATTTTTGACCAAAACAGTTTGGCGCCCACCGTGGGGCAATTGGTGCTTCATTCATAAGAAAACCTCTTTGTTCGAAATCATTTCAAAGAATTACATGGCTTCATCATTGAAAAACATGTCCACGACAATGTCTGCAGTCACCTCGTCCCAGAACATTCTGCCTCCACCACCGGCAGGATCCCAGAAGAATGCTGAGAAGAGACAAACTCCTACCACTTCTAAAACTCCATCTCCTTCTGCTATGAATTCTTATATTCCCAGTACTAGTGATGTATTTACTTTGATTTTGCAGATGAAGGATCGTATGCAGCGGCAGGATGAAACTAATGAAAGGATCCTCAGGGAAATTGGAGATCTCAAAAGACAGAAGAAAACGGCAGAGGATCATTCTCCATTAATGCCCAAATCCTTGAGCTTTGATACTCCAATGATTGCTTCTCAGCCATCAGGAATTCCAGACGTGCAAATCATGGGAGAATCAAGAGGATTGCACCACGGATCGACAGCAATGACTCAGGCATTAGGCTCACACTTCCAGCCGGCAGGATCCTACCCCCAGCATTTAGGATCCTTCATGAATCCGGGAGCCTATCCGGGGGCACAGCAGTTTCAAGGATCCTACTTTGTTCCAGGATCATTCCAGGGCCAAGGATCCTCCTTTGTTCCAGGATCATCCCAGGTTCAAGGATCCTCCTTCGTTCCAGGATCATCCCAGACACCAGGATCCTTCCAGATACCAGGATCCCTAAAAAGTTTGCAAACAGGAAGTCTAGATGTCCATCAAGGGGACTTCATTCCAATGCAGACCATTGCTTCCACTGGTCCCTCCGTTGTTCCAGAATCCCAGCAATATGGGTTCCCTAACTTGAACCCAATGGGAGGTAACACTTTAAATAATTATCCTACCACTAACCATGGATTCATGCAGGATACAGGTACCAATCATGCTATGGCCAGGGAGTTGCAGAAGCTAAAAGATATGATCTCAAGTGTTCCAGGGGTAGTCAAGCCTATCCCAGAGATTGCAGATGGAAGCCACAAGGTATCTCGCTTTGCACCACCAATTTGTGATGCAGAGGTACCCAAAAGGTTCCATATCCCTACCATGAAGCTGTATGATGGCACAACGGATCCAGAGGAGCATATAGCACAATACAGGGAGAGGATGGAGATCAATCCTATCCCAGAAAAGTTGAAGGAAGCATGCCTATGTAAAGGATTTGGATCCACTCTTACTGGATCAGCTCTTAAGTGGCTGCTAAGTCTTCCCCCTACTCTATTACTTCATTTGCTAATTTAGTTAATTTATTCAATAACCAATTCTCTTGTAGCAGAAAATTTGAAAAATTAACTAGTGATTTGTACAGGATAACTCAAAATCATAATGAATCATTAAGGGATTATATAACTAAATTTAGTAAAGAATCCTTGGACATTCCCAACTTGGATATGGCTACGGCTGTTGAAGCCTTCAAAATGGGACTGCTTAAGGATTCATTATTCTATGATGATCTTGTTATGACACCATGCAGGAATCTAGATGAAGTAAGAACTCGAGCACTCAGGTTCATCCGGCTAGAGGATGACAAGAGGATCCAGGAGAGACAAGTAGGATCCTCAAAACAGGAGAAGCAAGGATCCTCCTTCAAGAACAACAAATTCAAATCCTACCATAGAAATGAGAACAAGAATGTGCATGCTATTGACCAAGAAGAGGATGATGAAGATTATCCTCCAATCTCAGAATATTGTTTTTCCGTTGATAATCATGAACTGATCCTTGCAATGCAGAATCTAGGTGAAAAAGCTAGGTGGCCCAGGAAGAATGACAAACCATCCGGGACTAAAGACAAGTCAAAATGGTGTGCATACCACGAGGATTTCGGGCATCTAACTGAAGATTGCATAGCCTTAAGAAAAGAAATTGGATACCTGCTAAGCAAGGGGCATCTAAAAGAATTGCTGGGGAGAAAAAAGCAAAGGACCCAGGATCCTGAAAGGATCCCCGAAAAAGCTCCAGCACCTCCGGCAAATGCACAAGTGATCAACTTTATATCCGGAGGATCAGACATCTGTGGTACATCCTTCTCGGCGGCCAAAAGACATGCAAAAGAATCAAAAATGGATAATGGTGAAAGGCCTATTAGAACATCAAGTGTCTCAGAAGGGAAGATGATAACATTTGATGAGGATGATCGCATTAACATTCAGGATCCTCACCATGATAGTTTAGTTATCACTCTCTTTATCTCTAAACATTTTGTCCGCAGGATCCTTATTGATGGAGGGAGCTCAGTGAACATTATCCAGCTTGATGTCCTGAAGAAGATGGGAATCCCAGAATCAGACATCACACCGAGATCCTCCGTGCTTGTAGGATTCAGTGGGGAAACGAAGAAAACTCTGGGGGACATCAAACTCCCAATCTACGTGGAAGGATTACATAATTACCAAAAATTTTGTGTTATTGACTGTTTATCTTGTTGCAACGTTATCCTTGGCAGGCCTTGGATACATGATATGAAAGCAGTCCCATCTACCTACCATCAATGTGTGAAGCTCCCTAGCCCATGGGGAATAATCAAGATCGACAGTGATCAGCAGGAGGCTAAGGATTGTTATACCTCATCCATGAAGCCAACCTCGAAGCCAAGGGAGCAATAGCAATTACAGTATCCTCCGAGGAATGTCTTGGAGGCAAAGGAACAAGATGTGGACGAAATCCTCTTGGATCCTAGTGATCCTGAATTAAAAATCTATATCGGATCAGGGATCCTTGGCAAGATGAAAGAAGACTTAATATCCTTCCTCAAAAGAAGAAAATCTACCTTTGCTTGGAAACATGAAGATATGACAGGTATATCTAAGGATATTATTACTCACAAACTTGGCATTGACAGGTCTATCAAACCAATCCATCAAAAAAGGAGGAAATTTGCACCAGAAAGGAATGCCATTATCCAGGAAGAAGTAGAGAGACTACTTCGAGCAGGTATGATCAGAGAGGTAAAGTATCCAAAATGGTTAGCCAATGTGGTTGTTGTACAAAAGAAAAACGGAAAGTGGAGGGTATGTGTCGATTTCACTGATTTAAATAAGGCATGTCCCAAGGATCCTTTCCCATTACCCCACATTGACTCCATGGTGGATGCAACAGCGGGGCATGAACTGTTAACCTTCATGGATGCATCATCTGGATTCCAACAAATTCAGATGGAACCATCTGACCAAGAGGATACAGCCTTCATGACCCCAACAGGTTTGTATTGTTATATTGCCATGCCTTTTGGATTAAGAAATGCAGGTGCAACATACCAAAGGCTGGTGAATATGATGTTCAAAGATCAAATTGGACAAACTATGGAAGTATACATAGATGATATGGTAGTCAAATCGAAGAAAGCTGAGGATCACCTAAGGGATTTGGAGGAAGCATTTGATATCCTTGATAATTATAACATGAAGCTCAATCCTTCAAAGTGCCACTTTGGTGTTAAGGCAGGAAAATTCCTAGGATATATGGTAACTCAGAGGGGCATTGAGGCAAGTCCGGAGCAAATCAAAGCATTAGTAAACATCAAGTCCCCTGCCAATGCTAAGGATGTGCAAAGGCTAACAGGCAGGATAGCAGCTCTGAACAGGTTCATATCAAAATCCTCAGAAAAATGCAAAGAATTTTACGATATCCTAAGGAAGAACAAGAAATTTGAATGGACTAAGAAACATGAGAATGCTTTACAAGCCCTTAAAGAATATATGTCCTCAGCACCAGCATTATCAAAGCCCGAAAAAGGAGATGTGTTATCCTTATACCTGGCGGTATCCTCAACCGCTGTAAGTGCTGTCCTTGTCAAGGATCACGAAGGTACACAATATCCTGTCTACTATGTAAGTAAAAGTCTACTTGATGCCGAATCCAGGTACTCACACCTCGAAAAACTTATTCTTGCATTAATCATGGCATCCACTAAGTTAAGGCATTATTTTGAAACCCATACTATTGTTGTTAAAACTAATTTTCCAATTAAGAATGTCCTCAGGAAACCGGAGATGTCAGGGAGAATGGCTAAGTGGGCAGTGAAGCTTAGTGCCCATGATATAAGATATGAACCAAGAACAGCCATTAAATCACAAGCCTTAGCCGACTTTGTGGCTGATTTCAGTAGTGATCTACAAAAAGAAGCAGAATTGGAGGTCCAGCAGCTGGATGAAACCAAGGATCCTTGGATATTACACACTGACGGATCCTCAAATGTCAAGGGCACAGGGCTCGGGATCCTACTAAAATTGCCACAGGGGGACATAATACCCCACTCCATAGCCTGTGAGTTCCAAGCAACTAACAATGAGGCTGAGTATGAAGCCTTGATTGCTGGCTTGCAAATTGCTAAGGATATGGGGGTAAAATATCTTAAAGTATATGTAGACTCATTATTAATCACAAATCACTTTAATGGATCCTATGCTGTTAAAGGTGAAAAACTAACCAAATATTTAGAGATAGTCAAAGAATTGGCACTCTCTTTTGTTTCTTTCAGCTTAACACAGGTACCAAGGGAGGATAACACGGAAGCTGATGCATTGGCCAACTTAGGATCATCCTTAAAAATTCCAGGAGACATAAGTATCCCTATCACCCATATCCTGGCTCCTGCTATTGAAAATCAAGTGGCCATGGAAATAGAAGAGGATACTGCAATAATCCCTAGTGAAGAAGCTCAATCTTATTCAGGATCATGGGTCTCACCAATCATGAAATACTTGCAAAACGGAGAGATTCCAATGGGAGAAAATCCTAGAGCTTTCCGGATCAAGGTATCTCAATTTACAATCTTAAATAATGTGCTATATAAACGATCCCTTGCAGGACCATACTTAAGATGTATTGAGGATCCTGAAATTGAAGAAGTGTTGAGAGACTTCCATGAAGGAGATTGTGGAAACCACACTGGGGGCAGGGCATTATTCTCAAGGATCCTTAGAACAGGATACTACTGGCCAACCATGAAAAGGGATGCTGTAGAATATGCTAGGAAATGTGATCCTTGTCAAAGACACAGCAATATCCTTCATCAACCAGCTGAACTGCTACACCCTATACCATCCTCTTGGCCATTCATGAGATGGGGAATGGATATAGTGGGCAAGCTTCCTAAAGCACCTGGTGGAAAAGTATTTATGCTTGCCATGACTGACTATTTTACTAAGTGGATAGAAGCTGAAGCCTTCGCCCAAGTCAGAGAAAAGGAAGTCATATCCTTCATCAAAAGAAATATTATAACTAGATTTGGCATTCCCTCTGAAATTGTATGTGATAATGGCTCCCAATTCATTGGAAGCAGAACCACTAACTTTTGTGACAGTTGGGGAATCAAGATGATAACATCAACACCAGTTCATCCACAAGCCAATGGTCAAGCAGAATCATCCAACAAGATCATCATCAACAATCTGAAAAAGAAGCTAGGATCCAAGAAGGGGAAATGGGCAGAGGAGTTACCTTATGTGCTATGGGCTGATAGAACAACTCCCAAGAATGCCACTGGTCAAACACCTTTCTCTTTAGTATTTGGGGCAGAGGCAGTGATCCCAACAGAAATGGTGATCCCAACTGCTAGAACAAGTGCTCGTGATCCTGAAGAAAATGCTACAATTCTAGCTCAGGATTTGGATACTATTGAAGAAATCAGGGATCTAGCTAGGATAAGGATGGCAAGCTACCAACAAAGAATGGCTGGTGCCTACAACAAAAATGTCAGATTAAGGAAATTTCAAGTCGGAGATATGGTGTTGAGAAAAGCATTTCAAAATACTATAAATCCTGCTGACGGGAAGTTAGCACCAAAATGGGAAGGTCCCTACTTGATTGAAGCTGAAGCAGGAAAGGGGGCATACAGGTTGCTAACCATGGAAGGAAACTTGTTGCCAAGAGCCTGGAATGCTATTCACTTAAAGAAATATTTCATGTGAACATGATCCTCCATGCACGTGATCCTTACATTGAAGTATCCTTAAAGGATCCCGGTGATATCAGTGATCCTTACTCTGGTAATATGCTTATCCTAGAAACTATTGTATTTTCTTACTTTTTACCTAAGGACAAGGATCATGTATCCTTCATCCTCTACTCACGAAACATTTGAGTTATGATAGTTCAGATATCTTCAGCATGTCGTCAAAGATCTTCAAAAGCACCGCAGATCCTTGGGTCCAACCCCAGTTATCCTTGGGATTATCCCCAGTTTCCGCCAGCAGCGCACGATGATCCTGATATAGTTCACGTCTTTGGGACCAGTACCCACTTCCGGGGCTGACAACCTCATCGTACTGGCTATATTTAGGATCCTACGTATAATGGTAGACGTACCATACATCCGTTCCTAAGGTTTCTAACGTTTTCACGTTAGCTAAGGTTTTGACATTTTCATGTCACTAAGTTTGGATAGTCGCCAGAAAGGGCCATACTCCAGTTTACATACGATCCTTTGGGCTTGTCCCCAGTTATCCTTTGGGCTTGTCCCCAGTTATCCTATGGGCTTGTCCCCAGTGATCCTCCAGGATCATTCTCAGTTATCCTTTGGGCATGTCCCCAGCTACTAATTTATCTCTTACATTGGCTTAGTCCCAAGATATGTTCCATCTTTCAGGTTCTCGAAGTTAAACAAATAAGGATCCTTAATCCTTATCATCCATTAAAGTTTTACTTGTGGTTATCCCGATTAAAGGTTAGGATCCTAACTTGGATCCTCAGGTATGATCTTTAACTATTTTTAATTTCATTATTCATTTGAAAAACCTTTAGACCTTGACAACTGAACCTATGATCCTTAAAATAAACTTCCTTGAAAATTTTCGATTATAGGATATTTGATCCAGGATCATATCCTATATCTCTTGAACATGGTTTGCTTAATTATTGTTACAAATATATTTCTAAAACAATTGGAAACCAAAAAGATAAACAAAGGATAACAACACAGGATAAGCCAGAAAGATTAAGGTTATATTATTAGCAAAAGGATCTTTAACCCTTGCAAAAAGTTGTCAAAATTGCCAACCCACGTTTCTACCAGCAAAACGTGGCCCGTCCACATGGGTTGGCAACGGGTGTCCATTGTCTATGCGGTCTTAGCATTGTGCAGGAAATTAAAAGCGGCAGGATCACAAAGGCTTCATCCCCCAAACAGAGGATCCCTCCACCTTTTGCAATCCTACCTACTGTTCAAAGGATCCAGGATCCTTAACCCTAAAAACTATTGTTCGAAGATTACAGACCATAATTGTTCACAAACCATCAACAACCACAAAAAACCATTACTAAACCTAAAAAAATTGGGCTCCGGCCTAGTCAACAATATCCATCATCGCCCAATCATGCAGCCTACTCCTTCGCTGCTCCATCACCACCAGCCTCTCCACCCTGATCCTTTTCAGCATCACCGCCTTCCAGCATGGGAATATCCTCAGCCTCATCCTCGTCCTCCAGGTCCGCCAGCCTTGCCTTCCAACCTTCAACGTCCCACGAGCTTTTGTCAAAGGTAGGATCCTGAGCCTCCTCAGCCATCTGAAGTTGTATCTTGTACATAGCAATTGCCGCGGAGACCTTGGCATCTTGGGTGATCTCCTGCTTCTCGTTATCCATATCGATCAACCTCTGAGCAGCCTCATCCTTCGTGGCCCGGAGTTCCTTCTCAAGATCTGCTATCTTGAGATCCTTAAGCACGCCCATTTGCTGAAGGTCGGCAATCTGGCTCTCTTGATCCTCAACATGGCCAAGATAGGTCTCGATCTCGGCAAGTTTCTGCAAAGAGGGAAATAAGGAAAGTTCAGAACCGGATGATCCTCAAAGAAACAGGATACACAAACAGGATATTCGAAACGGATAACCAACAGGGGCAGTGATCCTTACTTCATTCACGTAGTCAAGGAATTGCTGACGGAGGAGGGGAAATCCTTGGAGATCTTCAGAGGTTTTCCTCTTTTTTCCCTTGCCCCGGATAGGTGCCTTGGGGGCTGAAACTGAAGGACTGGCAGCAGGAGCCTTCTTCCTCGAAGACTTGACGTTGGTGAGATCATCTATCCCAAATTTAGAAGCAGATTTGACAGACCTGGCAGACTTTCCAGCACCTACACAATCAAAAAACAAGATAAGTTGCTTTATTAATCAAACAATCCTACATATAATTTATTTTCTATAAGGATACTTACTTGACATAGTGGCAGATGCAGAGGATACTTCTTGAGAATCTTGGACGGTGACTTGGAAACTTCTGACTTCAGGATTAAGCTTTTTAAAAGCTAGGACTCTCTCTTTTGCAGCAGGGCTTAATTTCAGATGAGCAATGGATATAGCTGCACAAGAGATAAAAAGAGATATTAGTGATCCTCATAATATGAGACAGGGCTGATAGTGATCCTTCGAGGATCCTCTATCCTACCATGAGTGGCCCATTCCTTGGGCAGATCCTTCCCATCCGGGATGGAATCCCTCCTAACAAAGAAAAAGCGACGCTTCCAGTTTGTATCGTTCTTAGTGACCTTGAAGACAGGATGATCCTCCCCGGCTTTCCGTTTCAACAAATACCGGTGAGAACCAAATGTGGTGAGATCATAAAGATTAGCCAACTCCGCCATCCCCAGATCAATCCCTTCCTGCTCGATGATCCTCTCGAAGGTATACAGAACCCTCCAGATCATCGGCATAGCTTGGATGTAAGAAATGCCGGTTAAGGAAAAGAAAGACTGGGTAAAGTCTGGAAAAGGATATGAAAACCCTATGGTGAACGGGGTAGCAGGAAAAGCCACCCAAACATCTGAAACAAAGTCGCTTAAAGCTGTAGGAACGAAGGATTTGAAAACAGTATTCGCCGGAAAGCAATGACGAATTCTGTCTACGTGAACGTCAGTAAAGCAACATCGCTCCGTAGGGGAATCCTTAATAATCCCCTGGCCTTTTAGGGGACTATCCTTCTTGGAATCCTTGTGTAGAGAATTCCGGAGCAACATGTTTGTGACGGAACAGAAACAGAGACGGAGCAAAAAACAGAGCAAAGAGAATATAGAAAGGAAAGAGAGAAGAGGAGAATACCTGATCAATCTTCGGTGGAGAATATAAAGGGAGTATATCCTGAATTTAAATACAAACTGATCCTCACCCTATCTCCTATTTATAATCATGATCTGCAGGGATTGTCACATCTATGACGTAATGATCGCAACGGCTAGTTCGATATTAACGGCTAGTTATTCGGAGTTGCCCGTTGGAGATAAGATCAAAACAAAATACAACTCGTTAATTTACAATCAACTCCTTATATTTTGGGGGCAATTGTTAGGGCTGGATTTTTATTATAGGTGATCCTTACACGTGATCCTAACCAGTGATCCTTGTTTCTTTGGCAGATAGTGATCCTCAGCAGGACTTCAGGATCAGGATCATGGGACATTATAGGATCCTCATACTAACGATCATCTTCGCTTAATGCAATGTTATTTTTGCAGGAATATCTAGCAGGATACGCTCTAAGCATCATGATCAAGGGACGCGTCTTCACAATTATGGCAGGAGCATAATCAGAGATAGACGTTGCACAGGATATGGAAACATGGCTTGATTTATGGGCGGCAATTTAGGCTAGATTGTCTTTTATTTCTAAAGGGGTAATGAGCTGATAATTAGTCCTTTTACCTAAAATAGGTCACCTACACTTGTATAAATACCACTCTCCATCATTTGGAAGAAGACACACGACATACAACGCAACTCTCACACACTTAGACACTCGAAACAATAGTGATCCTTGTACTCAGCTCATTATCATCCAAAGTTGTAACTATATTTTTCTTATATTGAAGTTGGTGATCGGTAGTTGCCATCACCCGAGGTTTTTTATGCCGGAGATCATACATTGATCAAGGGCTTTTTCCTCGTATAAATCATTGTGTCTTTGCATCTTTATCACAGAAGTGATCCTTTACTTTCATAATTAACCAAGCATCATACCCCGTTTACATAAAGTTTGGTTACATTATCCTTGTGTGATTTTTGACCAAAACAGTTTTGGTTTGTTATAACTTATCTTGTTACGTACACCCATTATCACAATTTGGGGCGGTTCACCTTTGGCTGAGATAGTGGGCTTAAGCCCAAGTAAATGGGCTACCTAAACTAATTTACAAAGCAGCCAATTCTAATGATAAGTTAGGTTAGCACGTTGGTAGATGGAACCTTCAAGAATTGTTTTCATTTAGTAGGTCACGGTTTATCAAATTATTGAAAATAAAGATGGACAACCTTCGGGCTTCAATAGTTTGAGCTGACCCAATACATAAAGTCTAACACATACGTGGCACAAATATAAAACATTTAGCACAACGGGGTTGTAATGCGTGTTTGGTTTAACATGATTATAATAGCAACATAACAATGGTTGACACGGTCACCCTAATGAACGAAGAATAATGAGGGTCGGAATTACGAGACTAACCTTGGAAGTTCAGGTTGTCACAGAAATCCTGTGAGTTTTTTACTCCTTAAATTAGCATAGTTGGGTTAGAGAAAACGATTATGGTTTCTGATGGAAAGAATGATTGGATTTAAGTTGTCGGTGGAAATGAATACACGACATGTGTGTAAGAGGAACTTTGATTAAGTTAGCTTTAAGGTGTTGTAAGGAAGATAAGGTTGCAGGACCAACCATGAGCCATATGCTGCTACATCTACAAGAAGATGATTAATAACATAATTTTTTAAGTTATGATTTTATTAGCCAGACTTAGCGATAAAAACTAAGGACTAATATTAGCGATCTACTTAATATCTGCTACAGCAGCATCCCTTTGTCAACTTCATCACTGTCCAACTTTATGATTTTGCTGCAATGCAAGAAATATTCACTGTTGCTTGTGATACTGTTAAATTGCAAACATTATTTGTTAATGCATTGCAATCATTAGGTCGGACAGAAACTGCAGTTAGGCTACTAGGGTGAGAGGGGTGGGTGCGGGTAATGATGCGGTAAAATAGTTTACCTCGCGGGAACACCTGCGCCATCAACCAAGTCACCGCGCGGTGACTGTGAATTCGGTGATTGTTCACCACACAAGGTTTTGCTTAATATATGCTTTGGTTATGGATGCATTGGCAAAGCTTTGAAGGGGCCGGGAGCATGCAACAAGTGTATCAGACAACGCGAGCATGCAACAAGTGTATCAGACACACATGTGTGGACTTTGAAACAACCAAACAACCCTCGTGACATGTGCACTACAAGACACACATTGACCTTTAATCCAACATAATAATCCCAGACAATAATGCGAACATTACTGCGACATATAATCCTGCTTACACCAATTTATAATCCAACATATACAATCATTAACAACATCAGTAACCCATTCGATCAAAACCAATTATTACACCATATGCCATTCTTTTTATTGTTATCATACATGCTATCCATACCTATGATCAATCCACAAGAAATCAATACTATCTAAACATTTACGGACACACATGATAATATCACACCATAAGAAAATCAACAATTAAAAATTGCTAACCAGAACTTGATTGATCAACGTGCTATTTCGAACAGGGGGGTGGGGTTTCTCCTGTTGCCATACGCACGAAGAATATGGAAGCAGTAGGTTTTGGTTTGTTATAACTTATCTTGTTACGTACACCTATTATCACAATTTGGGGCGGTTCACCTTTGGCTGAGATAGTGGGCTTAAGCCCAAGTAAATGGGCTACCTAAACTAATTTACAAAGCAGCCAATTCTAATGATAAGTTAGGTTAGCACGTTGGTAGATGGAACCTTCAAGAATTGTTTTCATTTAGTAGGTCACGGTTTATCAAATTATTGAAAATAAAGATGGACAACCTTTGAATTCAACACAATTTCTATAATGGCATGAAAATCATGTTGACCAACAAGGGAAGATGATACAAATATTTTCTTCGGGCTTCAATAGTTTGAGCTGACCCAATACATAAAGTCTAACACATACGTGGCACAAATATAAAACATTTAGCACAACGAGGTTGTAACGCGTGTTTGGTTTAACATGATTATAATAGCAACATAACAATGGTTGACACGGTCACCCTAATGAACGAAGAATAATGAGGGTCGGAATTACGAGACTAACCTTGGAAGTTCAGGTTGTCACATCATCCCCAACTTGAGTGAAATTTCGTCCCGAAATTTGAAAAGTAAGCACAAAGGAGTGAGGTGAGAAATCAAGTTTGCTGCGGATTTTGCTCAGGTACCACATCATCCCCAACTTAAAGCGGAATTTCGTCCCGAAATTCACATTAGACTTGTCAATAGGAAAAAGTTGAGGATACTTGAGCTTCATTTGATCCTCACGCTCCCACGTGAACTCCGGTCCACGTCATGAGTTCAAACGAACTCTCACAATCGGGATACGACTATGTTTACGCACCTTGACCTCCTAATCCATGTGTTCGATAAATTTCTCCAGTAAAGGTATCGCACGTGTGTCATCAGACGTCAGTTAAGCTCGCCATGCTTCCCAAGCATCCCACACCTCCCAGGGTGAGACTTTCAACAAGATACATTCGCCTACATCGATCTTCCAGCGTTTCCCAAGTTTATCAGCTTTCCTGACGGTCACGCATTGCAGCCAATCGACTCCCGATCCAAACAACCTTCCCAAGGGTTTCGAGTACCAGTCCTGGACCAGTAATTAAGTTGTCAACCATCTCAGTCTAACAAGAAGGTTGGCATTATTGTCTATATAATGCCTTAACAGAGCTGTCTTGTTACCAAAATGATAACTGCCGCAGTAGTACTCAACCATAGGTAAGAATCCTTCAAATATGCACCAAAGCCAGTCATATACATGCTCACAGCATGTCTTTGAGTGCTAGGAGAGTTCGTTTTCTCTGATCGTTTGTCCAACGACGATAAGCAATGCTCTGGTCCTGGCATGAGCCAAGGGTGTTGTGTATTGCCTGACATAAATCATGCATAGATCAAATTCAGAGGTAACAGGAGTTGGCACCTCGTGCCTGAAAGCCGCCTCTCTCAGAGGGATATTCACAAGCTGTGAAGACTCGTCAGTTTCCTTGATTGTAAGAAAGTGTGCTGGTTACGTGAGACAATCGACGATCACCCAAGTGATAACGATAATGTTTCCGTTTCGGGTTTTAGGTAGACTAGCGACAAAATCCATGGCAGTCTGTTTTCATTTTCCATATAAATGTTGCCGGTTGCTGATACTCCACCTTGACTTTCCCACAAGTCAAACGTCATACACACACATTGCTAGGTGGGTCTTCATGCCCGATCATCAGCACAAGATCCATAGATCCTAATATCTCTCATCAAAATCCAGACGACTAGGATATCGAAGTCGGTATGCTTTGCTCAACACGAGTTTCCTAAAGTTGTCGTATAACGCGATCCACATTCATTCTGGGGGGGGGGGGTAGCGAATATCGTCCAACCTGCCAAAGGTTGCTTCTCCATGCCCCGCATGGGTTTAACTTGCATTTTTTTTTCTTCCTTCAGTTCTCCAGTTTGAACAGAGCGAGTCTGATCAGGTAAGTTAGAGTCGATAGTGAACCGCAAGCTCATACACGCTTAGGGTCCGTAGTCGCAGTCATTCAAAGGTTCCATCCAGCGATGCCATCATTTGTTTAACTCTTTCAAAACCAGGGTACACGGGAGGCTCTTGTGGTCGATCTAAGTAGTGCATTTGGTATCGCCCAAGAAATGCCTCCAATTTGATCCCAAAGACTATGGCTTCCACCGCCAGTAGTGACTCGTTCCATTCTTCTTGTAAGTCCGCTACGTAAGCTATCACCTTCTCGTGTTGCATCATCGTATAACTGGGACTCTGATTCGAACCATTAAGATATACCACTAAATCACCCGCACCCTCGGGTAAGGATGAGGTTTAGTGTGTTGTAGAGTTTGGATTCGGAAGCTGAAAAGACGTTCCCCCGTTTTGTCTCCCACAAATGCACAGCACCCTGCTATACCAAGGAGGTCAAAGCTGCATTATCTTCGAAAATCCCCGATGAATCTGCGATAGTATCAAGCGAAACCAAGAAATTGCTGTATCCCCGAAGGAATCTTTGGCGTCGATCAGTTTCTAACCAAAATGGGTCTTAGCGAGATCCACGTGTATTCCCACTTCGTTGATTATATGACCAAAAGGTACCTCTCGAATCCAGAAATTACATTTAACCAAGACTTCGCGCGAAGTGGCTCCTCTCTCAGGAGCTTTAGAATAAGGTATGAATGCCGCCCATGATGTTCCTTCCTCCTGGAAATGATCCAAAACGTCATCAGTAAACACGATCAATTCATGTGGTCCATAGAGCTGCTGGTGTGTTGATTAACTCAATGATCATGGTGTACAAAGTCGCAATGGCCGTACTGCGTTTGATATGTCGTTTTAGGAATATTCTCCCCTTGGACTTCCATCTGATGATAGCTCGTTCCTTAGTCAACCCTCGAATAGAAGCTTGTCCCTCGCACTAGTCAACAGGTTGTCAATACATGCTCGAGGCAAACGGTTCTCGGCCGTCGCCTTGATGAGTTCTCGATAATCAGTACACACACAAAAGGGCTTATCTTCACGGATATATCTGGGGCTTCCCAAAGCAAAAACTAGGTCCGACAAGGCTTCTGTCCAACAATCCATGTTGTTGATTCGATAACTCTCGCAACCCTCCTGGTGCAAGACGGTAAGAAATACGAAGAATCAGGGCTGCCTCTGGCGTGAGATCAAACCGAGAGTCTGTCTAATAATTGTGGAAGTAAACCTGATAGTTTCCCCCATAGCATGATGAGTGGAATCACGAACAATTGGTGGATCCTCGATCCTCTTTTCTTAGCCCAAACATTAGTAACGGTTGCCAACATAGCGGGGTAGTCCCTCCATAGATGCTTTCTGGCTTTCATTGCTGATACGATGCTAACCTTCACACAACGTATAACTACGCGATATCTAGATAACCAATCCATACTAACCACTGCATCGAACTATCGAGGATGGCAGCAAGAAGGCCGACGTCGAACACTTGTCCCACAAGGTCGAGTTTACATTCCGACGGATATATAAGGTTTCATTTGACTTGCCCTTAGTTGATTCCACAACAGGTTCTGTTTCATGTAGCATCAGGGTTAAGCAGAACAGTGACGATGTGATTAGTTACAAGAACATGTAGGCCACCATGTTGTTATAATCCTGGCGTCGCCCACGCCGATCCTAAATGTCCCTCCATGAGCATCATTTCCCGTGTTGTTGTACTCGTTACGAGGATTTTCAGTACGGCCGTCGTTCCCTTGGTTGTTGTCGTTTGATTTAACAACGGCCACTCCATGTCGTAGGCACCTTCGTTTTCCATACTGTTGGTTACCATTACAAATACCTTGATGTTGCCGTGACTGTTGCCTCTAATGTTGTTGTTTGAAATGGAGCTCTACGATCTTTCACCGACATGGTCCACCTCTTCACATTCCATGATACGTGCTAAGGCACTATTCACTGTGCTGGGAGTTTCACATTCCATTCTACAGTCAGTTGTTATTGCTTATGTCCTAATTGGTTCGTAAAGGTTGACTCCCATCGGTCGCTGACTAGGGTTGGAGATTCTATTGTAGTCACTTTGCTGGTGTTCGTTGCCGGTAATCAGGGTTGTCCAATTACTGAGGTCGGTAAAATACTACGCTCACCCTTTTGTCCATCGATCTAGCAAGCCGATTGAGTAATGCGCGGTATGCTGCGAGAGTGTTGCAGAAGTGATCACACTTCGGAGTCTAAGACGTCAATACATAGAGTTCCATCAAACGAAGAGAAGCGAGAAAGGTATAAACCAACTCAAGGACGTTCGTGCGAGCACCTAACATTCTACACGTTTCGCTAGGGGTTCAGATGTGTGTTCAAGTAATACTCGATAGCATCGAGATTCGTAAGGGTTCAAAAAGGAGTGAAAAGATCATGTTCGAGTAAGAGACAATCACTGCTATGACTCTTATAGACTGTTATGCTTCACATCGATCAAATAACGGAACGAAACCCCTTTTTCACTTGTTAAGCCTCACTGGGACTCGCATGCAGCCCACATTATTATTATGTGTGCACCCACAATAATATTGTGATTTGCATGCTCATCTCAGTTTCCCCATAACTCATGTCAAATGGTTCCTCAAGCACAATACCAAACGGAGGTTATCTAAACGATAAAGTCACAAGAATCTATGGACTACGACACACCAACTATGCATCATAAAGTAAACAAGCAACTCATGGAATTATGTTATAGTGACGAGTGTGTGTCCGTATGCTACATCATAAACAAATGTGTACTAGTCATGTGACGTATACAACAGATGAGAAAGACGAACCTTGCAATCTGGAGCTGAGTGTCATGGTCGTATTCATGTATTCAGAACTGTTCGGTTATAGTCTGGTTTTATAAAAACGTTTTAAAACCAAGTTCACTATAACCAGTGGCTCTGATACCAAACTGTCACACCCCCGAAATACCACCTAGGGAATGTGCCTGCTAGGCGTGTGACGTACCAATAACGAGCCGCTAATTACATTGAACCCATACAAGTTTCCAAATAAAATCATCATTGATTAAATAAAAGTTTCAACAATAAGTTTAAATAAAACCCAACATGTTCAGCGGAAGCAATTAGTAACCCCAAAGTTAAACCATTTCAAACCAAAGTATAATGCTCATAATTCAATCAGATGAATCCATCCAGTACGACCCATGACCACTCCAGCTACTCCAGACAGCAAGTCCAAACCCAAGACATCTAACGACCTGCGAGCATGCAACAAGTGTATCAGAAAACGCTGGTGAGTTCATAGTTTTAAGAAAACGTTGGTTACCAAGTGTTTAGTTAATCCATTGTATTTAATTCCAAAAGTAATGTTGATAATACCCCGAATACAAGACGGCTTCTGATTATTTTGCCCTTTCTCCAATGCTCCTATCAAAGCATTGGTCATGACTAGGTCATTAGTTCAACACCCGTCCTCCCAGGTACGGGGTGAGGTTGCCAAACCTAAGTAGCGCTACTAACTAATACCATCTTACCTCCTCGGTAAGCAAACAACACGGAGGGACTTTAAAGGTGATAGGATGAGTATATTATCCAACATTCCCGTTTTTACCCAAAAGACTTATCCCTCCTCGGGATTCCCACTGACTGTCCCAACCACCGGGACGCATGCTCAAGAGAGATGAACTCACCTTTGGTTTGCTCGGTAAGACTAACTACTTGTTTATCGGTTGGTCAAACACGTCCTAAAAGGGTTATCGGTAACAATCAGTTTCTACATCTTTTAACGCAAAATACATCACATTCTCATACAACTAAAACAGTTGATCATGTCATGAAATCAGTACATAAATGATGATATCACATAGTCACATAATAACATTTGAGTCACACACTTCACATAATCCATTCGCGTCCCACGTTAACACTATACGACTTAATACATTAACCCAATAAATTATGCGGCCCACTAAAATACTAATCCAATTAATTCGTCTACTGTGTGAAACGGCCCATTACTCCCTGACCCAATCTGTTAAGTGATTACCCCCTAATCCCGAGCCCATGCAACCCCGGATTATATGCGGCCCATTCTGAAAGTGCATCCATTTAAACTACTATGCAGCCCAACCTATCTTTATATAATACCCGATTTGCTCATTAGTCCAAAATAGTTTACATGATATTACTTCCTTACTCATTACAAATCTAATATCATAACAACTATCCACATAATTATGTCTTTTTAATTAGCCATCATATGCCACTTACGTTAATACCATGTTGGGCTCCACTAATTAATAGCTCATTCCTTTTCAAAGTAATTTCGGCCCATATAATTACCCAAAACCATAATATCCCATAACATCCATCACTGACACTATCATTATGATGTCCACCCTATTTGATTTGACCAAGACTCCACTTCAATGCAAACTAGACAACCCACAAGGCAATGCATACGTGTGTGGACTTTGAAACAACCAAACAACCCTCGTGACATGTGCACTACAAGACACACATTGACCTTTAATCCAACATAATAATCCCAGACAATAATTCGAACATTACTGCGACATATAATCCTGCTTACACCAATTTATAATCCAACATATACAATCATTAACAACATCAGTAACCCATTCGATCAAAACCAATTATTACACCATATGCCATTCTTTTTATTGTTATCATACATGCTATCCATACCTATGATCAATCCACAAGAAATCAATACTATCTAAACATTTACGGACACACATGACAATATCACACCATAAGAAAATCAACAATTAAAAATTGCTAACCAGAACTTGATTGATCAACGTGCTATTTCGAACAGGGGGGGTGGGGTTTCTCCTGTTGCCATACACACGAAGAATATGGAAGCAGTAGGTTTTGGTTTGTTATAACTTATCTTGTTACGTACACCTATTATCACAATTTGGGGCGGTTCACCTTTGGCTGAGATAGTGGGCTTAAGCCCAAGTAAATGGGCTACCTAAACTAATTTACAAAGCAGCCAATTCTAATGATAAGTTAGGTTAGCACGTTGGTAGATGGAACCTTCAAGAATTGTTTTCATTTAGTAGGTCACGGTTTATCAAATTATTGAAAATAAAGATGGACAACCTTCGGGCTTCAATAGTTTGAGCTGACCCAATACATAAAGTCTAACACATACGTGGCACAAATATAAAACATTTAGCACAACGGGGTTGTAATGCGTGTTTGGTTTAACATGATTATAATAGCAACATAACAATGGTTGACACGGTCACCCTAATGAACGAAGAATAATGAGGGTCGGAATTACGAGACTAACCTTGGAAGTTCAGGTTGTCACAGAAATCCTGTGAGTTTTTTACTCCTTAAATTAGCATAGTTGGGTTAGAGAAAACGATTATGGTTTCTGATGGAAAGAATGATTGGATTTAAGTTGTCGGTGGAAATGAATACACGACATGTGTGTAAGAGGAACTTTGATTAAGTTAGCTTTAAGGTGTTGTAAGGAAGATAAGGTTGCAGGACCAACCATGAGCCATATGCTGCTACATCTACAAGAAGATGATTAATAACATAATTTTTTAAGTTATGGTTTTATTAGCCAGACTTAGCGATAAAAACTAAGGACTAATATTAGCGATCTACTTGATATCTGCTACAGCAGCATCCCTTTGTCAACTTCATCACTGTCCAACTTTATGATTTTGCTGCAATGCAAGAAATATTCACTGTTGCTTGTGATACTGTTAAATTGCAAACATTATTTGTTAATGCATTGCAATCATTAGGTCGGACAGAAACTGCAGTTAGGCTACTAGGGTGAGAGGGGTGGGTGCGGGTAATGATGCGGTAAAATAGTTTACCTCGCGGGAACACCTGCGCCATCAACCAAGTCACCGCGCGGTGACTGTGAATTCGGTGATTGTTCACCACACAAGGTTTTGCTCAATATATGCTTTGGTTATGGATGCATTGGCAAAGCTTTGAAGGGGCCGGGAGGGGCGCCCGGCCCCCCGAACTTTTCGCTCAGTAGTGTTATATATGTAGTTTTCGTATAGAAATTTTTGGGTATATACGTTTTCGACCCCCTGATTCTATAGAAATTTTTGGTATTTACGCTTTCTGCCCCCCCCCCCCCCCCGGTCGAAAACGTCAAGCTTCGCTACTGTATAGATGATTCTGTTTGGGGACGTATATGTAACGATAACATAAGCTGATGTGTGTGATTTTTTTTTTTGCTTAATGTTTCCTACTTCATTTTTATGAATATATGATTTGTTTTTGCCTTCGTCACTTGACTACACCAAATATGTCGTTCAACTTCTAAACATGTTTTACGAAAGATAGCTGTTAGAGTTCGTGTTCCAAAAAAAAAGAGATTGCAATTTAGGAGAAATGCTTATGTAGAGTATGATCTGAATGGCTCACATGCTTGGTATAGTAAAATAAATTAATTCTGAATTTGTGAGACATGGCTTTTTCCGTGAGTGTATTTTCATTAAAATGATCCATGTCACATGATTGATTAAAAGAGGTGATTTTTTACCCTTCACATGTTGATTTGGATAAAACACAATTGTGAGCTTATGGCTGCCCAGTTTCCTTTCGTGGTAATCAAGGGAGTGTAGGTTGCCCATCATGAAGTCCCATCCAGAGATGAACAAAATCGATTGCTTTTTCAAAAGGCGGTCCGGATTCTGGTTTAGTCTACCTGGCCAAAACCCGGACCGAACCGGCCAAACTGGTCAAACCTGGTCAAAATCCCGAACGTACTGATTCTTACCCAACCTGTTTCTTGACTTTGTTAACCAACCTTGGACCTTGTTCCTACCCGGTTCTTGAAAAAACCTGTTTTGTGCCCCTCTATGTATGACTAACTAATTAGAGAGTAAAAAAAATAAGGGAGTTATGCAACGATTGTAATTTGTGTTTATGGGATATCATCTATATATTAATAACCTTAGTGTCCTTTAGTTCTCAATCAGTACGATTTTATGAGTAGACCTTAGATGATCATAAACGAGGACGGACTTACTTATGGTCTTGGGGCCGTAAAAAACGTTAAATGTTTTTTTACGCAAAAACCCCGAACCCTCTCCATATAGTATGGTTAAGCCGTCCGATTCCCCCACCCTCGCACCAGAAAATAAATCATTGGTCTGCCACTAATCATATATTCCAATGGTCAACTTATAGTTGTTGACATATCGTTATCCCAACTCAAAACTTGTTAATAAGTACACGTCACTAATTTTATAAATAGCAAGGCTATCAATCGTTTTCCCAACTACTATGTTACGTACATACACATTTAATATATAATTCGTAGTTGTTCATAGTAGCCTTACTTCATAAAATGAACTATTCAACTTACTTGTAGGTAAAGCATCATTATCCCCAGCTCAAAATATGTCAATAATTTTACGTTACCATTTTTATAATTATTCGCTACCTAAGGCTACACATATAAATTATATGGTTTAGGCCTATTACCAATTAGCATCACTAAAAAATGAGCTTATTCATCTCCTATCGCATTTGATCATATTTTGTCAATTTGAACGGAACCATTCATTGGTTTATTAAGAAAGCTAAGCTAGTTATATATTGATCAGACTAACAAACAACATGGTCATAATAAATATACACCTACGAGAGGTGGGGAAGTTGTGTTTAAGAGTGGAACATGAAATGGCACACTTAACACGACAAGTTCATTAATTACTAATCGTGTATTTTTCTTAAACACAACTTACACGGACATGTTTAATTATCCGGTTACATGACACTACATGTTTAACATGATTTTAAAGGTAACAATTCTATAACGTAACTGTAATGAAACACGACTCGTTTAACACGATCTCCCACAATAACACCATGCATAAAATTTAATCAACTACAATTCATTCCCAAGGACTAGTCACAAGACTAGATTGCGAACTAAAGAGAGTAGCACTTGCATGTCGTATCATTGACCAGTGTCAAAGGGGTTTGAGGCAAGGTAACCCGCTTTTTCAATAATAAAATCGGCCCCCCGTTGGGAAGAATGACGCCTTTGAATCTCCCAGAGCCGCAAGCTCTAGACATCATGCAAGAGAAGGCTTCCATCACGATGAGAAACAGAAAAGTGGAAAACGGGTCACCTTGCCTCAAACCCTTTTGACACTTGAACATAGCGTAAATGGATTACGATCCAGTGACCAGTTAGTTTATAAAGAAGGTGTAGAAATCCGTTCGTGCAAAATTAAATAAAAACTTTATTAACTTGATATATAAAAATATAACAAAATGAAACTGAAAATAAATTACAATTACAACTGAAAGAATAGAATTACAAACAAGAAAAAACAAGGACAAAAATCCGAACATAAACACTGTTCGCAGCTAATCGTGTTGAACACAGATCCCTTAAAACAAATTTCGTGTCTCCCAGGAAAACACGTTTGTTCTCAGGATACAACAGCTAAAGCAGTTGCACTGCCGGTCTTGACTCCAACCCGAAGATATTCCTGGAAGCTTCAAAGAGTAGAGAAGAATTCTACAGAGAGAGATTGAATTGCTATTGGTTTTTCGGAGTAGTTCTTCAACAGGGGTACCACCCTATTTATACTACATGTCTGAACTCGAAACCGAAAAAGAATTAAATGGGAGAATTAAATTGCATTAAACGTCTTCAATGCACTTTAATTCCTCATTTAATTCTCAGTCAAAACCGTTTGACTCGTCAGTTTCAAATGCTGAAATGTAACTGCACTGTCATAAATGCATGCTGGAAGCTACTGCGCGCGCAAGGCAGACTGGTGCGCGTGCGCCCTTGCGTGCGTAGGTCTGCACGCTCATGCGCGCGTGCGCCATTTTGGCTCACTTCCATTCGCGTGTTCGCCACCTTGGCTCAATCCCATGTGCACTTCCACCACGTCACCTGTGAGTCTCTACGAGCACGCCACACAGTCGCCCCGTTTTGGCTCACTTTGGTGCGTCGCGCACGTCATTTCAATGCCCATGCTCAATGCGCGAGGGCGCGCTACTATGCCATGTGTACTCGCGCGCGTGCGGACCCACCTGGGCCACTACGCGCGGACCCACCTGGGTCATGCGCCTGCATGCCACGTCACCAACCACTTGGCCCTTGCAGCTCTTGCTCCACCACGCGCACGAGGTCAAAAATACAAAGGCGGCTCTCAAGCGATGCGCAGTGCAAACTGCGCCATCAAAGCGCCACATTATGCCTCATCACCCACGCGTGTGCGAGTTAGGGTTCACCCTTCGCGAGTACACTTAGTGAGTGCTTTCATGAAACAATAAGGATTGAGAGTTCCCACTTAAATACCCCTTTAAGTTTCAACTCTCCTCCTATGTGGGACAAGATGCCACTTTCCCACTTTTCCAGCATTCAAGTTTCAAACACCAAACTTTAAGCACCGATATCTCATTCATCTTAGCTCTGTTTTGGACGTGGTTTAGTTCGTTGCGAAGCTCTTCCAACATAGAACACAAACCCACAAATAAATATATAAAACCCGCTCATTTTCTTATATTTATTTCTAGTTCAAAATAGGAAAAAATCATTTTTCTATATTTGTGAAAAATACTATTTTCACAAATTTCCAACAGAAAGTTTAATAATTAATCACATTTTTAATCTCATTTCCACGCAGAATGACCGGCCAGTCTTCCCTGAAAAAATAGCCTTTCGGAGCCTGGAAGGAACTTGAAAAAAACTAAGAAATATATAAGACCGAGAAGAAAAGAAATTAAGCGTTATACTAATCTTAACTCCTAAGTGTGGTGTTGTACATCGTAATTGTGTTTGAGATGCCGGTTAACTGAAACAGAATTATGATGTACAACACCACACTTAGGAGTTAGGATTAGCACTTTTTTTAACAGTTAGGATTAGCACTTAATTGAATATTAAATGATAAAAGGATTTTATCATTTAATCTTTGTCAAGCCTGGGAAGTCAGCTAGTAGTAGTTGGGGCATCATTAGGGTGAAGGGGGTGCTCACCTAATAGGTGAGTCCCCTCTCTTACGCCAAACCAATCTCCGTGTGCCACGTCAACTCCCCTCTTAAACTCCCCTAACACCCCAATTTGATGGCGCCACTCCCCTCTTAGGTGAATTGGTTTTTTTTTTTTTTAAAAAAAAAAAAAAAAAAAACTGTGATTGGACAAGCCTCTCTCTCTCCTCCCTCTCTCTTCGGTGAGCCGCCACCGGGAACATCCCCTCTCTCTTGGTCACCGCCTTGATGACGGCACCTTCACTAATCGGCAAGCAGGTCCCCGAAATGGGTCCCCGCATACGCCCCGCTTATCTCCACCTCAAAACATGTTAAATGCACGTGGTTACCGATTTATAAATATTGCTGGCAAGAATACATCATGTGCTCAACTTCCATATAAAAATAAAAATGCATAATATAATGTAAGTGGCTTAGGATCCAATGACCCACTAATTAGCAATGAATGACAATTAAGGATAAGATTTGCAATTTTTTTTAGTTAATTTTACCCCAGTTAAAACATTGCAAGAACACTTTAAGGGGTTTGCATTGGTCTGAGTTGCTTGTTCTTAATTATATCCCCTCAATCCGATTCCAATGTGACCCTTTGTAAAAGCCATTTATAAAAAAGAAATAGAGCATCACAAATGCAATCATGTAGGTATATATAGTCCCCGATTTCGAGGCCACACCGAATATTGGAATCCTACTCCAAATTAGTGTGGGTGTTTAAAAACATGTAAAAAGTGTTTTTGGAAGATGTTTGGTGTAGCAGTTGTTGATTTATAACATTGTGGATAGGGGACTAGCGGTGGATATAGCCTTTGAATAGGGAGACCATCTCTTGACGCTCCAGTGTTAGTGTAGATTTTAGAAAAATTAAAATTTAACGTTTTTTCGATTCTACTGCCCCTATTAAAAAGAAAATTTTAAAACGTTATCTGTTAACATTTTTTTAGATCGATTGTGGATGCATGCTATCACAAGTAACATTCACCTGCAAGAAATGAAAGAAAAAACAATTTTTATTGTCCCATCAATTAAACAATCAATGTTCAAAAAGGTGAACTAGCCTTGTTCTAGTAGGACAAGTCAAACCAGTTTTTAAAACCATATAACATTATACATATTATACATATGTGTTTTCAAATTGTGTTTTCAAATTGAATATTAAAGGCGATTGATATATTATTTGAGGAGTACACGTACAGAAGAAGAAAGAAAAAAAAGGAAACCATATAATATAATTATTGTAGGCGGCTATTATAAAAGATGGGATGAATTCGGAAGAAAAGAAAAGAGGGAAAGAGTGCTCCATATTAATATATTTGTTGGGCTAATGTCTTATGTAGATCAAGTGATGGAGGGCTTGTATTTCTTTTGAGAGATATAGGTTTGACTCTTACTTGGTGTAGAGTGAGGCACTGGTGTGCAATGATTGGAGACCTGGGGAAACCTGGGTTGGATCCTTGAGCCAAACAGGTTTTACTAGGGGTGCTAAACGGGTCGTGTTCGCGGGTTGGCGGGTTCAACCCGACCCGAACCCGAAAATTTTACACAAACCCGAACCCGATCCGAACCCGAAAATCGTATCATACATAAGAACCCGAACACGACCCGAAGTTTCATGGGTTGACCCGAACACGGCACGTTCAACCCGAATTTTTTATTTTTTTCTGAAATTAATATATTAAAATTAAAATTTACTTAAAAACGCAAATGTATATAATAATATCATATTTAAATTATAGAATCTATGTTTATTTCTATTTTTAAGTTATAATCATTACATAAAATACACACCTTATTTAATTTATAACATAAAATATATTATAAAAAAATATAATGTAGTATAAATTTATTAAACGGGTCAACCCGCCAACCCGACCAGGTTGACCCGAACCTGACCCGTTAACCTAAACGGGTTCACGGGTTCAACCTGAAACTGACCCGAACCCGTTTAGACTAAACCTAAACCCGCAAATTTCGTGTTAGGTTCGTGTCGGGTTTTCGGGTCGTGTCAGAAATTCACGCCCCTAGGTTTTACCGGTAATTTCACCGTCGTGCCTACGGGCGGGTGAGTTACCGGGTTTTCTCCGGGATTGGTGGTGGACTTGGGTTACTCTCGGAGTACTCCGTTTGTCCAGTGGGTGCCCTGAGAGTGCTCGAGATTGAGTTTGTTGGCCGTTAAAAAAAATAACTCTATAACATTATTTACACTTTTGATTATTTCATTATTTTATTATTTAATTGATTTCATTAATTAACTCTATAACATTTCTGAAATTTGGTAAACAGTAGTTCATCTTCTTTTGGCCAAATCAAATTACGATTTTGTCCCCGTTTTAAAATTATGATTTTGCCATCAGTTTAAAATTACGTTTTTACCTCTCCTTCAAAATAAAATTATGATTTTTCCCCAGTTAAAAATTACAACTTTCCCTCGGTTAAAAATTATGATTTTGACCCGTTAAAATTTACAGTTTCGTCATTAGTTTTGTTTTGTTTTGTTCCTCCCTGCTAAATTACCATTTTTCCCTCAATTTAAATTTATATTTTTGTCATCGTTTTTGTTTGCTTTCCAAGTAAAATTACGATTTTGCCCCCAGTGTATAACTACAAACGCAAGATGGGAGAATATTGTCAGGAAGCAATGAGTTGTAATTAGTTTTCATTAGATATCATTTAAATTTTGATAATTTTGATGTCCCTCAATTCTCAACCAGTGTGGTCTTTTGTGTAGCCTATGGACCATAAGTTGCAGTCTACTTGTGTAGTTGTTGAAATATCATTATCTCTAACCAACTCTAAACTTGTTAATAATTACATGTTATTAATTTATGTATAGCTAGGCTATCGATCATTTGCTCAGAGGCTTTATAATATGTTACTTACGTACACATACAATAATTTATAGTTGTTCATAGTAGACTTTATAAACTGAACAATTTAACTTATTGTAGTTAGAGCATCATTATCTCCAGCTCAAAACAAGTTAATAATTACATGTTGCCGTTTTATAATTACCTTTTTTAATTACTTGCTAGCTAGACTACACGAGTACACGGTATCATGTGCTTCAATATGTATAAAAATAGGTAGTGGTGTTAGATACAACCTAGATGGTTTAGGATCCGATGACCAATAATCATTGCCAATAAATGAACTTATATATAGTGTAAGTATATGGAGAAAACCAATTTTAGTGAGAAAACTTAGCAAACTAGAATATGTGGTCCACATTCACCCACATCACCTCATCCATACCCATCCTTTAAGGGTATTTTGGTCTTTTTGTTTCTTTCTTTGAAGATTGTGCTTTGTACTTTTCACCAACCATCACATTTCCCCACATCCCCACTTGATTATACCCAACCCATCATCCATCACCTTTTGTACTTCTTATCATCCATCATATTTTTCAAAACTCCATTGTTCTCTTCTTCAACCATTGAAATCTGAAGATCGAAGATCGAAGCCATCCCTTCCAACCTTTGAAATATGAAGATCGAAACCACCATCAGTGCTCTGCCACCATCAAAGCTCTCAAAGATCGAAGATCAAAGCCACCATCCCTTCCAACCTTGAAATCTGAAGATCGAAGCCACCATTGAAGATCGAAGCCACCATCAAAGCTCTCAAAGAAAAGGAAGCTCGGTGTCATTTTAATCACATCTTTGTTTCTGTTTTTTAGAGAGAGAAAGCTAATGTTTTGGAAGGAGAGATAACAATTTTCATGTTGTTCACCTAGACACCAAGAACACACGCACAAGTGTGTGAGAGAGAAACAGGTTTAAAGATCTTACTTTTGTTAATTTATGTAATTTGTTTAGATTTATACTTTGTATAACGTTTGGTAGATTTAAAATCAGAGCTAGTTTGTTTATTTTATTTTTTAAATCAAGATCTATAAGAAATTTTTGTATGTTGTATTTCTCTCTTCAAAGTGTATTGATTTTTTTATGAAGATTAAAGTTAAATTTCTAAATTGTTTGTCCAGCGATTTTGAGTTAATGATTGCTTTTAGTTGGATTTTTGTGTGTGTGTGTGGGGGGGGGGGGGATGTGGGTGAGCTGGTTTTTTTTAGGGTTTATGAATTGGATTTGGTTTGATTTGTGTTCTAGTTTTGTTTAAATTCAGCATCACCATTGATGGTAGATAATTAGTTTGAAAATCCATAATTTTTACGATGTATGTTTCAAATTTCTTTGTTTTTTAGTTGTTTTTTTGAATAAATTCACTCCGATATTACATTTTCATTACCTTTAGAAAGTTCATAATTTAATCGGATATCGGTTTTGTTTTACAAATAGAAATTCGTGTTTTTTACTGGCATAATTTGTTACATATGTTACATTTCTATCAGCTACATTTATGCGAAGAGTATATTGATATTTTTTTACGAAGATTAATGTTGACTTTCTAAATTGTTTGTACAGAGTATATTGTTATTTTTACGAAGATTAATGCTAAAATTTCTAAACTGTTTGTCATATATGTTGTAACACGTGTTACACTGCGGGTTACATATGTTTTATATAGGGTGTTACATGTGTTACACCCAGTATATGAGACCAGCTTATTGTTTTTTTTAGATTGGCTGTTAAATGTTAAAACGTACAAACTTCATAATTTATTCGGAATATCTCGTTTATTTTACAAATAAAAAGTCGTGTTTTTTTTGTGGGATAATTAGCTACATATGTAGTAACAACATTATGCAAGTTACTTATAGATACCCCAACCCTTTTTTGGACACAAAGGGGGGGGTGCACATATGTAACACATGTTTGTAACATGTGTTACACTAGAGAGGTAACACATGTATAGCCACGTTACACATATTACATAGAAGATTAATAAGTTTTAACTATAGAATATTTAATATTGGTGTACTTGTTTTGTTCATAGGTGGAAAGATGTTTTGTGTTCAAGATGAAGATGGTTATCAAGAAGCGAAACCCGCGGAAGGATTACAACGCATCATCAGGTTTTCGTGGTGACGATGGTGTTGTTGTGAAGGCAATTTTTAGAAGACCATTTTTAGAAGCATTATAACTATTGATATAAAATTTATTTTTATTTTCATTGTTAGTATGCCAATATTTGGATGAATACGGATGTTGTTGTGAAGGCAATTTTTTTTTGGATGCAACAACTATATGTAACATGTGTAACCTTGACGTTGTAACACATGTAACACCTATATGTAATATGTGTAAGATTTCTATACATGTGTTACATATATACCCATATTGTAACATATGTTATAAACATGTGTTACATATGTCAGCCCCTTTGGTGTCAATTTAAACTTAGCAAAATTACATATGTAACAACATTACATCATCCAAAATGTCATATCAATGAACAAACAAGTAATATATGTAACTATAAGTATATGAGACTAGTGTAACAAATTAAAGGGACAAACGATACACTTCATGTTACATAAGTACCTAGACTTGTTATTAACAATGTTATTAGTAGATAAAAAAACTGCATTAACGTATATTTTTTACATTGAACCCAGCTTCTTGGTTATAAGCCTTACACATGGCAATTAAGAAGTTCTTCCAGTGTGACGTATGATTTAACAATAATAGGATGATATTGCTCGTTGACATTCGGTGTCCACAATTTAGTGCCATGAGAATACTAGTAAATATGGTAACGTGGAGTATGTTCTATATCATCTGTGGACATAGGGACGGATGTTAGTATAAATTTACGTGTGTTATGAACGTTGTAATACGTTTAGCACCCTAGGGTAACAAAAAAAGATCACACATGACACTTGTCGTGATGTTACACATCTTAATTGTGTGTGCACATGTAACATCTTCTCTACAATGTATGTAACATAACACGCGTTACAACGGTTGTTTTAAGAACTTTCAAATAAACAAGTGTTGCAAAGTGGATTTTTTTAA
This sequence comes from Helianthus annuus, assembly GCF_002127325.2. Classification (NCBI taxonomy): domain Eukaryota; kingdom Viridiplantae; phylum Streptophyta; class Magnoliopsida; order Asterales; family Asteraceae; genus Helianthus; species Helianthus annuus. The sequence goes on from NC_035443.2 coordinate 187,432,461, forward strand.
ATAACTGTTTAAATCAACGTAATAGAGATGTGTAAGTAGGTAATTTCCTTTTGTAACACGTGTTACATTGGATGTATCTTTACATTGAAGATGGGATTATAACACGTGTTACAACGGTTGTTTTAAGAACTTTCAAATAAACAAGTGTTACACCGTGGATGTTTTAAAAAAACTGTTTTTTCATCCATTTGTAATAGAGACGTGCAAGTAGGTAAAAACCTGTTGTAACACGTGTTACATATGTGCAGCCCCGATTTTTGGTAACAAAGAGGTTGAACATATGTAACACATGTTTGTAACATGTGTTACACTGGAGGGTAACTTCTGTACAACATCAAAGGTACCCTCCAGTGTAACACATGTTACAAACATGTGTTACATATGTGTAGCTCCTTTTTATGTCCAAGAAAGGGCTGGTTTTAACATAAGTAACACGTGTAACCTTATTACAACATATGTAGCTAATTATGCCAGCAAGACATTTCAACTAACAACCCATTTAAAATAACATTTCAACCCATTTAAAAAGATATAGATTTGTAAACACATAATGTTTTGTTAGGTTTCTTCCCAGTCCCAGTCCTGCCCAAGAAATGAAAAACACAAATATTAGTAGTCAGCAAAAGAGTACTTGCTAAGATGAGGATATAACAATTACCATTCACCATTTCAATATCCACTCATATCAAAACAAAATGTGTAACACAATGTATGCACCATATATTGTCCGAAAGTGTAACATATGTTACAACATACAGGACAAACAGTTTAGAATCTAGCTGGCAGAAATGTAACATACGTAACTAGTTATGCCTGCAAAAATTTGAAACATTTAACACTAATTATGAAAAAAGAACAACTTAACCAACAACATTTTGAAACCTTTACTGTAACAATTATGGATTTTCAAACTAATTATCTACCAATAATTGGGATGCCCAATTTAAACAAAAAACAGAAAACAAAATAAAGCAAATCCAATTTATAAAACCTAACACAAACCCAACCCATAAATTATTGGTCAACAAACTGAAAATATCAAAAAACTAAAAATCATTTTAACATAAAAACAAAAACCTGCAAAATACATGAACATTAACCCATTACTAGAACACTTTGAGCACACAAAAAGTTATTGACAACCTTTTTAACAAAAAAATCAAGTGTGTTCTTGCAATTAGTAGAACACTAACCGGATCTAGACCCGTCTGATGAACACGATGAAGATCTTCAAAAATGATTCTCTCACACACACTTGTGTGTGTGTTCTTGGCGTTCTAACAACTTTCTCTCTCTAAAAACCCATGAACCAAATGATTTCTGACCTGCTTCTCTCTCACACACTTGTGTGTGTTCTTGGTCTTGGTGTTCTAATAACTTTCTCTCTCTAGAAACACATGCAACCGAATGATTCAGGCCTGCTTCTTTCTCACACACTTGTGTGTGTGTTCTTGGTGTTCTTCATGAACACGAAGGGGTTTTAACAATAACGATTCTCTCACACACACTTGTGTGTGTTCTTGGTGATTGAAACATGAAGAAAGAGAGAGGATGAGAGAAGGGATGATGATGATGGTGAATGCACAGAAGTTTTTTTGAATTCTCAAAGAAAAGAAGAAAGAAGAAAGAGAAACAATGATGATGGTGACAACAATAAAGAAGAGAGAGAATGGAGGTCTGAGAGAGAAAGAGAGAAATGGGAGTCTTGGTTATAGGTAATTGTGTTTCTCTCTCCTTTTCATATCATGCATGTCTAATCAATATGAATATAATATATAAAATGTCATAATATCATATGTAATTTTACCCATATGCCCTTGAAGTACCTTTTTGACTTTACCACTCTATTTAATTTAATTAAAAAATGCTTCAAATTTTATGAGCCATTGGATGATCATGATCAATGGTCTAGATTGGGTTTCCTAGGTTTTCTTAGTAGAAATAAGTTTTATGTAGATCCATGCCCTTCATCTCCTATCATATATATGTGTCTATATATTGATTATAAGTGGAATAGGGGTGGTTCACTAGTGATGGATTCTATCACTCTTACTCTCCAATCAAATCATGCCATGTCATCAACCAAATTTCTATCACTAGTGATAGAAATGTAGGAGGGGTGGAATCACTAGTGATGGAATTCTATCACTCCCAATTTTTTAAATTTCATTTTAAAATTAGAAATTAAAAATAAAACACTAAATTATAAATTTCATTAAACTTTAAAAATAAATTACATAACCAAATAAAAAAACAACTAAACCGATGGCATCTCCCAACCCCACTTTGCGCAAACCGCGCGCTTTTGTTGAATGACAACTGACTTGAACGGTTCGTCGAGATGGGCGTGGTTTTCACACAAGATTTTTAAATCATTTTGTCTTTCAATCATTTTCAAGTGTTCCTTGTACGCCTGCTCCCGTTCATATTTCTTGTAAAATTATTTAGATTGAGTTGGAGAGTGTTTTAATTTTTTGTATTGAGTGTGAGAATAGTAGAGAGGTTTTTGAGTTTGTTTATTGATACATGTGGGATTTATATAAAAAAATTAATCAAATTCTTCAACCAAATGGTCAAAAAATATTACAACGGTAAAAAAAACGGTAGGATTTCAAAACTTCAACGCGTGGTGGAGTTAACGCGTTACAAGTATAACGCGTGGTCATTAGACCGGCGGCGGTGTGCCGTTCCTTCATCACGCGTGACCGGCCTTCATCACGCTCCCGCCCCGAGTGGCCTAAGTTCTATTTCATATACTGAAATTACATAAGAATAAAAGGTAAACAGATAACACAAGATGACACGTGTAAAATGACATGTTTAATTACTAAATTTGTATTTTCTTTAAAACTACTTACACGGTCATATTCATTAAACGGGTTACATGACATGACACGTGTAAAATGGCATGTGTAATTACTAAATGTGTATTTTTGTTTAAAACTACTTACACGGTCACATTTATTAAACGAGTTACACACTTACACGGTCATACTTATTAAAGGAGTTACAGGACATAATACATTTAATATGTTAGTTTAATAACATGAATAAAACCAAGCATGGCTTATTTACACAATTACTATGTTTTCACAATCTCCTGCAATAATGTTACACCCCGACCACGTAAAACAACAAGACGTGGCAGAAACGTCGGGGAGTGTTGTAACAGAATCATTGTTTCACAACCATGGAATAAATAATTTTCTTATTGAGTAAATGAACTCATTATTTTAATACAATCAAATAAGTACAACTATTATCTTTCAAGTTTTAAAGTCGCTAAGGCACGAGTCCATCCTATGTGTAGCATATATCATCAATCATCACAAAGCAGCACCTGAAACATGTGTAAAAATAGGTACGTCAGCATAAAAATGCCTGTGAGATACATAGGTTTTATTGTATTTAGGATTCATGACTTGTAAGTTTAGAAAAAGTTTTAATAAAAACAGTCATGATCCTTGAAAAAGGTTTTCTTTTATAAATCATTTATAAGAAATCAGATGATATAAAATAATAATACATAGGTGTAGGTCCCCTTGATGTTATGGATCTTCACAGAATTGTCTTTCCAATCAAGAGTGCGGAATCCTCTTGATCAGAATTAGCAGAAAACGTGTAGGAAACAGAAACAGCAAATCTATCAAACCGGGTTTTCTATTGATTATCAATCTTCACGAATTACAATCAATCTAAAACCCTAACCAACAAATTTCGTCCAAACCCTAAAGCTCTCACGAAATTCTCTCTAACAACTGTTTTGGCTGATTTTCTGATTAACTGATCAACCTAAACCCTAAAGCCTAACCTTGTTTATATAACACAAGGTTTACTATTTAGGCTAGGGTTTGCAACATGGGCAAAGCCCAATTCGTTCCCCCTTGACCCAAATGGGTTTAGTTTAGCCCAAACTCTATAATCTCACTAATACAAAGCTAAACCCGCTAACCGTTTATCGTATAACTAATTACAAGATATCCAAAGACCAAATCTAAGCTGTTGTCACAAACATGCACCAACAAACTCCCCCTTGACAATAGCTTCATAAAAACTTTGTCTTGAGTCAAAACTTTGTCTTCGGTCGTCTTGCAATCTTCAAGTAGTCTTGCACTGTCTTTGGTCTTTGGATAGCTTCAGCTTCAATAGCTTCTGTCAGCAACAGACTCCCCCTAAGCTGATGCATCCAATTACCAAATCTTCAACACGTTAGCGTTTGAGTAAACTCCAGTTCAGCATTTGCAAAGCAATCTTCAAATTCTTCAATCTTGTCTGCAATATAGAAAGGAGGTTCTACCATGCAGCCAATCAAACTCTCATCTTCACACTTCACAGCAACTTCTCAGCAACAAACTGCTTCAATCTGTATACTATAAAACAAACATCTCGAGAAACCATAAGAATTTTTCAACAAAAGTTAAATAAATTATTATTTTTCAAGAGATTAGTTAAACTGTATAACAGATTAAGCTTTTTCAATTTATCACCAACACGCAAAAACACTTTGTTCAACACACAAGAACAACCTGTCTGATTTAAAATTTTGAACTCGCTTACTAACACTGTCTCCCCCTATCAGTAACAATTCCTCCACGAATAGCAGTTTTCCGTACGTTAAGAATTTTAAACAGAAAAAGACACTATTTTTGGATTTTTATATTTTTCTGAAAACAAATAAATACAAAAGCAATAAACACTCTATTTTTGTGAGAATCACTGGTAAGAAGATCATATCAGCACAATCAAACTGTTTCACACAATTAGATAATTCTTTATTTAATGTTCAGTGAAAAGATGTTCAAGACGATTACCAGTATGTTTGTCCACTTAAACAAAATGCATGAACATTTCAAGTACCATTACCGTATGATATGTTAAGGTAATTTTATTATACTGAAATATTAGCGTGTCCCACAACAGGATATACCCCCACGATCAAGGTATGCACAAAGATTCATCGTAGTAGGTGAGTATACTGAAGTCATACTATAAGATATTCTTACTGTGTCTGCATATAATATGTTTTATCATGTTTTGATTGCTTAACAATGAACACCCAAATAAAGAATAATCAAATCCTGGAAATATAAACAGCACACTCTATCATGCAAGTATCTTCCCTACCACATATTTCACAAGTCCAATCCTGAGTTCTGAAATCTTAACTGGGAATAGGTTGAGAAAAGAACAGAATAGATCTTTAGCAGAGATGATATAATATACAAATCAAATGAGATTTTCTCAGTTTGATATAGGTTTATTGGGTTTCTTTTGGGCACTTGAGGGCCTCTTTCGGGTGTAATAGATCTATAGCGCGACAACGTACAGCTAGGTCAGCATGTATCTGGATGCAGCAGAAGCTGTCGTTGCCTAGCACCTCCAGGTCAGCATATATCTGGATGCAGCAGAGGAGGTACACGACTTTTTTCAGAGAAGATTTCAGGATCGGATCAAAATTGTGTGTATCAGGAAATATACAGACATTCAAATAGAAATGAGCTAATTCCAAGTGACTTTCTTTCCTGAGGTCATGTACAATTTTAGTTCTAACAGACAGACAGTCAAGATATCCCTAGATGAAATAAGAGTATAAAGACCCAAAACTTCAGATTTTGGCAATCTATCAACGCAAGAATTAAGGTCATTAAACCATACACCACTAATGTGTTCCCCACTCATATTCAGTTCATTTAAGTTTATATCACATTGGTAAGTTGATTATTTCATGCTTTTTGCCTACTGGTACATCATATGATGAAGCTGCTATCACACTTAAGCAATTTTGGTTCAATTTTAGTGTGACAGTCTAACTTGCTGATGTACTATCATTTCTTCTTTTCACACAGTGATAACTCATTTTTGTTTTTTCAATTTTTTTATGTTTTTGATTTTTCAATTTTTTTTTATTTTTGATTTTTAAGAAAAACAGTAAACTATTTACAAAAATTCTTATGAAAAACCAGTTATTCAGGATTCCTCATCCCGTTGAGTTCAACTAAGTGTTCAAAGCGAGCCCTGTCAAATGCTTTAGTATAAAGATCTGCCAGGTTATCTTCTGTGTCGACTAAGCACTTTGAACTTCAATTTAAATCATTTAATATACATATCAACAATCTCACATCCCCCGTCCTGTGCCTAGAGCAGCCACTATCAACCTAAGTTGATAATCCTCCTTAGCAGCTCCTGCACACACTAACTTAAGAAATTAGTTAGATTGAGGGACCCAAGCCTTAATGGTCTTGGGTCATCCAAATTCACCAACTACCGGAACATCCATCCAATATCCATTACTCCTAACTGGAGTCTTGGATCTCAGACCTGTTGGAATTTGATTTTGATTTCCACTAGGCCTTTGGTCCTGAGGGTTCCTATATACATTTGGACAATTTGACCTTTGAAAATTTTGATTTTGATTCCAAGAAGCATTATAGTTATAATTTCTAAAGCCATTGTTATAAAAATATCGACCACCATTATTTTGGTATCGATTTTGATATTGACCTTGACTTCTGAAATTATTTGTGTTTTGATTGTTCATTCTTGGTGAACTGCTTCTAGGTCTCTCAAATCTGCCTGGTGGAGATCTAGGCTGAAATCTAGGTTGATTTCTTTGAAAACGAGGAACTTGTGGAATTCCTTTTTCAGCCTTATCCTCACCAACAGCAACTGTCTCTGGTTGCATAGGGGCAGATTTCTTTGGAGAGTTGGACTCTCTCTCCTGCTTATCACCATTCTTCTCTGGTGACTTCTCTCTCTTCCTCTCATTCACCTGTGCTTCATTCGTTTTGTTAGGACAGCAACTAGCTACATGTCCCTTAGTGTGACATTTGAAGCACGATCTCTTTTTCGAAAACTTCTTATTGGAAGTCTTTGAACTAGATTCAGATTTCTTTGTCTGACAACTTGATTTCACATTATTGCTTGACCCAACGTGATTCCCGTCTATAGCTTCGTCAACTTTTTGCTTACCTTTCTTCAAAGGACAACAACTCGCCACGTGCCCTTTGTTGTGACATTTAAAACAGGATATTTTCTCTTTGTTTGATCCCTTTTTAAATGTGTTGGTCTTTGTGTCTTCAGTATCCTCATCCATTTTATGAGGTGTACTGTTAGACCCAACAGATTCTTTCAAAGAAACTGGACTACTTGGCAAGTCCACAGCTATCGGATCCACTACATGTGCAGTGGTTACAAAATCAGTTAGCTCATCTTCATTTGGCAAAAATGAGTAGTCTTCATTTTCAGAAGATGAAGCTTTAGTAAACCCCACCCCTGTTTTATCATTACTCTTTTTTAAGCCTTTTTGAATTTGAGTTCTGACTAACGAAGAATTTCCAAAATTATGTAACTTCCCCTGAAGTTCTACAATTTTGGCTTGTGCATCAGCCAATTCTGTGCACTTTTTTGAAAGCTCGTTAGTCTTTTCTTTCACAGTTTCACGAGCCAAATCAATGACCTGTAACAGTTCATTGACTTTGCTTGTTAAACTGCTAATTTCCTGTTCATTTGATTTGAGTTTTTCTAAACAGTCTGACTCTCTTTTAATCACAAGAACATTTAACTCTTTTCGGTTTTCCAAATCAGCTAACAGAATGTTGTTTTGCTCCGATAGTCTGTCAACTTCGCCCTGTAGTTCAGTGCAATTATGACACGTATGACTTACAGGTTCTGGTGTTACCTTCACTTCTGTTGTAAGCTCATTCACACCATTCATGCACTTTGAAACTTCTGCAGCCTTATTCTCAACCTTCTGTTCAAGAGCTTTCTTCTTCTCTTCTGTCACAGCAACTGCATCTTCATCTTCATCTAACGCACGATCTCCTACACTCTGTCTTGATGAATTCTGATAACGTTTTCGTAAAGCTTCCCACAGATCATAAGAAGTCCCATAGTGCTTGATGGTATGTTTAATTCCCTCAGGCAGGGACATCTTTATCACTGCTAAAGCTTTCTTCTCAGCATCAACCATCAGTTTTTCAGATTCATCCATCTTGTCATAAGAAATCACTTTTGTCCTTCCTTCAACACGACGTGTAGGAGCAATGTATCCATCTATAATACAATACCACATTCTGGTATCTTCGCTCTTCACAGCCAATTCAAACTCCTCCTTCCAGACAGCATATTCGTTTACATTTGTAAGCTTTGGCCACTTCTCGACATTGTCCACTTTAATCATCTTTAAACACGTTTAACAGTAACCGTACTGATAAAACCGTACAAAAGTCGTCCGAAAACAGTGGTTACCAAATTATACCGTTAGAATCGTCTCGAAAAGACGAATCCAATGATATATAATGTCAAAAACTGAATTCGGGATTCTCCAGAGTCTTTTTTTTTTGTCCTAAAAATCACACGAATTCAACGGTCCAAACGGTTCTGTTAAACGAGCTACGGATCGATTTCTATTCTCAAAACACTGAAATTTTTTCGACGCTAGCCAACAAAAGTTCCACCCCTTAAATCGTCTCCTAATTTCGCTGGATTTAGCTTAATTTCGCTTGTGACAACTCAAATTTCCAAGATTTCTAATTCGCATTTATTGCACGTTCAAGTGTTGTGTAGCTGTTTAATTGCACAATTGGTTACTGTAGAATTGTTTACGTTTTGGTATAATGAAGTGTATTGTGTGATTGTGCATGACTATGTGTTAATTATGATAAACTTGTCAAATGTGTAAACTTGGTGGTGAAATTGTGTAATTAATTGGAATGGTGCACTATTGTAAAATATAATACTTGAGGATGTAGAGGATAATTAGTGAAATTCTAGTAACACTTAACCCTAATCCCCTCCCTAATCATTCACTAATCACTTTCACCAAAACCAAAGCACGTACTCTCATTTCTTGGGCTCTAGCAATCATCACCATCATCATCACCAAGATAATCATCACGAGTTTGATCACTCTACTCATCTAGAATCATTCAAGGTAATTGTTAATAATTGCTTGTTGATTATTTGATTGATATCGGTTCATGATTTTTGCAATACTTGTAAACCCTAGTTCTTCACATGCTAATCCTGTAATTGATGATTTGATTTGGATTGTGGTGATAATGTTGTTGATATGTCCTACAATCGTTCATCTGATGATTTAGATTCATGGTATGTTAATTGTTGAATTGATTCTGCTATGAATGAATAAGGTAGGGTTTGATCAAGAACGTAACTGTTGAAATCGTTTCAATGTAATTGAATCTTCATGATTTATGTTAAGTCCGAGGTTTATAATGATGCCTGATGACCGAGTTTATTTGTTTGAGTATTTGTCTGAGTTTAATTGGATCCTCTAGTCCGAATATAAGAAGCATGGTTGGTCCGAGTATAAATTGTGTATTGGTCCGAATATAAATCACATATGGTCCGAATATAATACCCTTAAGCCCGAGTTTAATTGTGTTTGTCAATTGGTCCGAACTTAAAGTCTTTCACCTTGGTCCGAGTTTAATTGATTGACATTGTCCGAGTTTAATATGCCTTCAATGGGTCCGAGTTTAATGTGATCACTCAAATGGTCCGAGTATAATTTTTAGATGAAGGTCCGAGTTTAATCCTCAATGTTGGTCCGAACTTAATTGATTGATAATTGGTCCGAACTTAATTGATTGATAATTGGTCCGAACTTAATTGAGTTGTAATTGGACCGAACTTAATTGATTTGTAATTGGTCCGAACTTAACTGATTGATAATTGGTCCGAACTTAATTGAATTGTTTTTGGGCCGAGTTTATTGAGTTTGATTTGGTCTGAGGTTAATATGATCAACCATGCCCGAATTTATGTGCTGATTATTTGTCTGAGGTTGTATGAGTGCTGAACAGGGGAGACCCCCCCCCCCATACTTGCCTGAGTTATTGTGAGATGCATGATCCTGTATATGTTCATATAAATTACGTGAATTGTATGAATGGGTTAACTGTTACGTGATACATGATCGATACATGATATTGGCTGTCAAGCACTATACGACATTAGATTACATGCGTATCATTGCGAACATGAACTGATTTGTTATACGTGCATACAATAGGACTTGATTAATTACTTGTGAGTGCATAACCTAGCATACCGAGCAAACCAAGGTGAGTTCACACTCCTACTAAGGCATGGGATTCCCGGGTCGTGGGAATGGGTTAAAGGTTTCAATTGACTTATAACGTACAAACGTTTTTCCTAGACTATCACCTATCATGGTCCTCGGATGTCAGGACGGTTCCGTAGGTTGGGATAACACCTACGTGGTTCCGTAGGTTGGATAACACCTACGTGGTCATATGCCATTACTGCCTCGGATGTCAGGCACGCACGTAAAACCTACGTGTACGCATTACTTACTTCTATCCTCGGTACAAAGGATACGTACGTGAAACCCACGTACACCCCATACGCGCTACTGTTCTCGGACGAAGAACAGGGATGATACGAATAGTCTAGTGGTCACATAACATGGGAAGCCCCCACCTGTATAACTTGCTATTGGCCCTGTAGAGCCACCCGTTACTTACTATTACGCATTTACTTACTGTGAACTCGCTCAACTAGTTTGTTGATCATTCTGTTACATGCCTTGCAGATCGTTAGGTACTTGGAGCTTGCACTGGAGAAGCGGGTCGTTGTGGGCAAGGATCGTGGTTTCTACGTTGAACTATTATGACATTTAAAACTATTAACTATTGTTGGTTTATTTACTATGCTTCCGCTACACTTTAAAACTATGGTTATGTTTTGAACACCTATCGTATTGAATGGATGGTTTACATTTATTTTACTTAATATTAATTACATGTTCAATATGATTGGTGGCTTGATCCTGGTCAGTCACGCTCCCAAGCGGTGATACTCCGCGTGTGGATTTTGGGGGTGTGAAAGATTGGTATCAGAGCCATTGGTTATAGAGAACTTGGTTTTAATATGGAAAAACGTTTTTATTAAAACCAGACTATAACCAGAACAGTGCTCTCAACGATCCACAACGACGCTTCGCTCCACGTGCAAGACTCAACTTCCTAGGTAATAAGGTTTATGTTTATTGCCTACATGCTAGAATTTGCATAGAACTTTGCTCGTAGTATGCTTACATTACCTTGCTCACAACTTGTCATTGCATGAGAATACTTATGTGCTTACACTCTTCTGTCATCGCACTATTCGCGAACCTTTCTCACTTATGTTGCCTTTGATGTGAAGATCAATGGCCGCACGAATTAACATGACTCAAGCCCAGCTAGAGGCTCTCGTTGCTGCGGCAGTTGCAGCCGCCCAAGCAGGTAGTATACCCTGCAGTATAGACACTAGGATCTTTAGATCCTACATTAATTCTCGTACTTAACTTTGCCCTATTCGTACACAATAGGTCAACCCGCTCAGCAACAACCTGGGTGCACCTTCAAGAATTTCATGGATTGTCGTCCTAGCTCGTTCAGTGGCACGGAGGGAGCAGTTGGACTCCTCCACTGGTTTGAAAAGCTCGAGTCGGTTTTCGAAATGTGTGAATGCCCTGAGGCTCGCAGGGTGAAGTTCGCCACTGGCACACTTGAAGGGATTGCGCTCACTTGGTGGAACGCACAAGTGCAGATCTTAGGGTTGGCAGCTGCTAACGCCACACCCTGGAATGATTTCAAAGAACCGATCAAGAGGGAATACTGCACTAGAGAAGACATTCACAAGTTGGAGGACGAGTTGTATAACTTGAAAATGGTTGGTTCGGAAATCGAAGCTTACACCAAGAGATCAAATGAGTTGGCTGTGTTATGTCCAACTATGGTGGACCCTCCATACAAGCGAATTGAGTTGTATCTCAAAGGTTTGGCACCAGAAATACAGAGCCACGTTACCTCGGCTAACCTCAACAACATCCAGGAAATCCAGCGTCTCGCTCATCGCATCACCGATCAGGCAGTGGATCAGAATAAACTGCCTAAGCGTATCAGTGCTACTGCTACCGCTACTGCTTCTACTACACTTGCTACTCCCAGTGAAAGTAAGAGAAAATGGGATGGGGATTCTAGCAAGGGATCAGCTTCAGTGCAGTCGCAAGCTCAACAGCGAAAGACAGACAGTTACCAGAGTCCAAGTCAGCACTCCTCAGGCAGCCACAGACAGGGAGGGTATCGAGGAAATCTCCCAAAGTGTAACACCTGCAACAAGCATCACAACGGCCAGTGTAACAAGGGCCGTTGTCAAAGATGCCTCAAGATGGGTCACGAGGCCAAAGACTGTAGAAGCCCTCGTCCTGCGAATCAGGATCAGCAGCAGCCACCGGCACAGCAGAATCGGCAACAGGGCAACAAGGGGTGCTATAATTGTGGTGCTGAAGGTCACATCAAGAGACACTGCCCTCAGCTAAACAGGAACCAGAACAACAACAACAATCAGGGCAACGGGAACAATAACAACAATAACGGGGGAAACAACAACAACAATGGCAACGAAGCTCGGGGTCGTGCTTTTGTGCTAGGTCGGGGTGACGCAGTGAATGATCCCAATGTGGTTATGGGTAAGTTTCTTCTCGACGATATTTATGTTACTGTCTTATTTGATTCGGGTGCTGATACAAGCTATATGTCATTGAAAATGAGTAAATTATTAAAACGTACACCAACACCCCTAGACACCAAACACGTCGTAGAACTAGCCAATGGTAAAAGTGTAGAAGCCGCACAGGTAGTCAAGGGTTGTAGTATTGTTCTAGCGGGTCAGACTTTCTCGATTGATCTCATACCCATAGTTTTGGGTAGTTTCGACGTCGTCATCGGTATGGATTGGTTATCCCAACATCATGCGGAGATCTTATGCAAAGAAAAAGTTATTCGTATTCCTCGCTCCAGTCAAGAACCTCTCGAAGTACAAGGTGACAAGAGTGGTGCTGTGGTTGGCATCATCTCTTTCTTAAAGGCGCAGAAATGTTTACGAAAGGGACATACTGCCATTCTGGCACTTGTCACTGACGCATCAGCAAAGGTAAAGAAGCTGGAGGATATACCAGTTGTGCGTGATTTTCCTCAAGTGTTTCCTGAAGATTTACCTGGTTTACCTCCTCATCGTCAAGTCGAGTTTCAGATTGAGTTAGCTCCTGGAGCAGCACCAATAGCCCGCGCACCGTATCGTTTAGCTCCAACCGAACTGGAAGAACTGTCGAAGCAGCTACAAGAGCTCTTGGAAAAGGGCTTTATTCGTCCAAGCTCTTCGCCTTGGGGAGCTCCAGTGTTATTTGTGAAGAAGAAAGACGGTACGTTCAGAATGTGCATCGATTACCGTGAACTCAATAAGGTGACGGTGAAGAACCGTTATCCTCTTCCGCGCATAGATGACTTATTCGACCAGTTGCAAGGGTCGTGTTATTACTCCAAGATAGACTTGAGGTCAGGTTATCATCAGCTGAGAGTCCGGGATGAGGACGTCTCCAAAACCGCTTTCAGAACTCGCTACGGTCATTACGAGTTTCTGGTCATGCCATTCGGGCTTACGAACGCGCCTGCAGTCTTCATGGATCTTATGAACAGGGTGTGTAAACCCTATCTAGACAAGTTCGTTATCGTATTCATCGACGACATTTTGATTTACTCAAAGAGTCAGGAGGAACACGAGCAGCACTTACGTCTTATCTTGGAACTTCTTCGAAAGGAGCAACTGTACGCAAAGTTTTCAAAATGCGACTTCTGGCTTCATGAAGTCCACTTCTTAGGCCATGTGGTGAATAAGGATGGGATTCATGTCGATCCATCCAAGGTAGATTCGATCAGGAATTGGCCAGCACCGCGAACACCAACAGAAATACGCCAATTCTTGGGTTTGGCGGGTTACTACAGGCGATTTATCAAAGACTTCTCCAAGATCGCGCAGCCACTTACTATGCTAACACAGAAAGGTGTCGTTTACAGATGGGGTAATACGCAAGAGACTGCTTTTCAGTACTTAAAGGATAGGCTTTGCAGCGCACCTATTCTCTCATTGCCAGAGGGCACAGATGACTTCGTGGTTTACTGTGACGCATCGATACAGGGGCTTGGTTGTGTATTGATGCAGCGGGATAAAGTTATTGCCTACGCTTCGCGGCAACTCAAGGTTCATGAACGAAACTACACGACGCACGATTTAGAGCTGGGAGCTGTTGTTTTCGCGCTTAAGATATGGCGACACTACCTGTACGGTACCAGGTGCACGATTTACACCGATCACAGGAGTCTCGAGCATATCCTTAAGCAGAAGGATTTGAACATGCGTCAACGACGATGGGTCGAGTTACTTAACGACTACGAATGCGCTATCAAGTATCATCCAGGCAGAGCCAATGTTGTGGCTGATGCCCTCAGTCGAAAGGACACTTTACCTTGGCGCGTGCGAGCGCTACAGCTTACGATTCAGTCTAGCCTTCCTGCACAGATACGAGCTGCTCAGTTAGAAGCACTGAAACCCGAAAACGTCAAAGCTGAAGCCTTACGCGGCTCAAGGCAACGCATGGAACAAAAGGAAGACGGCGCCTACTATGTAACGGGGCGTATTTGGGTCCCACTTTATGGCGGTTTACGCGAACTTGTAATGGATGAAGCTCACAAGTCTCGCTATTCGGTACATCCAGGATCGGATAAAATGTACCACGACATCAGCACTACTTATTGGTGGCCTAGTATGAAGGCTCACATCGCTACGTACGTTGGAAAATGCTTAACCTGTGCGAGAGTCAAGGTTGAATATCAGAAACCATCAGGCCTACTTCAGCAGCCTAAGATACCGCAATGGAAATGGGAAGAAATTTCCATGGATTTTGTTACAGGTCTACCTAGATCTCAGCGTGGGAACGATACAATATGGGTCATAGTTGATCGACTCACCAAGTCTGCACACTTCCTGCCGATCAAGGAAACGGACAAGTTCTCCACTCTCGCAGACGTCTATCTTAAAGAAGTTGTTTCGAGGCACGGAGTGCCCACCTCTATTATTTCGGATCGCGATGCACGATTCACGTCAGAGCTATGGCAAGCAATGCATAAATCCTTTGGCTCACGTTTAGACATGAGCACAGCATATCATCCTCAGACGGATGGGCAGTCTGAGCGAACGATTCAAACACTTGAAGACATGCTTAGGGCATGCGTTATCGATTTCGGCAACGGCTGGGAAAAACACCTCCCTTTAGTGGAGTTTTCATACAACAACAGTTACCACACCAGCATTCAAGCCGCTCCATTTGAGGCATTGTACGGACGTAAATGCCGGTCACCTCTCTGTTGGGCAGAGGTGGGGGATAGCCAGATTACGGGTCCAGAGATTGTAGTGGACGCCACAGAAAAGATTGCGCAGATACGACAACGCATGGCGGCAGCACGCGACCGTCAGAAAGCCTACGCGGACAAGCGTAGAAAGCCATTGGAATTTGAGGTCGGGGACCGGGTTTTATTGAAAGTTTCACCCTGGAAGGGTGTGGTTCGATTTGGTAAACGAGGCAAACTCAATCCACGGTATGTCGGACCGTTCGAAATCATTGAGAAAATTGGCAAAGTAGCCTACAGATTAAACCTACCAGCCGAACTCGGTGCAGTTCACAATGTATTTCACGTGTCGAATCTGAAGAAATGCCTATCAGATGAGACCCTTATAGTTCCTTTTAAGGAACTCACTATCGACGAGCGGTTGCAGTTCGTCGAGGAACCAGTTGAGATCACGGACCGGGATGTTAAGGTCCTCAAACACAAGAGAATCCCTCTTGTTCGAGTTCGTTGGAACTCCCAGCGTGGCCCAGAGTATACCTGGGAACGTGAAGATCAGATGAAAGAAAAGTACCCCCAGTTATTCGAAACCAATGCAACCACTACTGAGGCTGAAGCTACTACTACTGAATTTCGGGACAAAATTCCAAATCAACGGGGGGATGATGTGACACCCCAGGAAAACCAGTGAACGATGTAACTTACCTAGCTTCCTCAGTGAGTGCGTACCAAATTTCGGGACGAAATTTCTTTTAAGTTGGGGATAATGTGACAACTCAAATTTCCAAGATTTCTAATTCGCATTTATTGCACGTTCAAGTGTTGTGTAGCTGTTTAATTGCACAATTGGTTACTGTAGAATTGTTTACGTTTTGGTATAATGAAGTGTATTGTGTGATTGTGCATGACTATGTGTTAATTATGATAAACTTGTCAAATGTGTAAACTTGGTGGTGAAATTGTGTAATTAATTGGAATGGTGCACTATTGTAAAATATAATACTTGAGGATGTAGAGGACAATTAGTGAAATTCTAGTAACACTTAACCCTAATCCCCTCCCTAATCATTCACTAATCACTTTCACCAAAACCAAAGCACGTACTCTCATTTCTTGGGCTCTAGCAATCATCACCATCATCATCACCAAGATAATCATCACGAGTTTGATCACTCTACTCATCTAGAATCATTCAAGGTAATTGTTAATAATTGCTTGTTGATTATTTGATTGATATCGGTTCATGATTTTTGCAATACTTGTAAACCCTAGTTCTTCACATGCTAATCCTGTAATTGATGATTTGATTTGGATTGTGGTGATAATGTTGTTGATATGTCCTACAATCGTTCATCTGATGATTTAGATTCATGGTATGTTAATTGTTGAATTGATTCTGCTATGAATGAATAAGGTAGGGTTTGATCAAGAACGTAACTGTTGAAATCGTTTCAATGTAATTGAATCTTCATGATTTATGTTAAGTCCGAGGTTTATAATGATGCATGATGACCGAGTTTATTTGTTTGAGTATTTGTCTGAGTTTAATTGGATCCTCTAGTCCGAATATAAGAAGCATGGTTGGTCCGAGTATAAATTGTGTATTGGTCCGAATATAAATCACATATGGTCCGAATATAATACCCTTAAGCCCGAGTTTAATTGTGTTTGTCAATTGGTCCGAACTTAAAGTCTTTCACCTTGGTCCGAGTTTAATTGATTGACATTGTCCGAGTTTAATATGCCTTCAATGGGTCCGAGTTTAATGTGATCACTCAAATGGTCCGAGTATAATTTTTAGATGAAGGTCCGAGTTTAATCCTCAATGTTGGTCCGAACTTAATTGATTGATAATTGGTCCGAACTTAATTGATTGATAATTGGTCCGAACTTAATTGAGTTGTAATTGGACCGAACTTAATTGATTTGTAATTGGTCCGAACTTAACTGATTGATAATTGGTCCGAACTTAATTGAATTGTTTTTGGGCCGAGTTTATTGAGTTTGATTTGGTCTGAGGTTAATATGATCAACCATGCCCGAATTTATGTGCTGATTATTTGTCTGAGGTTGTATGAGTGCTGAACAGGGGAGACCCCCCCCCATACTTGCCTGAGTTATTGTGAGATGCATGATCCTGTATATGTTCATATAAATTACGTGAATTGTATGAATGGGTTAACTGTTACGTGATACATGATCGATACATGATATTGGCTGTCAAGCACTATACGACATTAGATTACATGCGTATCATTGCGAATATGAACTGATTTGTTATACGTGCATACAATAGGACTTGATTAATTACTTGTGAGTGCATAACCTAGCATACCGAGCAAACCAAGGTGAGTTCACACTCCTACTAAGGCATGGGATTCCCGGGTCGTGGGAATGGGTTAAAGGTTTCAATTGACTTATAACGTACAAACGTTTTTCCTAGACTATCACCTATCATGGTCCTCGGATGTCAGGACAGTTCCGTAGGTTGGGATAACACCTACGTGGTTCCGTAGGTTGGATAACACCTACGTGGTCATATGCCATTACTGCCTCGGATGTCAGGCACGCACGTAAAACCTACGTGTACGCATTACTTACTTCTATCCTCGGTACAAAGGATACGTACGTGAAACCCACGTACACCCCATACGCGCTACTGTTCTCGGACGAAGAACAGGGATGATACGAATAGTCTAGTGGTCACATAACATGGGAAGCCCCCACCTGTATAACTTGCTATTGGCCCTGTAGAGCCACCCGTTACTTACTATTACGCATTTACTTACTGTGAACTCGCTCAACTAGTTTGTTGATCATTCTGTTACATGCCTTGCAGATCGTTAGGTACTTGGAGCTTGCACTGGAGAAGCGGGTCGTTGTGGGCAAGGATCGTGGTTTCTACGTTGAACTATTATGACATTTAAAACTATTAACTATTGTTGGTTTATTTACTATGCTTCCGCTACACTTTAAAACTATGGTTATGTTTTGAACACCTATCGTATTGAATGGATGGTTTACATTTATTTTACTTAATATTAATTACATGTTCAATATGATTGGTGGCTTGATCCTGGTCAGTCACGCTCCCAAGCGGTGATACTCCGCGTGTGGATTTTGGGGGTGTGAAATCGCTGGCCACTGTTTAAATTCGCTAATCAGTTTAAATTTGCTGGTTAATTCGCTGAACTGGCTAATTTCGCTGGTTTAATTTCGCTCGTCAAAATCGCCGCTTAATTTTGCTGAAACCGTGATAATTTCGCTGTGGAAAATTATTACGATTACCAAAGTCGCCTTTGGATTTTAAATTCACTTATCAGTTAATTTCGCTGGGACAGATCAACGCAATAGTTAAATTCGCCAGAGTATTTCGCTGGTCAGTTAAATTCGCCAGAGTATTTCGCTGGTCAGTTAAATTCTCTGGTTTCTCAGCAAATTTAACTATCTTGTTCACCAAGCAGCTAATTTCGCCAATCAGTTAATTTCGCAGATCTGCAAATTTTGGAAGGTTAATCTTTTCGAAATTCTGATTATTCTCCAACACAATTCTGCAAAATCAAACAAGCAAATCAGTCAACTTTTGATGAAAATTTTTATGAAATTTATGGAGAACACGAAGAACAGTCTTCGAATCTTCAAGAAATTCAGCCAAAATTCTTCAAAACTATCAACCAAAAACAATCCTGCAAACCCTAAAACCTGCAAAACAGCAATCAAACAAACCAGAATATCAAAACAGCCAACAAATTTTCGAAAATTTTATCAAACCAAACAAAAATTTCGAAAATTGTATAAACCCTAATTTTCAGGTTTCACCAAATTCGAAAATCCTTCTGCCAAGCACAATTCTGAACCGAGCAATCAAGAGCCTAACGCTCTGATACCAATTGTAGGTCCCCTTGATGTTATGGATCTTCACAGAATTGTCTTTCCAATCAAGAGTGCGGAATCCTCTTGATCAGAATCAGCAGAAAACGTGTAGGAAACAGAAACAGCAAATCTATCAAACCGGGTTTTCTATTGATTATCAATCTTCACGAATTACAATCAATCTAAAACCCTAACCAACAAATTTCGTCCAAACCCTAAAGCTCTCACGAAATTCTCTCTAACAACTGTTTTGGCTGATTTTCTGATTAACTGATCAACCTAAACCCTAAAGCCTAACCTTGTTTATATAACACAAGGTTTACTATTTGGGCTAGGGTTTGCAACATGGGCAAAGCCCAATTCGTTCCCCCTTGACCCAAATGGGTTTAGTTTAGCCCAAACTCTATAATCTCACTAATACAAAGCTAAACCCGCTAACCGTTTATCGTATAACTAATTACAAGATATCCAAAGACCAAATCTAAGCTGTTGTCACAAACATGCACCAACAATAGGAAATTAAATAAGTAAGTAGAATAAGTTTGTATAAAAATATATTGTTTGAAAAACAATATTTTGATAAAAAGGCTTATAGTATATATAAAAATATACTTTGATATAAGAAAGTCGAATAAATAATATATGAAAATATATTTCAGTTCAAAAACCGTTAACCCAAGTGTACTAAATAATGCCACGATATGTAATGCGATGAAAAAACACTTATATATAAGAAGTACCAGCGGCGTATCTACCATGTTTTCATCACATTACACCCGCCCTGTTATCTAAACACTAACGAAAAACCAGTCATTAAGTAAAGAGTATATTAACCATACTTTAGTTGGTAAAATAAATAAGTTTTCAGTAGTATATCAAAAGTATACTTTGGATTTATAAATAACATATTAAACTATGTTTTGGTTTGAAAATAACATATTAAAACTATGCTTTGGATTATGAAGATAACATATCAAACTATGTTTTAATGATTAGCAAAATATATGTTGGTTTTTGTACAATATCCCATATGAGAGCATATCAAACTATACTTTTGTGAGTATAACTTAATATACAAAAATAATGTGATTTAAGAATTCATTCAGACCTAGTGTATCAAAATACACCTTTGAGACTATAGAAATACCACAAAGGCAATCCTATTTGGATGGAGCAACAAATTGGTTTCAGATATTCCATGACAACAGGAATGGGGTGTCAAATCCTAGAGCGCTATATCATACTACCAACCGGTCTGGTGAACAAAAATAAGTATTATTCCAACAATTAATTTCATAATCTTTGAAAAATCAGTGTTTAAACCATAGATAGTCATTTAGTTTGTCAAAAGTTAAGTACTAGTATGTATAATGAATTATACTTTTGAAAACGAGAACATAACAAATAGGTACACATGCTTCACCCCAAAACATTGAAAATAGTAAAAGAGGGGACTATGTACTCACTTGAGAGTGCTTAAGAGTCTTGAACAACTACCAAGCAAAGCTAGAGGAGCACGGAATCAAACGGCACCTAATATTGATAACTACATAAATAAACCGGACCTAAATCAGGAGATCGGGTAGTATGAGGTCTCGTAAACCAAATGAGTGTGGGAACTCATATGATATGATTTAACAAGGCCTACATACTAAGATGAAACCTATCCTAAGTGCTTACGACCCATCACGACCCGTTTAGGTAGCTTACGCTACTTTAACGCGTCGTTTGCGTAAAACGCGTTCGGACCGCCTAACTAGTCATATCACAAGTATTATATGCCCTAAACATGTTTAATTATGTTGCATAATTATTTAAATGACAAAAGTTTGGGTTACATATGCTTAAATATCAATTATGCATAAAAAGGGTATTTTGGTAATTTACCTAAGGCATATAAACTACCTATCATACAACTACTTAAACGAAGTGATCATAAGGTATAACCTTGGAAGGTTATTCCCTATACAACTATGGTCACTAAACATGTTTGGTCGGATCCTAATGATCGACCAAACGGGCCGGGTTTGAAAGTATAAGCGATTGTTTAGATCGCTTACTTTACGACCCTACATAAGCACTAATCTAAAAAGTGACGAGCTAAACAAGCTAGAACAAATTTAGTTAAGTTAGAAAACAGGTTTGGTATTAAAACAAACAGTTTTAATACCCTAGAGTAGTTTGGTTACAAAATACGCAAGAAAACGCATTTTGGCCGAAACTACGACTCGTCACTGAGCCTAGATAACGTGGTAATCAGTAGGTATAGTCACTAGGGACTATAACCATCGTGATTACGCTCACGTTATGAAGTTCAAACGAACTTCGCATTGACCATAAACTGGTCAATGCAGAAAGTCAAACGAAGTTTGACTTTAACGATAAAAACGAATGAAAAACGCGAAAGAATACTTACAGAAGGTCCCCGCAAGATTTGAACCCGATTCTCTCTCAGGTATGAAGCATATACTTCCACTTAGAGAGCTTGAATCAGATTCAAATGTGAGGAATGAATGAAAACATGGTGGGTATTTATAGTTAGGATCGTTCATCGTAAAACGAGCTTCGATCTCATCCGTACACATGTGCCCATGGTTTTGTGAAACCATGGGAGCCCATAATTTCATTAAAACCATGTTCAAATGAGGGGAACAGCTGAAAAAAAGCTGGAATTTAGATTTTTCATTTTGGTCCCTTCTTAAGATAACTATGGCAGAATGTTCAATTTTGGTCCCTGAACTTCAGAATCTTGCATTTCGGCTCATTTTTGACACGTTTAAGCCCCGTTAACCTCATTTCAAGGCTCTAAAATGAAGTTAAAGTATAGGGAACTTGAAATGTGCTCAAAAATATCCCAGATGTCGGCTCGTTTGGTCGTACGGTTGCGTTGTTCGGTAAATTACGACGGAAGTCGTAACGAACGCAAAAAACGATCCAAATTAAGCGACGAATGGAATTTTTTCTTGCCAATCACTAAAATAAAGTATTTTAAAGATTACATAATTTTTTGGATGTCCGGATGTATGGAGAACGTAAGATATGCGCGAAAATGCAAACTTATGCACTTTTTGACGCTTTTAGTCCCTGAATGACCAAAAGTTTATTTTTGCACACCAAACACCTCAAATCCTATCTCTAAGCTATGTAAAGGATATTTAGGACATATTTAACTTATGATCAAGTTCCGGAAGGTTCGTTACTATAAAAATCGGTATAGTTTCGCAGTTTGACACAATTAGTCCCTGCGATCGAATAAACTTGATTTCAACACACCAAACCATCCAAAACTTATTTCTAAGTTATGTAAAGGTTATTTAAGGTATTTTAAGCCTATTTCACTATTCCGGAGTGTTTGTTGCGTTAAACTGGTTATATTTACGCATCAGTGCGCGTATAACCTTCCAGAAAGCGATTTAGAGCTTGAAATCGGACAAGAATTTATATGTGCAAACGATACACATATTTTTACAAATCCCAAAATATGAAATACAATATTTCATTGGTTGGGCATTTGTTTGATGGTGGAAGTGACACAGGTGTTACAAATAACACATTGCAGATATTTGCTAATATTCCCATAATCGGGAAACACTCTCCTTGCTGCTTGTTTGACGGTTATGACAATTCCCACATGTGACATTTCCCACGTGTGCAGTGGCGGAACTTGAATGAAAACTTAGAAAAAAAAACAATGGGAACCGAGGCATCCCGGCCCAATAAAGCTCTCCCCTTGCACTTGTGCAAGCATGCTTTGTATGGATGCTTCATGCATGGCACACTTACTTGCCATATTATTGAAAATATTGTAATATTCTGAGATGATATCTATCTTTTGGTGGATTAAAGCAATGAAGGATTTGAGCTAGGCTTTGTGCAAGATTATTAGTTTGAATCCCGAGCCCACTTGGCTTTTTGTTCCACCGTGTGTTACCTCAAAGAAATTTGCTCTTGTGGTGTCACAATGACTGTCAAGCGGTATGGTTTCCTGGGGAACACCCAAGCCAATCTGAACCCAGGGTGGGTCCGGTTAAGACAACATAGTCTAGCCGGAGTGAGGAAATGGGGCTCTTCAAATTGATGAGTGCGGTGGTCAAAACACAAAAAATCGCCGTTTCAAAAAAATCTCTGGCCAGCTTTAACAGTTTTAAATTTCAAGTTGCCATTTTACATTTAGCTAGGGCAACCGTCATGTGCTCAGCAGCTTCATGTCAATCAACTCTAAGAAGTCAATTTGTAGTAGTTGAGGTATCATTATCTCCTCCTTGTAACATGTATTTATACATATTCCTAGCAAGATTTTATACATCACGTAATCAGCTACAATATACGATTAGATATAATATAAATGTATTAGGGTAAATTAATTAGCATAAAATGACACAATGACAAATATGGGTGTGATTTGTTTAGTCAATTTTATCAACAGTTAAAACACTGCATGAATATTTTAAGGGGTTTATATCCCCGTTCTCAACGGTTAAAACATTGCATGAACATTTTAAGGGGTTTATATTTAGGGAAAATTGCGAAAATGTTGATTGACCAAGAGGGTTTTCAATTTTATCACTCTCCTGCGTCCTTGGAAGGACCACTGAGCATGGGATAAGTCGACGTATCATGTTGAAGAGTCCATGTATCATGCTCCTTCGGAAGAGTCCACCGACGTTTTGGAAGAGTCACTGATGCTTTGGAAGAGTCCACCAACGCTTCGGAAGAGTCCACCGACGCTTCGGAAGAGTCCCCCGACGCTTCGGAAGAGTCACCGACTCTTCCCATCACTGACGCTTCGGAGGAGTCCACCGACGCTTCGGAAGAGTCACTGACTCTTCGGAAGAGTCCCCCGACGCTACGGAAGAGTCCACCGACGCTTCAGAAGAGTCAGGAAGAGTCACTGACTCTTCCCATAAACATGTGGGACACGTGTTAGCTTCTAGGGACATGGACACATCAACATAACATGCAGACTCTTCCGAAGCTCATTGGTCCTTCCAAGGATGCAGGAGAGTGACAAAATTGAAAACCCTCTTGCTCAACCAACAATTTTGTAATTTTCCCTTATATTTATATCCCCCATTCTTAACGCTAAAGTCTCCCATGCAAGATGTATTGGCTTTTGTGACCCCTTCACTACAATCACGTGGAGGGCTGGAGGCCCACCATTAATGTAACACCTCGTGTTTCCAAAACTCAAAGTCAAAGTCAAAGTCAAACTTTGACTTCTTTGACCGTAAATAGTCTATTTTATGTTTTAGTTGTATTATGTGTAGTAAATTTGTTAATCAAGAATCGAACTAAGTGAATGTTTTATCGATACGAACCGATTTACGAATGCGAATAGTAAGAAGTAACACTGCGATAAAGGTAATCTATTAATAATCAAGCTAATCGAATCAGCAATCGAACTCGAATCTCGAATTACGCGAATAATAGTTGTGAATTATACGTGTGTGTGTGCCTTACGTGTTACTTGTGCATGCTTACTTTATGCTTTGTGTGGTGATCAATTGAACCGAATCGAATCGAAACTCGAAACTCAATCGAAATCAAGTTGTGAATGGTAGAGAAAAGATTATGCAAGATGTAGATGATTGTATATTAGATATAGTAGTTAGGACTGGAAGTAATTTGATTAGGAAACTCTAATATCGTCAATCGGAACCGAAAAATCAGAAAACGTCGCGCCGAACACTTGAAAAGGGCCACTGATCGAACAGGAGTCTTCTGATCGAACAGCCCGGCCGATCGAACATGCTGTTCGATCGAGCAGAGTGTCCGATCAGGAAGCCTGGCCGATCGGCCAGCACTTTCCTCTTTTGGAGCCTATAAATAGGGCTGTCATTGTCATTCTTTCCACTTTTGGGAACCCTCTGACCGACCAGCTCGTGCTCCTCACCTTTTCTCAGATTTCTTCCAATTCCAGTAAGTTTTCATCCTAAATCTTGTACTTTCTTGATCAATACACACTCCTACACTTTTCTATCTTTCAAATCTTGATTTCTAACCGTGAAATCATCAAGATCTAGGCATTCTAGGATGATGTCATCATGGTGTTCTTCAAGAACTTCATGTTTTGGCCTCATTCCACCAAGAATCACCTAGATCTAACCGATTTCCACATAAATAAACTAAGATTTAACTTAGATTCAAACATTACACGGTGTGAAAGATTGAAAGATGGATTTTTCCAACTTTCTTTCAACTCTTTTACACTCAATGTCTTCAAACTGGTGGAAAACGAAGCTTGCGCCGACCTATCAATCATTCAAAGGTTATGGGGTTCATGTAACACCTCGAAATTTTGTGTCCAATAATGTGTTAACACGTGTCATTAGTTTACACATGGCATTGGTATTAAATAAAGGACTAATGTTGACAAACCTTGAAGGTATATAAATTCGAGGGTTATAAATGTCAAACAAGGGTAAATTACTGTATAGTAACCCTAAATGATGCTCGTACCTTCAAACGAATAAATCATGGATTGTACGGAAGCGAAACGTGAAAGAAAGTGAGGGATTGCAAGCTACAGGGGTTAACTGTGTCAACATGTTTAATTATACCTCCGAGTGACCCTTTAACGCTCCCGAGGCTTTGTAACAGTATTATACGCTCACTAGAATATACTGTATAAATTCCGCGAAGTTCAGTTTTAGAACGAGAAAGTTATGATCGAATTCGTATGAGAAGGGTTAAAAGCGCCAACAATGAAAGTTAAGGCTTTCCGATTAATTAATGAACTAACCGGGGGCTTAACGATACGGGTAAATAGCGCGAGGTCCTTAATTGTAATTAAGCGAGGGCCATATCGCAAAGTTACCCCTTCGAACCCGAAAGGTCAGGTAATTAATTACCAAGATTTTATAATCATTACTAAAAGATTTAAAAAGATCCATTTTTAACCCCTTACGGACCGTAAAGGATATGCCTTACGGACCGTAAGGAGGGGAATGATTGCTGATGATTCCGACTCTGGCTTACGGACCGCAAGGCCGAAGCCATATGGTCCGTAAGCGACGCCCAGCGACAGATTTTTGGCTGTTGGCTGTTTTTAGCGGCAAAACAATGAATGATGGGTTCTTCAGAGGTATGAACGCCCCCTACTCGACCCATAACTCTCTAGGACACATGCCATTCATCCATGATCAATTGTAGAGTGATGTGTGATGATCTTAGAAGCCTTTCTTTACTATAAATAAGCACCTTGTGTGCATAAGTTCACCACAACTCAAATCACACTTCTCTGATCATTCTAAGAGCTCTCAAGTGTTCCTCTTTGTTCTCTAAGCAAGTCTCAACTTCTGTAAGTCGTTTAGATCCCTTATAGTTCAATTTTACTTAGTAGTATAGCTAAAAACCAAACCGTCGTAACTACGTTTGACTTCAAAATAAATCCGTAATGGCTCAGTCTTGTGACGGATCAAAAGTAGCTATGAGTTGGTATTTATTTGGGTAATAAACCTCTAAAAGGGTTCCCTCTGATCACTACTCTAACTAGCTCAAATGTCGAGTCAAACGAATGCTTAAAAAGTCAACATAAAGCTATTTTTGCGATTCTTGCATAATCTGTAAAATAAATGACATGCAACCTGTTTAGACACTCATAAAACATGATATTAAGTATATAAACTTGTTTGCACTCGTTTGAATCGACCATTTGCTATATCGACCGGTTCGGAGCCGAATGTCGCAAAAGTTTGACTTTTGCTTTGACTTCAGTTCTGACCCGTTTTAGTGAGGTATAGATATGCCTTAGGACTCTCTTAGGACCAGGTTACATGATGGTATAACCCTCTGTGACCGGTTCATTGTTCTCCGAGTCTTTTACGCATTTCCGTTAATCGCCTAAAAGTTGACGTAACGGCCTTTTTAAAATAAAACGAGTATTTCGGACTCGTGAACGGGCCATAACCTTGCTTACTAAATTATAAGAATGTCCTTAAAGTTTCACGTCAATCCGAGGTCTAGAATGAGAGTTATGCTAAAAAGCGCAATTAAAGTAAACTTTTGTAATAAACGGCGCAACTAGCATAACGCCTATCTAAACCAAGATTTCGTCACCAAAACTTTTACCCACAGTTGTAAAATAATATTTTTGGAATTTTAAAGATTTTTAATAATTTTTACCTTGCTCATAACCTACGGTTATGGCTACGGTTCGGTAAATACCGAATATGCCCTTTTTGGCCAAAACTTGAGTTCTACAAGGTCTTTTGACCCGATTCCAGTTGCTACTGATTTTAAACAATAAATAAAGTATTTTAGACTTTATAAACTGTGCGGGAAACTCAGATTCCCTGTAGAACTCGAAAAGCTCTTTAAAAGTCTTTAAAATGACCGAAAAACCCCTACGGGACGTATAACAAACTTAATCTTGTTACGGGCATCACGGAAGGTATCCTACTGATACCACAACCTCTTTAAGGCATATTGACCTAGGAAACAAGCGTAGGACTCTCATGGTCAACCGTTTCGCCTATTGCGCGCTCGGTTCGGCTTATGGAACTAGTTTTCATAAATTTGCCGATACGGGTCAAACCATATTATTTTGACCCCAAAATCCAGAGTGTGAACATTAAACCCATATAAAACAAGTCTCTGAACTTGTTGGGTCGGAATCACACTCCATTCTCGGTTTTCGCCTTTTCGCGCGATTAAACCGTATTTATAATTCGGAACCAACCTGTCTAGGCTACGGCTAATATAAAGACCCGTTAGGATTCTAATAGGTTAATTAAAACCTTCGTTCCAGAATAGGAGCCCCAGTAAAAGCTATCTGCGACATAATCCATTAAGGAATATACATGCAAAGGTAAATACTTTTAACTTATTTCCCCTATACGGGCTTGGGATACGGTATATTAATACCGCTTGATTGAGCATCATATCTTCCATCGCTTAGGTGGTTAATTGAATAATGTGATCGGCTCATTTAAACAGTTTTGTTTCTTAAAAGCCTTTGGGGGGTTAATGACCGTTTTCCCGGATATCCTTGGCATCATTTTACGAAATGGCCACGACCTCGACATCCCGGTGTAGGCGTACACCCGGTATATTATGTCGACATTATTATTAAAAGACGTAGCCGTTGGTTTTTATACTACGGTTTTACGCAATGTGGTGTGTCTATTAATCTTTAACCCGGACAGGATCCCGGGCTACTGAACGCATAAAAGAACATGTAATACGTTCACAAGATTATTATAATTTTCCCAAGTTATAAAAGAGTTTGTGCCTTGTGCATTCAAATCAATTTTAATAAACATTTTCAAATGTGTCAGTTGAACGTATTTAGCAGTGTAAACTGACGTATTTTCCCCAAAAGATTAAGTGCAGGTACTATACGTAAATCGGCTGGTAATAGCTCCCTAGCATCCCGAATAGTCTCGCAAGCTCGATGTTGTATCTGACTGAACAATACTTTATATTTATTTTGATCCCCTGTGGATACATTCGACTTCTGTAATACACTTGATATTACAACCAGAGGTTGAATTATATATATACATTTCTTTAAGCTTCCGCTGTGCATTCATATAATTGTGTGGTTTGACTATATTGTTGCCAACTACGTCACGGTAATCCCCCACCGGGCCCACCGGTGAGCTTCCCGAGTGGAAATCGGGGTGTGACAGGTTGGTATCAGAGCCAACATTGAGTGAATTAAACACTAGTCTTTTGTGTTTAATCTCAATGACACAAAATTTGCACATACTTGAGTCTAGACTTAACATAGGAATACTCCCGAATTCTAATCTGAAATTTATTGCTTCCAATTATTTTTATATATTGGATACGTCGCCAAGCGAAGAAGCCGTAATAGGAGTTCCCCACACCCAGGGCCCTGAGATGCTGAGCTTCGTACCGCGGCTAAAATGAAACGAACATCCGAGGAGAAAGCATTCAGAAATAAAATGAAGAAGAAACTCCTTTTACAGAAGATCGTTTCCTTATTAGTCCTTATAAGGGCATAATTATCTTTCAGTCCTTACGAGGCCAACGTTATTCCTTTCAAGTCCCGCTTAGGGCAACTTTATACTTTTACTTTTATAAAATGGAATGATTAAGTTTAGACTTTCATTCTAAATAAGAAATATTAAATAAACGGAAAATAACATTTTCCTTTTTGCAAAATCTACCATTATAATAAAGTGGAAAAATCTAAAAAGGACAAGACCTAGCCACGTGTCATTTTAAGATCGGGCCAAGATGGTAGTTCCATAATTAGATTCAGATCCATATTTAACACCTCAATTCAGAAATTGCTCTGCGATAAATATTAAAAAGAATCTTAAGTGTGAAACCTAGCCAGGTGTCTTTTTAGACCCGGCCAAGATGGTAAGACCTAATTAAAAGATTCAGAATCCCTGTTAACCTCTGTAAGCATGTTAACAATCATGGCAGATGTGATTCGTTAAAATCACACGCGTCATTCTTATACAATAATCCTTCTAAGGATTTCAAAAACCCAACTAAATGATTTATAAAATCATGGGTTAAATCATCAATAAAGGTGATTAAATTATTAAACATCCAATAGTGGTGTAGCGCCTACGGGCCAACCTTATTAAACATCCATTAGAGATGTAGTGCCTACGGGCCAAACTTGTTAAACATCCATTTGCAATGTAATGCCTACGGGCCAAACTTAATAAACATCCATTAGTGGTGTATTGCCTACGGGCCATACTAATTGTCATATAAGACAAAAAGCAGTGGTAGTCTATGACTCCCTGTTAGAAAAAGGTAATGAACTAGGTTCAAACCACGAATGCTTTGATTCTCTGAAATCATAGCATAAAATTTATATATGTCCTTGTGACTAAACCTGTTGTGCTAATATATTTTAAAGGCCTTGATTCTCTGAAATCATGGCTTATGATTTATAAATGTCCATGTGACCAGGCCATTTGGTGCCACAAATAAAACTGTTAATGTTTTATAATTAGGATAAATTATAATAGAAATCCTAAATAAATATGATTAATAAATTAACCAGTTATGGTCTTTGTTTGCCATGGTTAATAAATTTCCCTAAAGGGCAATTCCATAATAAACATTCCTTAGAAGGGACGTGCCTAGGGGCTATAATTGATGTCCTCTGAGACTAAAGACAATGGTAGCCTATAGCTCCCTGTTAGGAAAAGGTAATGAACTTTGATTCAAACCTTACTGCCGCGATTCTTTGGGATCATGGCTTATAAATTAAACTTATCTACGCGACTAGGCCATTTGTGCTAGTATTAACTTTTAAATTAGGATTTATGATAAAAATCGTAAATAAAATAAATATCCTTCCTTCTCTGCCAGTATGCAGTTTAAAAAGAATCTTAAAGGTGAAACCTAGCCTACGCAGGCCAAGATGGTGAAACCTTCTCAAGGGATTCAGATCCTTGTTAACACCTAAGGACGTGTTAGCACTCTTGACAAATGTGATTCGGGAAGATCACGACAGTCATCCTTATATTGGATTCTTCCAATTCCCTTATCTAGCCTAGTGATGTAGAAATCATGGCTTATATCATCCTATGAGATGATCATATTATAAACATCCGTTAGTGATGAAATGCCTGTAAGCTAAACTTATTGCCCAATAAGACAACGACAGTGGTGGTCTTTTGATCTCCGTCTAAAATGTTGGACTAAGTCCAAACATAATAGTCTATAAGATCAATGCGATCATGACTAATATCATCTAATGCGATGATCATATTATTTAAACGCCCTTTAGTGATGTTTCGCCTACGGGCTATAATAAATTGTCTATATGAGACATTGACATTGTGGTCTTTATGATTCCTTGTCTAAAGGTGGTGAGCTATGCTCAAGCCAAATAGTCAATACGATTAATGCAATCCTGACTTGTATCATCTAAAATGATGAATCCATTATAAACATCCTTTAGGGATGTTTCACCTACGGGCCATATTATATTGTCCATTTGTGACACAAACATTATGATCTCTATGATCCCCTGTTTAAGGTAGTGAGCTGTGCTCAAGCCTAATAATCTATATGATCAATGCGATCCTGACTAATATCATCAATATGATGATCATAAATTCGTGATATTGACATCCCTAGTGATGAAATCCCTACGGGCGATACTTTACTCCATTGTCGATAAAACAAAATAGCGGTGATCCTTATGATCCCCTATTCAAAATGGTGGGATGATACCTAAATCTAATAGTCCATGCGACCGATGTGATCATGACTAATATCGGTAGATACGATAATTATAGCTAGACATCCACGAGTGATGATTAATTGGTTTGCCTTTCTATCAAGAGAATCGCCCGTCAAGACGATGACAGTTGTAGTCTATGACTCCCTATCCAAAGGTGAAGAACTATGTTTAAACCTTAAGACTCTTGATCTAATGAGGTTGCAACCTATGAATTGATGTCCTTGTGACAAATCCACAAGTTATATTTCAAATCAACCATAACAAGCCCCGTGCTATAAAGAGTTGTTCGTGACAAGATACTAAATGTTAACATCTCTGGTGACAGGCCTTAGTGCCATGTCCTATGATGTCCTGGAGACGAGGCCATTTGTGTCGCATCTAGATATTATTAAGACAAGGCCTTCGTGCCATATGAGTACTTATGTCCTTCAAAACTGGGCTTATTGCCATATCCTTCTACGTCCCTCGCGACAGGCTTCTGTGCCATTTACGTATATATATATATATATATATATATATATATATATATATATATATATATATATATATATATATATATATATATTACCAAGGTCATGAAAGGATAGCCTTTGAGCTATTTATGATCGTCCTTGTGGCAAAGACAGTTGTGATGTTATGGTCCCCTGTCAAGCAGGTATTGGACACGCTCCAAACCTTGAATGCCATTAATAGTCCTTTGTGACCTAAGCCAAAGTAATAGATATGCATTCAAACAACATTCACTAAGAATGTTCAGAACAGAATAACCCATACGGTTCATGAATGCCGTGGCTAATCTAAGTCAGATCATCAGAATAATGACTAATAATTGCTAAATCTTGGTGATTGGTACCAAGTTTCGAGTATGGAAAACTCGGATGAGGTAGACGACAGTCGCAATACTATTAATGCGAAGGAAGTTAATAAAACTACAAACATAAACCTCAATATTAATGGAGTTAATCTCCTGGCTGTGGTTGACGCAGCAGTGGAAAGGACCATAGAAAGTTCATGAAACTATCCGTGGGCCGAATGCTCCTCGCTCTGAATTCCATTCAAAACTATAATCAATTGCTCGTGAGAAGAGTTTGGTTCACACTCCGTGTATGAAGGACGAACCAAGGGAGGAAGATAACTCCCATAAATCTAAGAAAGAGAGCGAATACAGGCTTAATAAGAAGCAATGAAGGTTCGGTAAGAACCTGTATGTAAGAATTGCTAGCAAAGACATTAGGGGCAGTGTCGAATAGAACCAAAACCCAGGCAGTGTGACATCTGCTAAGGAACGGGTCATCATTTCCCCGGAATGTAGGGACCTGGAGAATACGTTCTATCACGACTGTGATAAGTAAGACCGTATTAGAGATATATACCATAAAGCTGCCCAAGAAGGTGCAGCTAAGCCTGGAAGGGGCTAAAGGAAGAAATGCCTGAACTCACCTAATGAACGCCAAAAAGGCAGTTTACGATGTCATCAAGTATGTTCATCATCCTTTTGCCAATGATAATTTCCGCTAAGTGTCCTGATTTAATACAGGCAATCATAAATCTTCATAAACCATAAGCTTAGCAAACTTTTATATTAGCCGCAAGGTATAATTTACCAAGGGAACCTTAGTAACCAAGTCTTTTCGTATCGGCAAGAAATCCTTCCGAAAAACCTAAAAGTGCTCTTCCTTCGCATAGAGTACAACATATGTTATTTTAAATTATTTTTCTTCCTTCATTGTTTTTCTATCGCCTGCGAACGCCAAACTATGTTTGATGAAAGTGCCATATAAGGATTGGCGTATTCTAGTGTGTCCCATAGATTACTTCCATGCCTGATCAGTATGGAGGTTTAATACATGGAACCCCTGAGATATCCCAATGGTTATATTGTACTAGAGTCGACTACTAGTATTCAAAGAAGATACCCAAAATGGAATTGTCCAAGTAAATTTTCCCGCATTGGGAATTCGTGGGCTTATATGTGTCACTTGTTTGGCACAAACAATAATGAATGAACTGGAGCATGAGATATGGAATATCTCTGTAGTCTTCCTGTATCTTGATTATCTTCTCATAAGTTTTTCCCTGCTTACCTCCTGGGAGGCAGGTAGAATTAATATTAACATCCCGCTGTGGCTAGAGTATTGTGAAAGCTCCATATTGCTTATAGAACAATCGAAACCTTGATTTAGTAAATTTTAAGATATAGGCTCATATAGCCTGACTCAATATTCTAAAGGTTTTATGTTATTAAATAAGAAAGACGGTTCATATTGCTTATATATTAATGACCGCAACCCTAATTAAGCAACAACTAAGAATTGCCATAAGATGCCCAGGATCTAAAGGCAAATTATTGGTGTATAAGCTTGAAAAAGTCTGTAGCCGCCTATGTAGCCAAATGCTTGACTTGTGCGCAAGTCAAAGCTGAGCATCAAAAGCCGTCTGGCATGCTACAACAGCCTAAACTTCCTGAATGGAAGTGGGAATGTGTAACAATGGATTTTATTACCAAGTTACCCAAAACGAGGAAAGAAAATGACACGATATGGGTTATAGTTGATAGACTGACTAAATCAGCTCATTTCCTACCCATCAAGGAGACGTATAGCTCCGATATATTAGCCCAACTTCATGTTGATAAGATTGTAGCCTTACACGGCATACCTGTGTCTATTATCTCCGACAGAGATACTCGATACACGTCACATTTCTGGAAGAGCTTCCAGCAATCTTTGGGCACGCGTCTGAACTTTAGTACGGCTTACCATCCTCAGACAGACGGTCAGAGTGAGCGTACCATTCAAACACTAGAAGACATGCTACGCGCGTGTGCGATCGATTTAGGTGGTAACTGGGATAAGAACCTACCCCTAATCTAATTCTCCTACAACAATAGCTACCATACCAGCATAAAGGCTGCGCCTTTCGAGGCATTATACGGTAGGAAGTGTAGATCGCCTGGTTGTTGGGCGGAAGTGGGAGAGGTCCAATTATCAGGACCGGAGATAGTCTTCGAAACAACGGACAAGATTGTCCAGATTCGAGAGCGTCTCAAAGCTGCCCGTGATAGGCAGAAAAGCTACGCTGATCGAAGCGTAAGGATTTTCACTTCGAAGTAGGTGAAAAAGTATTGCTTAAAATATCCCCTTGAAAAGGGGTGATGCGTTTCGGCAAGAAGGGCAAACTGAGTCCGAGATACATAGGACCTTTTGAGGTCATTGAACGTGTCGGATCAGTTGCCTATAAGTTGAACTTGCCAGAAGAGCTCAATGGAATTCACAATGTGTTCCACATCTGCAATCTAAAGAAGTGCTTCGCCGATGAATCATTGGTGATCCCACACACAGATGTGCATATAGATGAGAGCTTAAAGTTTGTAGAGAAGCCTTTGTCGATTGAAGATCGACAGGTGAAAAAGCTTCGAAGAAAGACGTGCCAATTGTAAAGGTCAAATGGGATGCTCATAGAGGTCCCGAATATACGTGGGAAGTCGAAGCCACAATGAAAGAAAAATACCCTTATTTATTTGAGTAAATCTCGGGTCGAGATTTATTTTAAGGGGGTGAGGATGTAACACCTCGAAATTTTGTGTCCAATAATGTGTTAACACGTGTCATTAGTTTACACATGGCATTGGTATTAAATAAAGGACTAATGTTGACAAACCTTGAAGGTATATAAATTCGAGGGTTATAAATGTCAAACAAGGGTAAATTACTGTATAGTAACCCAAAATGATGCTCGTACCTTCAAACGAATAAATCATGGATCGTACGGAAGCGAAACGCGAAAGAAAGTGAGGGATTGCAAGCTACAGGGGTTAACTGTGTCAACATGTTTAATTATACCTCTGAGTGACCCTTTAACGCTCCCGAGGCTTTGTAACAGTATTATACGCTCACTAGAATATACTGTATAAATTCCGCGAAGTTCCGTTTTAAAACGAGAAAGTTATGATCGAATTCGTATGAGAAGGGTTAAAAGCGCCAACAATGAAAGTTAAGGCTTTCCGATTAATTAATGAACTAACCGGGGGCTTAACGATACGGGTAAATAGCGCGAGGTCCTTAATTGTAATTAAGCGAGGGCCATATCGCAAAGTTACCCCTTCGAACCCGAAAGGTCAGGTAATTAATTACCAAGATTTTATAATCATTACTAAAAGATTTAAAAAGATCCATTTTTAACCCCTTACGGACCGTAAAGGATATGCCTTACGGACCGTAAGGAGGTGAATGATTGCTGATGATTCCGCCTCTGGCTTACGGACCGCAAGGCCGAAGCCATACGGTCCGTAAGCGACGCCCAGCGACAGATTTTTGGCTGTTGGCTGTTTTAAGCGGCAAAACAATGAATGATGGGTTCTTCAGAGGTATGAACGCCCCCTACTCGACCCATAACTCTCTAGGACACATGCCATTCATCCATGATCAATTGTAGAGTGATGTGTGATGATCTTAGAAGCCTTTCTTTACTATAAATAAGCACCTTGTATGCATAAGTTCACCACAACTCAAATCACACTTCTCTGATCATTCTAAGAGCTCTCAAGTGTTCCTCTTTGTTCTCTAAGCAAGTCTCAACTTCTGTAAGTCGTTTAGATCCCTTATAGTTCAATTTTACTTAGTAGTATAGCTAAAAACCAAACCGTCGTAACTACGGTTTGACTTCAAAATAAATCCGTAATGGCTCAGTCTTGTGACGGATCAAAAGTAGCTATGAGTTGGTATTTATTTGGGTAATAAACCTCTAAAAGGGTTCCATCTGATCACCACTCTAACTAGCTCAAATGTCGAGTCAAACGAATGCTTAAAAAGTCAACAGAAAGCTATTTTTGCGATTCTTGCATAATCTGTAAAATAAATGATATGCAACCTGTTTAGACACTCATAAAACATGATATTAAGTATATAAACTTGTTTGCGCTCGTTTGAATCGACCATTTGCTATATCGACCCGGTTCGGAGCCGAATGTCGCAAAAGTTTGACTTTTGCTTTGACTTCAGTTCTGACCCGTTTTAGTGAGGTATATATATGCCTTAGGACTCTCTTAGGACCAGGTTACATGATGGTATAACCCTCTGTGACCGGTTCATTGTTGTCCGAGTCTTTTACGCATTTCCGTTAATCGCCTAAAAGTTGACGTAACGGCCTTTTTAAAATAAAACGAGTATTTCGGACGCGTGAACGGACCATAACCTTGCTTAACAAATTATAAGCATGTCCTTAAAGTTTCACGTCAATCCGAGGTCTAGAATGAGAGTTATGCTAAAAAGCGCAATTAAAGTAAACTTTTGTAATAAACGGCGCAATTAGCATAACGCCTATCTAAACCAAGATTTCGTCACCAAAACTTTTACCCACTGTTGTAAAATAATATTTTTGGAATTGTAAAGATTTTTAATAATTTTTACCTTGCTCATAACCTACGGTTATGGCTACGGTTCGGTAAATACCGAATATGCCCTTTTTGGCCAAAACTTGAGTTCTACAAGGTCTTTTGACCCGATTCCAATTGCTACTGATTTTAAACAATAAATAAAGTATTTTAGACTTTATAAACTGTGCGGGAAACTGAGATTCCCTGTAGAACTTGAAAAGCTCTTTAAAAGTCTTTAAAATGACCGAAAAAACCCTACGGGACGTATAACAAACTTAATCTCGTTACGGGCATCACGGAAGGTATCCTACTGATACCACAACCTCTTTAAGGCATATTGACCTAGGAAACAAGCGTAGGACTCTCATGGTTAACCGTTTCGCCTATTGCGCGCTCGGTTCGGCTTATGGAACTAGTTTTCATAAATTTGCCGATACGGGTCAAACCATATTATTTTGACCCCAAAATCCAGAGTGTGAACATTAAACCCATATAAAACAAGTCTCTGAACTTTTTGGGTCGGCATCACACTCCATTCTCAGTTTTCGCCTTTTCGCGCGATTAAACCGTATTTATAATTCGGAACCAACCGGTCTAGGCTACGGCTAATATAAAGACCCGTTAGGATTCTGATAGGTTAATTAAAACCTTCGTTCCAGAATAGGAGCCCCAGTAAAAGCTATCTGCGACATAATCCATTAAGGAATATACTTGCAAAGGTAAATACTTTTAACTTATTTCCCCTATACGGGCTTGGGATACGGTATATTAATACCGCTTGATTGAGCATCATATCTTCCGTCGCTTAGGTGGTTAATTGAATAATGTGATCGGCTCATTTAAACAGTTTTGTTTCTTAAAAGCCTTTGGGGGGTTAATGACCGTTGTCCCGGATATCCTTGGCATCATTTTACGAAATGGCCACGACCTCGACATCCCGGTGTAGGCGTACACCCGGTATATTATGTCGACATTATTATTAAAAGACGTAGCCGTTGGTTTTTATACTACGGTTTTACGCAATGTGGTGTGTCTATTAATCTTTAACCCGGACAGGATCCCGGGCTACTGAACGCATAAAAGAACATGTAATACGTTCACAAGATTATTATAATTTTCCCAAGTTATAAAAGAGTTTGTGCCTTGTGCATTCAAATCAATTTTAATAAACATTTTCAAATGTGTCAGTTGAACGTATTTACCAGTGTAAACTGATGTATTTTCCCCAAATGATTAAGTGCAGGTACTATACGTAAATCGGCTGGTAATAGCTCCCTAGCATCCCGAATAGTCTCGCAAGCTCGATGCTGTATCTGACTGAACAATACTTTATATTTATTTTAATCCCCTGTGGATACATTCGACTTCTGTAATACACTTGATATTACAACCAGAGGTTGAAGTATATATATACATTTCTTTAAGCTTCCGCTGTGCATTCATATAATTGTGTGGTTTGACTATATTGTTGCCAACTACGTCACGGTAATCCCCCACCGGGCCCACCGGTGAGCTTCCCGAGTGGAAATAGGGGTGTGACAGGTTGGTATCAGAGCCAACATTGAGTGAATTAAACACTAGTCTTTTGTGTTTAATCTCAATGACACAAAATTTGCACATACTTGAGTCTAGACTTAACATAGGAATACTCCCGAATTCTAATCTGAAATTTATTGCTTCCAATTATTTTTATATATTGGATACGTCGCCAAGCGAAGAAGCCGTAATAGGAGTTCCCCACACCCAGGGCCCTGAGATGCTGAGCTTCGTACCGCGGCTAAAATGAAACGAACATCCGAGGAGAAAGCATTCAGAAATAAAATGAAGAAGAAACTCCTTTTACAGAAGATCGTTTCCTTATTAGTCCTTATAAGGGCATAATTATCTTTCAGTCCTTACGAGGCCAACGTTATTCCTTTCAAGTCCCGCTTAGGGCAACTTTATACTTTTACTTTTATAAAATGGAATGATTAAGTTTAGACTTTCATTCTAAATAAGAAATATTAAATAAACGGAAAATAACATTTTCCTTTTTGCAAAATCTACCATTATAATAAAGTGGAAAAATCTAAAAAGGACAAGACCTAGCCACGTGTCATTTTAAGATCGGGCCAAGATGGTAGTTCCATAATTAGATTCAGATCCATATTTAACACCTCAATTCAGAAATTGCTCTGCGATAAATATTAAAAAGAATCTTAAGTGTGAAACCTAGCCAGGTGTCTTTTTAGACCCGGCCAAGATGGTAAGACCTAATTAAAAGATTCAGAATCCCTGTTAACCTCTGTAAGCATGTTAACAATCATG
This sequence comes from Helianthus annuus, assembly GCF_002127325.2. Taxonomy (NCBI): domain Eukaryota; kingdom Viridiplantae; phylum Streptophyta; class Magnoliopsida; order Asterales; family Asteraceae; genus Helianthus; species Helianthus annuus. The sequence goes on from NC_035443.2 coordinate 187,471,411, forward strand.
GCAGATGTGATTCGTTAAAATCACACGCGTCATTCTTATACAATAATCCTTCTAAGGATTTCAAAAACCCAACTAAATGATTTATAAAATCATGGGTTAAATCATCAATAAAGGTGATCAAATTAATAAACATCCAATAGTGGTGTAGCGCCTACGGGCCAACCTTATTAAACATCCATTAGAGATGTAGTGCCTACGGGCCAAACTTGTTAAACATCCATTTGCAATGTAGTGCCTACGGGCCAAACTTAATAAACATCCATTAGTGGTGTATTGCCTACGGGCCATACTAATTGTCATATAAGACAAAAAGCAGTGGTAGTCTATGACTCCCTGTTAGAAAAAGGTAATGAACTAGGTTCAAACCACGAATGCTTTGATTCTCTGAAATCATAGCATAAAATTTATATATGTCCTTGTGACTAAGCCTGTTGTGCTAATATATTTTAAAGGCCTTGATTCTCTGAAATCATGGCTTATGATTTATAAATGTCCATGTGACCAGGCCATTTGGTGCCACAAATAAAACTGTTAATGTTTTATAATTAGGATAAATTATAATAGAAATCCTAAATAAATATGATTAATAAATTAACCAGTTATGGTCTTTGTTTGCCATGGTTAATAAATTTCCCTAAAGGGCAATTCCATAATAAACATTCCTTAGAAGGGACGTGCCTACGGGCTATAATTGATGTCCTCTGAGACTAAAGACAATGGTAGCCTATAGCTCCCTGTTAGGAAAAGGTAATGAACTTTGATTCAAACCTTACTGCCGCGATTCTTTGGGATCATGGCTTATAAATTAAACTTTTCTACGCGACTAGGCCATTTGTGCTAGTATTAACTTTTAAATTAGGATTTATGATAAAAATCCTAAATAAAATAAATATCCTTTCTTCTCTGCCAGTATGCAGTTTAAAAAGAATCTTAAAGGTGAAACCTAACCTACGCAGGCCAAGATGGTGAAACCTTCTCAAGGGATTCAGATCCTTGTTAACACCTAAGGACGTGTTAGCACTCTTGACAAATGTGATTCGGGAAGATCACGACAGTCATCCTTATATTGGATTCTTCCAATTCCCTTATCTAGCCTAGTGATGTAGAAATCATGGCTTATATCATCCTATGAGATGATCATATTATAAACATCCGTTAGTGATGAAATGCCTGTAAGCTAAACTTATTGCCCAATAAGACAACGACAGTGGTGGTCTTTTGATCTCCGTCTAAAATGTTGGACTAAGTCCAAACATAATAGTCTATAAGATCAATGCGATCATGACTAATATCATCTAATGCGATGATCATATAATTTAAACGCCCTTTAGTGAAGTTTCGCCCACGGGCTATAATAAATTGTCTATATGAGACATTGACATTGTGGTCTTTATGATTCCTTGTCTAAAGGTGGTGAGCTATGCTCAAGCCAAATAGTCAATACGATTAATGCAATCCTGACTTGTATCATCTAAAATGATGAATCCATTATAAACATCCTTTAGGGATGTTTAACCTACGGGCCATATTATATTGTCCATTTGTGACACAAACATTATGATCTCTATGATCCCCTGTTTAAGGTAGTGAGCTGCGCTCAAGCCTAATAATCTATATGATCAATGCGATCCTGACTAATATCATCAATATGATGATCATAAATTCGTGATATTGACATCCCTAGTGATGAAATCCCTACGGGCGATACTTTACTCCATTGTTGATAAAACAAAATAGCGGTGATCCTTATGATCCCCTATTCAAAATGGTGGGATGATACCTAAATCTAATAGTCCATGCGATCAATGTGATCATGATTAATATCAGTAGATACGATAATTATAGATAGACATCCACGAGTGATGATTAATTGGTTTGCCTTTCTATCAAGAGAATCGCCTGTCAAGACGATGACAGTTGTAGTCTATGACTCCCTGTCCAAAGGTGAAGAACTATGTTCAAACCTTAAGACTCTTGATCTAATGAGGTTGCAACCTATGAATTGATGTCCTTGTGACAAATCCACAAGTTATATTTCAAATCAACCATAACAAGCCCCGTGCTATAAAGAGTTGTTCGTGACAAGATACTAAATGTTAACATCTCTGGTGACAGGCCTTAGTGCCATGTCCTATGATGTCCTGGAGACGAGGCCATTTGTGTCGCATCTAGATATCATTAAGACAAGGCCTTCGCGCCATATGAGTACTTATGTCCTTCAAAACTGGGCTTATTGCCATATCCTTCTACGTCCCTCGCGACAGGCTTCTGTGCCATTTACGTATATATATATATATATATATATATATATATATATATATATATATATATATATATATATATATATATATATATATATATATATATATATATAACCAAGGTCATGAAAGGATAGCCTTTGAGCTATTTATGATCGTCCTTGTGGCAAAGACAGTTGTGATGTTATGGTCCCCTGTCAAGCAGGTATTGGACACGCTCCAAACCTTGAATGCCATTAATAGTCCTTTGTGACCTATGTGACAACTCGAGTTTCCAAGATTTCCATCTTCGTATTAATTGCACGTTAATTGTTTGTTTGTTTGTTGACTGTAACACCTCGAATTTTTGATGTCCAATGATGTGTTAACACGTGTCATTTGATTACACGTGGCATCCATAATAAATAAAGGACTAATTTTGACAAACCTTGAAAGTATATAAATTCGAGGGTTATAAATGTCAACAAGGGTAAATATACTATATAATAACCCTAGATAATGCTTGAACCTTCAAACGAATAAATCGTAGATCGTACGTAAGCGAAAAGCGAAAGAAAGTGAGAGATTACAAACTACAGGGGTTAACTGTGTCAACATGTTTAAATTATACCTCTGAGTGACCCTTTAACGTTCCCAAGGCTTTGTAACGGTGTTATACCCTCACTAGAATATAATATATAAATTTCGCGAAGTTTCGTTATGAAACGAGAAAGTTACGATCGAATTCGTAAGCGAAGGGTTAAAAGCGTCAACAATATAAATCTAAGTCTTCTGAATAATAATTAAATTTAACCGAGGACTTAACGGTGCGGGTAAACGAGACGAGGTCCCTAATCGTAATTAATCGAGGGCCTTATCGCAAAGTTACCCCTTCAAACCCGAAAGGTCAGGCGAATCATTACGAAAGATTTCGTTATTAATGGCCAGATTCTGTCATCATTACAAAAGGATTTGAGAATCCTGAAATTTTAACCTCTCGCGGCCCGCGAGAAGGTTAAGGTTAAGTTGAGGCGGGCCGCGAGCCTCCTCATTAACTCGCCTGGTTTCTTAATCCCAGGCGGCCCGCGTAAAAGTGCATGGAAATGTCCATGCGGGCCGCGTGAGACGCCCAGATGCAGAAAGTTGGTATTTTCTTGACTTTTGGAGCCTTTGAACGATCAAACACCAATGAATGAGGCATGGGCACCCTACTCTTGACCCATAGCTTCAGGGGACACCTACCCATCACCCCTGACCTGTTGTAGGTGTTTGTAATGATCATAAATCCTTGACATTGGCTATAAATAGCAAGGTTATGAGCATATGTTCACCACACCTCAAACAACACCTCTCTGATCATTCTAAGAGCTCCCAAGTGTAGGATCGGACTTCGACCTAAATGAGTCGTTCGGAAGAGCTCAAATCTGTTTCAGAGGCGGAAACAAAGAAACAGACGTATACACAGCTTGTATTATACTTTAATCCTCTTCTATATTGATATAACAACGTTTACAGTACAAGGAAATACCGGCAGCACTTCGGTAGCAAATCTGAACAACGTTACAAATGAATTTGACACTAGCCTATTTATAATGGATGTGAACCGCTCCAAGGACAGTCCCTAAAAGCGGTTCAGTCCCTAAAGCCATAAAGGCGGTCCACATGTTGACATAAAAGCGGTTCAGCTGTGACATTAAAGCGGTCCAGGTTCAGATGTAAAGGCTGTCCCCATTATGTTGTAAAAGCGATCCAGCTCTCCATCTAATACTTCCTCATTGGACCATATGTTGGTCCAATCAACATAAAGATGGAATTAAGACTTTTGCACTTTATGTATATATTTTGTCGTTAGTAGTTGTTGATTGATGATGTCACATGATGTCATCATTAAGCATGATGACATCATGCTTGACCAGAACCGCATCGCAACCCGAACTCGACATTAGACGTAGTCGACAGATGAGTGCACCAACAGACTCCCCCTCAGATGTTGACGAGTCTGAAGTGTCGAGTCTTCAACGACTTCAGTCTTTATCAGTCTTTTGGAATTCTCTCTCTCTATCTTCAGACTCCCCCTCTCGATTTGCTGGCATTCCTTTGATCTTCAGCAACATCTTCAGGATCGACGTCTGGCTTTTCTGCAAAAACTCTACCTCAGAGTAAATTTCTTTCACATATATTTATCAAACATATGAATTTACATCAATCCAGATTCTCAATCAAAACAGACACAGATATTTTGATGAACCACTTGACAGGGTTAGATTATGAAATCAATTAATTTCACACACACACTCCCCCTCAAGTATTGCTCATCATGTTTAGCACTCGGAATTTTGAAAATCAGCTATCCAACATCAGTTGTCGAAAATCTTTTTGAATTTTCAAAATTTATGCTAAAACACACTAAAAATCTTTTTGTATTTTGAAATAAAGAAACTAAAATGCAGAAATAAACTATTTACAAACAATATTTTTTTGTGAGCTCGTGCAAAAGGATCATATCAGTTTTGAGACAAATCACCAACACCGTTAAGCTTTAAACATTCTCAGTTCTAAACAATTTACCTAGATTGTCAGTATGTTTGTCCACTTAAATCTTCAACACAAATTTCAATCGATTCGAGATACGATATTAATGTTTTAGAGACTTAAACTTAATTGTGTATCACTCCACTTGAATATACTCCCGTATCCAGATCCCAAATATTCAGTCTTACAGGTGAGTATACCACAGCTGATATCTGTAAAGGGGTTATGTGCGAGGGCCGTGAGAGCTCAGGTCGATACTTCCGTATACGCAGAGAGATGACGGCTTCGACTTTTGGTGGGTCCCCTTTAGAGGATCTTTTTGCATTTCAACAGCAGCGACTATCAATTTTATTGTTTCATCAGCATGCTGAGGGCGGCGCTTTTTCAAGCATTTGCAGAAAGTATTATCCGGGGACTAGGTCAGTACTTCCATACAGCAGAAGTCCCGGGATAATACCCCAGATATCACTGAGTATAAAGACCTAGTATCTCAGAATACGGGATCTTTCAAACAAGATTTCGGGGGTTACCCATATATCCAAGAATAGTTACCCACGAATTAAGCAAGTTTGATTTAGGTTTATATCTCGTTTCAATTTACTAAATGTGCGAAAATCTACTGACACATCCGCAGTAAGATCGTTTATCACATTTTGACTTTCCAATTCTTTAGCGTGTTGTGATAGTCCGCTGATGTACTATCATTTCCTCTTTTATGCAACAAAAACTCATTTTTGATTTTATCATGTTTTTAACTTTTTTCAAAAACTATACAGAACGTGACAACTGATATCGAATCTCCTCAATTCGCCATTCACTAGGCATAAACAATCAGAACTCCCCCTATCAACAAACTATTTTCCCATTTAGATTTCAAAACACTTAAGTTTGTTTTAATCAAAATGGTTTTTCCGGAAAATAAGTTTGATTGATTTTACCAATTGTAGATTATCACTTGTAGAATTAACAACAAATGAACGGGGTGTGGTTCATCATCTTGTATGTCGACCAATGTAGGAAAATACAAGTACAACTTAATGTCCTTGATTTACCATTTTCAGTTCAGAAACCTCCGTACCAATTGTAAGAAATACATAAACAAACCTCTTTACCGTTTGAATGACATTACCGAATAAGATTTAAGAAAGATGCCGATTCATGCTCCACGCTTACCAACCTGGGAGCTCCGGCAAGTCCTGAGACTTACTGTTCGAAATATGTACCATCCCAGTCACAAACCAGGGATGGTTCAACTTTTTCCTTCTTTGTCTTCTTCTCATAGAATTCTTTAACCCCTTTGACTTTTCGATCAATCATTTTGCCAAAGATATGTTTTACCCTGGGGTTAAAGACCTTTTCAACATCAAATTCCTGTTCATCATGGAAAAATTGGTTAGAAATCTCAACTTTACCAATTTTCTTTTTATAATTCTTAGCCCGAAGTGATGGAAATTCATCATCATTAACCATCGGAACTGAGTTCTCATTTTTTACATCAGCTTCACGTTTTAAATCAACTTGTGGCTCAACTGACCTTGTGGAATCAGTTTCATCGCCTGAAGATAGCTCCTCTGATTTCGATCTATCAGAATCATCGCTAGAGCTTTCACCACCATTCTTCACAACCCATTTCTGGTTGCTAGATTTGGCTCTCTTTTTGTAAAACTTGGTCGAACTTTCACCAGTTTCAAAAATAGAATCTTTAAACAATTTTGTTCTATCCAGTGGTGATTCGAACTCATACACCTTTTCTGAAATTGTACGAAAAACACCCTGTTTTGATTGTATCGCCTGAGTACAATCTTTGGCGATATGACCAACGTTGTTGCACTTGAAACAGGTTCTTGAGTCTTTCTTTTGTTCAGCTTGTTTCTTCTTCCAAAACTCACTGTTCTTTTCCCTCCAGAAACTTGTCTTTTCTTCTTCATCAGTTGAAGTACCTGCAACAAACGACATTTTGGACTTAAAATCACGAACATATTTTTCATTTTTCTGTTTTTCAGTCGGAGTAAAACCTAATCCTTTCTTTTTAAAATTACCGCTATGGTTTGATCTCTTTTGGAAACCAGAACCAGAACTATACTTCTTTTTCTTGTTTAATCTCTGTTGTACTCTAGAGGTGTAAAGTCTTGGTTTTTCATTAAAACATAAACCTTTGATTTCAGAAATATTGATTTCCGAGAGTATAAAAACCTTTTTAATCAGTTCAGTTTTAACACCTCTTATAGGAAATTCCTCATCAGAATATAATTTGTCCGAATTATTCAAAGTATAAGCAACTTTAAACAATCCATCATCCAAATTAGATTTTGATAACAGGAATTTTCTATCATAAACCAATTTTCCCTGTTTTTCTGTTTGACTCGGAGCTTTTGACTCAGATTTTGATTCTGACGCGGACTCCGACTTTGACTCTTCACTGTCATCACTATCTAACACATGATCTACGACTTTCTTCATCAATTGAGACTGTTGATCAGTGTCAGATGATGTAAACACAACATCAATACTTTCGGGAAGATTGACCGACGACTCTGACTCCCACTGTAAATTTGTAGCCTTTTTGACTCTTTCATCGTTAGGATGTCTAGGCAAATATCCGTTTTCCAGTGGAGGTGGACATCTGTTATAACTAACACCTTTCTTCTTACCAGATGAAGTCTTTTCAGTATCCTTCTTCCTGTCACTCTTCTTCTTGTCAGCATTCTTTTCTCCAACACTCACTTCAGCTGCCTTTTCTTGAGTTGACTCATCTTCTTCCCAGACCTTCATGCTTTCAACAGTCGGATAGATCCTGTCAATCACATAGGAAGTACATGAGTAACTTTTCAATAAACGATTCACTCGTTCTGTTTCGATTCGTTGCAGCTCAAGTTTTTGTTCTAACGCAGCACACTTTTCAATATAGTTGTTTACAACTTTTTGTTTTGTCATGAATGCTCCCTGAAGAGTCCTCATCGCAACTGCTTGTTCTTCACTCGTTTGATCGTACTGATTCATTGTCTTGTTCAGCACATCATAAGACTCCTTCAGTCTGTTTAAGTTGTTAATCAACGTGCTGTTCTGCTTTTTCACAATCTCACAGTTTTCACACTTCACCTGAGTTTCTTTCGCATCAACTTTTTCATCAATCTTGAATTTTTGCACTTCTGTCATCTTTTTCTTTCTCACCACTTGCACTTCTTCATCATCACTACTCACCGGCACTTCTTCATCATCACTACTCAGCAACGACCCTTCTTCATCATCACTACTAACCGGCGTTTTGATCTTCTTCTTTTTCTTCTCCTTCTTGACCCTATCATCTTCACTCTCACTCTCAGCAACCAACTTCATATCAGCTCTGTATTTTCTTGCCCAATATTCTGTATCATCATCACTATCATCTTCAATCTTTGCAGCAAAAGCAGTATAAGCTGTAGTTTGATCAGGATCATAATCATCCCAAGTGAACTTTGCCCAGCTAAAACCTTCTGCAAGCTTTTCATCTTCTTGATCAATCAAATAAGCTCTTTTTCCGGTATCTTCAATCACATCTCTTCCATGTGCAGTCTGAGCTTGATGCTTTTGTTGTTGAGATGATTGACCAACTTGGTGATAGATGGCTTTGCGATAGTAATCATTGTTGTTGTTGAACGGATTTTGAGCTCCACTTGCTTCTCGGTTTGTGCACTCCCTCTTGAAGTGTCCTTTTTCCCTGCACCGAAAACAAGTGACTTTAGATTTATCAAAACCTAAAGTAGAAACGTTCGCATCACGAAGATCATCTCTCCCCGTGATTTGTTTGAACTTCTCAGCTCTCCGTAAAACACTAGCCAGACACCATTTTATGTCCATTAGCTCCATCTCTTCAGCATCTATCTGGTCGTAGTCTTCTTTGGTTAGCATTGGATTTCCGATACGACCTGCAACAAAACAAGTATAAGATTCCAAAACCATTCCTAATAAAGACATTTGGTTTTTGGCAATATCCTCAGAATAATCTTGATCATTCTCAAGATTCAGTACAATGTTACACTGTAACTTTTTCCCATTTTTAGTTGCTGAGATGTTTGGATCAAAAGATGAAAATGGAGTAAAGCTGGTTTTGCTGCTTGATCCAGACGATGGGCTTTCAGATACACTCTTGGCACTCATCCCTGTCACAATCTTTGGAGATGAATTCGATGATTTTTCATTAACTCCAGCTTTGTAATATAACCCGACATCTTGTTCACCATCGAAGTCTCTCATTCTGATCACTTTACGCTGCTCCATTTCATAAGCTTCTATCTTTTCAATGAATTTGCTGAGTGTCAAACTGTTAAAACCCTTTTTGTTTCTAAGCATCAATAAGTATGTCCCCCAACTCTCATATGGCAAGGCATCAGCAAGTTTTTCGATCAACTCCTCATTGCTCTTCTGAATACTTAATCTTTTCATACTAGCAAGCAAATTGCAATATCGTTCAATGAGCTCTTTTGTGCTTTCATTCTTTCTTTGATGGAACAGATCAAACTCTTTCTTTAGAAGTGACTTTTTGCTTTTAATCATTTCATCACTTCCTTTAAATTTTGAACTTAATGCTTTCCAGATTGAGTAAGATGTTCCACTGTGCTGTAGCAGAACCATGATATCTTCTTTCACTGCCTGTTGAAGAAGACTTAGCATCATTTTCTCATTTTTGTACTTCTTCCTCTCATCTGCTCTAAGATCTTTGATTGGAACTGGCTCTTCATCATCATTCATTGGTCTGATATACTTTGTCTCGACACATTCCCAAGCATCAAGATAATTAGCTTGCACCCAATTCTCAAACCGACCTTCCCAATGTTGAAATTCCTCAATGCTCATTAACTTGGGAGGTTTTTGCATCGTTCCGGTTTCGTTTTCAAGCATTGTGGTTTGAATAGCAGTGATTGGTGTACTTGGTGTAGCGAACGCGTTATAAAAATCAGAATCCATTCTTCAAGAATCAGATGATATTTCGGGAAATACCGTAATGCTTCGGGAAAATACCTGAAAGACAAACAAACAACACAATCAGTTTACGGTATTATCAATTAATAGAAGCGAACTGGTACTCGAACTGATGATCAATTCTGTGCAGATTTGAAAGTTGACAAGCTGAGTGAACTAAACGTTGACCAACTGTGCGAACTGAAATGACCCGAATCGAATTCAAACGACTTGACCCTTTGAAACCTTTTGAACTTCAGACTGTGCAAACTGACAGAAACCACAACTCAAATTACGAGACCTGAGTACATAACCTGTAGATTCGGTTTACACTTGAACTAAAACCACACTTGACATGATCAATTTAACATATATGAAATCAATGTATTACAACTGACTTTAATAGGGTCAAATGACGACAACAAATAATTTGGCTTATGGGCGGCAAACTGTTTAGACAATGACAACTATTGGGCCTTCATTAAATGGGCGGTGGCCTTGGTATTAATAGAAGAGGATAGGGCCGAAAAATATGAGCTAATTAAATGGGATTGGACAGTTAGGCGGTGCAAGTTTGACTGGTTATATGGGCTCTACAATTCACAAAGGTAGTGGGGCGGTGATGATTTTTAATTGGATGATGTTTAGTTACAAACAATTGTGGAACGGTGCATTTTATGATGGAGCAGTATATATGATTTTATGATTGGTTAATGGGGGTGGTGGCATAATTGTTGGGCGGCAACATTTAAAGCATAGTAACAGGTGGACAACATGCAAACAAAGAACTAAATGATTCTTAAAGTGTAGTGGGACGGTGCACAAAGAATAAGATGCACTACAATAGTGGGGATTAGACCGACTACAATAGTGGGGCGGTGCAAAGAGTATTTGACTAACACAAAAGGCGACCCATGATTTTTGTCATAAAAGCTATGTCACATGTTAAGTCTGTCAGATAAGTGAACCACGTGAATAATTCCTATGAGCGATCCAGGTAAGGTCAAATGAGCGGTTCACACTTTATACTTTTGAGCGGTTCAAGAACGAATTTTCGAGCGGTTCCAGATATATGGCACCCGCTTTTAAGGCATGAATTATGGGCGGTTCACGAAGTGATGTCAGCAAACATGGACCGCTTTTAGAGCGAAAATTCAATTTTAATCACTTTTAAGCCGAATTAAGGTCTGAAAACTTCCAGGTTTTGTTAAATCATGATTCCGCACATATTGTGAAAATTTGGAACGATTTTGACCGTAAAAAGTTGTGTTTTTCGAAAAAGAAAGGTGTAGAAGCAGAAAAATGATGAGAAATGAGCTGTATATGCGAGATCTCCTCCTCCTTGGCTCTGATACCAATTGTAGGATCGGACTTCGACCTAAATGAGTCGTTCGGAAGAGCTCAAATCTGTTTCAGAGGCGGAAACAAAGAAACAGACGTATACACAGCTTGTATTATACTTTAATCCTCTTCTATATTGATATAACAACGTTTACAGTACAAGGAAATACCGGCAGCACTTCGGTAGCAAATCTGAACAACGTTACAAATGAATTTGACACTAGCCTATTTATAATGGATGTGAACCGCTCCAAGGACAGTCCCTAAAAGCGGTTCAGTCCCTAAAGCCATAAAGGCGGTCCACATGTTGACATAAAAGCGGTTCAGCTGTGACATTAAAGCGGTCCAGGTTCAGATGTAAAGGCTGTCCCCATTATGTTGTAAAAGCGATCCAGCTCTCCATCTAATACTTCCTCATTGGACCATATGTTGGTCCAATCAACATAAAGATGGAATTAAGACTTTTGCACTTTATGTATATATTTTGTCGTTAGTAGTTGTTGATTGATGATGTCACATGATGTCATCATTAAGCATGATGACATCATGCTTGACCAGAACCGCATCGCAACCCGAACTCGACATTAGACGTAGTCGACAGATGACTGCACCAACACCAAGCATCCATCTCTGCTCTATAAGCAAGAAACAACTTCTGTAAGTCGTTCACAATCAATATGGTCTTGCATTTCCATAGTTGTAGCTTATAAACACAACCGTCGTAACTAACGGTTGTCATTACAATAACTTGCAAATGGTTCAGTCTTATGACGAATCAAAAGTAGTTTTGAGTTGGTATTTATGTGGGTAATAAACCTCTAAAAGGGTTCCCCCTGATCACCACTCTAACTATGTCAAATATCGAGTCAAACGCGCACTTAAAAAGTCAACAGAAAGCTATTTTGGCGATTTATGCATAATCTGTAATGTATATGCTATGGAACCTGTTTTGATAATCATAAAACATGATAATGAGTATATAAACTTGTTTGCGCTCGTTTGAATCGACCATTTGCTATATTGAACCGGTTCGGAGCCGAATGTCGCAAAAGTTTGACTTTTGCTTTGACTTCAGTTCTGACCCGTTTTAGTGAGGTATAGATATGCCTTAGGACTCTCTTAGGACCAGGTCACATGTTGGTATAAACCTCTGTGATCGGTTCATGAGTTATCCGAGTCTTTTGCGCATTTCCGTCATTCGCCTAAAAGTTGACCGTAACGGCCTTTTGAAAATAAAACGAGTATTTCGGACACGTGAACGGACCAGAACCTTGCTTAGTAAATTATAAGCATGTCCGTAAAGTTTCACGTCAATCCGAGGTCTAGAATGGGAGATATGCTAGTTAGCGCAAATTAAATAAACTTTTGTAATAAACGGCGCAATTAGCATAACGCCCATCTAAGCCAAGATTTCGTCACCAAATCTTTTACCCACTATTATAAATTAATATTTTGGGAATTTTAAAGATTTTTAATAATTTTTACCTTGCTCATAACCTGCAGTTATGGCTACGGTTCGGTTAATACCGAATATGCCCTTTTCGGCCAAAACATGAGTTCTACAAGGTCTTTTGACCCGATTCCAGTTGCTACTGGTTTTAAATAATAAACAAAGTATTTTAAGCTTTATAAGCTGTTCGGGAAACTCAGATTTCCTGTAGAACTCGAAAAGCCTTTTTAAAAGTCTTTAAAATAACCGATAAACCCCTACGGGGCGATATTTTAACTTAAACTTGTTACGAGCATCACGGGAGGTATCCTACTGATACCACAACCTATTTAAGGCATATTGACTTAGGAAATAAGCGTAGGACTCTCATGGTTAACCGTTTCGCCTATTGCGCGCACGGTTCGGCTTATGAAACTAGTTTTCATAATTTAGCCGATACGGGTCAAATAATATTGTTTGAACCCCAAAATCCAGAGTGTGAACATTGAACCCATATAAATCAAGTCTCTGAACTTGTTTGGGCAGAATCACATTCCATTCTCGGTTTTCGCCTTTCGCGCGATTAAACCATATTTATATTCCGGAACCAACCGGTCTAGGCTACGGCCAATATAAAGACCCGTTAGGATTCCAAGAGGTTAATTAAAACCTTCGTTCCAGATTAGGAGCCCCGGTAAAAGCTATCGGCGATTTAATCGAATTAAGGATATATACTTGCAAAGGTAAATACTTTTGACTTATTTCCCCTATATGGGCTTGGGTTACGGTATATTAATACCGCTTGATTGAGCATTATATAATTCCATCGCTTAGGTGGTTAATTGATTAAATATGATCGGCTCATTTAAACAGTTTTGTTTCTTAAAAGCCTTTGGGGGGTTATTGACCGTTGTCCCGGATATCCTTGGCATCATTTTACGAAATGGCCACGACCATCGACATCCCGGTGTAGGCGTACACCCGGTATATATTGTCGACATATAAATATTAAAAGACGTAGCCGTTGGTTTTTATACTACGGTTTTACGCAATTTGGTGCGTCAATTAATCTTTAACCCGGCACGACCCGGGCTACTGAACGCATAAAAGAACATGTAAAACGTTCACAAGATTATTATGATTTTCCCAAGTTATAAAAGAGTTTGTGCCTTGTGCATTCAAATCAATTTTAACAAACATTTTCAAATGTGTCAGTTGAACGTATTTACCAGTGTAAACTGACGTATTTTCCCCAAAAAGATTAAATGCAGGTACTAGACGCAATGGGCCGGTATTAGCTTCCTTAGCATCATAGATAGTCTCGCAAACTTGATGCAAATATCTGAATGAACAATATTTTCTATTTTCGATCCACTGTGGATATTCAACTTCTGTAATACATTGATATTTTCACCAGAGGTTGAATATGTATTTATCTTTAAAGCTTCCGCTGTGCATTATATAATTGTGTGGTTTGACTATATTGTTGCCAACATCGTCACGGTAATCCCCCACCGGGCCCACCGGTAAGACACGTGGAAATCGGGGTGTGACAGGTTGGTATCAGAGCCAACAATTGAGTGAATTAAACACTATCCTTATGTGTTTAATCTCAATGACACAATTTGCACAAACTTGAGTCTAGACAATAACTTAAGACAAATTCGGATTAATGCTCCTTTTTGTCTTTTTCTTTTCTTTATATGATTTTTAATAAGTTTTGAAGCAGGAAAATGCCACCTGTTATATTTCGCGGACGAGGAAGGGGAAGACGAGGCCGAGGAGAGATCGTTACCCGTAACGATCACGAAGCAGGACCGTCAGGTACAAGACCTCCTTCTATGACAAGGAGCGAAGAACCCCAGCGACGAAGAGACCTGTACGAGCCGGCAAGGCACTCAACCTCGCACAGTTCAACACCATCCTACCGACACTCGTTCGGGCCAGACTCCGAGAACGACCCGAACAACCCTCAGCCGTCCTACATACCGCTTCAACGCTCGGTGTCTCACCGTGCTTTTGGGGATCCTACCCCGTACTTCCGAGGTCAGTTCAATCCGGCTGACTATATACAGGAACCTTCTGGATTCGTTCCGCTTGGTCCTCAAGACCACTTTTCTGAAGACCCCATGGATGAAGACGAGGATCCTACTGAACCAGCGCGTGGTACGCCCACGCATCCGATCGAAATCTCCGATGGATCTTCCTACCATGGTCCACAATACCAAGGCCCTGACAGCTTTATGGCCTTGTTCGATCAGCATGAGTGGTACTACACACCATCTCAGCATGAGTCGTCGCAGCAGCAGCAGCAACATCCGCGAGATCCTTCTGAGGATCCGCACTTCGAGGCAGTGACGCCACCGCCTCCCCCAGCTACTCAGCCAATAATGCCCGATCCGCCAAGGCGAAGAAGATCAGGCGCAAGAATGTCTACCCGTGGAGGGGATTACCACTTTAGCACCCCTCGACATTCAAGTGGTAGCCATTATCCATCCTTACCGGAGGAAGGGCCTTCAAGCCCAGCCCAAGAGGCGAACTCAGCACCAGTTGCACATAATTCGCCGCAATTTGGGGACGATCGCCCGTTACCTCCGTACGCAACGAACTATAATCCGTATGAGCCATCACCACAAGCGCACTACAACTACAATTATGAGCGCGACCCCTATGTGGTAGCGGCCAGGTATGACACCCGCTATCCAGACAGAGCTCACGGACCTCCAAGAGCGCCAGATTACTCAGCTCATGGGTATCCAGCGCCACCAAGACCTCCAGTTCCTCAACCACAACCACGTTTCTCTCCTCCTGAGCAGGAGGAGATACTCCAACGATTAGATCGCATGGAGAGAGAGTTTGAGGAAGAGAAGAAGAGCCACCGAGGCTTCCTTAAGGGCTTGGCAAACCTATTGAAGGGCAAGAAGAAGAAGCGAGACCACTAGCCCTAATGGTTGTACTAGTGTGATTTCTCTTTATAAATAAGTCCCTGCGTGGACACATTATCGTATTTCAGTCCTCACATGGACTTATCGTATTTTAGTCCTACTTGGACCTATGTCATGAACTAGTCCCTTTGTGGACCTATCTGTTATTTTAACCTTATTAAAGGTATGTATTGTTTAAAAGACCCGTTTAGGGCAACGTGTTATAATAGTTGAAATCTATGGAATGTACTTTATAAGTTTGTTTTCATATGTATGAAATAAATCAAAACCATTCCTTTTACATTAATCTGCCTAAATAAAGAATCTTAAAGGGGTGAAACCTAGCCTGGTGTCTTTTAAGATCCGGTCATGATGGTACGACCTAATTAAAAGATTCAGATTCACTGTTAACCTCTGCAAGCATGTTGACATCCATGGCAGATGTGATTCGTTAAAGTCACAACACGTCATTCTTTTACAATAATCCTTTTAAGGATTTCAAAACCCAACTAAATGATTTTTGTAAATCGTGGGCTAGATCATGATAAAGGTGATCAGAATATTAAGACATCCATTAGTGATGTAGTGCCTACGGGCCAATCTTATTAAAACATCCATTAGTGATGTAATGCCTACGGGCCAATCTTATTAAAACATCCATTAGTGGTGTAATGCCTACGGGCCAATATTATTGAAACATCCATTAGTGGTGTAGTGCCTATGGGCCATAATAATAGTCTTATAAAGACAAAAGACAGTGGTGGTCTATGACTCCCTGCTAGAAAAGGAGGTAACGGAACTACGGTTCGAACCTCTATGTCGTTGATTTTGTAATCTTGGCTACTATTATAAAACATCCTCATAATTAGGCTTTATGCCGCCAATATTATTGTTATAGCTATAGTAGGATATATTCGAATCTTAACACTTAATGTGTGATAAGTTAACCAGATATGGTCTCTGTTACCATGGTTAACGAATTGTCATAAAAGACAATTCCATAATAAAATTCTAAATAAAATTCTTGTTGTCTTCTGTGACAGATTTCAGTCACAATGGCGGATCCTGACGGAACGAACAGCCACACAAATGAAGACAATTACGATGATGCTCAGGTGCACCTAACCGGCGCACAATTAAAAGCTCTAATTGACGAAGCGGTCCAGGCAGCTCTGGATCGTCAATATTCTGAGACCAACAGCAGGTCTGTGACAAAACCACTCTCTCAACCAAAGTCACAACCCAAACCACCTTCTCAACCCAAGAAAGATGACGACAGACACTCGTCAGCTGAAAACAGTGTTCATCGCGAGCGCGAGTACACTGATGCATCTGGTGCAAAGGGTTGCACCTACAAATACTTTGTATCATGCAAACCCCGTGAGTTTACAGGGGAGAAAGGTGCGGTTGACTGTATCACCTGGCTGGACGAGATGGACACGATTGTGGACATCAGCGGGTGCGCTGAGAGGGACGTGGTAAAGTTTGTGTCCCAGTCATTCAAGGGCGAGGCCCTAGCGTGGTGGAGGGCTTTAGTGCAGGCTTCAGGTAAGTCTGCTTTGTACAAAATGTCATGGGGGGAGTTTATTGCCCTCATAAAAGAAAACTACTGCCCTCAACATGAAGTTGAGAAGATAGAGGCTGATTTTGTCTCACTAGTGATGACAAACCTGGATTGCCAGGCATATCTGACAAGCTTCAACACCATGTCACGCCTGGTGCCATATCTTGTGACACCAGAACCTCGAAGGATTGCCCGTTTCATTGGGGGCTTAGATCTGCGATCAAGGCCAGTGTGAAGGCCTCTAGGCCGACGACCTTCAGGTCAGTCACTGACCTCTCCTTGTCTCTTACGCTAGATGTTGTCCGTCTGAGGGCACAAAGGAGCAAGGAGGCCGAGAAGCGGAAACGTGAGGATGATACCTCACGAAAGTCTGGGAAAAAGCACCGTGGAAACGGTGAAGGCAAAAGAGGGTCGGAGGCAAAGAAGGAGGGGCAAGCTGATGGAAGACCTCACTGCAAGGTCTGCAAGAAACCTCACTCCGGGAAGTGTAGGTTTGCGTCTGGTTCACAGTCGCAAAGACTCCATCCTGTGGGCTATGCAAGTCCAAAGATCATAAGACCGTGGAGTGCAAAAAGATAAAGGATGCAACCTGCTATGGTTGTAACGAAAAGGGGCACATAAAGAGCAACTGCCCTAAGTATGCCAAGAAGGCGGAAGAGACTAAGAAGTCAAATGCGAGAGTTTTTCGCATGGATGCAAAGGAAGCGGTCCAGAACGACAACGTGCTTACAGGTACTTTTCTCGTAAATAATATATTTGCAAGAGTACTATTCGATTCTGGAGCCGATAAATCTTTTGTAGACCAGAAATTTTGCCAATTGATAAATATGGCGATCAAAACCTTGGATATAAAATACGAAGTAGAACTGGCAGATGGCACGATAGAAGCCGTCTCCACTATTTTAGAGGGATGCGAGATATCCATTAGGAACCACTCTTTTCCTCTATCTCTACTTCCCTTCAAATTGGCAGGTTTTGACATTGTGCTAGGCATGGACTGGTTATCCCATAACCAGGCCCAAATCATATGCGGCAAGAGGCAGATAGTTCTAAAGACTCCGAGTGGTGAATCGCTTACCATTCGAGGAGATACGCAGTACGGGTTGCCCGAAGACGTATCTATGCTCAAAGCTTCAAGGTGTTTGAACAGAGGCTGTGTAATTTACATGGCTCAGGTGATAATAGAAGAGCCTAAGCCGAAGATAGACGCTCTTCCTGTCATTTCTGAATATCCAGAGGTTTTTCCCGAAGAACTACCTGGTTTGCCACCAGATAGGCAAGTGGAGTTCAGAATAGACATTATTCCTGGAGCAGCTCCGATAGCTAGAGTGCCTTACAGATTAGCTCCAACGGAAATGAAAGAACTAAGGACCCAGTTGGATGAACTGCTGGCGAAAGGTTTTATCAGACCTAGTTCATCTCCCTGGGGAGCACCGGTCCTTTTTGTAAAGAAGAAGGACGGGTCGATGCGGCTGTGCATCGATTATCGAGAGCTAAACAAAGTTACTATAAAGAATAGGTATCCTTTACCAAGGATAGATGATCTATTCGACCAGCTGCAAGGAGCCAGCTACTTCTCAAAAATCGACTTGAGGTCGGGCTATCATCAGCTCAGAGTCAGAGATGAAGATGTACACAAGACTGCATTTAGAACTCGCTATGGTCATTACGAGTTCCTAGTGATGCCTTTTGGGCTCACAAATGCACCGGCTGCGTTCATGGATCTCATGAATCGCGTTTGCAAGCCGTACTTGGACAAATTTGTCATCGTCTTCATCGACGATATCCTGATCTATTCTAAAAGCCAAGCTGACCACGAGAAGCATCTCCGTTGCATTCTCGAGTTACTACAACGTGAGAAACTCTACGCCAAATTCTCGAAATGTGAATTCTGGCTAAGAGAGGTTCAGTTTTTAGGACACGTTGTGAGTGAGCGTGGTATTCAAGTGGATCCCGCTAAGGTAGAGGCGGTCATGAACTGGCAGGAG